>NC_138309.1:40570000-41170000 GCF_965601325.2 Salmo salar | reverse complement strand
TAGGAAACAGACAGTGCGTTAGGGTATGAAACAGACAGACAGTGGGTTAGGGTAGGACACAGACAGTGAGTTAGGGTATGAAATAGACAGACAGTGGGTTAGGGTATGAAACAGACAGACAGTGGGTTAGGGTAGGAAATAGACAGTGGGATAGGGTAGGAAACAGACAGTGGGTTAGGGTAGGAAACAGACAGACAGTGGGTTAGGGTATGAAACAGACAGACAGTGGGTTAGGGTAGGAAACAGACAGTGGGTTAGGGTATGAAACAGACAGACAGTGGGTTAGGGTAGGAAATAGACAGTGGGATAGGGTAGGAAAGAGACAGTGGGTTAGGGTATGAAATAGACAGACAGTGGGTTAGGGTATGAAACAGACAGACAGTGGGTTAGGGTAGGAAATAGACAGTGGGATAGGGTAGGAAACAGACAGTGGGTTAGGGTATGAAACAGACAGACAGTGGGTTAGGGTAGGAAATAGACAGTGGGTTAGGGTAGGACACAGACAGACTGTGGGTTAGGGTAGAAGACAGACAGTGGGTCAGGGTATGAAACAGATAGACAGTGGGTTAGGTAAGGAAACATACAGACAGTGGTTTGGGTATGAAACAGACAGACAGTGGGTTAGGGTAGGAAACAGACAGACAGTGGGTTAGGTAAGTAAACAGACAGACAGTGGTTTGGGTATGAAACAGACAGACAGTGCGTTAGGGTAGGAAACAGACAGACAGTGGGTTAGGGTAGGAAACAGACAGTGGTTTAGGGTATGAAACAGACAGACAGTGGGATAGGGTAGGACGCAGACAGTGTGTTAGGGTATGCAATAGACAGACAGTGGGTTAGGGTATGAAACAGACAGACAGTGGGTTAGGGTAGGAAATAGACAGTGGGATAGGGTAGGAAAGTGACAGTGGGTTAGGGTAGGAAACAGACAGACAGTGGGTTAGGGTAGGACACAGACAGTGGGTTAGTGTAGGAAATAGACAGACAGTGGGTTAGGGTATGAAACAGACAGACAGTGGGTTAGGGTAGGAAATAGACAGTGGGATAGGGTAGGAAACAGACAGTGGGTTAGGGTAGGAAACAGACAGACAGTGGGTTAGGGTATGAAACAGACAGACAGTGGGTTAGGGTAGGAAACAGACAGTGGGTTAGGGTATGAAACAGACAGACAGTGGGTTAGGGTAGGAAATAGACAGTGGGATAGGGTAGGAAACAGACAGTGGTTTAGATTAGGAAACAGACAGACAGTGGGTAAGGGTATGAAACAGACAGACAGTGGGTTAGGGTAGGAAATAGACAGTGGGATAGGGTAGGAAACAGACAGTGGGTTAGGGTAGGAAACAGACAGACAGTGGGTTAGGTAAGGAAACAGACAGACAGTGGTTTGGGTATGAAACAGACAGACAGTGGGTTAGGGTAGGAAACAGACAGACAGTGGGTTAGGGTAGGAAACAGACAGTGGGTTAGGGTATGAAACAGACAGACAGTGGGATAGGGTAGGACGCAGACAGTGTGTTAGGGTATGAAACAGACAGACAGTGGGTTAGGTAAGGAAACAGACAGACAGTGGTTTGGGTATGAAACAGACAGACAGTGCGTTAGGGTAGGAAACAGACAGACAGTGGGTTAGGGTAGGAAACAGACAGTGGTTTAGGGTATGAAACAGACAGACAGTGGGATAGGGTAGGACGCAGACAGTGTGTTAGGGTATGCAATAGACAGACAGTGGGTTAGGGTATGAAACAGACAGACAGTGGGTTAGGGTAGGAAATAGACAGTGGGATAGGTTAGGAAAGAGACAGTGGGTTAGGGTAGGAAACAGACAGACAGTGGGTTAGGGTATGAAACAGACAGACAGTGGGTTAGTGTAGGAAATAGACAGTGGGTTAGGGTAAGACACAGACAGACTGTGGGTTAGGGTAGGAAACAGACAGTGGGTCAGGGTATGAAACAGACAGACAGTGAGTTAGGGTAGGACAAACAGTGGGTTAGGGTAGGAAACAGACAGACAGTGGGTTAGGGTAGGAAACAGACAGACAGTCAGTCAGGGTAGGAAACAGACAGTGGGTTAGGGTAGGAAACAGACAGACAGTGGGTTAGGGTATGAAACAGACAGACAGTGTGTTAGGGTAGGAAATAGACAGACAGTGGTTTAGGGTATGAAACAGACAGACAGTGGGTTAGGGTAAGAAACAGACAGTTTGTTAGGGTAGGAAACAGACAGACAGTGGGTTAGGGTAGGAAACAGACAGTGCGTTAGGGTATGAAACAGACAGACAGTGGGTTAGGGTAGGACACAGACAGTGAGTTAGGGTATGAAATAGACAGACAGTGGGTTAGGGTATGAAACAGACAGACAGTGGGTTAGGGTAGGAAATAGACAGTGGGATAGGGTAGGAAACAGACAGTGGGTTAGGGTAGGAAACAGACAGACAGTGGGTTAGGGTATGAAACAGACAGACAGTGGGTTAGGGTAGGAAACAGACAGTGGGTTAGGGTATGAAACAGACAGACAGTGGGTTAGGGTAGGAAATAGACAGTGGGATAGGGTAGGAAAGAGACAGTGGGTTAGGGTATGAAATAGACAGACAGTGGGTTAGGGTATGAAACAGACAGACAGTGGGTTAGGGTAGGAAATAGACAGTGGGATAGGGTAGGAAACAGACAGTGGGTTAGGGTATGAAACAGACAGACAGTGGGTTAGGGTAGGAAATAGACAGTGGGTTAGGGTAGGACACAGACAGACTGTGGGTTAGGGTAGAAGACAGACAGTGGGTCAGGGTATGAAACAGACAGACAGTGGGTTAGGTAAGGAAACAGACAGACAGTGGTTTGGGTATGAAACAGACAGACAGTGGGTTAGGGTAGGATACAGACAGACAGTGGGTTAGGTAAGGAAACAGACAGACAGTGGTTTGGGTATGAAACAGACAGACAGTGCGTTAGGGTAGGAAACAGACAGACAGTGGGTTAGGGTAGGAAACAGACAGTGGGTTAGGGTATGAAACAGACAGACAGTGGGTTAGGGTAGGAAATAGACAGTGGGATAGGGTAGGAAACAGACAGTGGGTTAGGGTAGGAAACAGACAGACAGTGGGTTAGGGTATGAAACAGACAGACAGTGGGTTAGGGTAGGAAACAGACAGTGGGTTAGGGTATGAAACAGACAGACAGTGGGTTAGGGTAGGAAATAGACAGTGGGATAGGGTAGGAAACAGACAGTGGTTTAGATTAGGAAACAGACAGACAGTGGGTAAGGGTATGAAACAGACAGACAGTGGGTTAGGGTAGGAAATAGACAGTGGGATAGGGTAGGAAACAGACAGTGGGTTAGGGTAGGAAACAGACAGACAGTGGGTTAGGTAAGGAAACAGACAGACAGTGGTTTGGGTATGAAACAGACAGACAGTGGGTTAGGGTAGGAAACAGACAGACAGTGGGTTAGGGTAGGAAACAGACAGTGGGTTAGGGTATGAAACAGACAGACAGTGGGATAGGGTAGGACGCAGACAGTGTGTTAGGGTATGAAACAGACAGACAGTGGGTTAGGTAAGGAAACAGACAGACAGTGGTTTGGGTATGAAACAGACAGACAGTGCGTTAGGGTAGGAAACAGACAGACAGTGGGTTAGGGTAGGAAACAGACAGTGGTTTAGGGTATGAAACAGACAGACAGTGGGATAGGGTAGGACGCAGACAGTGTGTTAGGGTATGCAATAGACAGACAGTGGGTTAGGGTATGAAACAGACAGACAGTGGGTTAGGGTAGGAAATAGACAGTGGGATAGGTTAGGAAAGAGACAGTGGGTTAGGGTAGGAAACAGACAGACAGTGGGTTAGGGTATGAAACAGACAGACAGTGGGTTAGTGTAGGAAATAGACAGTGGGTTAGGGTAAGACACAGACAGACTGTGGGTTAGGGTAGGAAACAGACAGTGGGTCAGGGTATGAAACAGACAGACAGTGAGTTAGGGTAGGACAAACAGTGGGTTAGGGTAGGAAACAGACAGACAGTGGGTTAGGGTAGGAAACAGACAGACAGTCAGTCAGGGTAGGAAACAGACAGTGGGTTAGGGTAGGAAACAGACAGACAGTGGGTTAGGGTATGAAACAGACAGACAGTGTGTTAGGGTAGGAAATAGACAGACAGTGGTTTAGGGTATGAAACAGACAGACAGTGGGTTAGGGTAAGAAACAGACAGTTTGTTAGGGTAGGAAACAGACAGACAGTGGGTTAGGGTAGGAAACAGACAGTGCGTTAGGGTATGAAACAGACAGACAGTGGGTTAGGGTAGGACACAGACAGTGAGTTAGGGTATGAAATAGACAGACAGTGGGTTAGGGTATGAAACAGACAGACAGTGGGTTAGGGTAGGAAATAGACAGTGGGATAGGGTAGGAAACAGACAGTGGGTTAGGGTAGGAAACAGACAGACAGTGGGTTAGGGTATGAAACAGACAGACAGTGGGTTAGGGTAGGAAACAGACAGTGGGTTAGGGTATGAAACAGACAGACAGTGGGTTAGGGTAGGAAATAGACAGTGGGATAGGGTAGGAAAGAGACAGTGGGTTAGGGTATGAAATAGACAGACAGTGGGTTAGGGTATGAAACAGACAGACAGTGGGTTAGGGTAGGAAATAGACAGTGGGATAGGGTAGGAAACAGACAGTGGGTTAGGGTATGAAACAGACAGACAGTGGGTTAGGGTAGGAAATAGACAGTGGGTTAGGGTAGGACACAGACAGACTGTGGGTTAGGGTAGAAGACAGACAGTGGGTCAGGGTATGAAACAGACAGACATTGGGTTAGGTAAGGAAACAGACAGACAGTGGTTTGGGTATGAAACAGACAGACAGTGGGTTAGGGTAGGAAACAGACAGACAGTGGGTTAGGTAAGGAAACAGACAGACAGTGGTTTGGGTATGAAACAGACAGACAGTGCGTTAGGGTAGGAAACAGACAGACAGTGTGTTAGGGTAGGAAACAGACAGTGGTTTAGGGTATGAAACAGACAGACAGTGGGATAGGGTAGGACGCAGACAGTGTGTTAGGGTATGCAATAGACAGACAGTGGGTTAGGGTATGAAACAGACAGACAGTGGGTTAGGGTAGGAAATAGACAGTGGGATAGGTTAGGAAAGAGACAGTGGGTTAGGGTAGGAAACAGACAGACAGTGGGTTAGGGTATGAAACAGACAGACAGTGGGTTAGTGTAGGAAATAGACAGTGGGTTAGGGTAAGACACAGACAGACTGTGGGTTAGGGTAGAAAACAGACAGTGGGTCAGGGTATGAAACAGACAGACAGTGAGTTAGGGTAGGACAAACAGTGGGTTAGGGTAGGAAACAGACAGACAGTGGGTTAGGGTAGGAAACAGACAGACAGTGTGTCAGGGTAGGAAACAGACAGTGGGTTAGGGTAGGAAACAGACAGACAGTAGGTTAGGGTATGAAACAGACAGACAGTGTGTTAGGGTAGGAAATAGACAGACAGTGGTTTAGGGTATGAAACAGACAGACAGTGGGTTAGGGTAGGAAACAGACAGTTCGTTAGGGTAGGAAACAGACAGACAGTGGGTTAGGGTAGGAAACAGACAGTGCGTTAGGGTATGAAACAGACAGACAGTGGGTTAGGGTAGGACACAGACAGTGAGTTAGGGTATGAAATAGACAGACAGTGGGTTAGGGTATGAAACAGACAGACAGTGGGTTAGGGTAGGAAATAGACAGTGGGATAGGGTAGGAAACAGACAGTGTGTTAGGGTAGGAAACAGACAGACAGTGGGTTAGGGTATGAAACAGACAGACAGTGGGTTAGGGTAGGAAACAGACAGTGGGTTAGGGTATGAAACAGACAGACAGTGGGTTAGGGTAGGAAATAGACAGTGGGATAGGGTAGGAAAGAGACAGTGGGTTAGGGTATGAAATAGACAGACAGTGGGTTAGGGTATGAAACAGACAGACAGTGGGTTAGGGTAGGAAATAGACAGTGGGATAGGGTAGGAAACAGACAGTGGGTTAGGGTATGAAACAGACAGACAGTGGGTTAGGGTAGGAAATAGACAGTGGGTTAGGGTAGGACACAGACAGACTGTGGGTTAGGGTAGAAGACAGACAGTGGGTCAGGGTATGAAACAGATAGACAGTGGGTTAGGTAAGGAAACATACAGACAGTGGTTTGGGTATGAAACAGACAGACAGTGGGTTAGGGTAGGAAACAGACAGACAGTGGGTTAGGTAAGTAAACAGACAGACAGTGGTTTGGGTATGAAACAGACAGACAGTGCGTTAGGGTAGGAAACAGACAGACAGTGGGTTAGGGTAGGAAACAGACAGTGGTTTAGGGTATGAAACAGACAGACAGTGGGATAGGGTAGGACGCAGACAGTGTGTTAGGGTATGCAATAGACAGACAGTGGTTTAGGGTATGAAACAGACAGACAGTGGGTTAGGGTAGGAAACAGACAGTGGGTTAGGGTAGGAAACAGACAGACAGTGGGTTAGGGTAGGAAACAGACAGTGGGTTAGGGTATGAAACAGACAGACAGTGGGTTAGGGTAGGACACAGACAGTGAGTTAGGGTATGAAATAGACAGACAGTGGGTTAGGGTATGAAACAGACAGACAGTGGGTTAGGGTAGGAAATAGACAGTGGGATAGGGTAGGAAACAGACAGTGGGTTAGGGTAGGAAACAGACAGACAGTGGGTTAGGGTATGAAACAGACAGACAGTGGGTTAGGGTAGGAAACAGACAGTGGGTTAGGGTATGAAACAGACAGACAGTGGGTTAGGGTAGGAAATAGACAGTGGGATAGGGTAGGAAACAGACAGTGGTTTAGATTAGGAAACAGACAGACAGTGGGTTAGGGTATGAAACAGACAGACAGTGGGTTAGGGTAGGAAATAGACACTGGGTTAGGGTAAGACACAGACAGACTGTGGGTTAGGGTATGAAACAGACAGACAGTGAGTCAGGGTAGGAAACAGACAGTGGGTTAGGGTAGGAAACAGACAGACAGTGGGTTAGGGTAGGAAACAGACAGACAGTGGGTTAGGGTAGGAAACAGACAGTGGGTTAGGGTAGGAAACAGACAGACAGTGGGTTAGGGTATGAAACAGACAGACAGTGGGTTAGGGTAGGAAATAGACAGACAGTGGTTTAGGGTATGAAACAGACAGACAGTGGGTTAGGGTAGGAAACAGACAGTGGGTTAGGGTAGGAAACAGACAGACAGTGGGTTAGGGTAGGAAACAGACAGTGGGTTAGGGTATGAAACAGACAGACAGTGGGTTAGGGTAGGACACAGACAGTGAGTTAGGGTATGAAATAGACAGACAGTGGGTTAGGTTATGAAACAGACAGACAGTGGGTTAGGGTAGGAAATAGACAGTGGGATAGGGTAGGAAACAGACAGTGGGTTAGGGAAGGAAACAGACAGACAGTGGGTTAGGTAAGGAAACAGACAGACAGTGGTTTGGGTATGAAACAGACAGACAGTGGGTTAGGGTAGGAAACAGACAGACATTGGGTTAGGGTAGGAAACAGACAGTGGGTTAGGGTATGAAACAGACAGACAGTGGGATAGGGTAGGACGCAGACAGTGTGTTAGGGTATGAAACAGACAGACAGTGGGTTAGGTAAGGAAACAGACAGACAGTGGTTTGGGTATGAAACAGACAGACAGTGCGTTAGGGTAGGAAACAGACAGACAGTGGGTTAGGGTAGGAAACAGACAGTGGTTTAGGGTATGAAACAGACAGACAGTGGGATAGGGTAGGACACAGACAGTGTGTTAGGGTATGCAATAGACAGACAGTGGGTTAGGGTATGAAACAGACAGACAGTGGGTTAGGGTAGGAAATAGACAGTGGGATAGGTTAGGAAAGAGACAGTGGGTTAGGGTAGGAAACAGACAGACAGTGGGTTAGGGTATGAAACAGACAGACAGTGGGTTAGTGTAGGAAATAGACAGTGGGTTAGGGTAAGACACAGACAGACTGTGGGTTAGGGTAGGAAACAGACAGTGGGTCAGGGTATGAAACAGACAGACAGTGAGTTAGGGTAGGACAAACAGTGGGTTAGGGTAGGAAACAGACAGACAGTGGGTTAGGGTAGGAAACAGACAGACAGTCAGTCAGGGTAGGAAACAGACAGTGGGTTAGGGTAGGAAACAGACAGACAGTGGGTTAGGGTATGAAACAGACAGACAGTGTGTTAGGGTAGGAAATAGACAGACAGTGGTTTAGGGTATGAAACAGACAGACAGTGGGTTAGGGTAGGAAACAGACAGTTCGTTAGGGTAGGAAACAGACAGACAGTGGGTTAGGGTAGGAATCAGACAGTGCGTTAGGGTATGAAACAGACAGACAGTGGGTTAGGGTAGGACAAGGACAGTGAGTTAGGGTATGAAATAGACAGACAGTGGGTTAGGGTATGAAACAGACAGACAGTGGGTTAGGGTAGGAAATAGACAGTGGGATAGGGTAGGAAACAGACAGTGGGTTAGGGTAGGAAACAGACAGACAGTGGGTTAGGGTATGAAACAGACAGACAGTGGGTTAGGGTAGGAAACAGACAGTGGGTTAGGGTATGAAACAGACAGACAGTGGGTTAGGGTAGGAAATAGACAGTGGGATAGGGTAGGAAAGAGACAGTGGGTTAGGGTATGAAATAGACAGACAGTGGGTTAGGGTATGAAACAGACAGACAGTGGGTTAGGGTAGGAAATAGACAGTGGGATAGGGTAGGAAACAGACAGTGGGTTAGGGTATGAAACAGACAGACAGTGGGTTAGGGTAGGAAATAGACAGTGGGTTAGGGTAGGACACAGACAGACTGTGGGTTAGGGTAGAAGACAGACAGTGGGTCAGGGTATGAAACAGACAAACAGTGGGTTAGGTAAGGAAACAGACAGACAGTGGTTTGGGTATGAAACAGACAGACAGTGGGTTAGGGTAGGAAACAGACAGACAGTGGGTTAGGTAAGGAAACAGACAGACAGTGGTTTGGGTATGAAACAGACAGACAGTGCGTTAGGGTAGGAAACAGACAGACAGTGGGTTAGGGTAGGAAACAGACAGTGGTTTAGGGTATGAAACAGACAGACAGTGGGATAGGGTAGGACGCAGACAGTGTGTTAGGGTATGCAATAGACAGACAGTGGGTTAGGGTATGAAACAGACAGACAGTGGGTTAGGGTAGGAAATAGACAGTGGGATAGGGTAGGAAAGTGACAGTGGGTTAGGGTAGGAAACAGACAGACAGTGGGTTAGGGTATGAAACAGACAGACAGTGGGTTAGTGTAGGAAATAGACAGTGGGTTAGGGTAAGACACAGACAGACTGTGGGTTAGGGTAGAAGACAGACAGTGGGTCAGGGTATGAAACAGACAGACAGTGGGTTAGGTAAGGAAACAGACAGACAGTGGTTTGGGTATGAAACAGACAGACAGTGGGTTAGGGTAGGAAACAGACAGACAGTGGGTTAGGGTAGGAAACAGACAGTGGGTTAGGGTATGAAACAGACAGACAGTGGGATAGGGTAGGACGCAGACAGAGTGTTAGGGTATGAAACAGACAGACAGTGGGTTAGGTAAGGAAACAGACAGACAGTGGTTTGGGTATGAAACAGACAGACAGTGGGTTAGGGTAGGAAACAGACAGACAGTGGGTTAGGGTAGGAAACAGACAGTGGTTTAGGGTATGAAACAGACAGACAGTGGGATAGGGTAGGACGCAGACAGTGTGTTAGGGTATGCAATAGACAGACAGTGGGTTAGGGTATGAAACAGACAGACAGTGGGTTAGGGTAGGAAATAGACAGTGGGATAGGGTAGGAAAGAGACAGTGGGTTAGGGTAGGAAACAGACAGACAGTGGGTTAGGGTATGAAACAGACAGACAGTGGGTTAGTGTAGGAAATAGACAGTGGGTTAGGGTAAGACACAGACAGAATGTGGGTTAGGGTAGGAAACAGACAGTGGGTCAGGGTATGAAACAGACAGACAGTGAGTTAGGGTAGGACAAACAGTGGGTTAGGGTAGGAAACAGACAGACAGTGGGTTAGGGTAGGAAACAGACAGACAGTCAGTCAGGGTAGGAAACAGACAGTGGGTTAGGGTAGGAAACAGACAGACAGTGGGTTAGGGTATGAAACAGACAGACAGTGTGTTAGGGTAGGAAATAGACAGACAGTGGTTTAGGGTATGAAACAGACAGACAGTGGGTTAGGGTAGGAAACAGACAGTTTGTTAGGGTAGGAAACAGACAGACAGTGGGTTAGGGTAGGAAACAGACAGTGCGTTAGGGTATGAAACAGACAGACAGTGGGTTAGGGTAGGACACAGACAGTGAGTTAGGGTATGAAATAGACAGACAGTGGGTTAGGGTAGGAAACAGACAGACAGTGGGTTAGGGTAGGAAATAGACAGTGGGATAGGGTAGGAAACAGACAGTGGGTTAGGGTAGGAAACAGACAGACAGTGGGTTAGGGTATGAAACAGACAGACAGTGGGTTAGGGTAGGAAACAGACAGTGGGTTAGGGTATGAAACAGACAGACAGTGGGTTAGGGTAGGAAATAGACAGTGGGATAGGGTAGGAAAGAGACAGTGGGTTAGGGTATGAAATAGACAGACAGTGGGTTAGGGTATGAAACAGACAGACAGTGGGTTATGGTAGGAAATAGACAGTGGGATAGGGTAGGAAACAGACATTGGGTTAGGGTATGAAACAGACAGACAGTGGGTTAGGGTAGGAAATAGACAGTGGGTTAGGGTAGGACACAGACAGACTGTGGGTTAGGGTAGAAGACAGACAGTGGGTCAGGGTATGAAACAGACAGACAGTGGGTTAGGTAAGGAAACAGACAGACAGTGGTTTGGGTATGAAACAGACAGACAGTGGGTTAGGGTAGGAAACAGACAGACAGTGGGTTAGGTAAGGAAACAGACAGACAGTGGTTTGGGTATGAAACAGACAGACAGTGCGTTAGGGTAGGAAACAGACAGACAGTGGGTTAGGGTAGGAAACAGACAGTGGTTTAGGGTATGAAACAGACAGACAGTGGGATAGGGTAGGACGCAGACAGTGTGTTAGGGTATGCAATAGACAGACAGTGGGTTAGGGTATGAAACAGACAGACAGTGGGTTAGGGTAGGAAATAGACAGTGGGATAGGGTAGGAAAGTGACAGTGGGTTAGGGTAGGAAACAGACAGACAGTGGGTTAGGGTATGAAACAGACAGACAGTGGGTTAGTGTAGGAAATAGACAGTGGGTTAGGGTAAGACACAGACAGACTGTGGGTTAGGGTAGAAGACAGACAGTGGGTCAGGGTATGAAACAGACAGACAGTGGGTTAGGTAAGGAAACAGACAGACAGTGGTTTGGGTATGAAACAGACAGACAGTGGGTTAGGGTAGGAAACAGACAGACAGTGGGTTAGGGTAGGAAACAGACAGTGGGTTAGGGTATGAAACAGACAGACAGTGGGATAGGGTAGGACGCAGACAGTGTGTTAGGGTATGAAACAGACAGACAGTGGGTTAGGTAAGGAAACAGACAGACAGTGGTTTGGGTATGAAACAGACAGACAGTGCGTTAGGGTAGGAAACAGACAGACAGTGGGTTAGGGTAGGAAACAGACAGTGGTTTAGGGTATGAAACAGACAGACAGTGGGATAGGGTAGGACGCAGACAGTGTGTTAGGGTATGCAATAGACAGACAGTGGGTTAGGGTATGAAACAGACAGACAGTGGGTTAGGGTAGGAAATAGACAGTGGGATAGGGTAGGAAAGAGACAGTGGGTTAGGGTAGGAAACAGACAGACAGTGGGTTAGGGTATGAAACAGACAGACAGTGGGTTAGTGTAGGAAATAGACAGTGGGTTAGGGTAAGACACAGACAGAATGTGGGTTAGGGTAGGAAACAGACAGTGGGTCAGGGTATGAAACAGACAGACAGTGAGTTAGGGTAGGACAAACAGTGGGTTAGGGTAGGAAACAGACAGACAGTGGGTTAGGGTAGGAAATAGACAGTGGGATAGGGTAGGAAACAGACAGTGGTTTAGATTAGGAAACAGACAGACAGTGGGTTAGGGTATGAAACAGACAGACAGTGGGTTAGGGTAGGAAATAGACACTGGGTTAGGGTAAGACACAGACAGACTGTGGGTTAGGGTATGAAACAGACAGACAGTGAGTCAGGGTAGGAAACAGACAGTGGGTTAGGGTAGGAAACAGACAGACAGTGGGTTAGGGTAGGAAACAGACAGACAGTGGGTTAGGGTAGGAAACAGACAGTGGGTTAGGGTAGGAAACAGACAGACAGTGGGTTAGGGTATGAAACAGACAGACAGTGGGTTAGGGTAGGAAATAGACAGACAGTGGTTTAGGGTATGAAACAGACAGACAGTGGGTTAGGGTAGGAAACAGACAGTGGGTTAGGGTAGGAAACAGACAGACAGTGGGTTAGGGTAGGAAACAGACAGTGGGTTAGGGTATGAAACAGACAGACAGTGGGTTAGGGTAGGACACAGACAGTGAGTTAGGGTATGAAATAGACAGACAGTGGGTTAGGTTATGAAACAGACAGACAGTGGGTTAGGGTAGGAAATAGACAGTGGGATAGGGTAGGAAACAGACAGTGGGTTAGGGAAGGAAACAGACAGACAGTGGGTTAGGTAAGGAAACAGACAGACAGTGGTTTGGGTATGAAACAGACAGACAGTGGGTTAGGGTAGGAAACAGACAGACATTGGGTTAGGGTAGGAAACAGACAGTGGGTTAGGGTATGAAACAGACAGACAGTGGGATAGGGTAGGACGCAGACAGTGTGTTAGGGTATGAAACAGACAGACAGTGGGTTAGGTAAGGAAACAGACAGACAGTGGTTTGGGTATGAAACAGACAGACAGTGCGTTAGGGTAGGAAACAGACAGACAGTGGGTTAGGGTAGGAAACAGACAGTGGTTTAGGGTATGAAACAGACAGACAGTGGGATAGGGTAGGACACAGACAGTGTGTTAGGGTATGCAATAGACAGACAGTGGGTTAGGGTATGAAACAGACAGACAGTGGGTTAGGGTAGGAAATAGACAGTGGGATAGGTTAGGAAAGAGACAGTGGGTTAGGGTAGGAAACAGACAGACAGTGGGTTAGGGTATGAAACAGACAGACAGTGGGTTAGTGTAGGAAATAGACAGTGGGTTAGGGTAAGACACAGACAGACTGTGGGTTAGGGTAGGAAACAGACAGTGGGTCAGGGTATGAAACAGACAGACAGTGAGTTAGGGTAGGACAAACAGTGGGTTAGGGTAGGAAACAGACAGACAGTGGGTTAGGGTAGGAAACAGACAGACAGTCAGTCAGGGTAGGAAACAGACAGTGGGTTAGGGTAGGAAACAGACAGACAGTGGGTTAGGGTATGAAACAGACAGACAGTGTGTTAGGGTAGGAAATAGACAGACAGTGGTTTAGGGTATGAAACAGACAGACAGTGGGTTAGGGTAGGAAACAGACAGTTCGTTAGGGTAGGAAACAGACAGACAGTGGGTTAGGGTAGGAATCAGACAGTGCGTTAGGGTATGAAACAGACAGACAGTGGGTTAGGGTAGGACAAGGACAGTGAGTTAGGGTATGAAATAGACAGACAGTGGGTTAGGGTATGAAACAGACAGACAGTGGGTTAGGGTAGGAAATAGACAGTGGGATAGGGTAGGAAACAGACAGTGGGTTAGGGTAGGAAACAGACAGACAGTGGGTTAGGGTATGAAACAGACAGACAGTGGGTTAGGGTAGGAAACAGACAGTGGGTTAGGGTATGAAACAGACAGACAGTGGGTTAGGGTAGGAAATAGACAGTGGGATAGGGTAGGAAAGAGACAGTGGGTTAGGGTATGAAATAGACAGACAGTGGGTTAGGGTATGAAACAGACAGACAGTGGGTTAGGGTAGGAAATAGACAGTGGGATAGGGTAGGAAACAGACAGTGGGTTAGGGTATGAAACAGACAGACAGTGGGTTAGGGTAGGAAATAGACAGTGGGTTAGGGTAGGACACAGACAGACTGTGGGTTAGGGTAGAAGACAGACAGTGGGTCAGGGTATGAAACAGACAAACAGTGGGTTAGGTAAGGAAACAGACAGACAGTGGTTTGGGTATGAAACAGACAGACAGTGGGTTAGGGTAGGAAACAGACAGACAGTGGGTTAGGTAAGGAAACAGACAGACAGTGGTTTGGGTATGAAACAGACAGACAGTGCGTTAGGGTAGGAAACAGACAGACAGTGGGTTAGGGTAGGAAACAGACAGTGGTTTAGGGTATGAAACAGACAGACAGTGGGATAGGGTAGGACGCAGACAGTGTGTTAGGGTATGCAATAGACAGACAGTGGGTTAGGGTATGAAACAGACAGACAGTGGGTTAGGGTAGGAAATAGACAGTGGGATAGGGTAGGAAAGTGACAGTGGGTTAGGGTAGGAAACAGACAGACAGTGGGTTAGGGTATGAAACAGACAGACAGTGGGTTAGTGTAGGAAATAGACAGTGGGTTAGGGTAAGACACAGACAGACTGTGGGTTAGGGTAGAAGACAGACAGTGGGTCAGGGTATGAAACAGACAGACAGTGGGTTAGGTAAGGAAACAGACAGACAGTGGTTTGGGTATGAAACAGACAGACAGTGGGTTAGGGTAGGAAACAGACAGACAGTGGGTTAGGGTAGGAAACAGACAGTGGGTTAGGGTATGAAACAGACAGACAGTGGGATAGGGTAGGACGCAGACAGAGTGTTAGGGTATGAAACAGACAGACAGTGGGTTAGGTAAGGAAACAGACAGACAGTGGTTTGGGTATGAAACAGACAGACAGTGGGTTAGGGTAGGAAACAGACAGACAGTGGGTTAGGGTAGGAAACAGACAGTGGTTTAGGGTATGAAACAGACAGACAGTGGGATAGGGTAGGACGCAGACAGTGTGTTAGGGTATGCAATAGACAGACAGTGGGTTAGGGTATGAAACAGACAGACAGTGGGTTAGGGTAGGAAATAGACAGTGGGATAGGGTAGGAAAGAGACAGTGGGTTAGGGTAGGAAACAGACAGACAGTGGGTTAGGGTATGAAACAGACAGACAGTGGGTTAGTGTAGGAAATAGACAGTGGGTTAGGGTAAGACACAGACAGAATGTGGGTTAGGGTAGGAAACAGACAGTGGGTCAGGGTATGAAACAGACAGACAGTGAGTTAGGGTAGGACAAACAGTGGGTTAGGGTAGGAAACAGACAGACAGTGGGTTAGGGTAGGAAACAGACAGACAGTCAGTCAGGGTAGGAAACAGACAGTGGGTTAGGGTAGGAAACAGACAGACAGTGGGTTAGGGTATGAAACAGACAGACAGTGTGTTAGGGTAGGAAATAGACAGACAGTGGTTTAGGGTATGAAACAGACAGACAGTGGGTTAGGGTAGGAAACAGACAGTTCGTTAGGGTAGGAAACAGACAGACAGTGGGTTAGGGTAGGAAACAGACAGTGCGTTAGGGTATGAAACAGACAGACAGTGGGTTAGGGTAGGACACAGACAGTGAGTTAGGGTATGAAATAGACAGACAGTGGGTTAGGGTAGGAAACAGACAGACAGTGGGTTAGGGTAGGAAATAGACAGTGGGATAGGGTAGGAAACAGACAGTGGGTTAGGGTAGGAAACAGACAGACAGTGGGTTAGGGTATGAAACAGACAGACAGTGGGTTAGGGTAGGAAACAGACAGTGGGTTAGGGTATGAAACAGACAGACAGTGGGTTAGGGTAGGAAATAGACAGTGGGATAGGGTAGGAAAGAGACAGTGGGTTAGGGTATGAAATAGACAGACAGTGGGTTAGGGTATGAAACAGACAGACAGTGGGTTATGGTAGGAAATAGACAGTGGGATAGGGTAGGAAACAGACATTGGGTTAGGGTATGAAACAGACAGACAGTGGGTTAGGGTAGGAAATAGACAGTGGGTTAGGGTAGGACACAGACAGACTGTGGGTTAGGGTAGAAGACAGACAGTGGGTCAGGGTATGAAACAGACAGACAGTGGGTTAGGTAAGGAAACAGACAGACAGTGGTTTGGGTATGAAACAGACAGACAGTGGGTTAGGGTAGGAAACAGACAGACAGTGGGTTAGGTAAGGAAACAGACAGACAGTGGTTTGGGTATGAAACAGACAGACAGTGCGTTAGGGTAGGAAACAGACAGACAGTGGGTTAGGGTAGGAAACAGACAGTGGTTTAGGGTATGAAACAGACAGACAGTGGGATAGGGTAGGACGCAGACAGTGTGTTAGGGTATGCAATAGACAGACAGTGGGTTAGGGTATGAAACAGACAGACAGTGGGTTAGGGTAGGAAATAGACAGTGGGATAGGGTAGGAAAGTGACAGTGGGTTAGGGTAGGAAACAGACAGACAGTGGGTTAGGGTATGAAACAGACAGACAGTGGGTTAGTGTAGGAAATAGACAGTGGGTTAGGGTAAGACACAGACAGACTGTGGGTTAGGGTAGAAGACAGACAGTGGGTCAGGGTATGAAACAGACAGACAGTGGGTTAGGTAAGGAAACAGACAGACAGTGGTTTGGGTATGAAACAGACAGACAGTGGGTTAGGGTAGGAAACAGACAGACAGTGGGTTAGGGTAGGAAACAGACAGTGGGTTAGGGTATGAAACAGACAGACAGTGGGATAGGGTAGGACGCAGACAGTGTGTTAGGGTATGAAACAGACAGACAGTGGGTTAGGTAAGGAAACAGACAGACAGTGGTTTGGGTATGAAACAGACAGACAGTGCGTTAGGGTAGGAAACAGACAGACAGTGGGTTAGGGTAGGAAACAGACAGTGGTTTAGGGTATGAAACAGACAGACAGTGGGATAGGGTAGGACGCAGACAGTGTGTTAGGGTATGCAATAGACAGACAGTGGGTTAGGGTATGAAACAGACAGACAGTGGGTTAGGGTAGGAAATAGACAGTGGGATAGGGTAGGAAAGAGACAGTGGGTTAGGGTAGGAAACAGACAGACAGTGGGTTAGGGTATGAAACAGACAGACAGTGGGTTAGTGTAGGAAATAGACAGTGGGTTAGGGTAAGACACAGACAGAATGTGGGTTAGGGTAGGAAACAGACAGTGGGTCAGGGTATGAAACAGACAGACAGTGAGTTAGGGTAGGACAAACAGTGGGTTAGGGTAGGAAACAGACAGACAGTGGGTTAGGGTAGGAAACAGACACACAGTGTGTCAGGGTAGGAAACAGACAGTGGGTTAGGGTAGGAAACAGACAGACAGTGGGTTAGGGTATGAAACAGACAGACAGTGTGTTAGGGTAGGAAATAGACAGACAGTGGTTTAGGGTATGAAACAGACAGACAGTGGGTTAGGGTAGGAAACAGACAGTGTGTCAGGGTAGGAAACAGACAGACAGTGGGTTAGGGTAGGACACAGACAGTGAGTTAGGGTATGAAATAGACAGACAGTGGGTTAGGGTATGAAACAGACAGACAGTGGGTTAGGGTAGGAAATAGACAGTGGGATAGGGTAGGAAACAGACAGTGGGTTAGGGTAGGAAACAGACAGACAGTGGGTTAGGGTATGAAACAGACAGACAGTGGGTTAGGGTAGGAAACAGACAGTGGGTTAGGGTATGAAACAGACAGACAGTGGGTTAGGGTAGGAAATAGACAGTGGGATAGGGTAGGAAACAGACAGTGGGTTAGGGTAGGAAACAGACAGACAGTGGGTTAGGGTATGAAACAGACAGACAGTGGGTTAGGGTAGGAAATAGACAGTGGGTTAGGGTAGGACACAGACAGACTGTGGGTTAGGGTAGAAGACAGACAGTGTGTCAGGGTATGAAACAGACAGACAGTGGGTTAGGTAAGGAAACAGACAGACAGTGGTTTGGGTATGAAACAGACAGACAGTGGGTTAGGGTAGGAAACAGACAGACAGTGGGTTAGGGTAGGAAACAGACAGTGGGTTAGGGTATGAAACAGACAGACAGTGGGATAGGGTAGGACGCAGACAGTGTGTTAGGGTATGCAATAGACAGACAGTGGGTTAGGGTATGAAACAGACAGACAGTGGGTTAGGGTAGGAAATAGACAGTGGGATAGGGTAGGAAAGAGACAGTGGTTTAGATTAGGAAACAGACAGACAGTGGGTTAGGGTATGAAACAGACAGACAGTGGGTTAGGGTAGGAAATAGACACTGGGTTAGGGTAAGACACAGACAGACTGTGGGTTAGGGTATGAAACAGACAGACAGTGAGTCAGGGTAGGAAACAGACAGTGGGTTAGGGTAGGAAACAGACAGACAGTGGGTTAGGGTAGGAAACAGACAGACAGTGTGTTAGGGTAGGAAACAGACAGTGGGTTAGGGTAGGAAACAGACAGACAGTGGGTTAGGGTATGAAACAGACAGACAGTGGGTTAGGGTAGGAAATAGACAGACAGTGGTTTAGGGTATGAAACAGACAGACAGTGGGTTAGGGTAGGAAACAGACATTGGGTCAGGGTAGGAAACAGACAGACAGTGGGTTAGGGTAGGAAACAGACAGTGGGTTAGGGTATGAAACAGACAGACAGTGGGTTAGGGTAGGACACAGACAGTGAGTTAGGGTATGAAATAGACAGACAGTGGGTTAGGTTATGAAACAGACAGACAGTGGGTTAGGGTAGGAAATAGACAGTGGGATAGGGTAGGAAACAGACAGTGGGTTAGGGTAGGAAACAGACAGACAGTGGGTTAGGTAAGGAAACAGACAGACAGTGGGTTAGGGTAGGAAACAGACAGACAGTGGGTTAGGGTAGGAAACAGACAGTGGGTTAGGGTATGAAACAGACAGACAGTGGGATAGGGTAGGACGCAGACAGTGTGTTAGGGTATGAAACAGACAGACAGTGGGTTAGGTAAGGAAACAGACAGACAGTGGTTTGGGTATGAAACAGACAGACAGTGCGTTAGGGTAGGAAACAGACAGACAGTGGGTTAGGGTAGGAAACAGACAGTGGTTTAGGGTATGAAACAGACAGACAGTGGGATAGGGTAGGACGCAGACAGACAGTGGGTTAGGGTATGAAACAGACAGACAGTGGGTTAGGGTAGGAAACAGACAGTGGGTTAGGGTATGAAACAGACAGACAGTGGGTTAGGGTAGGAAATAGACAGTGGGATAGGGTAGGAAACAGACAGTGGGTTAGGGTAGGAAACAGACAGACAGTGGGTTAGGGTATGAAACAGACAGACAGTGGGTTAGGGTAGGAAATAGACAGTGGGTTAGGGTAGGACACAGACAGACTGTGGGTTAGGGTAGAAGACAGACAGTGGTTCAGGGTATGAAACAGACAGACAGTGGGTTATGTAAGGAAACAGACAGACAGTGGTTTGGGTATGAAACAGACAGACAGTGGGTTAGGGTAGGAAACAGACAGACAGTGGGTTAGGGTAGGAAACAGACAGTGGGTTAGGGTATGAAACAGACAGACAGTGGGATAGGGTAGGACGCAGACAGTGTGTTAGGGTATGAAACAGACAGACAGTGGGTTAGGGTAGGAAACAGACAGTGGGTTAGGGTATGAAACAGACAGACAGTGGGATAGGGTAGGACGCAGACAGTGTGTTAGGGTATGAAACAGACAGACAGTGGGTTAGGTAAGGAAACAGACAGACAGTGGTTTGGGTATGAAACAGACAGACAGTGCGTTAGGGTAGGAAACAGACAGACAGTGGGTTAGGGTAGGAAACAGACAGTGGTTTAGGGTATGAAACAGACAGACAGTGGGATAGGGTAGGACGCAGACAGTGTGTTAGGGTATGCAATAGACAGACAGTGGGTTAGGGTATGAAACAGACAGACAGTGGGTTAGGGTAGGAAATAGACAGTGGGATAGGGTAGGAAAGAGACAGTGGGTTAGGATAGGAAACAGACAGACAGTGGGTTAGGGTATGAAACAGACAGACAGTGGGTTAGTGTAGGAAATAGACAGTGGGTTAGGGTAAGACACAGACAGAATGTGGGTTAGGGTAGGAAACAGACAGTGGGTCAGGGTATGAAACAGACAGACAGTGAGTTAGGGTAGGACAAACAGTGGGTTAGGGTAGGAAACAGACAGACAGTGGGTTAGGGTAGGAAACAGACACACAGTGTGTCAGGGTAGGAAACAGACAGTGGGTTAGGGTAGGAAACAGACAGACAGTGGGTTAGGGTATGAAACAGACAGACAGTGTGTTAGGGTAGGAAATAGACAGACAGTGGTTTAGGGTATGAAACAGACAGACAGTGGGTTAGGGTAGGAAACAGACAGTGTGTCAGGGTAGGAAACAGACAGACAGTGGGTTAGGGTAGGACACAGACAGTGAGTTAGGGTATGAAATAGACAGACAGTGGGTTAGGGTATGAAACAGACAGACAGTGGGTTAGGGTAGGAAATAGACAGTGGGATAGGGTAGGAAACAGACAGTGGGTTAGGGTAGGAAACAGACAGACAGTGGGTTAGGGTATGAAACAGACAGACAGTGGGTTAGGGTAGGAAACAGACAGTGGGTTAGGGTATGAAACAGACAGACAGTGGGTTAGGGTAGGAAATAGACAGTGGGATAGGGTAGGAAACAGACAGTGGGTTAGGGTAGGAAACAGACAGACAGTGGGTTAGGGTATGAAACAGACAGACAGTGGGTTAGGGTAGGAAATAGACAGTGGGTTAGGGTAGGACACAGACAGACTGTGGGTTAGGGTAGAAGACAGACAGTGTGTCAGGGTATGAAACAGACAGACAGTGGGTTAGGTAAGGAAACAGACAGACAGTGGTTTGGGTATGAAACAGACAGACAGTGGGTTAGGGTAGGAAACAGACAGACAGTGGGTTAGGGTAGGAAACAGACAGTGGGTTAGGGTATGAAACAGACAGACAGTGGGATAGGGTAGGACGCAGACAGTGTGTTAGGGTATGCAATAGACAGACAGTGGGTTAGGGTATGAAACAGACAGACAGTGGGTTAGGGTAGGAAATAGACAGTGGGATAGGGTAGGAAAGAGACAGTGGTTTAGATTAGGAAACAGACAGACAGTGGGTTAGGGTAGGAAACAGACAGTGGGTTAGGGTATGAAACAGACAGACAGTGGGTTAGGGTAGGAAATAGACAGACAGTGGGTTAGGGTAGGAAACAGACAGACAGTGGGTTAGGGTAGGAAATAGACAGTGGGATAGGGTAGGAAACAGACAGTGGGTTAGGGTAGGAAACAGACAGACAGTGGGTTAGGGTATGAAACAGACAGACAGTGGGTTAGGGTAGGAAACAGACAGTGGGTTAGGGTATGAAACAGACAGACAGTGGGTTAGGGTAGGAAATAGACAGTGGGATAGGGTAGGAAAGAGACAGTGGGTTAGGGTATGAAATAGACAGACAGTGGGTTAGGGTATGAAACAGACAGACAGTGGGTTATGGTAGGAAATAGACAGTGGGATAGGGTAGGAAACAGACATTGGGTTAGGGTATGAAACAGACAGACAGTGGGTTAGGGTAGGAAATAGACAGTGGGTTAGGGTAGGACACAGACAGACTGTGGGTTAGGGTAGAAGACAGACAGTGGGTCAGGGTATGAAACAGACAGACAGTGGGTTAGGTAAGGAAACAGACAGACAGTGGTTTGGGTATGAAACAGACAGACAGTGGGTTAGGGTAGGAAACAGACAGACAGTGGGTTAGGTAAGGAAACAGACAGACAGTGGTTTGGGTATGAAACAGACAGACAGTGCGTTAGGGTAGGAAACAGACAGACAGTGGGTTAGGGTAGGAAACAGACAGTGGTTTAGGGTATGAAACAGACAGACAGTGGGATAGGGTAGGACGCAGACAGTGTGTTAGGGTATGCAATAGACAGACAGTGGGTTAGGGTATGAAACAGACAGACAGTGGGTTAGGGTAGGAAATAGACAGTGGGATAGGGTAGGAAAGTGACAGTGGGTTAGGGTAGGAAACAGACAGACAGTGGGTTAGGGTATGAAACAGACAGACAGTGGGTTAGTGTAGGAAATAGACAGTGGGTTAGGGTAAGACACAGACAGACTGTGGGTTAGGGTAGAAGACAGACAGTGGGTCAGGGTATGAAACAGACAGACAGTGGGTTAGGTAAGGAAACAGACAGACAGTGGTTTGGGTATGAAACAGACAGACAGTGGGTTAGGGTAGGAAACAGACAGACAGTGGGTTAGGGTAGGAAACAGACAGTGGGTTAGGGTATGAAACAGACAGACAGTGGGATAGGGTAGGACGCAGACAGTGTGTTAGGGTATGAAACAGACAGACAGTGGGTTAGGTAAGGAAACAGACAGACAGTGGTTTGGGTATGAAACAGACAGACAGTGCGTTAGGGTAGGAAACAGACAGACAGTGGGTTAGGGTAGGAAACAGACAGTGGTTTAGGGTATGAAACAGACAGACAGTGGGATAGGGTAGGACGCAGACAGTGTGTTAGGGTATGCAATAGACAGACAGTGGGTTAGGGTATGAAACAGACAGACAGTGGGTTAGGGTAGGAAATAGACAGTGGGATAGGGTAGGAAAGAGACAGTGGGTTAGGGTAGGAAACAGACAGACAGTGGGTTAGGGTATGAAACAGACAGACAGTGGGTTAGTGTAGGAAATAGACAGTGGGTTAGGGTAAGACACAGACAGAATGTGGGTTAGGGTAGGAAACAGACAGTGGGTCAGGGTATGAAACAGACAGACAGTGAGTTAGGGTAGGACAAACAGTGGGTTAGGGTAGGAAACAGACAGACAGTGGGTTAGGGTAGGAAACAGACACACAGTGTGTCAGGGTAGGAAACAGACAGTGGGTTAGGGTAGGAAACAGACAGACAGTGGGTTAGGGTATGAAACAGACAGACAGTGTGTTAGGGTAGGAAATAGACAGACAGTGGTTTAGGGTATGAAACAGACAGACAGTGGGTTAGGGTAGGAAACAGACAGTGTGTCAGGGTAGGAAACAGACAGACAGTGGGTTAGGGTAGGACACAGACAGTGAGTTAGGGTATGAAATAGACAGACAGTGGGTTAGGGTATGAAACAGACAGACAGTGGGTTAGGGTAGGAAATAGACAGTGGGATAGGGTAGGAAACAGACAGTGGGTTAGGGTAGGAAACAGACAGACAGTGGGTTAGGGTATGAAACAGACAGACAGTGGGTTAGGGTAGGAAACAGACAGTGGGTTAGGGTATGAAACAGACAGACAGTGGGTTAGGGTAGGAAATAGACAGTGGGATAGGGTAGGAAACAGACAGTGGGTTAGGGTAGGAAACAGACAGACAGTGGGTTAGGGTATGAAACAGACAGACAGTGGGTTAGGGTAGGAAATAGACAGTGGGTTAGGGTAGGACACAGACAGACTGTGGGTTAGGGTAGAAGACAGACAGTGTGTCAGGGTATGAAACAGACAGACAGTGGGTTAGGTAAGGAAACAGACAGACAGTGGTTTGGGTATGAAACAGACAGACAGTGGGTTAGGGTAGGAAACAGACAGACAGTGGGTTAGGGTAGGAAACAGACAGTGGGTTAGGGTATGAAACAGACAGACAGTGGGATAGGGTAGGACGCAGACAGTGTGTTAGGGTATGCAATAGACAGACAGTGGGTTAGGGTATGAAACAGACAGACAGTGGGTTAGGGTAGGAAATAGACAGTGGGATAGGGTAGGAAAGAGACAGTGGTTTAGATTAGGAAACAGACAGACAGTGGGTTAGGGTATGAAACAGACAGACAGTGGGTTAGGGTAGGAAATAGACACTGGGTTAGGGTAAGACACAGACAGACTGTGGGTTAGGGTATGAAACAGACAGACAGTGAGTCAGGGTAGGAAACAGACAGTGGGTTAGGGTAGGAAACAGACAGACAGTGGGTTAGGGTAGGAAACAGACAGACAGTGTGTTAGGGTAGGAAACAGACAGTGGGTTAGGGTAGGAAACAGACAGACAGTGGGTTAGGGTATGAAACAGACAGACAGTGGGTTAGGGTAGGAAATAGACAGACAGTGGTTTAGGGTATGAAACAGACAGACAGTGGGTTAGGGTAGGAAACAGACATTGGGTCAGGGTAGGAAACAGACAGACAGTGGGTTAGGGTAGGAAACAGACAGTGGGTTAGGGTATGAAACAGACAGACAGTGGGTTAGGGTAGGACACAGACAGTGAGTTAGGGTATGAAATAGACAGACAGTGGGTTAGGTTATGAAACAGACAGACAGTGGGTTAGGGTAGGAAATAGACAGTGGGATAGGGTAGGAAACAGACAGTGGGTTAGGGTAGGAAACAGACAGACAGTGGGTTAGGTAAGGAAACAGACAGACAGTGGGTTAGGGTAGGAAACAGACAGACAGTGGGTTAGGGTAGGAAACAGACAGTGGGTTAGGGTATGAAACAGACAGACAGTGGGATAGGGTAGGACGCAGACAGTGTGTTAGGGTATGAAACAGACAGACAGTGGGTTAGGTAAGGAAACAGACAGACAGTGGTTTGGGTATGAAACAGACAGACAGTGCGTTAGGGTAGGAAACAGACAGACAGTGGGTTAGGGTAGGAAACAGACAGTGGTTTAGGGTATGAAACAGACAGACAGTGGGATAGGGTAGGACGCAGACAGACAGTGGGTTAGGGTATGAAACAGACAGACAGTGGGTTAGGGTAGGAAACAGACAGTGGGTTAGGGTATGAAACAGACAGACAGTGGGTTAGGGTAGGAAATAGACAGTGGGATAGGGTAGGAAACAGACAGTGGGTTAGGGTAGGAAACAGACAGACAGTGGGTTAGGGTATGAAACAGACAGACAGTGGGTTAGGGTAGGAAATAGACAGTGGGTTAGGGTAGGACACAGACAGACTGTGGGTTAGGGTAGAAGACAGACAGTGGTTCAGGGTATGAAACAGACAGACAGTGGGTTATGTAAGGAAACAGACAGACAGTGGTTTGGGTATGAAACAGACAGACAGTGGGTTAGGGTAGGAAACAGACAGACAGTGGGTTAGGGTAGGAAACAGACAGTGGGTTAGGGTATGAAACAGACAGACAGTGGGATAGGGTAGGACGCAGACAGTGTGTTAGGGTATGAAACAGACAGACAGTGGGTTAGGGTAGGAAACAGACAGTGGGTTAGGGTATGAAACAGACAGACAGTGGGATAGGGTAGGACGCAGACAGTGTGTTAGGGTATGAAACAGACAGACAGTGGGTTAGGTAAGGAAACAGACAGACAGTGGTTTGGGTATGAAACAGACAGACAGTGCGTTAGGGTAGGAAACAGACAGACAGTGGGTTAGGGTAGGAAACAGACAGTGGTTTAGGGTATGAAACAGACAGACAGTGGGATAGGGTAGGACGCAGACAGTGTGTTAGGGTATGCAATAGACAGACAGTGGGTTAGGGTATGAAACAGACAGACAGTGGGTTAGGGTAGGAAATAGACAGTGGGATAGGGTAGGAAAGAGACAGTGGGTTAGGGTAGGAAACAGACAGACAGTGGGTTAGGGTATGAAACAGACAGACAGTGGGTTAGTGTAGGAAATAGACAGTGGGTTAGGGTAAGACACAGACAGAATGTGGGTTAGGGTAGGAAACAGACAGTGGGTCAGGGTATGAAACAGACAGACAGTGAGTTAGGGTAGGACAAACAGTGGGTTAGGGTAGGAAACAGACAGACAGTGGGTTAGGGTAGGAAACAGACACACAGTGTGTCAGGGTAGGAAACAGACAGTGGGTTAGGGTAGGAAACAGACAGACAGTGGGTTAGGGTATGAAACAGACAGACAGTGTGTTAGGGTAGGAAATAGACAGACAGTGGTTTAGGGTATGAAACAGACAGACAGTGGGTTAGGGTAGGAAACAGACAGTGTGTCAGGGTAGGAAACAGACAGACAGTGGGTTAGGGTAGGACACAGACAGTGAGTTAGGGTATGAAATAGACAGACAGTGGGTTAGGGTATGAAACAGACAGACAGTGGGTTAGGGTAGGAAATAGACAGTGGGATAGGGTAGGAAACAGACAGTGGGTTAGGGTAGGAAACAGACAGACAGTGGGTTAGGGTATGAAACAGACAGACAGTGGGTTAGGGTAGGAAACAGACAGTGGGTTAGGGTATGAAACAGACAGACAGTGGGTTAGGGTAGGAAATAGACAGTGGGATAGGGTAGGAAACAGACAGTGGGTTAGGGTAGGAAACAGACAGACAGTGGGTTAGGGTATGAAACAGACAGACAGTGGGTTAGGGTAGGAAATAGACAGTGGGTTAGGGTAGGACACAGACAGACTGTGGGTTAGGGTAGAAGACAGACAGTGTGTCAGGGTATGAAACAGACAGACAGTGGGTTAGGTAAGGAAACAGACAGACAGTGGTTTGGGTATGAAACAGACAGACAGTGGGTTAGGGTAGGAAACAGACAGACAGTGGGTTAGGGTAGGAAACAGACAGTGGGTTAGGGTATGAAACAGACAGACAGTGGGATAGGGTAGGACGCAGACAGTGTGTTAGGGTATGCAATAGACAGACAGTGGGTTAGGGTATGAAACAGACAGACAGTGGGTTAGGGTAGGAAATAGACAGTGGGATAGGGTAGGAAAGAGACAGTGGTTTAGATTAGGAAACAGACAGACAGTGGGTTAGGGTATGAAACAGACAGACAGTGGGTTAGGGTAGGAAATAGACACTGGGTTAGGGTAAGACACAGACAGACTGTGGGTTAGGGTATGAAACAGACAGACAGTGAGTCAGGGTAGGAAACAGACAGTGGGTTAGGGTAGGAAACAGACAGACAGTGGGTTAGGGTAGGAAACAGACAGACAGTGTGTTAGGGTAGGAAACAGACAGTGGGTTAGGGTAGGAAACAGACAGACAGTGGGTTAGGGTATGAAACAGACAGACAGTGGGTTAGGGTAGGAAATAGACAGACAGTGGTTTAGGGTATGAAACAGACAGACAGTGGGTTAGGGTAGGAAACAGACATTGGGTTAGGGTAGGAAACAGACAGACAGTGGGTTAGGGTAGGAAACAGACAGTGGGTTAGGGTATGAAACAGACAGACAGTGGGTTAGGGTAGGACACAGACAGTGAGTTAGGGTATGAAATAGACAGACAGTGGGTTAGGTTGTGAAACAGACAGACAGTGGGTTAGGGTAGGAAATAGACAGTGGGATAGGGTAGGAAACAGACAGTGGGTTAGGGTAGGAAACAGACAGACAGTGGGTTAGGTAAGGAAACAGACAGACAGTGGGTTAGGGTAGGAAACAGACAGACAGTGGGTTAGGGTAGGAAACAGACAGTGGGTTAGGGTATGAAACAGACAGACAGTGGGATAGGGTAGGACGCAGACAGTGTGTTAGGGTATGAAACAGACAGACAGTGGGTTAGGTAAGGAAACAGACAGACAGTGGTTTGGGTATGAAACAGACAGACAGTGCGTTAGGGTAGGAAACAGACAGACAGTGGGTTAGGGTAGGAAACAGACAGTGGTTTAGGGTATGAAACAGACAGACAGTGGGATAGGGTAGGACGCAGACAGACAGTGGGTTAGGGTATGAAACAGACAGACAGTGGGTTAGGGTAGGAAACAGACAGTGGGTTAGGGTATGAAACAGACAGACAGTGGGTTAGGGTAGGAAATAGACAGTGGGATAGGGTAGGAAACAGACAGTGGGTTAGGGTAGGAAACAGACAGACAGTGGGTTAGGGTATGAAACAGACAGACAGTGGGTTAGGGTAGGAAATAGACAGTGGGTTAGGGTAGGACACAGACAGACTGTGGGTTAGGGTAGAAGACAGACAGTGGTTCAGGGTATGAAACAGACAGACAGTGGGTTATGTAAGGAAACAGACAGACAGTGGTTTGGGTATGAAACAGACAGACAGTGGGTTAGGGTAGGAAACAGACAGACAGTGGGTTAGGGTAGGAAACAGACAGTGGGTTAGGGTATGAAACAGACAGACAGTGGGATAGGGTAGGACGCAGACAGTGTGTTAGGGTATGAAACAGACAGACAGTGGGTTAGGTAAGGAAACAGACAGACAGTGGTTTGGGTATGAAACAGACAGACAGTGGGTTAGGGTAGGAAACAGACAGACAGTGGGTTAGGTAAGGAAACAGACAGACAGTGGTTTGGGTATGAAACAGACAGACAGTGGGTTAGGGTAGGAAACAGACAGACAGTGGGTTAGGTAAGGAAACAGACAGACAGTGGGATAGGGTAGGACACAGACAGTGTGTTAGGGTATGCAATAGACAGACAGTGGGTTAGGGTATGAAACAGACAGACAGTGGGTTAGGGTAGGAAATAGACAGTGGGATAGGTTAGGAAAGAGACAGTGGGTTAGGGTAGGAAACAGACAGACAGTGGGTTAGGGTATGAAACAGACAGACAGTGGGTTAGTGTAGGAAATAGACAGTGGGTTAGGGTAAGACACAGACAGACTGTGGGTTAGGGTAGGAAACAGACAGTGGGTCAGGGTATGAAACAGACAGACAGTGAGTTAGGGTAGGACAAACAGTGGGTTAGGGTAGGAAACAGACAGACAGTGGGTTAGGGTAGGAAACAGACAGACAGTCAGTCAGGGTAGGAACCAGACAGTGGGTTAGGGTAGGAAACAGACAGACAGTGGGTTAGGGTATGAAACAGACAGACAGTGTGTTAGGGTAGGAAATAGACAGACAGTGGTTTAGGGTATGAAACAGACAGACAGTGGGTTAGGGTAGGAAACAGACAGTTCGTTAGGGTAGGAAACAGACAGACAGTGGGTTAGGGTAGGAAACAGACAGTGCGTTAGGGTATGAAACAGACAGACAGTGGGTTAGGGTAGGACACAGACAGTGAGTTAGGGTATGAAATAGACAGACAGTGGGTTAGGGTATGAAACAGACAGACAGTGGGTTAGGGTAGGAAATAGACAGTGGGATAGGGTAGGAAACAGACAGTGGGTTAGGGTAGGAAACAGACAGACAGTGGGTTAGGGTATGAAACAGACAGACAGTGGGTTAGGGTAGGAAACAGACAGTGGGTTAGGGTATGAAACAGACAGACAGTGGGTTAGGGTAGGAAATAGACAGTGGGATAGGGTAGGAAAGAGACAGTGGGTTAGGGTATGAAATAGACAGACAGTGGGTTAGGGTATGAAACAGACAGACAGTGGGTTAGGGTAGGAAATAGACAGTGGGATAGGGTAGGAAACAGACAGTGGGTTAGGGTATGAAACAGACAGACAGTGGGTTAGGGTAGGAAATAGACAGTGGGTTAGGGTAGGACACAGACAGACTGTGGGTTAGGGTAGAAGACAGACAGTGGGTCAGGGTATGAAACAGACAGACAGTGGGTTAGGTAAGGAAACAGACAGACAGTGGTTTGGGTATTGATCAGACAGACAGTGCGTTAGGGTAGGAAACAGACAGACAGTGGGTTAGGGTAGGAAACAGACAGTGGTTTAGGGTATGAAACAGACAGACAGTGGGATAGGGTAGGAAATAGACAGTGGGATAGGGTAGGAAAGTGACAGTGGGTTAGGGTAGGAAACTGACAGACAGTGGGTTAGGGTATGAAACAGACAGACAGTGGGTTAGTGTAGGAAATAGACAGTGGGTTAGGGTAAGACACAGACAGACTGTGGGTTAGGGTAGAAGACAGACAGTGGGTCAGGGTATGAAACAGACAGACAGTGGGTTAGGTAAGGAAACAGACAGACAGTGGTTTGGGTATGAAACAGACAGACAGTGGGTTAGGGTAGGAAACAGACAGACAGTGGGTTAGGGTAGGAAACAGACAGTGGGTTAGGGTATGAAACAGACAGACAGTGGGATAGGGTAGGACGCAGACAGTGTGTTAGGGTATGAAACAGACAGACAGTGGGTTAGGTAAGGAAACAGACAGACAGTGGTTTGGGTATGAAACAGACAGACAGTGCGTTAGGGTAGGAAACAGACAGACAGTGGGTTAGGGTAGGAAACAGACAGTGGTTTAGGGTATGAAACAGACAGACAGTGGGATAGGGTAGGACGCAGACAGTGTGTTAGGGTATGCAATAGACAGACAGTGGGTTAGGGTATGAAACAGACAGACAGTGGGTTAGTGTAGGAAATAGACAGTGGGTTAGGGTAAGACACAGACAGAATGTGGGTTAGGGTAGGAAACAGACAGTGGGTCAGGGTATGAAACAGACAGACAGTGTGTTAGGGTAGGACAAACAGTGGGTTAGGGTAGGAAACAGACAGACAGTGGGTTAGGGTAGGAAACAGACACACAGTGTGTCAGGGTAGGAAACAGACAGTGGGTTAGGGTAGGAAACAGACAGACAGTGGGTTAGGGTATGAAACAGACAGACAGTGTGTTAGGGTAGGAAATAGACAGACAGTGGTTTAGGGTATGAAACAGACAGACAGTGGGTTAGGGTAGGAAACAGACAGTGTGTCAGGGTAGGAAACAGACAGACAGTGGGTTAGGGTAGGAAACAGACAGTGGGTTAGGGTATGAAACAGACAGACAGTGGGTTAGGGTAGGACACAGACAGTGAGTTAGGGTATGAAATAGACAGACAGTGGGTTAGGGTATGAAACAGACAGACAGTGGGTTAGGGTAGGAAATAGACAGTGGGATAGGGTAGGAAACAGACAGTGGGTTAGGGTAGGAAACAGACAGACAGTGGGTTAGGGTATGAAACAGACAGACAGTGGGTTAGGGTAGGAAACAGACAGTGGGTTAGGGTATGAAACAGACAGACAGTGGGTTAGGGTAGGAAATAGACAGTGGGATAGGGTAGGAAACAGACAGTGGGTTAGGGTAGGAAACAGACAGACAGTGGGTTAGGGTATGAAACAGACAGACAGTGGGTTAGGGTAGGAAATAGACAGTGGGTTAGGGTAGGACACAGACAGACTGTGGGTTAGGGTAGAAGACAGACAGTGTGTCAGGGTATGAAACAGACAGACAGTGGGTTAGGTAAGGAAACAGACAGACAGTGGTTTGGGTATGAAACAGACAGACAGTGGGTTAGGGTAGGAAACAGACAGACAGTGGGTTAGGGTAGGAAACAGACAGTGGGTTAGGGTATGAAACAGACAGACAGTGGGATAGGGTAGGACGCAGACAGTGTGTTAGGGTATGCAATAGACAGACAGTGGGTTAGGGTATGAAACAGACAGACAGTGGGTTAGGGTAGGAAATAGACAGTGGGATAGGGTAGGAAAGAGACAGTGGTTTAGATTAGGAAACAGACAGACAGTGGGTTAGGGTATGAAACAGACAGACAGTGGGTTAGGGTAGGAAATAGACACTGGGTTAGGGTAAGACACAGACAGACTGTGGGTTAGGGTATGAAACAGACAGACTGTGGGTTAGGGTAGGAAACAGACAGTGGGTCAGGGTATGAAACAGACAGACAGTGAGTTAGGGTAGGACAAACAGTGGGTTAGGGTAGGAAACAGACAGACAGTGGGTTAGGGTAGGAAACAGACAGACAGTCAGTCAGGGTAGGAAACAGACAGTGGGTTAGGGTAGGAAACAGACAGACAGTGGGTTAGGGTATGAAACAGACAGACAGTGTGTTAGGGTAGGAAATAGACAGACAGTGGTTTAGGGTATGAAACAGACAGACAGTGGGTTAGGGTAGGAAACAGACAGTTCGTTAGGGTAGGAAACAGACAGACAGTGGGTTAGGGTAGGAAACAGACAGTGCGTTAGGGTATGAAACAGACAGACAGTGGGTTAGGGTAGGACACAGACAGTGAGTTAGGGTATGAAATAGACAGACAGTGGGTTAGGGTATGAAACAGACAGACAGTGGGTTAGGGTAGGAAATAGACAGTGGGATAGGGTAGGAAACAGACAGTGGGTTAGGGTAGGAAACAGACAGACAGTGGGTTAGGGTATGAAACAGACAGACAGTGGGTTAGGGTAGGAAACAGACAGTGGGTTAGGGTATGAAACAGACAGACAGTGGGTTAGGGTAGGAAATAGACAGTGGGATAGGGTAGGAAAGAGACAGTGGGTTAGGGTATGAAATAGACAGACAGTGGGTTAGGGTATGAAACAGACAGACAGTGGGTTAGGGTAGGAAATAGACAGTGGGATAGGGTAGGAAACAGACAGTGGGTTAGGGTATGAAACAGACAGACAGTGGGTTAGGGTAGGAAATAGACAGTGGGTTAGGGTAGGACACAGACAGACTGTGGGTTAGGGTAGAAGACAGACAGTGGGTCAGGGTATGAAACAGACAGACAGTGGGTTAGGTAAGGAAACAGACAGACAGTGGTTTGGGTATGAAACAGACAGACAGTGGGTTAGGGTAGGAAACAGACAGACAGTGGGTTAGGTAAGGAAACAGACAGACAGTGGTTTGGGTATTGATCAGACAGACAGTGCGTTAGGGTAGGAAACAGACAGACAGTGGGTTAGGGTAGGAAACAGACAGTGGTTTAGGGTATGAAACAGACAGACAGTGGGATAGGGTAGGAAATAGACAGTGGGATAGGGTAGGAAAGTGACAGTGGGTTAGGGTAGGAAACTGACAGACAGTGGGTTAGGGTATGAAACAGACAGACAGTGGGTTAGTGTAGGAAATAGACAGTGGGTTAGGGTAAGACACAGACAGACTGTGGGTTAGGGTAGAAGACAGACAGTGGGTCAGGGTATGAAACAGACAGACAGTGGGTTAGGTAAGGAAACAGACAGACAGTGGTTTGGGTATGAAACAGACAGACAGTGGGTTAGGGTAGGAAACAGACAGACAGTGGGTTAGGGTAGGAAACAGACAGTGGGTTAGGGTATGAAACAGACAGACAGTGGGTTTGGGTAGGACGCAGACAGTGTGTTAGGGTATGAAACAGACAGACAGTGGGTTAGGTAAGGAAACAGACAGACAGTGGTTTGGGTATGAAACAGACAGACAGTGCGTTAGGGTAGGAAACAGACAGACAGTGGGTTAGGGTAGGAAACAGACAGTGGTTTAGGGTATGAAACAGACAGACAGTGGGATAGGGTAGGACGCAGACAGTGTGTTAGGGTATGCAATAGACAGACAGTGGGTTAGGGTATGAAACAGACAGACAGTGGGTTAGTGTAGGAAATAGACAGTGGGTTAGGGTAAGACACAGACAGAATGTGGGTTAGGGTAGGAAACAGACAGTGGGTCAGGGTATGAAACAGACAGACAGTGTGTTAGGGTAGGACAAACAGTGGGTTAGGGTAGGAAACAGACAGACAGTGGGTTAGGGTAGGAAACAGACACACAGTGTGTCAGGGTAGGAAACAGACAGTGGGTTAGGGTAGGAAACAGACAGACAGTGGGTTAGGGTATGAAACAGACAGACAGTGTGTTAGGGTAGGAAATAGACAGACAGTGGTTTAGGGTATGAAACAGACAGACAGTGGGTTAGGGTAGGAAACAGACAGTGTGTCAGGGTAGTAAACAGACAGACAGTGGGTTAGGGTAGGAAACAGACAGTGGGTTAGGGTATGAAACAGACAGACAGTGGGTTAGGGTAGGACACAGACAGTGAGTTAGGGTATGAAATAGACAGACAGTGGGTTAGGGTATGAAACAGACAGACAGTGGGTTAGGGTAGGAAATAGACAGTGGGATAGGGTAGGAAACAGACAGTGGGTTAGGGTAGGAAACAGACAGACAGTGGGTTAGGGTATGAAACAGACAGACAGTGGGTTAGGGTAGGAAACAGACAGTGGGTTAGGGTATGAAACAGACAGACAGTGGGTTAGGGTAGGAAATAGACAGTGGGATAGGGTAGGAAACAGACAGTGGGTTAGGGTAGGAAACAGACAGACAGTGGGTTAGGGTATGAAACAGACAGACAGTGGGTTAGGGTAGGAAATAGACAGTGGGTTAGGGTAGGACACAGACAGACTGTGGGTTAGGGTAGAAGACAGACAGTGTGTCAGGGTATGAAACAGACAGACAGTGGGTTAGGTAAGGAAACAGACAGACAGTGGTTTGGGTATGAAACAGACAGACAGTGGGTTAGGGTAGGAAACAGACAGACAGTGGGTTAGGGTAGGAAACAGACATGGGGTTAGGGTATGAAACAGACAGACAGTGGGATAGGGTAGGACGCAGACAGTGTGTTAGGGTATGCAATAGACAGACAGTGGGTTAGGGTATGAAACAGACAGACAGTGGGTTAGGGTAGGAAATAGACAGTGGGATAGGGTAGGAAAGAGACAGTGGTTTAGATTAGGAAACAGACAGACAGTGGGTTAGGGTATGAAACAGACAGACAGTGGGTTAGGGTAGGAAATAGACACTGGGTTAGGGTAAGACACAGACAGACTGTGGGTTAGGGTATGAAACAGACAGACAGTGAGTCAGGGTAGGAAACAGACAGTGGGTTAGGGTAGGAAACAGACAGACAGTGGGTTAGGGTAGGAAACAGACAGACAGTGTGTTAGGGTAGGAAACAGACAGTGGGTTAGGGTAGGAAACAGACAGACAGTGGGTTAGGGTATGAAACAGACAGACAGTGGGTTAGGGTAGGAAATAGACAGACAGTGGTTTAGGGTATGAAACAGACAGACAGTGGGTTAGGGTAGGAAACAGACAGTGGGTTAGGGTAGGAAACAGACAGACAGTGGGTCAGGGTAGGAAACAGACAGTGGGTTAGGGTATGAAACAGACAGAAAGTGGGTTAGGGTATGAAACAGACAGACAGTGGGTTAGGGTAGGAAATAGACAGACAGTGGTTTAGGGTATGAAACAGACAGACAGTGGGTTAGGGTAGGAAACAGACAGTGGGTTAGGGTAGGAAACAGACAGACAGTGGGTCAGGGTAGGAAACAGACAGTGGGTTAGGGTATGAAACAGACAGACAGTGGGTTAGGGTATGAAACAGACAGACAGTGGGTTAGGGTAGGAAATAGACAGTGGGATAGGGTAGGAAACAGACAGTGGGTTAGGGTAGGAAACAGACAGACAGTGGGTTAGGGTATGAAACAGACAGACAGTGGGTTAGGGTAGGAAATAGACAGTGGGTTAGGGTAGGACACAGACAGACTGTGGGTTAGGGTAGAAGACAGACAGTGGGTCAGGGTATGAAACAGACAGACAGTGGGTTAGGTAAGGAAACAGACAGACAGTGGTTTGGGTATGAAACAGACAGACAGTGGGTTAGGGTAGGAAACAGACAGACAGTGGGTTAGGGTAGGAAACAGACAGTGGGTTAGGGTATGAAACAGACAGACAGTGGGATAGGGTAGGACGCAGACATTGTGTTAGGGTATGAAACAGACAGACAGTGGGTTAGGTAAGGAAACAGACAGACAGTGGTTTGGGTATGAAACAGACAGACAGTGCGTTAGGGTAGGAAACAGACAGACAGTGGGTTAGGGTCGGAAACAGACAGTGGTTTAGGGTATGAAACAGACAGACAGTGGGATAGGGTAGGAAGCAGACAGTGTGTTAGGGTATGCAATAGACAGACAGTGGGTTAGGGTATGAAACAGACAGACAGTGGGTTAGGGTAGGAAATAGACAGACAGTGGTTTGGGTATGAAACAGACAGACAGTGGGTTAGGGTAGGAAACAGACAGACAGTGGGTTAGGGTAGGAAACAGACAGTGGGTTAGGGTATGAAACAGACAGACAGTGGGATAGGGTAGGACGCAGACAGTGTGTTAGGGTATGCAATAGACAGACAGTGGGTTAGGGTATGAAACAGACAGACAGTGGGTTAGGGTAGGAAATAGACAGTGGGATAGGGTAGGAAAGAGACAGTGGTTTAGATTAGGAAACAGACAGACAGTGGGTTAGGGTATGAAACAGACAGACAGTGGGTTAGGGTAGGAAATAGACACTGGGTTAGGGTAAGACACAGACAGACTGTGGGTTAGGGTATGAAACAGACAGACAGTGAGTCAGGGTAGGAAACAGACAGTGGGTTAGGGTAGGAAACAGACAGACAGTGGGTTAGGGTAGGAAACAGACAGACAGTGTGTTAGGGTAGGAAACAGACAGTGGGTTAGGGTAGGAAACAGACAGACAGTGGGTTAGGGTATGAAACAGACAGACAGTGGGTTAGGGTAGGAAATAGACAGACAGTGGTTTAGGGTATGAAACAGACAGACAGTGGGTTAGGGTAGGAAACAGACAGTGGGTTAGGGTAGGAAACAGACAGACAGTGGGTCAGGGTAGGAAAACAGACAGTGGGTTAGGGTATGAAACAGACAGACAGTGGGTTAGGGTATGAAACAGACAGACAGTGGGTTAGGGTAGGAAATAGACAGACAGTGGTTTAGGGTATGAAACAGACAGACAGTGGGTTAGGGTAGGAAACAGACAGTGGGTTAGGGTAGGAAACAGACAGACAGTGGGTCAGGGTAGGAAACAGACAGTGGGTTAGGGTATGAAACAGACAGACAGTGGGTTAGGGTATGAAACAGACAGACAGTGGGTTAGGGTAGGAAATAGACAGTGGGATAGGGTAGGAAACAGACAGTGGGTTAGGGTAGGAAACAGACAGACAGTGGGTTAGGGTATGAAACAGACAGACAGTGGGTTAGGGTAGGAAATAGACAGTGGGTTAGGGTAGGACACAGACAGACTGTGGGTTAGGGTAGAAGACAGACAGTGGGTCAGGGTATGAAACAGACAGACAGTGGGTTAGGTAAGGAAACAGACAGACAGTGGTTTGGGTATGAAACAGACAGACAGTGGGTTAGGGTAGGAAACAGACAGACAGTGGGTTAGGGTAGGAAACAGACAGTGGGTTAGGGTATGAAACAGACAGACAGTGGGATAGGGTAGGACACAGACATTGTGTTAGGGTATGAAACAGACAGACAGTGGGTTAGGTAAGGAAACAGACAGACAGTGGTTTGGGTATGAAACAGACAGACAGTGCGTTAGGGTAGGAAACAGACAGACAGTGGGTTAGGGTCGGAAACAGACAGTGGTTTAGGGTATGAAACAGACAGACAGTGGGATAGGGTAGGAAGCAGACAGTGTGTTAGGGTATGCAATAGACAGACAGTGGGTTAGGGTATGAAACAGACAGACAGTGGGTTAGGGTAGGAAATAGACAGTGGGATAGGGTAGGAAAGAGACAGTGGGTTAGGGTAGGAAACAGACAGACAGTGGGTTAGGGTATGAAACAGACAGACAGTGTGTTAGGGTAGGAAATAGACAGACAGTGGTTTAGGGTATGAAACAGACAGACAGTGGGTTAGGGTAGGAAACAGACAGTGGGTTAGGGTAGGAAACAGACAGACAGTGGGTTAGGGTAGGAAACAGACAGTGGGTTAGGGTATGAAACAGACAGTGGGTTAGGGTAGGACACAGACAGTGAGTTAGGGTATGAAATAGACAGACAGTGGGTTAGGGTATGAAACAGACAAACAGTGGGTTAGGGTAGGAAATAGACAGTGGGATAGGGTAGGAAACAGACAGTGGGTTAGGGTAGGAAACAGACAGACAGTGGGTTAGGGTATGAAACAGACAGACAGTGGGTTAGGGTAGGATATAGACAGTGGGTTAGGGTAAGACACAGACAGACTGTGGGTTAGGGAAGAAGACAGACAGTGGGTCAGGGTATGAAACAGACAGACAGTGGTTTAGGTAAGGAAACAGACAGACAGTGGTTTGGGTATGAAACAGACAGACAGTGGGTTAGGGTAGGAAACAGACAGACTGTGGGTTAGGGTAGGAAACAGACAGTGGGTTAGGGTATGAAACAGACAGACAGTGGGGTATGGTAGGACGCAGACAGTGTGTTAGGGTATGCAATAGACAGACAGTGGGTTAGGGTATGAAACAGACAGACAGTGGGTTAGGGTAGGAAATAGACAGTGGGATAGGGTAGGAAAGAGACAGTGGTTTAGATTAGGAAACAGACAGACAGTGGGTTAGGGTATGAAACAGACAGACAGTGGGTTAGGGTAGGAAATAGACACTGGGTTAGGGTAAGACACAGACAGACTGTGGGTTAGGGTATGAAACAGACAGACAGTGAGTTAGGGTAGGAAACAGACAGTGGGTTAGGGTAGGAAACAGACAGACAGTGGGTTAGGGTAGGAAACAGACAGACAGTGTGTTAGGGTAGGAAACAGACAGTGGGTTAGGGTAGGAAACAGACAGACAGTGGGTTAGGGTATGAAACAGACAGACAGTGGGTTAGGGTAGGAAATAGACAGACAGTGGTTTAGGGTATGAAACAGACAGACAGTGGGTTAGGGTAGGAAACAGACAGTGGGTTAGGGTAGGAAACAGACAGACAGTGGGTTAGGGTAGGAAACAGACAGTGGGTTAGGGTATGAAACAGACAGACAGTGGGTTAGGGTAGGACACACACAGTGAGTTAGGGTATGAAATAGACAGACAGTGGGTTAGGTTATGAAACAGACAGACAGTGGGTTAGGGTAGGAAATAGACAGTGGGATAGGGTAGGAAACAGACAGTGGGTTAGGGTAGGAAACAGACAGACAGTGGGTTAGGTAAGGAAACAGACAGACAGTGGTTTGGGTATGAAACAGACAGACAGTGGGTTAGGGTAGGAAACAGACAGACAGTGGGTTAGGGTAGGAAACAGACAGTGGGTTAGGGTATGAAACAGACAGACAGTGGGATAGGGTAGGACGCAGACAGTGTGTTAGGGTATGAAACAGACAGACAGTGGGTTAGGTAAGGAAACAGACAGACAGTGGTTTGGGTATGAAACAGACAGACAGTGCGTTAGGGTAGGAAACAGACAGACAGTGGGTTAGGGTAGGAAACAGACAGTGGTTTAGGGTATGAAACAGACAGACAGTGGGATAGGGTAGGACGCAGACAGTGTGTTAGGGTATGCAATAGACAGACAGTGGGTTAGGGTATGAAACAGACAGACAGTGGGTTAGGGTAGGAAATAGACAGTGGGATAGGTTAGGAAAGAGACAGTGGGTTAGGGTAGGAAACAGACAGACAGTGGGTTAGGGTATGAAACAGACAGACAGTGGGTTAGTGTAGGAAATAGACAGTGGGTTAGGGTAAGACACAGACAGACTGTGGGTTAGGGTAGGAAACAGACAGTGGGTCAGGGTATGAAACAGACAGACAGTGAGTTAGGGTAGGACAAACAGTGGGTTAGGGTAGGAAACAGACAGACAGTGGGTTAGGGTAGGAAACAGACAGACAGTCAGTCAGGGTAGGAAACAGACAGTGGGTTAGGGTAGGAAACAGACAGACAGTGGGTTAGGGTATGAAACAGACAGACAGTGTGTTAGGGTAGGAAATAGACAGACAGTGGTTTAGGGTATGAAACAGACAGACAGTGGGTTAGGGTAGGAAACAGACAGTTTGTTAGGGTAGGAAACAGACAGACAGTGGGTTAGGGTAGGAAACAGACAGTGCGTTAGGGTATGAAACAGACAGACAGTGGGTTAGGGTAGGACACAGACAGTGAGTTAGGGTATGAAATAGACAGACAGTGGGTTAGGGTATGAAACAGACAGACAGTGGGTTAGGGTAGGAAATAGACAGTGGGATAGGGTAGGAAACAGACAGTGGGTTAGGGTAGGAAACAGACAGACAGTGGGTTAGGGTATGAAACAGACAGACAGTGGGTTAGGGTAGGAAACAGACAGTGGGTTAGGGTATGAAACAGACAGACAGTGGGTTAGGGTAGGAAATAGACAGTGGGATAGGGTAGGAAAGAGACAGTGGGTTAGGGTATGAAATAGACAGACAGTGGGTTAGGGTATGAAACAGACAGACAGTGGGTTAGGGTAGGAAATAGACAGTGGGATAGGGTAGGAAACAGACAGTGGGTTAGGGTATGAAACAGACAGACAGTGGGTTAGGGTAGGAAATAGACAGTGGGTTAGGGTAGGACACAGACAGACTGTGGGTTAGGGTAGAAGACAGACAGTGGGTCAGGGAATGAAACAGACAGACAGTGGGTTAGGTAAGGAAACAGACAGACAGTGGTTTGAGTATGAAACAGACAGACAGTGTGTTAGGGTAGGAAACAGACAGACAGTGGGTTAGGTAAGGAAACAGACAGACAGTGGTTTGGGTATGAAACAGACAGACAGTGCGTTAGGGTAGGAAACAGACAGACAGTGGGTTAGGGTAGGAAACAGACAGTGGTTTAGGGTATGAAACAGACAGACAGTGGGATAGGGTAGGACGCAGACAGTGTGTTAGGGTATGCAATAGACAGACAGTGGGTTAGGGTATGAAACAGACAGACAGTGGGTTAGGGTAGGAAATAGACAGTGGGATAGGTTAGGAAAGAGACAGTGGGTTAGGGTAGGAAACAGACAGACAGTGGGTTAGGATATGAAACAGACAGACAGTGGGTTAGTGTAGGAAATAGACAGTGGGTTAGGGTAAGACACAGACAGACTGTGGGTTAGGGTAGGAAACAGACAGTGGGTCAGGGTATGAAACAGACAGACAGTGAGTTAGGGTAGGACAAACAGTGGGTTAGGGTAGGAAACAGACAGACAGTGGGTTAGGGTAGGAAACAGACAGACAGTGTGTCAGGGTAGGAAACAGACAGTGGGTTAGGGTATGAAACAGACAGACAGTGGGTTAGGGTATGAAACAGACAGACAGTGTGTTAGGGTAGGAAATAGACAGACAGTGGTTTAGGGTATGAAACAGACAGACAGTGGGTTAGGGTAGGAAACAGACAGTTCGTTAGGGTAGGAAACAGACAGACAGTGGGTTAGGGTAGGAAACAGACAGTGCGTTAGGGTATGAAACAGACAGACAGTGGGTTAGGGTAGGACACAGACAGTGAGTTAGGGTATGAAATAGACAGACAGTGGGTTAGGGTATGAAACAGACAGACAGTGGGTTAGGGTAGGAAATAGACAGTGGGATAGGGTAGGAAACAGACAGTGGGTTAGGGTAGGAAACAGACAGACAGTGGGTTAGGGTATGAAACAGACAGACAGTGGGTTAGGGTAGGAAACAGACAGTGGGTTAGGGTATGAAACAGACAGACAGTGGGTTAGGGTAGGAAATAGACAGTGGGATAGGGTAGGAAAGAGACAGTGGGTTAGGGTATGAAATAGACAGACAGTGGGTTAGGGTATGAAACAGACAGACAGTGGGTTAGGGTAGGAAATAGACAGTGGGATAGGGTAGGAAACAGACAGTGGGTTAGGGTATGAAACAGACAGACAGTGGGTTAGGGTAGGAAATAGACAGTGGGTTAGGGTAGGAAAGAGACAGTGGTTTAGATTAGGAAACAGACAGACAGTGGGTTAGGGTATGAAACAGACAGACAGTGGGTTAGGGTAGGAAATAGACACTGGGTTAGGGTAAGACACAGACAGACTGTGGGTTAGGGTATGAAACAGACAGACAGTGAGTTAGGGTAGGAAACAGACAGTGGGTTAGGGTAGGAAACAGACAGACAGTGGGTTAGGGTAGGAAACAGACAGACAGTGTGTTAGGGTAGGAAACAGACAGTGGGTTAGGGTAGGAAACAGACAGACAGTGGGTTAGGGTATGAAACAGACAGACAGTGGGTTAGGGTAGGAAATAGACAGACAGTGGTTTAGGGTATGAAACAGACAGACAGTGGGTTAGGGTAGGAAACAGACAGTGGGTTAGGGTAGGAAACAGACAGACAGTGGGTTAGGGTAGGAAACAGACAGTGGGTTAGGGTATGAAACAGACAGACAGTGGGTTAGGGTAGGACACACACAGTGAGTTAGGGTATGAAATAGACAGACAGTGGGTTAGGTTATGAAACAGACAGACAGTGGGTTAGGGTAGGAAATAGACAGTGGGATAGGGTAGGAAACAGACAGTGGGTTAGGGTAGGAAACAGACAGACAGTGGGTTAGGTAAGGAAACAGACAGACAGTGGTTTGGGTATGAAACAGACAGACAGTGGGTTAGGGTAGGAAACAGACAGACAGTGGGTTAGGGTAGGAAACAGACAGTGGGTTAGGGTATGAAACAGACAGACAGTGGGATAGGGTAGGACGCAGACAGTGTGTTAGGGTATGAAACAGACAGACAGTGGGTTAGGTAAGGAAACAGACAGACAGTGGTTTGGGTATGAAACAGACAGACAGTGCGTTAGGGTAGGAAACAGACAGACAGTGGGTTAGGGTAGGAAACAGACAGTGGTTTAGGGTATGAAACAGACAGACAGTGGGATAGGGTAGGACGCAGACAGTGTGTTAGGGTATGCAATAGACAGACAGTGGGTTAGGGTATGAAACAGACAGACAGTGGGTTAGGGTAGGAAATAGACAGTGGGATAGGTTAGGAAAGAGACAGTGGGTTAGGGTAGGAAACAGACAGACAGTGGGTTAGGGTATGAAACAGACAGACAGTGGGTTAGTGTAGGAAATAGACAGTGGGTTAGGGTAAGACACAGACAGACTGTGGGTTAGGGTAGGAAACAGACAGTGGGTCAGGGTATGAAACAGACAGACAGTGAGTTAGGGTAGGACAAACAGTGGGTTAGGGTAGGAAACAGACAGACAGTGGGTTAGGGTAGGAAACAGACAGACAGTCAGTCAGGGTAGGAAACAGACAGTGGGTTAGGGTAGGAAACAGACAGACAGTGGGTTAGGGTATGAAACAGACAGACAGTGTGTTAGGGTAGGAAATAGACAGACAGTGGTTTAGGGTATGAAACAGACAGACAGTGGGTTAGGGTAGGAAACAGACAGTTTGTTAGGGTAGGAAACAGACAGACAGTGGGTTAGGGTAGGAAACAGACAGTGCGTTAGGGTATGAAACAGACAGACAGTGGGTTAGGGTAGGACACAGACAGTGAGTTAGGGTATGAAATAGACAGACAGTGGGTTAGGGTATGAAACAGACAGACAGTGGGTTAGGGTAGGAAATAGACAGTGGGATAGGGTAGGAAACAGACAGTGGGTTAGGGTAGGAAACAGACAGACAGTGGGTTAGGGTATGAAACAGACAGACAGTGGGTTAGGGTAGGAAACAGACAGTGGGTTAGGGTATGAAACAGACAGACAGTGGGTTAGGGTAGGAAATAGACAGTGGGATAGGGTAGGAAAGAGACAGTGGGTTAGGGTATGAAATAGACAGACAGTGGGTTAGGGTATGAAACAGACAGACAGTGGGTTAGGGTAGGAAATAGACAGTGGGATAGGGTAGGAAACAGACAGTGGGTTAGGGTATGAAACAGACAGACAGTGGGTTAGGGTAGGAAATAGACAGTGGGTTAGGGTAGGACACAGACAGACTGTGGGTTAGGGTAGAAGACAGACAGTGGGTCAGGGAATGAAACAGACAGACAGTGGGTTAGGTAAGGAAACAGACAGACAGTGGTTTGGGTATGAAACAGACAGACAGTGTGTTAGGGTAGGAAACAGACAGACAGTGGGTTAGGTAAGGAAACAGACAGACAGTGGTTTGGGTATGAAACAGACAGACAGTGCGTTAGGGTAGGAAACAGACAGACAGTGGGTTAGGGTAGGAAACAGACAGTGGTTTAGGGTATGAAACAGACAGACAGTGGGATAGGGTAGGACGCAGACAGTGTGTTAGGGTATGCAATAGACAGACAGTGGGTTAGGGTATGAAACAGACAGACAGTGGGTTAGGGTAGGAAATAGACAGTGGGATAGGTTAGGAAAGAGACAGTGGGTTAGGGTAGGAAACAGACAGACAGTGGGTTAGGGTATGAAACAGACAGACAGTGGGTTAGTGTAGGAAATAGACAGTGGGTTAGGGTAAGACACAGACAGACTGTGGGTTAGGGTAGGAAACAGACAGTGGGTCAGGGTATGAAACAGACAGACAGTGAGTTAGGGTAGGACAAACAGTGGGTTAGGGTAGGAAACAGACAGACAGTGGGTTAGGGTAGGAAACAGACAGACAGTGTGTCAGGGTAGGAAACAGACAGTGGGTTAGGGTAGGAAACAGACAGACAGTGGGTTAGGGTATGAAACAGACAGACAGTGTGTTAGGGTAGGAAATAGACAGACAGTGGTTTAGGGTATGAAACAGACAGACAGTGGGTTAGGGTAGGAAACAGACAGTTCGTTAGGGTAGGAAACAGACAGACAGTGGGTTAGGGTAGGAAACAGACAGTGCGTTAGGGTATGAAACAGACAGACAGTGGGTTAGGGTAGGACACAGACAGTGAGTTAGGGTATGAAATAGACAGACAGTGGGTTAGGGTATGAAACAGACAGACAGTGGGTTAGGGTAGGAAATAGACAGTGGGATAGGGTAGGAAACAGACAGTGGGTTAGGGTAGGAAACAGACAGACAGTGGGTTAGGGTATGAAACAGACAGACAGTGGGTTAGGGTAGGAAACAGACAGTGGGTTAGGGTATGAAACAGACAGACAGTGGGTTAGGGTAGGAAATAGACAGTGGGATAGGGTAGGAAAGAGACAGTGGGTTAGGGTATGAAATAGACAGACAGTGGGTTAGGGTATGAAACAGACAGACAGTGGGTTAGGGTAGGAAATAGACAGTGGGATAGGGTAGGAAACAGACAGTGGGTTAGGGTATGAAACAGACAGACAGTGGGTTAGGGTAGGAAATAGACAGTGGGTTAGGGTAGGACACAGACAGACTGTGGGTTAGGGTAGAAGACAGACAGTGGGTCAGGGTATGAAACAGATAGACAGTGGGTTAGGTAAGGAAACAGACAGACAGTGGTTTGGGTATGAAACAGACAGACAGTGGGTTAGGGTAGGAAACAGACAGACAGTGGGTTAGGTAAGTAAACAGACAGACAGTGGTTTGGGTATGAAACAGACAGACAGTGCGTTAGGGTAGGAAACAGACAGACAGTGGGTTAGGGTAGGAAACAGACAGTGGTTTAGGGTATGAAACAGACAGACAGTGGGATAGGGTAGGACGCAGACAGTGTGTTAGGGTATGCAATAGACAGACAGTGGGTTAGGGTATGAAACAGACAGACAGTGGGTTAGGGTAGGAAATAGACAGTGGGATAGGGTAGGAAAGTGACAGTGGGTTAGGGTAGGAAACAGACAGACAGTGGGTTAGGGTATGAAACAGACAGACAGTGGGTTAGTGTAGGAAATAGACAGTGGGTTAGGGTAAGACACAGACAGACTGTGTGTTAGGGTAGGAAACAGACAGTGGGTCAGGGTATGAAACAGACAGACAGTGAGTTAGGGTAGGAGAAACAGTGGGTTAGGGTAGGAAACAGACAGACAGTGGGTTAGGGTAGGAAACAGACAGACAGTGTGTCAGGGTAGGAAACAGACAGTGGGTTAGGGTAGGAAACAGACAGACAGTGGGTTAGGGTATGAAACAGACAGACAGTGTGTTAGGGTAGGAAATAGACAGACAGTGGTTTAGGGTATGAAACAGACAGACAGTGGGTTAGGGTAGGAAACAGACAGTGTGTTAGGGTAGGAAACAGACAGACAGTGGGTTAGGGTAGGAAACAGACAGTGGGTTAGGGTATGAAACAGACAGACAGTGGGTTAGGGTAGGAAATAGACAGTGGGATAGGGTAGGAAACAGACAGTGGGTTAGGGTAGGAAACAGACAGACAGTGGGTTAGGGTATGAAACAGACAGACAGTGGGTTAGGGTAGGAAATAGACAGTGGGTTAGGGTAGGACACAGACAGACTGTGGGTTAGGGTAGAAGACAGACAGTGGGTCAGGGTATGAAACAGACAGACAGTGGGTTAGGTAAGGAAACAGACAGACAGTGGTTTGGGTATGAAACAGACAGACAGTGGGTTAGGGTAGGAAACAGACAGACAGTGGGTTAGGGTAGGAAACAGACAGTGGGTTAGGGTATGAAACAGACAGACAGTGGGATAGGGTAGGACGCAGACAGTGTGTTAGGGTATGAAACAGACAGACAGTGGGTTAGGTAAGGAAACAGACAGACAGTGGTTTGGGTATGAAACAGACAGACAGTGCGTTAGGGTAGGAAACAGACAGACAGTGGGTTAGGGTAGGAAACAGACAGTGGTTTAGGGTATGAAACAGACAGACAGTGGGATAGGGTAGGACGCAGACAGTGTGTTAGGGTATGCAATAGACAGACAGTGGGTTAGGGTATGAAACAGACAGACAGTGGGTTAGGGTAGGAAATAGACAGTGGGATAGGGTAGGAAAGAGACAGTGGGTTAGGGTAGGAAACAGACAGACAGTGGGTTAGGGTATGAAACAGACAGACAGTGGGTTAGTGTAGGAAATAGACAGTGGGTTAGGGTAAGACACAGACAGAATGTGGGTTAGGGTAGGAAACAGACAGTGGGTTAGGGTATGAAACAGACAGACAGTGGGTTAGGGTAGGACACAGACAGTGAGTTAGGGTATGAAATAGACAGACAGTGGGTTAGGGTATGAAACAGACAGACAGTGGGTTAGGGTAGGAAATAGACAGTGGGATAGGGTAGGAAACAGACAGTGGGTTAGGGTAGGAAACAGACAGACAGTGGGTTAGGGTATGAAACAGACAGACAGTGGGTTAGGGTAGGAAACAGACAGTGGGTTAGGGTATGAAACAGACAGACAGTGGGTTAGGGTAGGAAATAGACAGTGGGATAGGGTAGGAAACAGACAGTGGGTTAGGGTAGGAAACAGACAGACAGTGGTTTGGGTATGAAACAGACAGACAGTGCGTTAGGGTAGGAAACAGACAGACAGTGGGTTAGGGTAGGAAACAGACAGTGGTTTAGGGTATGAAACAGACAGACAGTGGGATAGGGTAGGACGCAGACAGTGTGTTAGGGTATGCAATAGACAGACAGTGGGTTAGGGTATGAAACAGACAGACAGTGGGTTAGGGTAGGAAATAGACAGTGGGATAGGGTAGGAAAGAGACAGTGGGTTAGGGTAGGAAACAGACAGACAGTGGGTTAGGGTATGAAACAGACAGACAGTGGGTTAGTGTAGGAAATAGACAGTGGGTTAGGGTAAGACACAGACAGAATGTGGGTTAGGGTAGTAAACAGACAGTGGGTTAGGGTATGAAACAGACAGACAGTGGGTTAGGGTAGGACACAGACAGTGAGTTAGGGTATGAAATAGACAGACAGTGGGTTAGGGTATGAAACAGACAGACAGTGGGTTAGGGTAGGAAATAGACAGTGGGATAGGGTAGGAAACAGACAGTGGGTTAGGGTAGGAAACAGACAGACAGTGGGTTAGGGTATGAAACAGACAGACAGTGGGTTAGGGTAGGAAACAGACAGTGGGTTAGGGTATGAAACAGACAGACAGTGGGTTAGGGTAGGAAATAGACAGTGGGATAGGGTAGGAAACAGACAGTGGGTTAGGGTAGGAAACAGACAGACAGTGGGTTAGGGTATGAAACAGACAGACAGTGGGTTAGGGTAGGAAACAGACAGACAGTGGGTTAGGGTAGGAAACAGACAGTGGGTTAGGGTATGAAACAGACAGACAGTGGGATAGGGTAGGACGCAGACAGTGTGTTAGGGTATGCAATAGACAGACAGTGGGTTAGGGTATGAAACAGACAGACAGTGGGTTAGGGTAGGAAATAGACAGTGGGATAGGGTAGGAAAGAGACAGTGGTTTAGATTAGGAAACAGACAGACAGTGGGTTAGGGTATGAAACAGACAGACAGTGGGTTAGGGTAGGAAATAGACACTGGGTTAGGGTAAGACACAGACAGACTGTGGGTTAGGGTATGAAACAGACAGACAGTGAGTCAGGGTAGGAAACAGACAGTGGGTTAGGGTAGGAAACAGACAGACAGTGGGTTAGGGTAGGACACAGACAGTGAGTTAGGGTATGAAATAGACAGACAGTGGGTTAGGTTATGAAACAGACAGACAGTGGGTTAGGGTAGGAAATAGACAGTGGGATAGGGTAGGAAACAGACAGTGGGTTAGGGTAGGAAACAGACAGACAGTGGGTTAGGTAAGGAAACAGACAGACAGTGGTTTGGGTATGAAACAGACAGACAGTGGGTTAGGGTAGGAAACAGACAGACAGTGGGTTAGGGTAGGAAACAGACAGTGGGTTAGGGTATGAAACAGACAGACAGTGGGATAGGGTAGGACGCAGACAGTGTGTTAGGGTATGAAACAGACAGACAGTGGGTTAGGTAAGGAAACAGACAGACAGTGGTTTGGGTATGAAACAGACAGACAGTGCGTTAGGGTAGGAAACAGACAGACAGTGGGTTAGGGTAGGAAACAGACAGTGGTTTAGGGTATGAAACAGACAGACAGTGGGATAGGGTAGGACACAGACAGTGTGTTAGGGTATGCAATAGACAGACAGTGGGTTAGGGTATGAAACAGACAGACAGTGGGTTAGGGTAGGAAATAGACAGTGGGATAGGTTAGGAAAGAGACAGTGGGTTAGGGTAGGAAACAGACAGACAGTGGGTTAGGGTATGAAACAGACAGACAGTGGGTTAGTGTAGGAAACAGACAGTGGGTCAGGGTATGAAACAGACAGACAGTGAGTTAGGGTAGGACAAACAGTGGGTTAGGGTAGGAAACAGACAGACAGTGGGTTAGGGTAGGAAACAGACAGACAGTCAGTCAGGGTAGGAAACAGACAGTGGGTTAGGGTAGGAAACAGACAGACAGTGGGTTAGGGTATGAAACAGACAGACAGTGTGTTAGGGTAGGAAATAGACAGACAGTGGTTTAGGGTATGAAACAGACAGACAGTGGGTTAGGGTAGGAAACAGACAGTTCGTTAGGGTAGGAAACAGACAGACAGTGGGTTAGGGTAGGAAACAGACAGTGCGTTAGGGTATGAAACAGACAGACAGTGGGTTAGGGTAGGACACAGACAGTGAGTTAGGGTATGAAATAGACAGACAGTGGGTTAGGGTATGAAACAGACAGACAGTGGGTTAGGGTAGGAAATAGACAGTGGGATAGGGTAGGAAACAGACAGTGGGTTAGGGTAGGAAACAGACAGACAGTGGGTTAGGGTAGGAAACAGACAGTGGGTTAGGGTATGAAACAGACAGACAGTGGGTTAGGGTAGGAAATAGACAGTGGGATAGGGTAGGAAAGAGACAGTGGGTTAGGGTATGAAATAGACAGACAGTGGGTTAGGGTATGAAACAGACAGACAGTGGGTTAGGGTAGGAAATAGACAGTGGGATAGGGTAGGAAACAGACAGTGGGTTAGGGTATGAAACAGACAGACAGTGGGTTAGGGTAGGAAATAGACAGTGGGTTAGGGTAGGACACAGACAGACTGTGGGTTAGGGTAGAAGACAGACAGTGGGTCAGGGTATGAAACAGACAGACAGTGGGTTAGGTAAGGAAACAGACAGACAGTGGTTTGGGTATGAAACAGACAGACAGTGGGTTAGGGTAGGAAACAGACAGACAGTGGGTTAGGTAAGGAAACAGACAGACAGTGGTTTGGGTATGAAACAGACAGACAGTGCGTTAGGGTAGGAAACAGACAGACAGTGGGTTAGGGTAGGAAACAGACAGTGGTTTAGGGTATGAAACAGACAGACAGTGGGATAGGGTAGGACGCAGACAGTGTGTTAGGGTATGCAATAGACAGACAGTGGGTTAGGGTATGAAACAGACAGACAGTGGGTTAGGGTAGGAAATAGACAGTGGGATAGGGTAGGAAAGTGACAGTGGGTTAGGGTAGGAAACAGACAGACAGTGGGTTAGGGTATGAAACAGACAGACAGTGGGTTAGTGTAGGAAATAGACAGTGGGTTAGGGTAAGACACAGACAGACTGTGGGTTAGGGTAGAAGACAGACAGTGGGTCAGGGTATGAAACAGACAGACAGTGGGTTAGGTAAGGAAACAGACAGACAGTGGTTTGGGTATGAAACAGACAGACAGTGGGTTAGGGTAGGAAACAGACAGACAGTGGGTTAGGGTAGGAAACAGACAGTGGGTTAGGGTATGAAACAGACAGACAGTGGGATAGGGTAGGACGCAGACAGTGTGTTAGGGTATGAAACAGACAGACAGTGGGTTAGGTAAGGAAACAGACAGACAGTGGTTTGGGTATGAAACAGACAGACAGTGCGTTAGGGTAGGAAACAGACAGACAGTGGGTTAGGGTAGGAAACAGACAGTGGTTTAGGGTATGAAACAGACAGACAGTGGGATAGGGTAGGACGCAGACAGTGTGTTAGGGTATGCAATAGACAGACAGTGGGTTAGGGTATGAAACAGACAGACAGTGGGTTAGGGTAAGAAATAGACAGTGGGATAGGGTAGGAAAGAGACAGTGGGTTAGGGTAGGAAACAGACAGACAGTGGGTTAGGGTATGAAACAGACAGACAGTGGGTTAGTGTAGGAAATAGACAGTGGGTTAGGGTAAGACACAGACAGAATGTGGGTTAGGGTAGGAAACAGACAGTGGGTCAGGGTATGAAACAGACAGACAGTGAGTTAGGGTAGGACAAACAGTGGGTTAGGGTAGGAAACAGACAGACAGTGGGTTAGGGTAGGAAACAGACACACAGTGTGTCAGGGTAGGAAACAGACAGTGGGTTAGGGTAGGAAACAGACAGACAGTGGGTTAGGGTATGAAACAGACAGACAGTGTGTTAGGGTAGGAAATAGACAGACAGTGGTTTAGGGTATGAAACAGACAGACAGTGGGTTAGGGTAGGAAACAGACAGTGTGTCAGGGTAGGAAACAGACAGACAGTGGGTTAGGGTAGGAAACAGACAGTGGGTTAGGGTATGAAACAGACAGACAGTGGGTTAGGGTAGGACACAGACAGTGAGTTAGGGTATGAAATAGACAGACAGTGGGTTAGGGTATGAAACAGACAGACAGTGGGTTAGGGTAGGAAATAGACAGTGGGATAGGGTAGGAAACAGACAGTGGGTTAGGGTAGGAAACAGACAGACAGTGGGTTAGGGTATGAAACAGACAGACAGTGGGTTAGGGTAGGAAACAGACAGTGGGTTAGGGTATGAAACAGACAGACAGTGGGTTAGGGTAGGAAATAGACAGTGGGATAGGGTAGGAAACAGACAGTGGGTTAGGGTAGGAAACAGACAGACAGTGGGTTAGGGTATGAAACAGACAGACAGTGGGTTAGGGTAGGAATTAGACAGTGGGTTAGGGTAGGACACAGACAGACTGTGGGTTAGGGTAGAAGACAGACAGTGTGTCAGGGTATGAAACAGACAGACAGTGGGTTAGGTAAGGAAACAGACAGACAGTGGTTTGGTTATGAAACAGACAGACAGTGGGTTAGGGTAGGAAACAGACAGACAGTGGGTTAGGGTAGGAAACAGACAGTGGGTTAGGGTATGAAACAGACAGACAGTGGGATAGGGTAGGACGCAGACAGTGTGTTAGGGTATGCAAAAGACAGACAGTGGGTTAGGGTATGAAACAGACAGACAGTGGGTTAGGGTAGGAAATAGACAGTGGGATAGGGTAGGAAAGAGACAGTGGTTTAGATTAGGAAACAGACAGACAGTGGGTTAGGGTATGAAACAGACAGACAGTGGGTTAGGGTAGGAAATAGACACTGGGTTAGGGTAAGACACAGACAGACTGTGGGTTAGGGTATGAAACAGACAGACAGTGAGTCAGGGTAGGAAACAGACAGTGGGTTAGGGTAGGAAACAGACAGACAGTGGGTTAGGGTAGGAAACAGACAGACAGTGTGTTAGGGTAGGAAACAGACAGTGGGTTAGGGTAGGAAACAGACAGACAGTGGGTTAGGGTATGAAACAGACAGACAGTGGGTTAGGGTAGGAAATAGACAGACAGTGGTTTAGGGTATGAGACAGACAGACAGTGGGTTAGGGTAGGAAACAGACAGTGGGTTAGGGTAGGAAACAGACAGACAGTGGGTTAGGGTAGGAGACAGACAGTGGGTTAGGGTATGAAACAGACAGACAGTGGGTTAGGGTAGGACACAGACAGTGAGTTAGGGTATGAAATAGACAGACAGTGGGTTAGGTTATGAAACAGACAGACAGTGGGTTAGGGTAGGAAATAGACAGTGGGATAGGGTAGGAAACAGACAGTGGGTTAGGGTAGGAAACAGACAGACAGTGGGTTAGGTAAGGAAACAGACAGACAGTGGTTTGGGTATGAAACAGACAGACAGTGGGTTAGGGTAGGAAACAGACAGACAGTGGGTTAGGGTAGGAAACAGACAGTGGGTTAGGGTATGAAACAGACAGACAGTGGGATAGGGTAGGACGCAGACAGTGTGTTAGGGTATGAAACAGACAGACAGTGGGTTAGGTAAGGAAACAGACAGACAGTGGTTTGGGTATGAAACAGACAGACAGTGCGTTAGGGTAGGAAACAGACAGACAGTGGGTTAGGGTAGGAAACAGACAGTGGTTTAGGGTATGAAACAGACAGACAGTGGGATAGGGTAGGACGCAGACAGTGTGTTAGGGTATGCAATAGACAGACAGTGGGTTAGGGTATGAAACAGACAGACAGTGGGTTAGGGTAGGAAATAGACAGTGGGATAGGTTAGGAAAGAGACAGTGGGTTAGGGTAGGAAACAGACAGACAGTGGGTTAGGGTATGAAACAGACAGACAGTGGGTTAGTGTAGGAAATAGACAGTGGGTTAGGGTAAGACACAGACAGACTGTGGGTTAGGGTAGGAAACAGACAGTGGGTCAGGGTATGAAACAGACAGACAGTGAGTTAGGGTAGGACAAACAGTGGGTTAGGGTAGGAAACAGACAGACAGTGGGATAGGGTAGGAAAGAGACAGTGGGTTAGGGTATGAAATAGACAGACAGTGGGTTAGGGTATGAAACAGACAGACAGTGGGTTAGGGTAGGAAATAGACAGTGGGATAGGGTAGGAAACAGACAGTGGGTTAGGGTATGAAACAGACAGACAGTGGGTTAGGGTAGGAAATAGACAGTGGGTTAGGGTAGGACACAGACAGACAGTGGGTTAGGGTAGAAGACAGACAGTGGGTCAGGGTATGAAACAGACAGACAGTGGGTTAGGTAAGGAAACAGACAGACAGTGGTTTGGGTATGAAACAGACAGACAGTGGGTTAGGGTAGGAAACAGACAGACAGTGGGTTAGGTAAGGAAACAGACAGACAGTGCGTTAGGGTAGGAAACAGACAGACAGTGGGTTAGGGTAGGAAACAGACAGTGGTTTAGGGTATGAAACAGTGAGACAGTGGGATAGGGTAGGACGCAGACAGTGTGTTAGGGTATGCAATAGACAGACAGTGGGTTAGGGTATGAAACAGACAGACAGTGGGTTAGGGTAGGAAATAGACAGTGGGATAGGGTAGGAAAGAGACAGTGGGTTAGGGTAGGAAACAGACAGACAGTGGGTTAGGGTATGAAACAGACAGACAGTGGGTTAGTGTAGGAAATAGACAGTGGGTTAGGGTAAGACACAGACAGAATGTGGGTTAGGGTAGGAAACAGACAGTGGGTCAGGGTATGAAACAGACAGACAGTGGGTTAGGGTATGAAACAGACAGACAGTGGGTTAGGGTAGGAAATAGACAGTGGGATAGGGTAGGAAACAGACAGTGGGTTAGGGTAGGAAACAGACAGACAGTGGGTTAGGGTATGAAACAGACAGACAGTGGGTTAGGGTAGGAAACAGACAGTTCGTTAGGGTAGGAAACAGACAGACAGTGGGTTAGGGTAGGAAATAGACAGTGGGATAGGGTAGGAAAGAGACAGTGGGTTAGGGTATGAAATAGACAGACAGTGGGTTAGGGTATGAAACAGACAGACAGTGGGTTAGGGTAGGAAATAGACAGTGGGATAGGGTAGGAAACAGACAGTGGGTTAGGGTATGAAACAGACAGACAGTGGGTTAGGGTAGGAAATAGACAGTGGGTTAGGGTAGGACACAGACAGACTGTGGGTTAGGGTAGAAGACAGACAGTGGGTCAGGGTATGAAACAGACAGACAGTGGGTTAGGTAAGGAAACAGACAGACAGTGGTTTGGGTATGAAACAGACAGACAGTGGGTTAGGGTAGGAAACAGACAGACAGTGGGTTAGGTAAGGAAACAGACAGACAGTGGTTTGGGTATGAAACAGACAGACAGTGCGTTAGGGTAGGAAACAGACAGACAGTGGGTTAGGGTAGGAAACAGACAGTGGTTTAGGGTATGAAACAGACAGACAGTGGGATAGGGTAGGACGCAGACAGTGTGTTAGGGTATGCAATAGACAGACAGTGGGTTAGGGTATGAAACAGACAGACAGTGGGTTAGGGTAGGAAATAGACAGTGGGATAGGGTAGGAAAGTGACAGTGGGTTAGGGTAGGAAACAGACAGACAGTGGGTTAGGGTATGAAACAGACAGACAGTGGGTTAGTGTAGGAAATAGACAGTGGGTTAGGGTAAGACACAGACAGACTGTGTGTTAGGGTAGGAAACAGACAGTGGGTCAGGGTATGAAACAGACAGACAGTGAGTTAGGGTAGGACAAACAGTGGGTTAGGGTAGGAAACAGACAGACAGTGGGTTAGGGTAGGAAACAGACAGACAGTGTGTCAGGGTAGGAAACAGACAGTGGGTTAGGGTAGGAAACAGACAGACAGTGGGTTAGGGTATGAAACAGACAGACAGTGTGTTAGGGTAGGAAATAGACAGACAGTGGTTTAGGGTATGAAACAGACAGACAGTGGGTTAGGGTAGGAAACAGACAGTGGGTTAGGGTAGGAAACAGACAGACAGTGGGTTAGGGTAGGAAACAGACAGTGGGTTAGGGTATGAAACAGACAGACAGTGGGTTAGGGTAGGACACAGACAGTGAGTTAGGGTATGAAATAGACAGACAGTGGGTTAGGGTATGAAACAGACAGACAGTGGGTTAGGGTAGGAAATAGACAGTGGGATAGGGTAGGAAACAGACAGTGGGTTAGGGTAGGAAACAGACAGACAGTGGGTTAGGGTATGAAACAGACAGACAGTGGGTTAGGGTAGGAAACAGACATTGGGTTAGGGTATGAAACAGACAGACAGTGGGTTAGGGTAGGAAATAGACAGTGGGATAGGGTAGGAAACAGACAGTGGGTTAGGGTAGGAAACAGACAGACAGTGGGTTAGGGTATGAAACAGACAGACAGTGGGTTAGGGTAGGAAATAGACAGTGGGTTAGGGTAGGACACAGACAGACTGTGGGTTAGGGTAGAAGACAGACAGTGGGTCAGGGTATGAAACAGACAGACAGTGGGTTAGGTAAGGAAACAGACAGACAGTGGTTTGGGTATGAAACAGACAGACAGTGGGTTAGGGTAGGAAACAGACAGACAGTGGGTTAGGGTAGGAAACAGACAGTGGGTTAGGGTATGAAACAGACAGACAGTGGGATAGGGTAGGACGCAGACAGTGCGTTAGGGTATGAAACAGACAGACAGTGGGTTAGGTAAGGAAACAGACAGACAGTGGTTTGGGTATGAAACAGACAGACAGTGCGTTAGGGTAGGAAACAGACAGACAGTGGGTTAGGGTAGGAAACAGACAGTGGTTTAGGGTATGAAACAGTGAGACAGTGGGATAGGGTAGGACGCAGACAGTGTGTTAGGGTATGCAATAGACAGACAGTGGGTTAGGGTATGAAACAGACAGACAGTGGGTTAGGGTAGGAAATAGACAGTGGGATAGGGTAGGAAAGAGACAGTGGGTTAGGGTAGGAAACAGACAGACAGTGGGTTAGGGTATGAAACAGACAGACAGTGGGTTAGTGTAGGAAATAGACAGTGGGTTAGGGTAAGACACAGACAGAATGTGGGTTAGGGTAGGAAACAGACAGTGGGTCAGGGTATGAAACAGACAGACAGTGAGTTAGGGTAGGACAAACAGTGGGTTAGGGTAGGAAACAGACAGACAGTGGGTTAGGGTATGAAACAGACAGACAGTGTGTTAGGGTAGGAAATAGACAGACAGTGGTTTAGGGTATGAAACAGACAGACAGTGGGTTAGGGTAGGAAACAGACAGTGGGTTAGGGTAGGAAACAGACAGACAGTGGGTTAGGGTAGGAAACAGACAGTGGGTTAGGGTATGAAACAGACAGACAGTGGGTTATTGTAGGACACAGACAGTGAGTTAGGGTATGAAATAGACAGACAGTGGGTTAGGGTATGAAACAGACAGACAGTGGGTTAGGGTAGGAAATAGACAGTGGGATAGGGTAGGAAACAGACAGTGGGTTAGGGTAGGAAACAGACAGACAGTGGGTTAGGGTATGAAACAGACAGACAGTGGGTTAGGGTAGGAAACAGACAGTGGGTTAGGGTATGAAACAGACAGACAGTGGGTTAGGGTAGGAAATAGACAGTGGGATAGGGTAGGAAACAGACAGTGGGTTAGGGTAGGAAACAGACAGACAGTGGGTTAGGGTAGGAAATAGACAGTGGGTTAGGGTAGGACACAGACAGACTGTGGGTTAGGGTAGAAGACAGACAGTGGGTCAGGGTATGAAACAGACAGACAGTGGGTTAGGGTAGGAAACAGACAGTTCGTTAGGGTAGGAAACAGACAGACAGTGGGTTAGGGTAGGAAATAGACAGTGGGATAGGGTAGGAAAGAGACAGTGGGTTAGGGTATGAAATAGACAGACAGTGGGTTAGGGTATGAAACAGACAGACAGTGGGTTAGGGTAGGAAATAGACAGTGGGATAGGGTAGGAAACAGACAGTGGGTTAGGGTATGAAACAGACAGACAGTGGGTTAGGGTAGGAAATAGACAGTGGGTTAGGGTAGGACACAGACAGACTGTGGGTTAGGGTAGAAGACAGACAGTGGGTCAGGGTATGAAACAGACAGACAGTGGGTTAGGTAAGGAAACAGACAGACAGTGGTTTGGGTATGAAACAGACAGACAGTGGGTTAGGGTAGGAAACAGACAGACAGTGGGTTAGGTAAGGAAACAGACAGACAGTGGTTTGGGTATGAAACAGACAGACAGTGCGTTAGGGTAGGAAACAGACAGACAGTGGGTTAGGGTAGGAAACAGACAGTGGTTTAGGGTATGAAACAGACAGACAGTGGGATAGGGTAGGACGCAGACAGTGTGTTAGGGTATGCAATAGACAGACAGTGGGTTAGGGTATGAAACAGACAGACAGTGGGTTAGGGTAGGAAATAGACAGTGGGATAGGGTAGGAAAGTGACAGTGGGTTAGGGTAGGAAACAGACAGACAGTGGGTTAGGGTATGAAACAGACAGACAGTGGGTTAGTGTAGGAAATAGACAGTGGGTTAGGGTAAGACACAGACAGACTGTGTGTTAGGGTAGGAAACAGACAGTGGGTCAGGGTATGAAACAGACAGACAGTGAGTTAGGGTAGGACAAACAGTGGGTTAGGGTAGGAAACAGACAGACAGTGGGTTAGGGTAGGAAACAGACAGACAGTGTGTCAGGGTAGGAAACAGACAGTGGGTTAGGGTAGGAAACAGACAGACAGTGGGTTAGGGTATGAAACAGACAGACAGTGTGTTAGGGTAGGAAATAGACAGACAGTGGTTTAGGGTATGAAACAGACAGACAGTGGGTTAGGGTAGGAAACAGACAGTGGGTTAGGGTAGGAAACAGACAGACAGTGGGTTAGGGTAGGAAACAGACAGTGGGTTAGGGTATGAAACAGACAGACAGTGGGTTAGGGTAGGACACAGACAGTGAGTTAGGGTATGAAATAGACAGACAGTGGGTTAGGGTATGAAACAGACAGACAGTGGGTTAGGGTAGGAAATAGACAGTGGGATAGGGTAGGAAACAGACAGTGGGTTAGGGTAGGAAACAGACAGACAGTGGGTTAGGGTATGAAACAGACAGACAGTGGGTTAGGGTAGGAAACAGACATTGGGTTAGGGTATGAAACAGACAGACAGTGGGTTAGGGTAGGAAATAGACAGTGGGATAGGGTAGGAAACAGACAGTGGGTTAGGGTAGGAAACAGACAGACAGTGGGTTAGGGTATGAAACAGACAGACAGTGGGTTAGGGTAGGAAATAGACAGTGGGTTAGGGTAGGACACAGACAGACTGTGGGTTAGGGTAGAAGACAGACAGTGGGTCAGGGTATGAAACAGACAGACAGTGGGTTAGGTAAGGAAACAGACAGACAGTGGTTTGGGTATGAAACAGACAGACAGTGGGTTAGGGTAGGAAACAGACAGACAGTGGGTTAGGGTAGGAAACAGACAGTGGGTTAGGGTATGAAACAGACAGACAGTGGGATAGGGTAGGACGCAGACAGTGCGTTAGGGTATGAAACAGACAGACAGTGGGTTAGGTAAGGAAACAGACAGACAGTGGTTTGGGTATGAAACAGACAGACAGTGCGTTAGGGTAGGAAACAGACAGACAGTGGGTTAGGGTAGGAAACAGACAGTGGTTTAGGGTATGAAACAGTGAGACAGTGGGATAGGGTAGGACGCAGACAGTGTGTTAGGGTATGCAATAGACAGACAGTGGGTTAGGGTATGAAACAGACAGACAGTGGGTTAGGGTAGGAAATAGACAGTGGGATAGGGTAGGAAAGAGACAGTGGGTTAGGGTAGGAAACAGACAGACAGTGGGTTAGGGTATGAAACAGACAGACAGTGGGTTAGTGTAGGAAATAGACAGTGGGTTAGGGTAAGACACAGACAGAATGTGGGTTAGGGTAGGAAACAGACAGTGGGTCAGGGTATGAAACAGACAGACAGTGAGTTAGGGTAGGACAAACAGTGGGTTAGGGTAGGAAACAGACAGACAGTGGGTTAGGGTATGAAACAGACAGACAGTGTGTTAGGGTAGGAAATAGACAGACAGTGGTTTAGGGTATGAAACAGACAGACAGTGGGTTAGGGTAGGAAACAGACAGTGGGTTAGGGTAGGAAACAGACAGACAGTGGGTTAGGGTAGGAAACAGACAGTGGGTTAGGGTATGAAACAGACAGACAGTGGGTTATTGTAGGACACAGACAGTGAGTTAGGGTATGAAATAGACAGACAGTGGGTTAGGGTATGAAACAGACAGACAGTGGGTTAGGGTAGGAAATAGACAGTGGGATAGGGTAGGAAACAGACAGTGGGTTAGGGTAGGAAACAGACAGACAGTGGGTTAGGGTATGAAACAGACAGACAGTGGGTTAGGGTAGGAAACAGACAGTGGGTTAGGGTATGAAACAGACAGACAGTGGGTTAGGGTAGGAAATAGACAGTGGGATAGGGTAGGAAACAGACAGTGGGTTAGGGTAGGAAACAGACAGACAGTGGGTTAGGGTAGGAAATAGACAGTGGGTTAGGGTAGGACACAGACAGACTGTGGGTTAGGGTAGAAGACAGACAGTGGGTCAGGGTATGAAACAGACAGACAGTGGGTTAGGTAAGGAAACAGACAGACAGTGGTTTGGGTATGAAACAGACAGACAGTGGGTTAGGGTAGGAAACAGACAGACAGTGGGTTAGGGTAGGAAACAGACAGTGGGTTAGGGTATGAAACAGACAGACAGTGGGATAGGGTAGGACGCAGACAGTGTGTTAGGGTATGAAACAGACAGACAGTGGGTTAGGTAAGGAAACAGACAGACAGTGGTTTGGGTATGAAACAGACAGACAGTGCGTTAGGGTAGGAAACAGACAGACAGTGGGTTAGGGTAGGAAACAGACAGTGGGTTAGGGTATGAAACAGACAGACAGTGGGATAGGGTAGGACGCAGACAGTGTGTTAGGGTATGCAATAGACAGACAGTGGGTCAGGGTATGAAACAGACAGACAGTGGGTTAGGGTAGGAAATAGACAGTGGGATAGGGTAGGAAAGAGACAGTGGGTTAGGGTAGGAAACAGACAGACAGTGGGTTAGGGTATGAAACAGACAGACAGTGGGTTAGTGTAGGAAATAGACAGTGGGTTAGGGTAAGACACAGACAGAATGTGGGTTAGGGTAGGAAACAGACAGTGGGTCAGGGTATGAAACAGACAGACAGTGAGTTAGGGTAGGACAAACAGTGGGTTAGGGTAGGAAACAGACAGACAGTGGGTTAGGGTAGGAAACAGACACACAGTGTGTCAGGGTAGGAAACAGACAGTGGGTTAGGGTAGGAAACAGACAGACAGTGGGTTAGGGTATGAAACAGACAGACAGTGTGTTAGGGTAGGAAATAGACAGACAGTGGTTTAGGGTATGAAACAGACAGACAGTGGGTTAGGGTAGGAAACAGACAGTGTGTCAGGGTAGGAAACAGACAGACAGTGGGTTAGGGTAGGAAACAGACAGTGGGTTAGGGTATGAAACAGACAGACAGTGGGTTAGGGTAGGACACAGACAGTGAGTTAGGGTATGAAATAGACAGACAGTGGGTTAGGGTATGAAACAGACAGACAGTGGGTTAGGGTAGGAAATAGACAGTGGGATAGGGTAGGAAACAGACAGTGGGTTAGGGTAGGAAACAGACAGACAGTGGGTTAGGGTATGAAACAGACAGACAGTGGGTTAGGGTAGGAAACAGACAGACAGTGGGTTAGGGTATGAAACAGACAGACAGTGGGTTAGTGTAGGAAATAGACAGTGGGTTAGGGTAAGACACAGACAGAATGTGGGTTAGGGTAGGAAACAGACAGTGGGTCAGGGTATGAAACAGACAGACAGTGAGTTAGGGTAGGACAAACAGTGGGTTAGGGTAGGAAACAGACAGACAGTGGGTTAGGGTAGGAAACAGACACACAGTGTGTCAGGGTAGGAAACAGACAGTGGGTTAGGGTAGGAAACAGACAGTGTGTCAGGGTAGGAAACAGACAGACAGTGGGTTAGGGTAGGAAACAGACAGTGGGTTAGGGTATGAAACAGACAGACAGTGGGTTAGGGTAGGACACAGACAGTGAGTTAGGGTATGAAATAGACAGACAGTGGGTTAGGGTATGAAACAGACAGACAGTGGGTTAGGGTAGGAAATAGACAGTGGGATAGGGTAGGAAACAGACAGTGGGTTAGGGTAGGAAACAGACAGACAGTGGGTTAGGGTATGAAACAGACAGACAGTGGGTTAGGGTAGGAAACAGACAGTGGGTTAGGGTATGAAACAGACAGACAGTGGGTTAGGGTAGGAAATAGACAGTGGGATAGGGTAGGAAACAGACAGTGGGTTAGGGTAGGAAACAGACAGACAGTGGGTTAGGGTATGAAACAGACAGACAGTGGGTTAGGGTAGGAAATAGACAGTGGGTTAGGGTAGGACACAGACAGACTGTGGGTTAGGGTAGAAGACAGACAGTGTGTCAGGGTATGAAACAGACAGACAGTGGGTTAGGTAAGGAAACAGACAGACAGTGGTTTGGGTATGAAACAGACAGACAGTGGGTTAGGGTAGGAAACAGACAGACAGTGGGTTAGGGTAGGAAACAGACAGTGGGTTAGGGTATGAAACAGACAGACAGTGGGATAGGGTAGGACGCAGACAGTGTGTTAGGGTATGCAATAGACAGACAGTGGGTTAGGGTATGAAACAGACAGACAGTGGGTTAGGGTAGGAAATAGACAGTGGGATAGGGTAGGAAAGAGACAGTGGTTTAGATTAGGAAACAGACAGACAGTGGGTTAGGGTATGAAACAGACAGACAGTGGGTTAGGGTAGGAAATAGACACTGGGTTAGGGTAAGACACAGACAGACTGTGGGTTAGGGTATGAAACAGACAGACAGTGAGTTAGGGTAGGAAACAGACAGTGGGTTAGGGTAGGAAACAGACAGACAGTGGGTTAGGGTAGGAAACAGACAGACAGTGTGTTAGGGTAGGAAACAGACAGTGGGTTAGGGTAGGAAACAGACAGACAGTGGGTTAGGGTATGAAACAGACAGACAGTGGGTTAGGGTAGGAAATAGACAGACAGTGGTTTAGGGTATGAAACAGACAGACAGTGGGTTAGGGTAGGAAACAGACAGTGGGTTAGGGTAGGAAACAGACAGACAGTGGGTTAGGGTAGGAAACAGACAGTGGGTTAGGGTATGAAACAGACAGACAGTGGGTTAGGGTAGGACACAGACAGTGAGTTAGGGTATGAAATAGACAGACAGTGGGTTAGGTTATGAAACAGACAGACAGTGGGTTAGGGTAGGAAATAGACAGTGGGATAGGGTAGGAAACAGACAGTGGGTTAGGGTAGGAAACAGACAGACAGTGGGTTAGGTAAGGAAACAGACAGACAGTGGTTTGGGTATGAAACAGACAGACAGTGGGTTAGGGTAGGAAACAGACAGACAGTGGGTTAGGGTAGGAAACAGACAGTGGGTTAGGGTATGAAACAGACAGACAGTGGGATAGGGTAGGACGCAGACAGTGTGTTAGGGTATGAAACAGACAGACAGTGGGTTAGGTAAGGAAACAGACAGACAGTGGTTTGGGTATGAAACAGACAGACAGTGCGTTAGGGTAGGAAACAGACAGACAGTGGGTTAGGGTAGGAAACAGACAGTGGTTTAGGGTATGAAACAGACAGACAGTGGGATAGGGTAGGACGCAGACAGTGTGTTAGGGTATGCAATAGACAGACAGTGGGTTAGGGTATGAAACAGACAGACAGTGGGTTAGGGTAGGAAATAGACAGTGGGATAGGTTAGGAAAGAGACAGTGGGTTAGGGTAGGAAACAGACAGACAGTGGGTTAGGGTATGAAACAGACAGACAGTGGGTTAGTGTAGGAAATAGACAGTGGGTTAGGGTAAGACACAGACAGACTGTGGGTTAGGGTAGGAAACAGACAGTGGGTCAGGGTATGAAACAGACAGACAGTGAGTTAGGGTAGGACAAACAGTGGGTTAGGGTAGGAAACAGACAGACAGTGGGTTAGGGTAGGAAACAGACAGACAGTCAGTCAGGGTAGGAAACAGACAGTGGGTTAGGGTAGGAAACAGACAGACAGTGGGTTAGGGTATGAAACAGACAGACAGTGTGTTAGGGTAGGAAATAGACAGACAGTGGTTTAGGGTATGAAACAGACAGACAGTGGGTTAGGGTAGGAAACAGACAGTTTGTTAGGGTAGGAAACAGACAGACAGTGGGTTAGGGTAGGAAACAGACAGTGCGTTAGGGTATGAAACAGACAGACAGTGGGTTAGGGTAGGACACAGACAGTGAGTTAGGGTATGAAATAGACAGACAGTGGGTTAGGGTATGAAACAGACAGACAGTGGGTTAGGGTAGGAAATAGACAGTGGGATAGGGTAGGAAACAGACAGTGGGTTAGGGTAGGAAACAGACAGACAGTGGGTTAGGGTATGAAACAGACAGACAGTGGGTTAGGGTAGGAAACAGACAGTGGGTTAGGGTATGAAACAGACAGACAGTGGGTTAGGGTAGGAAATAGACAGTGGGATAGGGTAGGAAAGAGACAGTGGGTTAGGGTATGAAATAGACAGACAGTGGGTTAGGGTATGAAACAGACAGACAGTGGGTTAGGGTAGGAAATAGACAGTGGGATAGGGTAGGAAACAGACAGTGGGTTAGGGTATGAAACAGACAGACAGTGGGTTAGGGTAGGAAATAGACAGTGGGTTAGGGTAGGACACAGACAGACTGTGGGTTAGGGTAGAAGACAGACAGTGGGTCAGGGTATGAAACAGACAGACAGTGGGTTAGGTAAGGAAACAGACAGACAGTGGTTTGGGTATGAAACAGACAGACAGTGGGTTAGGGTAGGATACAGACAGACAGTGGGTTAGGTAAGGAAACAGACAGACAGTGGTTTGGGTATGAAACAGACAGACAGTGCGTTAGGGTAGGAAACAGACAGACAGTGGGTTAGGGTAGGAAACAGACAGTGGTTTAGGGTATGAAACAGACAGACAGTGGGATAGGGTAGGACGCAGACAGTGTGTTAGGGTATGCAATAGACAGACAGTGGGTTAGGGTATGAAACAGACAGACAGTGGGTTAGGGTAGGAAATAGACAGTGGGATAGGTTAGGAAAGAGACAGTGGGTTAGGGTAGGAAACAGACAGACAGTGGGTTAGGGTATGAAACAGACAGACAGTGGGTTAGTGTAGGAAATAGACAGTGGGTTAGGGTAAGACACAGACAGACAGTGGGTTAGGGTAGGAAACAGACAGACAGTGGGTTAGGGTATGAAACAGACAGACAGTGGGTTAGTGTAGGAAATAGACAGTGGGTTAGGGTAAGACACAGACAGAATGTGGGTTAGGGTAGGAAACAGACAGTGGGTCAGGGTATGAAACAGACAGACAGTGAGTTAGGGTAGGACAAACAGTGGGTTAGGGTAGGAAACAGACAGACAGTGGGTTAGGGTAGGAAACAGACACACAGTGTGTCAGGGTAGGAAACAGACAGTGGGTTAGGGTAGGAAACAGACAGTGTGTCAGGGTAGGAAACAGACAGACAGTGGGTTAGGGTAGGAAACAGACAGTGGGTTAGGGTATGAAACAGACAGACAGTGGGTTAGGGTAGGACACAGACAGTGAGTTAGGGTATGAAATAGACAGACAGTGGGTTAGGGTATGAAACAGACAGACAGTGGGTTAGGGTAGGAAATAGACAGTGGGATAGGGTAGGAAACAGACAGTGGGTTAGGGTAGGAAACAGACAGACAGTGGGTTAGGGTATGAAACAGACAGACAGTGGGTTAGGGTAGGAAACAGACAGTGGGTTAGGGTATGAAACAGACAGACAGTGGGTTAGGGTAGGAAATAGACAGTGGGATAGGGTAGGAAACAGACAGTGGGTTAGGGTAGGAAACAGACAGACAGTGGGTTAGGGTATGAAACAGACAGACAGTGGGTTAGGGTAGGAAATAGACAGTGGGTTAGGGTAGGACACAGACAGACTGTGGGTTAGGGTAGAAGACAGACAGTGTGTCAGGGTATGAAACAGACAGACAGTGGGTTAGGTAAGGAAACAGACAGACAGTGGTTTGGGTATGAAACAGACAGACAGTGGGTTAGGGTAGGAAACAGACAGACAGTGGGTTAGGGTAGGAAACAGACAGTGGGTTAGGGTATGAAACAGACAGACAGTGGGATAGGGTAGGACGCAGACAGTGTGTTAGGGTATGCAATAGACAGACAGTGGGTTAGGGTATGAAACAGACAGACAGTGGGTTAGGGTAGGAAATAGACAGTGGGATAGGGTAGGAAAGAGACAGTGGTTTAGATTAGGAAACAGACAGACAGTGGGTTAGGGTATGAAACAGACAGACAGTGGGTTAGGGTAGGAAATAGACACTGGGTTAGGGTAAGACACAGACAGACTGTGGGTTAGGGTATGAAACAGACAGACAGTGAGTTAGGGTAGGAAACAGACAGTGGGTTAGGGTAGGAAACAGACAGACAGTGGGTTAGGGTAGGAAACAGACAGACAGTGTGTTAGGGTAGGAAACAGACAGTGGGTTAGGGTAGGAAACAGACAGACAGTGGGTTAGGGTATGAAACAGACAGACAGTGGGTTAGGGTAGGAAATAGACAGACAGTGGTTTAGGGTATGAAACAGACAGACAGTGGGTTAGGGTAGGAAACAGACAGTGGGTTAGGGTAGGAAACAGACAGACAGTGGGTTAGGGTAGGAAACAGACAGTGGGTTAGGGTATGAAACAGACAGACAGTGGGTTAGGGTAGGACACAGACAGTGAGTTAGGGTATGAAATAGACAGACAGTGGGTTAGGTTATGAAACAGACAGACAGTGGGTTAGGGTAGGAAATAGACAGTGGGATAGGGTAGGAAACAGACAGTGGGTTAGGGTAGGAAACAGACAGACAGTGGGTTAGGTAAGGAAACAGACAGACAGTGGTTTGGGTATGAAACAGACAGACAGTGGGTTAGGGTAGGAAACAGACAGACAGTGGGTTAGGGTAGGAAACAGACAGTGGGTTAGGGTATGAAACAGACAGACAGTGGGATAGGGTAGGACGCAGACAGTGTGTTAGGGTATGAAACAGACAGACAGTGGGTTAGGTAAGGAAACAGACAGACAGTGGTTTGGGTATGAAACAGACAGACAGTGCGTTAGGGTAGGAAACAGACAGACAGTGGGTTAGGGTAGGAAACAGACAGTGGTTTAGGGTATGAAACAGACAGACAGTGGGATAGGGTAGGACGCAGACAGTGTGTTAGGGTATGCAATAGACAGACAGTGGGTTAGGGTATGAAACAGACAGACAGTGGGTTAGGGTAGGAAATAGACAGTGGGATAGGTTAGGAAAGAGACAGTGGGTTAGGGTAGGAAACAGACAGACAGTGGGTTAGGGTATGAAACAGACAGACAGTGGGTTAGTGTAGGAAATAGACAGTGGGTTAGGGTAAGACACAGACAGACTGTGGGTTAGGGTAGGAAACAGACAGTGGGTCAGGGTATGAAACAGACAGACAGTGAGTTAGGGTAGGACAAACAGTGGGTTAGGGTAGGAAACAGACAGACAGTGGGTTAGGGTAGGAAACAGACAGACAGTCAGTCAGGGTAGGAAACAGACAGTGGGTTAGGGTAGGAAACAGACAGACAGTGGGTTAGGGTATGAAACAGACAGACAGTGTGTTAGGGTAGGAAATAGACAGACAGTGGTTTAGGGTATGAAACAGACAGACAGTGGGTTAGGGTAGGAAACAGACAGTTTGTTAGGGTAGGAAACAGACAGACAGTGGGTTAGGGTAGGAAACAGACAGTGCGTTAGGGTATGAAACAGACAGACAGTGGGTTAGGGTAGGACACAGACAGTGAGTTAGGGTATGAAATAGACAGACAGTGGGTTAGGGTATGAAACAGACAGACAGTGGGTTAGGGTAGGAAATAGACAGTGGGATAGGGTAGGAAACAGACAGTGGGTTAGGGTAGGAAACAGACAGACAGTGGGTTAGGGTATGAAACAGACAGACAGTGGGTTAGGGTAGGAAACAGACAGTGGGTTAGGGTATGAAACAGACAGACAGTGGGTTAGGGTAGGAAATAGACAGTGGGATAGGGTAGGAAAGAGACAGTGGGTTAGGGTATGAAATAGACAGACAGTGGGTTAGGGTATGAAACAGACAGACAGTGGGTTAGGGTAGGAAATAGACAGTGGGATAGGGTAGGAAACAGACAGTGGGTTAGGGTATGAAACAGACAGACAGTGGGTTAGGGTAGGAAATAGACAGTGGGTTAGGGTAGGACACAGACAGACTGTGGGTTAGGGTAGAAGACAGACAGTGGGTCAGGGTATGAAACAGACAGACAGTGGGTTAGGTAAGGAAACAGACAGACAGTGGTTTGGGTATGAAACAGACAGACAGTGGGTTAGGGTAGGATACAGACAGACAGTGGGTTAGGTAAGGAAACAGACAGACAGTGGTTTGGGTATGAAACAGACAGACAGTGCGTTAGGGTAGGAAACAGACAGACAGTGGGTTAGGGTAGGAAACAGACAGTGGTTTAGGGTATGAAACAGACAGACAGTGGGATAGGGTAGGACGCAGACAGTGTGTTAGGGTATGCAATAGACAGACAGTGGGTTAGGGTATGAAACAGACAGACAGTGGGTTAGGGTAGGAAATAGACAGTGGGATAGGTTAGGAAAGAGACAGTGGGTTAGGGTAGGAAACAGACAGACAGTGGGTTAGGGTATGAAACAGACAGACAGTGGGTTAGTGTAGGAAATAGACAGTGGGTTAGGGTAAGACACAGACAGACTGTGGGTTAGGGTAGGAAACAGACAGTGGGTCAGGGTATGAAACAGACAGACAGTGAGTTAGGGTAGGACAAACAGTGGGTTAGGGTAGGAAACAGACAGACAGTGGGTTAGGGTAGGAAACAGACAGACAGTGTGTCAGGGTAGGAAACAGACAGTGGGTTAGGGTAGGAAACAGACAGACAGTGGGTTAGGGTATGAAACAGACAGACAGTGTGTTAGGGTAGGAAATAGACAGACAGTGGTTTAGGGTATGAAACAGACAGACAGTGGGTTAGGGTAGGAAACAGACAGTCCGTTAGGGTAGAAAACAGACAGACAGTGGGTTAGGGTAGGAAACAGACAGTGCGTTAGGGTATGAAACAGACAGACAGTGGGTTAGGGTAGGACACAGACAGTGAGTTAGGGTATGAAATAGACAGACAGTGGGTTAGGGTATGAAACAGACAGACAGTGGGTTAGGGTAGGAAATAGACAGTGGGATAGGGTAGGAAACAGACAGTGGGTTAGGGTAGGAAACAGACAGACAGTGGGTTAGGGTATGAAACAGACAGACAGTGGGTTAGGGTAGGAAACAGACAGTGGGTTAGGGTATGAAACAGACAGACAGTGGGTTAGGGTAGGAAATAGACAGTGGGATAGGGTAGGAAAGAGACAGTGGGTTAGGGTATGAAATAGACAGACAGTGGGTTAGGGTATGAAACAGACAGACAGTGGGTTAGGGTAGGAAATAGACAGTGGGATAGGGTAGGAAACAGACAGTGGGTTAGGGTATGAAACAGACAGACAGTGGGTTAGGGTAGGAAATAGACAGTGGGTTAGGGTAGGACACAGACAGACTGTGGGTTAGGGTAGAAGACAGACAGTGGGTCAGGGTATGAAACAGACAGACAGTGGGTTAGGGAAGGAAACAGACAGACAGTGGTTTGGGTATGAAACAGACAGACAGTGGGTTAGGGTATGAAACAGACAGACAGTGGGTTAGTGTAGGAAATAGACAGTGGGTTAGGGTAAGACACAGACAGACAGTGGGTTAGGGTAGGAAACAGACAGTTCGTTAGGGTAGGAAACAGACAGACAGTGGGTTAGGGTAGGAAACAGACAGTGCGTTAGGGTATGAAACAGACAGACAGTGGGTTAGGGTAGGACACAGACAGTGAGTTAGGGTATGAAATAGACAGACAGTGGGTTAGGGTATGAAACAGACAGACAGTGGGTTAGGGTAGGAAATAGACAGTGGGATAGGGTAGGAAACAGACAGTGGGTTAGGGTAGGAAACAGACAGACAGTGGGTTAGGGTAGGAAATAGACAGTGGGATAGGGTAGGAAAGAGACAGTGGGTTAGGGTATGAAATAGACAGACAGTGGGTTAGGGTATGAAACAGACAGACAGTGGGTTAGGGTAGGAAATAGACAGTGGGATAGGGTAGGAAACAGACAGTGGGTTAGGGTATGAAACAGACAGACAGTGGGTTAGGGTAGGAAATAGACAGTGGGTTAGGGTAGGACACAGACAGACTGTGGGTTAGGGTAGAAGACAGACAGTGGGTCAGGGTATGAAACAGACAGACAGTGGGTTAGGTAAGGAAACAGACAGACAGTGGTTTGGGTATGAAACAGACAGACAGTGGGTTAGGGTAGGAAACAGACAGACAGTGGGTTAGGTAAGGAAACAGACAGACAGTGGTTTGGGTATGAAACAGACAGACAGTGTGTTAGGGTAGGAAACAGACAGACAGTGGGTTAGGGTAGGAAACAGACAGTGGTTTAGGGTATGAAACAGACAGACAGTGGGATAGGGTAGGACGCAGACAGTGTGTTAGGGTATGCAATAGACAGACAGTGGGTTAGGGTATGAAACAGACAGACAGTGGGTTAGGGTAGGAAATAGACAGTGGGATAGGGTAGGAAAGTGACAGTGGGTTAGGGTAGGAAACAGACAGACAGTGGGTTAGGGTATGAAACAGACAGACAGTGGGTTAGTGTAGGAAATAGACAGTGGGTTAGGGTAAGACACAGACAGACTGTGGGTTAGGGTAGGAAACAGACAGTGGGTCAGGGTATGAAACAGACAGACAGTGAGTTAGGGTAGGACAAACAGTGTGTTAGGGTAGGAAACAGACAGACAGTGGGTTAGGGTAGGAAACAGACAGACAGTGTGTCAGGGTAGGAAACAGACAGTGGGTTAGGGTAGGAAACAGACAGACAGTGGGTTAGGGTATGAAAAAGACAGACAGTGTGTTAGGGTAGGAAATAGACAGACAGTGGTTTAGGGTATGAAACAGACAGACAGTGGGTTAGGGTAGGAAACAGACAGTGGGTTAGGGTAGGAAACAGACAGACAGTGGGTTAGGGTAGGAAACAGACAGTGGGTTAGGGTATGAAACAGACAGACAGTGGGTTAGGGTAGGACACAGACAGTGAGTTAGGGTATGAAATAGACAGACAGTGGGTTAGGGTATGAAACAGACAGACAGTGGGTTAGGGTAGGAAATAGACAGTGGGATAGGGTAGGAAACAGACAGTGGGTTAGGGTAGGAAACAGACAGACAGTGGGTTAGGGTATGAAACAGACAGACAGTGGGTTAGGGTAGGAAACAGACAGTGGGTTAGGGTATGAAACAGACAGACAGTGGGTTAGGGTAGGAAATAGACAGTGGGATAGGGTAGGAAACAGACAGTGGGTTAGGGTAGGAAACAGACAGACAGTGGGTTAGGGTATGAAACAGACAGACAGTGGGTTAGGGTAGGAAATAGACAGTGGGTTAGGGTAGGACACAGACAGACTGTGGGTTAGTGTAGAAGACAGACAGTGGGTCAGGGTATGAAACAGACAGACAGTGGGTTAGGTAAGGAAACAGACAGACAGTGGTTTGGGTATGAAACAGACAGACAGTGGGTTAGGGTAGGAAACAGACAGACAGTGGGTTAGGGTAGGAAACAGACAGTGGGTTAGGGTATGAAACAGACAGACAGTGGGATAGGGTAGGACGCAGACAGTGTGTTAGGGTATGAAACAGACAGACAGTGGGTTAGGGTAGGAAATAGACAGTGGGATAGGGTAGGAAACAGACAGTGGGTTAGGGTAGGAAACAGACAGACAGTGGGTTAGGGTATGAAACAGACAGACAGTGGGTTAGGGTAGGAAATAGACAGTGGGTTAGGGTAGGAAACAGACAGACAGTGGGTTAGTGTAGGAAATAGACAGTGGGTTAGGGTAAGACACAGACAGACAGTGGGTTAGGGTAGGAAACAGACAGTTCGTTAGGGTAGGAAACAGACAGACAGTGGGTTAGGGTAGGAAACAGACAGTGCGTTAGGGTATGAAACAGACAGACAGTGGGTTAGGGTAGGACACAGACAGTGAGTTAGGGTATGAAATAGACAGACAGTGGGTTAGGGTATGAAACAGACAGACAGTGGGTTAGGGTAGGAAATAGACAGTGGGATAGGGTAGGAAACAGACAGTGGGTTAGGGTAGGAAACAGACAGACAGTGGGTTAGGGTATGAAACAGACAGACAGTGGGTTAGGGTAGGAAACAGACAGTGGGTTAGGGTATGAAACAGACAGACAGTGGGTTAGGGTAGGAAATAGACAGTGGGATAGGGTAGGAAAGAGACAGTGGGTTAGGGTATGAAATAGACAGACAGTGGGTTAGGGTATGAAACAGACAGACAGTGGGTTAGGGTAGGAAATAGACAGTGGGATAGGGTAGGAAACAGACAGTGGGTTAGGGTATGAAACAGACAGACAGTGGGTTAGGGTAGGAAATAGACAGTGGGTTAGGGTAGGACACAGACAGACTGTGGGTTAGGGTAGAAGACAGACAGTGGGTCAGGGTATGAAACAGACAGACAGTGGGTTAGGTAAGGAAACAGACAGACAGTGGTTTGGGTATGAAACAGACAGACAGTGGGTTAGGGTAGGAAACAGACAGACAGTGGGTTAGGTAAGGAAACAGACAGACAGTGGTTTGGGTATGAAACAGACAGACAGTGTGTTAGGGTAGGAAACAGACAGACAGTGGGTTAGGGTAGGAAACAGACAGTGGTTTAGGGTATGAAACAGACAGACAGTGGGATAGGGTAGGACGCAGACAGTGTGTTAGGGTATGCAATAGACAGACAGTGGGTTAGGGTATGAAACAGACAGACAGTGGGTTAGGGTAGGAAATAGACAGTGGGATAGGGTAGGAAAGTGACAGTGGGTTAGGGTAGGAAACAGACAGACAGTGGGTTAGGGTATGAAACAGACAGACAGTGGGTTAGTGTAGGAAATAGACAGTGGGTTAGGGTAAGACACAGACAGACTGTGGGTTAGGGTAGGAAACAGACAGTGGGTCAGGGTATGAAACAGACAGACAGTGAGTTAGGGTAGGACAAACAGTGTGTTAGGGTAGGAAACAGACAGACAGTGGGTTAGGGTAGGAAACAGACAGACAGTGTGTCAGGGTAGGAAACAGACAGTGGGTTAGGGTAGGAAACAGACAGACAGTGGGTTAGGGTATGAAAAAGACAGACAGTGTGTTAGGGTAGGAAATAGACAGACAGTGGTTTAGGGTATGAAACAGACAGACAGTGGGTTAGGGTAGGAAACAGACAGTGGGTTAGGGTAGGAAACAGACAGACAGTGGGTTAGGGTAGGAAACAGACAGTGGGTTAGGGTATGAAACAGACAGACAGTGGGTTAGGGTAGGACACAGACAGTGAGTTAGGGTATGAAATAGACAGACAGTGGGTTAGGGTATGAAACAGACAGACAGTGGGTTAGGGTAGGAAATAGACAGTGGGATAGGGTAGGAAACAGACAGTGGGTTAGGGTAGGAAACAGACAGACAGTGGGTTAGGGTATGAAACAGACAGACAGTGGGTTAGGGTAGGAAACAGACAGTGGGTTAGGGTATGAAACAGACAGACAGTGGGTTAGGGTAGGAAATAGACAGTGGGATAGGGTAGGAAACAGACAGTGGGTTAGGGTAGGAAACAGACAGACAGTGGGTTAGGGTATGAAACAGACAGACAGTGGGTTAGGGTAGGAAATAGACAGTGGGTTAGGGTAGGACACAGACAGACTGTGGGTTAGTGTAGAAGACAGACAGTGGGTCAGGGTATGAAACAGACAGACAGTGGGTTAGGTAAGGAAACAGACAGACAGTGGTTTGGGTATGAAACAGACAGACAGTGGGTTAGGGTAGGAAACAGACAGACAGTGGGTTAGGGTAGGAAACAGACAGTGGGTTAGGGTATGAAACAGACAGACAGTGGGATAGGGTAGGACGCAGACAGTGTGTTAGGGTATGAAACAGACAGACAGTGGGTTAGGTAAGGAAACAGACAGACAGTGGTTTGGGTATGAAACAGACAGACAGTGCGTTAGGGTAGGAAACAGACAGACAGTGGGTTAGGGTAGGAAACAGACAGTGGTTTAGGGTATGAAACAGACAGACAGTGGGATAGGGTAGGACGCAGACAGTGTGTTAGGGTATGCAATAGACAGACAGTGGGTTAGGGTATGAAACAGACAGACAGTGGGTTAGGGTAGGAAATAGACAGTGGGATAGGGTAGGAAAGAGACAGTGGGTTAGGGTAGGAAACAGACAGACAGTGGGTTAGGGTATGAAACAGACAGACAGTGGGTTAGTGTAGGAAATAGACAGTGGGTTAGTGTAAGACACAGACAGAATGTGGGTTAGGGTAGGAAACAGACAGTGGGTCAGGGTATGAAACAGACAGACAGTGAGTTAGGGTAGGACAAACAGTGGGTTAGGGTAGGAAACAGACAGACAGTGGGTTAGGGTATGAAACAGACAGACAGTGTGTTAGGGTAGGAAATAGACAGACAGTGGTTTAGGGTATGAAACAGACAGACAGTGGGTTAGGGTAGGAAACAGACAGTGGGTTAGGGTAGGAAACAGACAGACAGTGGGTTAGGGTAGGAAACAGACAGTGGGTTAGGGTATGAAACAGACAGACAGTGGGTTAGGGTAGGACACAGACAGTGAGTTAGGGTATGAAATAGACAGACAGTGGGTTAGGGTATGAAACAGACAGACAGTGGGTTAGGGTAGGAAATAGACAGTGGGATAGGGTAGGAAACAGACAGTGGGTTAGGGTAGGAAACAGACAGACAGTGGGTTAGGGTATGAAACAGACAGACAGTGGGTTAGGGTAGGAAACAGACAGTGGGTTAGGGTATGAAACAGACAGACAGTGGGTTAGGGTAGGAAATAGACAGTGGGATAGGGTAGGAAACAGACAGTGGGTTAGGGTAGGAAACAGACAGACAGTGGGTTAGGGTATGAAACAGACAGACAGTGGGTTAGGGTAGGAAATAGACAGTGGGTTAGGGTAGGACACAGACAGACTGTGGGTTAGGGTAGAAGACAGACAGTGGGTCAGGGTATGAAACAGACAGACAGTGGGTTAGGTAAGGAAACAGACAGACAGTGGTTTGGGTATGAAACAGACAGACAGTGGGTTAGGGTAGGAAACAGACAGACAGTGGGTTAGGGTAGGAAACAGACAGTGGGTTAGGGTATGAAACAGACAGACAGTGGGATAGGGTAGGACGCAGACAGTGTGTTAGGGTATGAAACAGACAGACAGTGGGTTAGGTAAGGAAACAGACAGACAGTGGTTTGGGTATGAAACAGACAGACAGTGCGTTAGGGTAGGAAACAGACAGACAGTGGGTTAGGGTAGGAAACAGACAGTGGTTTAGGGTATGAAACAGACAGACAGTGGGATAGGGTAGGACGCAGACAGTGTGTTAGGGTATGCAATAGACAGACAGTGGGTTAGGGTATGAAACAGACAGACAGTGGGTTAGGGTAGGAAATAGACAGTGGGATAGGGTAGGAAAGAGACAGTGGGTTAGGGTAGGAAACAGACAGACAGTGGGTTAGGGTATGAAACAGACAGACAGTGGGTTAGTGTAGGAAATAGACAGTGGGTTAGGGTAAGACACAGACAGAATGTGGGTTAGGGTAGGAAACAGACAGTGGGTCAGGGTATGAAACAGACAGACAGTGAGTTAGGGTAGGACAAACAGTGGGTTAGGGTAGGAAACAGACAGACAGTGGGTTAGGGTAGGAAACAGACACACAGTGTGTCAGGGTAGGAAACAGACAGTGGGTTAGGGTAGGAAACAGACAGACAGTGGGTTAGGGTATGAAACAGACAGACAGTGTGTTAGGGTAGGAAATAGACAGACAGTGGTTTAGGGTATGAAACAGACAGACAGTGGGTTAGGGTAGGAAACAGACAGTGCGTCAGGGTAGGAAACAGACAGACAGTGGGTTAGGGTAGGAAACAGACAGTGGGTTAGGGTATGAAACAGACAGACAGTGGGTTAGGGTAGGACACAGACAGTGAGTTAGGGTATGAAATAGACAGACAGTGGGTTAGGGTATGAAACAGACAGACAGTGGGTTAGGGTAGGAAATAGACAGTGGGATAGGGTAGGAAACAGACAGTGGGTTAGGGTAGGAAACAGACAGACAGTGGGTTAGGGTATGAAACAGACAGACAGTGGGTTAGGGTAGGAAACAGACAGTGGGTTAGGGTATGAAACAGACAGACAGTGGGTTAGGGTAGGAAATAGACAGTGGGATAGGGTAGGAAACAGACAGTGGGTTAGGGTAGGAAACAGACAGACAGTGGGTTAGGGTATGAAACAGACAGACAGTGGGTTAGGGTAGGAAATAGACAGTGGGTTAGGGTAGGACACAGACAGACTGTGGGTTAGGGTAGAAGACAGACAGTGTGTCAGGGTATGAAACAGACAGACAGTGGGTTAGGTAAGGAAACAGACAGACAGTGGTTTGGGTATGAAACAGACAGACAGTGGGTTAGGGTAGGAAACAGACAGACAGTGAGTTAGGGTAGGAAACAGACAGTGGGTTAGGGTATGAAACAGACAGACAGTGGGATAGGGTAGGACGCAGACATTGTGTTAGGGTATGAAACAGACAGACAGTGGGTTAGGTAAGGAAACAGACAGACAGTGGTTTGGGTATGAAACAGACAGACAGTGTGTTAGGGTAGGAAACAGACAGACAGTGGGTTAGGGTCGGAAACAGACAGTGGTTTAGGGTATGAAACAGACAGACAGTGGGATAGGGTAGGACGCAGACAGTGTGTTAGGGTATGCAATAGACAGACAGTGGGTTAGGGTATGAAACAGACAGACAGTGGGTTAGGGTAGGAAATAGACAGTGGGATAGGGTAGGAAAGAGACAGTGGGTTAGGGTAGGAAACAGACAGACAGTGCGTTAGGGTATGAAACAGACAGACAGTGGGTTAGGGTAGGACACAGACAGTGAGTTAGGGTATGAAATAGACAGACAGTGGGTTAGGGTATGAAACAGACAGACAGTGGGTTAGGGTAGGAAATAGACAGTGGGATAGGGTAGGAAACAGACAGTGGGTTAGGGTAGGAAACAGACAGACAGTGGGTTAGGGTATGAAACAGACAGACAGTGGGTTAGGGTAGGATATAGACAGTGGGTTAGGGTAAGACACAGACAGACTGTGGGTTAGGGAAGAAGACAGACAGTGGGTCAGGGTATGAAACAGACAGACAGTGGTTTAGGTAAGGAAACAGACAGACAGTGGTTTGGGTATGAAACAGACAGACAGTGGGTTAGGGTAGGAAACAGACAGACTGTGGGTTAGGGTAGGAAACAGACAGTGGGTTAGGGTATGAAACAGACAGACAGTGGGGTATGGTAGGACGCAGACAGTGTGTTAGGGTATGCAATAGACAGACAGTGGGTTAGGGTATGAAACAGACCGACAGTGGGTTAGGGTAGGAAATAGACAGTGGGTTAGGGTAAGACACAGACAGACTGTGGGTTAGGCTATGTAACAGACAGACAGTGAGTTAGGGTAGGAAACAGACAGTGGGTTAGGGTAGGAAACAGACAGACAGTGGGTTAGGGTAGGAAACAGACAGACAGTGTGTTAGGGTAGGAAACAGACAGTGGGTTAGGGTAGGAAACAGACAGACAGTGGGTTAGGGTATGAAACAGACAGACAGTGGGTTAGGGTAGGAAATAGACAGACAGTGGTTTAGGGTATGAAACAGACAGACAGTGGGTTAGGGTAGGAAACAGACAGTGGGTTAGGGTAGGAAACAGACAGACAGTGGGTTAGGGTAGGAAACAGACAGTGGGTTAGGGTATGAAACAGACAGACAGTGGGTTAGGGTAGGACACAGACAGTGAGTTAGGGTATGAAATAGACAGACAGTGGGTTAGGTTATGAAACAGACAGACAGTGGGTTAGGGTAGGAAATAGACAGTGGGATAGGGTAGGAAACAGACAGTGGGTTAGGGTAGGAAACAGACAGACAGTGGGTTAGGGTATGAAACAGACAGACAGTGGGTTAGGGTAGGATATAGACAGTGGGTTAGGGTAAGACACAGACAGACTGTGGGTTAGGGTAGAATACAGACAGTGGGTCAGGGTATGAAACAGACAGACAGTGGTTTAGGTAAGGAAACAGACAGACAGTGGTTTGGGTTTGAAACAGACAGACAGTGGGTTAGGGTAGGAAACAGACAGACAGTGGGTTAGGGTAGGTAACAGACAGTGGGTTAGGGTATGGAACAGACAGACAGTGGGGTAGGGTAGGACGCAGACAGTGTGTTAGGGTATGCAATAGACAGAGAGTGGGTTAGGGTATGAAACAGACAGACAGTGGGTTAGGGTAGGAAATAGACAGTGGGATAGGGTAGGAAAGACACAGTGCTTTAGGGTAGGAAACAGACAGACAGTGGGTTAGGGTATGAAACAGACAGACAGTGGGTTAGGGTAGGAAATAGACAGTGGGTTAGGGTAAGACACAGACAGACTGTGGGTTAGGGTAGGAAACAGACAGTGGGTCAGGGTATGGAACAGACAGACAGACAGTGTGTTAGGGTAGGAAACAGACAGTGGGTTAGGGTAGGAAACAGACAGACAGTGGGTTAGGGTAGAAAACATACAGCCAGTGGGTTAGGGTAGGAAACAGACAGACAGTGGGTTAGGGTATGAAACAGACAGACAGTGGGTTAGGGTAGGATACAGACAGTGGGTTAGGGTAGGAAAAACAGACAGACAGTGGGTTAGGGTAGGAAACAGGCAGACAGTGGGTTAGGGTAGGAAACAGACAGTGGGTTAGGGTATGAAAAAGACAGACAGTGGGTTAGGGTATGAAACAGACAGACAGTGGGTTAGGGTAGGAAACAGACAGTGGTTTAGGGTATGAAACAGACAGACAGTGGGATAGGGTAGGACGCAGACAGTGTGTTAGGGTATGCAATAGACAGACAGTGGGTTAGGGTATGAAACAGACAGACAGTGGGTTAGGGTAGGAAATAGACAGTGTAATAGGGTAGGAAAGAGACAGTGGGTTAGGGTAGGAAACAGACAGACAGTGGGTTAGGCTATGATACAGACAGACAGTGGGTTAGGGTAGGAAATAGACAGTGGGTTAGGGTAAGACACAGACAGACTGTGGGTTAGGGTAGGAAACAGACAGTGGGTCAGGGTATGAAACAGACAGACAGTGAGTTAGGGTAGGACAAACAGTGGGTTAGGGTAGGAAATAGACAGACAGTGGGTTAGGGTAGGAAACAGACAGACAGTGTGTCAGGGTAGGAAACAGACAGTGGGTTAGGGTAGGAAACAGACAGACAGTGGGTTAGGGTATGAAACAGACAGACAGTTTGTTAGGGTAGGAAATAGACAGACAGTGGTTTAGGGTATGAAAGAGACAGACAGTGGGTTAGGGTAGGAAACAGACAGTGGGTTAGGGTAGGAAACAGACAGACAGTGGGTTAGGGTATGAAACAGACAGACAGTGGGTTAGGGTAGGACACAGACAGTGAGTTAGGGTATGAAATAGACAGACAGTGGGTTAGGGTATGAAACAGACAGACAGTGGGTTAGGGTAGGAAATAGACAGTGGGATAGGGTAGGAAACAGACAGTGGGTTAGGGTAGGAAACAGACAGACAGTGGGTTAGGGTATGAAACAGACAGACAGTGGGTTAGGGTAGGATGTAGACAGTGGGTTAGGGTAAGACACAGACAGACTGTGGGTTAGGGAAGAAGACAGACAGTGGGTCAGGGTATGAAACAGACAGACAGTGGTTTAGGTAAGTAAACAGACAGACAGTGGTTTGGGTATGAAACAGACAGACAGTGGGTTAGGGTAGGAAACAGACAGACAGTGGGTTAGGGTAGGAAACAGACAGTGGGTTAGGGTAGGAAACAGACAGACAGTGGGTTAGGGAATGAAATAGACAGACAGTGTGTTAGGGTATGAAACAGACAGACAATGAGTTAGGGTAGGAAACAGACATACAGTGGGTTAGGGTATGATACAGACAGACAGTGAGTTAGGGTATGATACAGACAGACAGTGGGTTAGGGTATGAAACAGACAGACAGTGAGTTAGGGTAGGACAGACAGACAGTGTGTTAGGGTAGGAAACAGACAGACAGTGGGTTAGGGTAGGAAACAGACAGACAGTGGGTTAGGGTAGGAAACAGACAGTGTGTTAGGGTAGGAAACAGACAGACAGTGGGTTAGGGTATGAAACAGACAGACAGACAGTGAGTCAGGGTGGGAAACAGACAGTGGGTTAGGGTAGGAAACAGACAGACAGTGGGTTAGGGTAGGAAACAGACAGACAGTGTGTTAGGGTAGGAAACAGACAGTGGGTTAGGGTAGGAAACAGACAGACAGTGGGTTAGGGTAAGAAATAGACAGACAGTGGTTTAGGGTATGAAACAGACAGACAGTGGGTTAGGGTAGGAAACAGACAGTGGGTTAGGGTAGGAAACAGACAGACAGTGGGTTAGGGTAGGAAACAGACAGTGGGTTAGGGTATGAAACAGACAGACAGTGGGTTAGGGTAGGACACAGACAATGAGTTAGGGTATGAAATAGACAGACAGTGGGTTAGGGTATGAAACAGACAGACAGTGGGTTAGGGTAGGAAATAGACAGTGGGTTAGGGTAAGACACAGACAGACTGTGGGTTAGGGTAGCAAACAGACAGTGGGTCAGGGTATGAAACAGACAGACAGTGAGTTAGGGTAGGACAGACAGTGGGTTAGGGTAGGAAACAGACAGACAGTGGGTTAGGGTAGGAAACAGACAGACAGTGGGTTAGGGTAGGAAACAGACAGTGTGTTAGGGTAGGAAACAGACAGACAGTGGGTTAGGGTATGAAACAGACAGACAGTGAGTTAGGGTAGGAAACAGACAGTGGGTTAGGGTAGGAAACAGACAGACAGTGCGTTAGGGTAGGAAACAGACAGACAGTGTGTTAGGGTAGGAAACAGACAGTGGGTTATGGTATGAAACAGACAGACAGTGGGTTAGGGTAGGAAATAGACAGACAGTGGTTTAGGGTATGAAACAGACAGACAGTGGGTTAGGGTAGGAAACAGACAGTGGGTTAGGGTAGGAAACAGACAGACAGTGGGTTAGGGTATGAAACAGACAGACAGTGGGTTAGGGTAGGAAATAGACAGTGGGATAGGGTAGGAAAGAGACAGTGGGTTAGGGTAGGAAACAGACAGACAGTGGGTTAGGGTATGAAACAGACAGACAGTGGGTTAGGGTAGGAAATAGACAGTGGGTTAGGGAAAGACACAGACAGACTGTGGGTTAGGGTAGGAAACAGACAGTGGGTCAGGGTATGAAACAGACAGATAGTGAGTTAGGGTAGCACAAACAGTGGGTTAGGGTTGGAAACAGACAGACAGTGTGTCAGGGTAGGAAACAGACAGTGGGTTAGGGTAGGAAACAGACAGACAGTGGGTTAGGGTATGAAACAGACAGACAGTGGGTTAGGGTAGGAAATAGACAGACAGTGGTTTAGGGTATGAAACAGACAGACAGTGTGTCAGGGTAGGAAACAGACAGTGGGTTAGGGTAGGAAACAGACAGACAGTGGGTTAGGGTATGAAACAGACAGACAGTGGGTTAGGGTAGGAAATAGACAGACAGTGGTTTAGGGTATGAAACAGACAGACAGTGGGTTAGGGTAGGAAACAGACAGTGGGTTAGGGTAGGAAACAGACAGACAGTGGGTTAGGGTATGAAACAGACAGACAGTGGGTTAGGGTAGGAAATAGACAGTGGGATAGGGTAGGAAAGAGACAGTGGGTTAGGGTAGGAAACAGACAGACAGTGGGTTAGGGTATGAAACAGACAGACAGTGGGTTAGGGTAGGAAATAGACAGTGGGATAGGGAAAGACACAGACAGATAGAGAGTTAGGGTAGCACAAACAGTGGGTTAGGGTTGGAAACAGACAGACAGTGTGTCAGGGTAGGAAACAGACAGTGGGTTAGGGTAGGAAACAGACAGACAGTGGGTTAGGGTATGAAACAGACAGACAGTGGGTTAGGGTAGGAAATAGACAGACAGTGGTTTAGGGTATGAAACAGACAGACAGTCTGTCAGGGTAGGAAACAGACAGTGGGTTAGGGTAGGAAACAGACAGACAGTGGGTTAGGGTATGAAACAGACAGACAGTGGGTTAGGGTAGGAAATAGACAGACAGTGGTTTAGGGTATGAAACAGACAGACAGTGGGTTAGGGTAGGAAACAGACAGTGGGTTAGGGTAGGAAACAGACAGACAGTGGGTTAGGGTATGAAACAGACAGACAGTGGGTTAGGGTAGGAAATAGACAGTGGGTTAGGGTAAGACACAGACAGACAGTGGGTTAGGGTAGGAAACAGACAGTGGGTTAGGGTATGAAACAGACAGACAGTGGGTTAGGGTAGGACAAAGACAGTGAGTTAGGGTATGAAATAGACAGACAGTGGGTTAGGGTATGAAACAGACAGACAGTGGGTTAGGGTAGGAAATAGACAGTGGGATAGGGTAGGAAACAGACAGTGCGTTAGGGTAGAAAACAGACAGACAGTGGGTTAGGGTATGAAACAGACAGACAGTGGGTTAGGGTAGGAAATAGACAGTGGGTTAGGGTAAGACACAGACACACTGTGGGTTAGGGTAGGAAACAGACAGTGGGTCAGGGTATGAAACAGACAGACAGTGAGTTAGGGTAGGACAAACAGTGGTTAGGGTAGGAAACAGACAGACAGTGGGTTAGGGTATGAAACAGACAGACAGTGTGTTAGGGTAGGAAATAGACAGACAGTGGCTTAGGGTATGAAACAGACAGACAGTGGGTTAGGGTAGGAAACAGACAGTGGGTTAGGGTAGGAAACAGACAGACAGTGGGTTAGGGAATGAAATAGACAGACAGTGTGTTAGGGTATGAAACAGACAGACAATGAGTTAGGGTAGGAAACAGACATACAGTGGGTTAGGGTATGATACAGACAGACAGTGAGTTAGGGTATGATACAGACAGACAGTGGGTTAGGGTATGAAACAGACAGACAGTGAGTTAGGGTAGGACAGACAGACAGTGTGTTAGGGTAGGAAACAGACAGACAGTGGGTTAGGGTAGGAAACAGACAGACAGTGGGTTAGGGTAGGAAACAGACAGTTTGTTAGGGTAGGAAACAGACAGACAGTGGGTTAGGGTATGAAACAGACAGACAGTGAGTTAGGGTAGGAAACAGACAGTGGGTTAGGGTAGGAAACAGACAGACAGTGGGTTAGGGTAGGAAACAGACAGACAGTGTGTTAGGGTAGGAAACAGACAGTGGGTTAGGGTAGGAAACAGACAGACAGTGGGTTAGGGTAGGAAACAGACAGACAGTGTGTTAGGGTAGGAAACAGATAGTGGGTTAGGGTAGGAAACAGACAGACAGTGGGTTAGGGTATGAAACAGACAGACAGTGGGTTAGGGTAAGAAATAGACAGACAGTGGTTTAGGGTATGAAACAGACAGACAGTGGGTTAGGGTAGGAAACAGACAGTGGGTTAGGGTAGGAAACAGACAGCGGGTTAGGGTATGAAACAGACAGACAGTGGGTTAGGGTAGGACACAGACAATGAGTTAGGGTATGAAATAGACAGACAGTGGGTTAGGGTATGAAACAGACAGACAGTGGGTTAGGGTAGGAAATAGACAGTGGGATAGGGTAGGAAACAGACAGTGGGTTAGGGTAGGAAACAGACAGACAGTGGGTTAGGGTATGAAACAGACAGACAGTGGGTTAGGGTAGGAAATAGACAGTGGGTTAGGGTAGGACACAGACAGACTGTGGGTTAGGGAAGAAGACAGACAGTGGGTCAGGGTATGAAACAGACAGACAGTGGTTTAGGTAAGGAAACAGACAGACAGTGGTTTGGGTATGAAACAGACAGACAGTGGGTTAGGGTAGGAAACAGACAGACAGTGGGTTAGGGTAGGAAACAGACAGTGGGTTAGGGTATGAAACAGACAGACAGTGGGGTATGGTAGGACGCAGACAGTGTGTTAGGGTATGCGATAGACAGACAGTGGGTTAGGGTATGAAACAGACAGACAGTGGGTTAGGGTAGGAAATAGACAGTGGGATAGGGTAGGAAAGAGACAGTGGTTTAGGGTAGGAAACAGACAGACAGTGGGTTAGGGTATGAAACAGACAGACAGTGGGTTAGGGTAGGAAATAGACACTGGGTTAGGGTAAGACACAGACAGACTGTGGGTTAGGGTAGGAAACAGACAGTGGGTCAGGGTATGAAACAGACAGACAGTGGGTTAGGTAAGGAAACAGACAGACAGTGGTTTGGGTATGAAACAGACAGACAGTGGGTTAGGGTAGGAAACAGACAGACAGTGGGTTAGGGTAGGAAACAGACAGTGGGTTAGGGTAGGAAACAGACAGACAGTGGGTTAGGGTATGAAACAGACAGACAATGAGTTAGGGTAGGAAACAGACATATAGTGGGTTAGGGTATGATACAGACAGACAGTGAGTTAGGGTATGATACAGACAGACAGTGGGTTAGGGTATGAAACAGACAGACAGTGAGTTAGGGTAGGACAGACAGACAGTGTGTTAGGGTAGGAAACAGACAGACAGTGGGTTAGGGTAGGAAACAGACAGACAGTGGGTTAGGGTAGGAAACAGACAGTGTGTTAGGGTAGGAAACAGACAGACAGTGGGTTAGGGTATGAAACAGACAGACAGACAGTGAGTCAGGGTGGGAAACAGACAGTGGGTTAGGGTAGGAAACAGACAGACAGTGGGTTAGGGTAGGAAACAGACAGACAGTGTGTTAGGGTAGGAAACAGACAGTGGGTTAGGGTAGGAAACAGACAGACAGTGGGTTAGGGTATGAAACAGACAGACAGTGTGTTAGGGTAAGAAATAGACAGACAGTGGTTTAGGGTATGAAACAGACAGACAGTGGGTTAGGGTAGGAAACAGACAGACAGTGGGTTAGGGTATGAAACAGACAGACAATGAGTTAGGGTAGGAAACAGACATATAGTGGGTTAGGGTATGATACAGACAGACAGTGAGTTAGGGTATGATACAGACAGACAGTGGGTTAGGGTATGAAACAGACAGACAGTGAGTTAGGGTAGGACAGACAGACAGTGTGTTAGGGTAGGAAACAGACAGACAGTGGGTTAGGGTAGGAAACAGACAGACAGTGGGTTAGGGTAGGAAACAGACAGTGTGTTAGGGTAGGAAACAGACAGACAGTGGGTTAGGGTATGAAACAGACAGACAGACAGTGAGTCAGGGTGGGAAACAGACAGTGGGTTAGGGTAGGAAACAGACAGACAGTGGGTTAGGGTAGGAAACAGACAGACAGTGTGTTAGGGTAGGAAACAGACAGTGGGTTAGGGTAGGAAACAGACAGACAGTGGGTTAGGGTATGAAACAGACAGACAGTGTGTTAGGGTAAGAAATAGACAGACAGTGGTTTAGGGTATGAAACAGACAGACAGTGGGTTAGGGTAGGAAACAGACAGTGGGTTAGGGTAGGAAACAGACAGACAGTGGGTTAGGGTAGGAAACAGACAGTGGGTTAGGGTATGAAACAGACAGACAGTGGGTTAGGGTAGGACACAGACAATGAGTTAGGGTATGAAATAGATAGACAGTGGGTTAGGGTAGGAAACAGACAGTGGGTTAGGGTAGGAAACAGACAGACAGTGGGTTAGGGTAGGAAACAGACAGTGGGTTAGGGTATGAAACAGACAGACAGTGGGTTAGGGTAGGACACAGACAATGAGTTAGGGTATGAAATAGATAGACAGTGGGTTAGGGTATGAAACAGACAGACAGTGGGTTAGGGTAGGAAATAGACAGTGGGTTAGGGTAAGACACAGACAGACTGTGGGTTAGGGTAGCAAACAGACAGTGGGTGAGGGTATGAAACAGACAGACAGTGAGTTAGGGTAGGACAGACAGTGGGTTAGGGTAGGAAACAGACAGACAGTGGGTTAGGGTAGGAAACAGACAGACAGTGGGTTAGGGTAGGAAACAGACAGTGTGTTAGGGTAGGAAACAGACAGACAGTGGGTTAGGTTATGAAACAGACAGACAGTGAGTTAGGGTAGGAAACAGACAGTGGGTTAGGGTAGGAAACAGACAGACAGTGCGTTAGGGTAGGAAACAGACAGACAGTGTGTTAGGGTAGGAAACAGACAGTGTGTTAGGGTAGGAAACAGACAGACAGTGGGTTAAGGTATGAAACAGACAGACAGTGGGTTAGGGTAGGAAATAGACAGACAGTGGTTTAGGGTATGAAACAGACAGACAGTGGGTTAGGGTAGGAAACAGACAGTGGGTTAGGGTAGGAAACAGACAGACAGTGGGTTAGGGTATGAAACAGACCGACAGTGGGTTAGGGTAGGAAATAGACAGTGGGATAGGGTAGGAAAGAGACAGTGGGTTAGGGTAGGAAACAGACAGACAGTGTGTTAGGGTATGAAACAGACAGACAGTGGGTTAGGGTAGGAAACAGACAGTGGGTTAGGGTAGGAAACAGACAGACAGTGGGTTAGGGTATGAAACAGACAGACAGTGGGTTAGGGTAGGAAATAGACAGTGGGATAGGGTAGGAAAGAGACAGTGGGTTAGGGTAGGAAACAGACAGACAGTGGGTTAGGGTATGAAACAGACAGACAGTGGGTTAGGGTAGGAAATAGACAGACAGTGGTTTAGGGTATGAAACAGACAGACAGTCTGTCAGGGTAGGAAACAGACAGTGGGTTAGGGTAGGAAACAGACAGACAGTGGGTTAGGGTATGAAACAGACAGACAGTGGGTTAGGGTAGGAAATAGACAGACAGTGGTTTAGGGTATGAAACAGACAGACAGTGGGTTAGGGTAGGAAACAGACAGTGGGTTAGGGTAGGAAACAGACAGACAGTGGGTTAGGGTATGAAACAGACAGACAGTGGGTTAGGGTAGGACAAAGACAGTGAGTTAGGGTATGAAATAGACAGACAGTGGGTTAGGGTATGAAACAGACAGACAGTGGGTTAGGGTAGGAAATAGACAGTGGGATAGGGTAGGAAACAGACAGTGCGTTAGGGTAGGAAACAGACAGACAGTGGGTTAGGGTATGAAACAGACAGACAGTGGGTTAGGGTAGGAAATAGACAGTGGGTTAGGGTAAGACACAGACACACTGTGGGTTAGGGTAGGAAACAGACAGTGGGTCAGGGTATGAAACAGACAGACAGTGAGTTAGGGTAGGACAAACAGTGTGTTAGGGTAGGAAACAGACAGACAGTGGGTTAGGGTATGAAACAGACAGACAGTGTGTTAGGGTAGGAAATAGACAGACAGTGGCTTAGGGTATGAAACAGACAGACAGTGGGTTAGGGTAGGAAACAGACAGTGGGTTAGGGTAGGAAACAGACAGACAGTGGGTTAGGGAATGAAATAGACAGACAGTGTGTTAGGGTATGAAACAGACAGACAATGAGTTAGGGTAGGAAACAGACATACAGTGGGTTAGGGTATGATACAGACAGACAGTGAGTTAGGGTATGATACAGACAGACAGTGGGTTAGGGTATGAAACAGACAGACAGTGAGTTAGGGTAGGACAGACAGACAGTGTGTTAGGGTAGGAAACAGACAGACAGTGGGTTAGGGTAGGAAACAGACAGACAGTGGGTTAGGGTAGGAAACAGACAGTTTGTTAGGGTAGGAAACAGACAGACAGTGGGTTAGGGTATGAAACAGACAGACAGTGGGTTAGGGTAGGAAACAGACAGACAGTGGGTTAGGGTAGGAAACAGACAGACAGTGTGTTAGGGTAGGAAACAGACAGTGGGTTAGGGTAGGAAACAGACAGACAGTGGGTTAGGGTAGGAAACAGACAGACAGTGTGTTAGGGTAGGAAACAGATAGTGGGTTAGGGTAGGAAACAGACAGACAGTGGGTTAGGGTATGAAACAGACAGACAGTGGGTTAGGGTAAGAAATAGACAGACAGTGGTTTAGGGTATGAAACAGACAGACAGTGGGTTAGGGTAGGAAACAGACAGTGGGTTAGTGTAGGAAACAGACAGACAGTGGGTTAGGGTAGGACACAGACAATGAGTTAGGGTATGAAATAGACAGACAGTGGGTTAGGGTATGAAACAGACAGACAGTGGGTTAGGGTAGGAAATAGACAGTGGGATAGGGTAGGAAACAGACAGTGGGTTAGGGTAGGAAACAGACAGACAGTGGGTTAGGGTATGAAACAGACAGACAGTGGGTTAGGGTAGGAAATAGACAGTGGGTTAGGGTAGGACACAGACAGACTGTGGGTTAGGGAAGAAGACAGACAGTGGGTCAGGGTATGAAACAGACAGACAGTGGTTTAGGTAAGGAAACAGACAGACAGTGGTTTGGGTATGAAACAGACAGACAGTGGGTTAGGGTAGGAAACAGACAGACAGTGGGTTAGGGTAGGAAACAGACAGTGGGTTAGGGTATGAAACAGACAGACAGTGGGGTATGGTAGGACGCAGACAGTGTGTTAGGGTATGCAATAGACAGACAGTGGGTTAGGGTATGAAACAGACAGACAGTGGGTTAGGGTAGGAAATAGACAGTGGGATAGGGTAGGAAAGAGACAGTGGTTTAGGGTAGGAAACAGACAGACAGTGGGTTAGGGTATGAAACAGACAGACAGTGGGTTAGGGTAGGAAATAGACACTGGGTTAGGGTAAGACACAGACAGACGGTGGGTTAGGGTAGGAAACAGACAGTGGGTCAGGGTATGAAACAGACAGACAGTGGGTTAGGTAAGGAAACAGACAGACAGTGGTTTGGGTATGAAACAGACAGACAGTGGGTTAGGGTAGGAAACAGACAGACAGTTGGTTAGGGTAGGAAACAGACAGTGGGTTAGGGTAGGAAACAGACAGACAGTGGGTTAGGGTATGAAACAGACAGACAATGAGTTAGGGTAGGAAACAGACATATAGTGGGTTAGGGTATGATACAGACAGACAGTGAGTTAGGGTATGATACAGACAGACAGTGGGTTAGGGTATGAAACAGACAGACAGTGAGTTAGGGTAGGACAGACAGACAGTGTGTTAGGGTAGGAAACAGACAGACAGTGGGTTAGGGTAGGAAACAGACAGACAGTGGGTTAGGGTAGGAAACAGACAGTGTGTTAGGGTAGGAAACAGACAGACAGTGGGTTAGGGTATGAAACAGACAGACAGACAGTGAGTCAGGGTGGGAAACAGACAGTGGGTTAGGGTAGGAAACAGACAGACAGTGGGTTAGGGTAGGAAACAGACAGACAGTGTGTTAGGGTAGGAAACAGACAGTGGGTTAGGGTAGGAAACAGACAGACAGTGGGTTAGGGTATGAAACAGACAGACAGTGTGTTAGGGTAAGAAATAGACAGACAGTGGTTTAGGGTATGAAACAGACAGACAGTGGGTTAGGGTAGGAAACAGACAGTGGGTTAGGGTAGGAAACAGACAGACAGTGGGTTAGGGTAGGAAACAGACAGTGGGTTAGGGTATGAAACAGACAGACAGTGGGTTAGGGTAGGACACAGACAATGAGTTAGGGTATGAAATAGATAGACAGTGGGTTAGGGTATGAAACAGACAGACAGTGGGTTAGGGTAGGAAATAGACAGTGGGTTAGGGTAAGACACAGACAGACTGTGGGTTAGGGTAGCAAACAGACAGTGGGTCAGGGTATGAAACAGACAGACAGTGAGTTAGGGTAGGACAGACAGTGGGTTAGGGTAGGAAACAGACAGACAGTGGGTTAGGGTAGGAAACAGACAGACAGTGGGTAAGGGTAGGAAACAGACAGTGTGTTAGGGTAGGAAACAGACAGACAGTGGGTTAGGTTATGAAACAGACAGACAGTGAGTTAGGGTAGGAAACAGACAGTGGGTTAGGGTAGGAAACAGACAGACAGTGCGTTAGGGTAGGAAACAGACAGACAGTGTGTTAGGGTAGGAAACAGACAGTGTGTTAGGGTAGGAAACAGACAGACAGTGGGTTAGGGTATGAAACAGACAGACAGTGGGTTAGGGTAGGAAATAGACAGACAGTGGTTTAGGGTATGAAACAGACAGACAGTGGGTTAGGGTAGGAAACAGACAGTGGGTTAGGGTAGGAAACAGACAGACAGTGGGTTAGGGTATGAAACAGACAGACAGTGGGTTAGGGTAGGAAATAGACAGTGGGATAGGGTAGGAAAGAGACAGTTGGTTAGGGTAGGAAACAGACAGACAGTGTGTTAGGGTATGAAACAGACAGACAGTGGGTTAGGGTAGGAAACAGACAGTGGGTTAGGGTAGGAAACAGACAGACAGTGGGTTAGGGTATGAAACAGACAGACAGTGGGTTAGGGTAGGAAATAGACAGTGGGATAGGGTAGGAAAGAGACAGTGGGTTAGGGTAGGAAACAGACAGACAGTGGGTTAGGGTATGAAACAGACAGACAGTGGCTTAGGGTAGGAAATAGACAGTGGGTTAGGGAAAGACACAGACAGACTGTGGGTTAGGGTAGGAAACAGACAGTGGGTCAGGGTATGAAACAGACAGATAGTGAGTTAGGGTAGAACAAACAGTGGGTTAGGGTTGGAAACAGACAGACAGTGTGTCAGGGTAGGAAACAGACAGTGGGTTAGGGTAGGAAACAGACAGACAGTGGGTTAGGGTATGAAACAGACAGACAGTGGGTTAGGGTAGGAAATAGACAGACAGTGGTTTAGGGTATGAAACAGACAGACAGTCTGTCAGGGTAGGAAACAGACAGTGGGTTAGGGTAGGAAACAGACAGACAGTGGGTTAGGGTATGAAACAGACAGACAGTGGGTTAGGGTAGGAAATAGACAGACAGTGGTTTAGGGTATGAAACAGACAGACAGTGGGTTAGGGTAGGAAACAGACAGTGGGTTAGGGTAGGAAACAGACAGACAGTGGGTTAGGGTATGAAACAGACAGACAGTGGGTTAGGGTAGGAAATAGACAGTGGGTTAGGGTAAGACACAGACAGACAGTGGGTTAGGGTAGGAAACAGACAGTGGGTTAGGGTATGAAACAGACAGACAGTGGGTTAGGGTAGGACAAAGACAGTGAGTTAGGGTATGAAATAGACAGACAGTGGGTTAGGGTATGAAACAGACAGACAGTGGGTTAGGGTAGGAAATAGACAGTGGGATAGGGTAGGAAACAGACAGTGCGTTAGGGTAGGAAACAGACAGACAGTGGGTTAGGGTATGAAACAGACAGACAGTGGGTTAGGGTAGGAAATAGACAGTGGGTTAGGGTAAGACACAGACACACTGTGGGTTAGGGTAGGAAACAGACAGTGGGTCAGGGTATGAAACAGACAGACAGTGAGTTAGGGTAGGACAAACAGTGTGTTAGGGTAGGAAACAGACAGACAGTGGGTTAGGGTATGAAACAGACAGACAGTGTGTTAGGGTAGGAAATAGACAGACAGTGGCTTAGGGTATGAAACAGACAGACAGTGGGTTAGGGTAGGAAACAGACAGTGGGTTAGGGTAGGAAACAGACAGACAGTGGGTTAGGGAATGAAATAGACAGACAGTGTGTTAGGGTATGAAACAGACAGACAATGAGTTAGGGTAGGAAACAGACATACAGTGGGTTAGGGTATGATACAGACAGACAGTGAGTTAGGGTATGATACAGACAGACAGTGGGTTAGGGTATGAAACAGACAGACAGTGAGTTAGGGTAGGACAGACAGACAGTGTGTTAGGGTAGGAAACAGACAGACAGTGGGTTAGGGTAGGAAACAGACAGACAGTGGGTTAGGGTAGGAAACAGACAGTTTGTTAGGGTAGGAAACAGACAGACAGTGGGTTAGGGTATGAAACAGACAGACAGTGAGTTAGGGTAGGAAACAGACAGTGGGTTAGGGTAGGAAACAGACAGACAGTGGGTTAGGGTAGGAAACAGACAGACAGTGTGTTAGGGTAGGAAACAGACAGTGGGTTAGGGTAGGAAACAGACAGACAGTGGGTTAGGGTAGGAAACAGACAGACAGTGTGTTAGGGTAGGAAACAGATAGTGGGTTAGGGTAGGAAACAGACAGACAGTGGGTTAGGGTATGAAACAGACAGACAGTGGGTTAGGGTAAGAAATAGACAGACAGTGGTTTAGGGTATGAAACAGACAGACAGTGGGTTAGGGTAGGAAACAGACAGTGGGTTAGTGTAGGAAACAGACAGACAGTGGGTTAGGGTAGGAAACAGACAGCGGGTTAGGGTATGAAACAGACAGACAGTGGGTTAGGGTAGGACACAGACAATGAGTTAGGGTATGAGATAGACAGACAGTGGGTTAGGGTATGAAACAGACAGACAGTGGGTTAGGGTAGGAAATAGACAGTGGGATAGGGTAGGAAACAGACAGTGGGTTAGGGTAGGAAACAGACAGACAGTGGGTTAGGGTATGAAACAGACAGACAGTGGGTTAGGGTAGGAAATAGACAGTGGGTTAGGGTAGGACACAGACAGACTGTGGGTTAGGGAAGAAGACAGACAGTGGGTCAGGGTATGAAACAGACAGACAGTGGTTTAGGTAAGGAAACAGACAGACAGTGGTTTGGGTATGAAACAGACAGACAGTGGGTTAGGGTAGGAAACAGACAGACAGTGGGTTAGGGTAGGAAACAGACAGTGGGTTAGGGTATGAAACAGACAGACAGTGGGGTATGGTAGGACGCAGACAGTGTGTTAGGGTATGCGATAGACAGACAGTGGGTTAGGGTATGAAACAGACAGACAGTGGGTTAGGGTAGGAAATAGACAGTGGGATAGGGTAGGAAAGAGACAGTGGTTTAGGGTAGGAAACAGACAGACAGTGGGTTAGGGTATGAAACAGACAGACAGTGGGTTAGGGTAGGAAATAGACACTGGGTTAGGGTAAGACACAGACAGACTGTGGGTTAGGGTAGGAAACAGACAGTGGGTCAGGGTATGAAACAGACAGACAGTGGGTTAGGTAAGGAAACAGACAGACAGTGGTTTGGGTATGAAACAGACAGACAGTGGGTTAGGGTAGGAAACAGACAGACAGTGGGTTAGGGTAGGAAACAGACAGTGGGTTAGGGTAGGAAACAGACAGACAGTGGGTTAGGGTATGAAACAGACAGACAATGAGTTAGGGTAGGAAACAGACATACAGTGGGTTAGGGTATGATACAGACAGACAGTGAGTTAGGGTATGATACAGACAGACAGTGGGTTAGGGTATGAAACAGACAGACAGTGAGTTAGGGTAGGACAGACAGACAGTATGTTAGGTTAGGAAACAGACAGACAGTGGGTTAGGGTAGGAATCAGACAGACAGTGGGTTAGGGTAGGAAACAGACAGTGTGTTAGGGTAGGAAACAGACAGACAGTGGGTTAGGGTATGAAACAGACAGACAGACAGTGAGTCAGGGTGGGAAACAGACAGTGGGTTAGGGTAGGAAACAGACAGACAGTGGGTTAGGGTAGGAAACAGACAGACAGTGTGTTAGGGTAGGAAACAGACAGTGGGTTAGGGTATGAAACAGACAGACAGTGTGTTAGGGTAAGAAATAGACAGACAGTGGTTTAGGGTATGAAACAGACAGACAGTGGGTTAGGGTAGGAAACAGACAGTGGGTTAGGGTAGGAAACAGACAGTGGGTTAGGGTAGGAAACAGACAGACAGTGGGTTAGGGTAGGAAACAGACAGTGGGTTAGGGTATGAAACAGACAGACAGTGGGTTAGGGTAGGACACAGACAATGAGTTAGGGTATGAAATAGACAGACAGTGTGTTAGGGTATGAAACAGACAGACAATGAGTTAGGGTAGGAAACAGACATACAGTGGGTTAGGGTATGATACAGACAGACAGTGAGTTAGGGTATGATACAGACAGACAGTGGGTTAGGGTATGAAACAGACAGACAGTGAGTTAGGGTAGGACAGACAGACAGTGTGTTAGGGTAGGAAACAGACAGACGGTGGGTTAGGGTAGGAAACAGACAGACAGTGTGTTAGGGTAGGAAACAGACAGTGTGTTAGGGTAGGAAACAGACAGACAGTGGGTTAGGGTATGAAACAGACAGACAGTGGGTTAGGGTAGGAAATAGACAGACAGTGGTTTAGGGTATGAAACAGACAGACAGTGGGTTAGGGTAGGAAACAGACAGTGGGTTAGGGTAGGAAACAGACAGACAGTGGGTTAGGGTATGAAACAGACAGACAGTGGGTTAGGGTAGGAAATAGACAGTGGGATAGGGTAGGAAAGAGACAGTGGCTTAGGGTAGGAAACATACAGACAGTGTGTTAGGGTATGAAACAGACAGACAGTGGGTTAGGGTAGGAAACAGACAGATAGTGAGTTAGGGTAGCACAAACAGTGGGTTAGGGTAGGAAACAGACAGACAGTGGGTTAGGGTAGGAAACAGACAGACAGTGTGTCAGGGTAGGAAACAGACTGTGGGTTAGGGTAGGAAACAGACAGACAGTGGGTTAGGGTATGAAACAGACAGACAGTGTGTTAGGGTAGGAAATAGACAGACAGTGGTTTAGGGTATGAAACAGACAGACAGTGTGTCAGGGTAGGAAACAGACAGTGGGTTAGGGTAGGAAACAAACAGACAGTGGGTTAGGGTATGAAACAGACAGACAGTGGGTTAGGGTAGGAAATAGACAGACAGTGGTTTAGGGTATGAAACAGACAGACAGTGGGTTAGGGTAGGAAACAGACAGTGGGTTAGGGTAGGAAACAGACAGACAGTGGGTTAGGGTATGAAACAGACAGACAGTGGGTTAGGGTAGGAAATAGACAGTGGGATAGGGTAGGAAACAGACGTGGGTTAGGGTAGGAAACAGACAGACAGTGGGTTAGGGTATGAAACAGACAGACAGTGGGTTAGGGTAGGAAATAGACAGTGGGTTAGGGTAAGACACAGACAGACAGTGGGTTAGGGTAGGAAACAGACAGTGGGTTAGGGTATGAAACAGACAGACAGTGGGTTAGGGTAGGACAAAGACAGTGAGTTAGGGTATGAAATAGACAGACAGTGGGTTAGGGTATGAAACAGACAGACAGTGGGTTAGGGTAGGAAATAGACAGTGGGATAGGGTAGGAAACAGACAGTGGGTTAGGGTAGGAAACAGACAGACAGTGGGTTAGGGTATGAAACAGACAGACAGTGGGTTAGGGTAGGAAATAGACAGTGGGTTAGGGTAAGACACAGACACACTGTGGGTTAGGGTAGGAAACAGACAGTGGGTCAGGGTATGAAACAGACAGACAGTGAGTTAGGGTAGGACAAACAGTGTTAGGGTAGGAAAGAGACAGACAGTGGGTTAGGGTATGAAACAGACAGACAGTGTGTTAGGGTAGGAAATAGACAGACAGTGGTTTAGGGTATGAAACAGACAGATAGTGGGTTAGGGTAGGAAACAGACAGTGGGTTAGGGTAGGAAACAGACAGACAGTGGGTTAGGGAATGAAATAGACAGACAGTGTGTTAGGGTATGAAACAGACAGACAATGAGTTAGGGTAGGAAACAGACATACAGTGGGTTAGGGTATGATACAGACAGACAGTGAGTTAGGGTATGATACAGACAGACAGTGGCTTAGGGTATGAAACAGACAGACAGTGAGTTAGGGTAGGACAGACAGACAGTTCGTTAGGGTAGGAAACAGACAGACAGTGGGTTAGGGTAGGAAACAGACAGACAGTGGGTTAGGGTAGGAAACAGACAGTTTGTTAGGGTAGGAAACAGACAGACAGTGGGTTAGGGTATGAAACAGACAGACAGTGAGTTAGGGTAGGAAACAGACAGTGGGTTAGGGTAGGAAACAGACAGACAGTGGGTTAGGGTAGGAAACAGACAGACAGTGTGTTAGGGTAGGAAACAGACAGTGGGTTAGGGTAGGAAACAGACAGACAGTGGGTTAGGGTAGGAAACAGACAGACAGTGGGTTAGGGTAGGAAACAGACAGACAGTGTGTTAGGGTAGGAAACAGATAGTGGGTTAGGGTAGGAAACAGACAGACAGTGGGTTAGGGTATGAAACAGACAGACAGTGGGTTAGGGTAAGAAATAGACAGACAGTGGTTTAGGGTATGAAACAGACAGACAGTGGGTTAGGGTAGGAAACAGACAGTGGGTTAGTGTAGGAAACAGACAGACAGTGGGTTAGGGTAGGAAACAGACAGCGGGTTAGGGTATGAAACAGACAGACAGTGGGTTAGGGTAGGACACAGACAATGAGTTAGGGTATGAAATAGACAGACAGTGGGTTAGGGTATGAAACAGACAGACAGTGGGTTAGGGTAGGAAATAGACAGTGGGATAGGGTAGGAAACAGACAGTGGGTTAGGGTAGGAAACAGACAGACAGTGGGTTAGGGTATGAAACAGACAGACAGTGGGTTAGGGTAGGAAATAGACAGTGGGTTAGGGTAGGACACAGACAGACTGTGGGTTAGGGTAGAAGACAGACAGTGGGTCAGGGTATGAAACAGACAGACAGTGGGTTAGGTAAGGAAACAGACAGACAGTGGTTTGGGTATGAAACAGACAGACAGTGGGTTAGGGTATGAAACAGACAGACAGTGGGTTAGGGTAGGACGCAGACAGTGTGTTAGGGTATGCAATAGACAGACAGTGGGTTAGGGTATGAAACAGACAGACAGTGGGTTAGGGTAGGAAATAGACAGTGGGATAGGGTAGGAAAGAGACAGTGGGTTAGGGTAGGAAACAGACAGACAGTGGGTTAGGGTAGGAAATAGACAGTGGGTTAGGGTAAGACACAGACAGACTGTGGGTTAGGGTAGGAAACAGACAGTGTGTCAGGGTATGAAACAGACAGACAGTGAGTTAGGGTAGGACAGACAGTGGGTTAGGGTAGGAAACAGACAGACAGTGGGTTAGGGTAGGAAACAGACAGTGTGTTAGGGTAGGAAACAGACAGACAGTGGGTTAGGGTATGAAACAGACAGACAGTGAGTTAGGGTAGGAAACAGACAGTGGGTTAGGGTAGGAAACAGACAGACAGTGTGTTAGGGTAGGAAACAGACAGTGGGTTAGGGTAGGAAACAGACAGACAGTGGGTTAGGGTATGAAACAGACAGACAGTGGGTTAGGGTATGAAACAGACAGACAGTGGGTTAGGTTAGGAAATAGACAGTGGGTTAGGGTAAGACACAGACAGACAGTGTGTTAGGGTATGCAATAGACAGACAGTGGGTTAGGGTATGAAACAGACAGACAGTGGGTTAGGGTAGGAAATAGACAGTGGGATAGGGTAGGAAAGAGACAGTGGGTTAGGGTAGGAAACAGACAGACAGTGGGTTAGGGTAGGAAATAGACAGTGGGTTAGGGTAAGACACAGACAGACTGTGGGTTAGGGTAGGAAACAGACAGTGTGTCAGGGTATGAAACAGACAGACAGTGAGTTAGGGTAGGACAGACAGTGGGTTAGGGTAGGAAACAGACAGACAGTGGGTTAGGGTAGGAAACAGACAGTGTGTTAGGGTAGGAAACAGACAGACAGTGGGTTAGGGTATGAAACAGACAGACAGTGAGTTAGGGTAGGAAACAGACAGTGGGTTAGGGTAGGAAACAGACAGACAGTGTGTTAGGGTAGGAAACAGACAGTGGGTTAGGGTAGGAAACAGACAGACAGTGGGTTAGGGTATGAAACAGACAGACAGTGGGTTAGGGTATGAAACAGACAGACAGTGGGTTAGGTTAGGAAATAGACAGTGGGTTAGGGTAAGACACAGACAGACAGTGGGTTAGGGTATGAAACAGACAGACAGTGGTTTAGGGTATGAAACAGACAGACAGTGTGTCAGGGTAGGAAACAGACAGTGGGTTAGGGTAGGAAACAGACAGACAGTGGGTTAGGGTATGAAACAGACAGACAGTGGGTTAGGGTAGGAAATAGACAGACAGTGGTTTATGGTATGAAACAGACAGACAGTGGGTTAGGGTAGGAAACAGACAGTGGGTTAGGGTAGGAAACAGACAGACAGTGGGTTAGGGTATGAAACAGACAGACAGTGGGTTAGGGTAGGAAATAGACAGTGGGATAGGGTAGGAAACAGACAGTGGGTTAGGGTAGGAAACAGACAGACAGTGGGTTAGGGTATGAAACAGACAGACAGTGGGTTAGGGTAGGAAATAGACAGTGGGTTAGGGTAAGACACAGACAGACAGAGGGTTAGGGTAGGAAACAGACAGTGGGTTAGGGTATGAAACAGACAGACAGTGGGTTAGGGTAGGACAAAGACAGTGAGTTAGGGTATGAAATAGACAGACAGTGGGTTAGGGTATGAAACCGACAGACAGTGGGTTAGGGTAGGAAATAGACAGTGGGATATGGTAGGAAACAGACAGTGGTTTAGGGTAGGAAACAGACAGACAGTGGGTTAGGGTATGAAACAGACAGACAGTGGGTTAGGGTAGGAAATAGACAGTGGGTTAGGGTAAGACACAGACACACTGTGGGTTAGGGTAGGAAACAGACAGTGGGTCAGGGTATGAAACAGACAGACAGTGAGTTAGGGTTGGACAAACAGTGTGTTAGGGTAGGAAACAGACAGTGGGTTAGGGAATGAAATAGACAGACAGTGTGTTAGGGTATGAAACAGACAGACAATGAGTTAGGGTAGGAAACAGACATACAGTGGGTTAGGGTATGATACAGACAGACAGTGGGTTAGGGTATGAAACAGACAGACAGTGAGTTAGGGTAGGACAGACAGTTCGTTAGGGTAGGAAACAGACAGACAGTGGGTTAGGGTATGAAACAGACAGACAGTGAGTTAGGGTAGGAAACAGACAGTGGGTTAGGGTAGGAAACAGACAGACAGTGGGTTAGGGTATGAAACAGACAGACAGTGAGTTACGGTAGGAAACAGACAGTGGGTCAGGGTAGGAAACAGACAGACAGTGGGTTAGGGTAGGAAACAGACAGACAGTGGGTTAGGGTAGGAAACAGACAGACAGTGTGTTAGGGTAGGAAACAGATAGTGGGTTAGGGTAGGAAACAGACAGACAGTGGGTTAGGGTATGAAACAGACAGACAGTGGGTTAGGGTAAGAAATAGCCAGACAGTGGTTTAGGGTATGAAACAGACAGACAGTGGGTTAGGGTAGGAAACAGACAGTGGGTTAGTGTAGGAAACAGACAGACAGTGGGTTAGGGTAGGAAACAGACAGCGGGTTAGGGTATGAAACAGACAGACAGTGGGTTAGGGTAGGACACAGACAATGAGTTAGGGTATGAAATAGACAGACAGTGGGTTAGGGTATGAACAGACAGACAGTGGGTTAGGGTAGGAAATAGACAGTGGGTTAGGGTAGGAAACAGACAGACAGTGGGTTAGGGTATGAAACAGACAGACAGTGTGTTAGGGTAGGAAATAGACAGTGGGTTAGGGTAGGAAACAGACAGACAGTGGGTTAGGGTATGAAACAGACAGACAGTGAGTTAGGGTAGGAAACAGACAGTGGGTTAGGGTAGGAAACAGACAGACAGTGGGTTAGGGTAGGAAACAGACAGACAGTGGGTTAGGGTAGGAAACAGACAGCGGGTTAGGGTATGAAACAGACAGACAGTGGGTTAGGGTAGGACACAGACAATGAGTTAGGGTATGAAATAGACAGACAGTGGGTTAGGGTATGAACAGACAGACAGTGGGTTAGGGTAGGAAATAGACAGTGGGTTAGGGTAGGAAACAGACAGACAGTGGGTTAGGGTATGAAACAGACAGACAGTGAGTTAGGGTAGGAAATAGACAGTGGGTTAGGGTAGGAAACAGACAGACAGTGGGTTAGGGTATGAAACAGACAGACAGTGAGTTAGGGTAGGAAACAGACAGTGGGTTAGGGTAGGAAACAGACAGACAGTGGGTTAGGGTAGGAAACAGACAGACAGTGCGTTAGGGTAGGAAAGAGACAGTGGCTTAGGGTAGGAAACAGACAGACAGTGTGTTAGGGTATGAAACAGACAGACAGTGGGTTAGGGTAGGAAACAGACAGATAGTGAGTTAGGGTAGCACAAACAGTGGGTTAGGGTAGGAAACAGACAGACAGTGGGTTAGGGTAGGAAACAGACAGACAGTGTGTCAGGGTAGGAAACAGACTGTGGGTTAGGGTAGGAAACAGACAGACAGTGGGTTAGGGTATGAAACAGACAGACAGTGTGTTAGGGTAGGAAATAGACAGACAGTGGTTTAGGGTATGAAACAGACAGACAGTGTGTCAGGGTAGGAAACAGACAGTGGGTTAGGGTAGGAAACAAACAGACAGTGGGTTAGGGTATGAAACAGACAGACAGTGGGTTAGGGTAGGAAATAGACAGACAGTGGTTTAGGGTATGAAACAGACAGACAGTGGGTTAGGGTAGGAAACAGACAGTGGGTTAGGGTAGGAAACAGACAGACAGTGGGTTAGGGTATGAAACAGACAGACAGTGGGTTAGGGTAGGAAATAGACAGTGGGATAGGGTAGGAAACAGACGTGGGTTAGGGTAGGAAACAGACAGACAGTGGGTTAGGGTATGAAACAGACAGACAGTGGGTTAGGGTAGGAAATAGACAGTGGGTTAGGGTAAGACACAGACAGACAGTGGGTTAGGGTCGGAAACAGACAGTGGGTTAGGGTATGAAACAGACAGACAGTGGGTTATGGTAGGACAAAGACAGTGAGTTAGGGTATGAAATAGACAGACAGTGGGTTAGGGTATGAAACAGACAGACAGTGGGTTAGGGTAGGAAATAGACAGTGGGATAGGGTAGGAAACAGACAGTGGGTTAGGGTAGGAAACAGACAGACAGTGGGTTAGGGTATGAAACAGACAGACAGTGGGTTAGGGTAGGAAATAGACAGTGGGTTAGGGTAAGACACAGACACACTGTGGGTTAGGGTAGGAAACAGACAGTGGGTCAGGGTATGAAACAGACAGACAGTGAGTTAGGGTAGGACAAACAGTGTTAGGGTAGGAAAGAGACAGACAGTGGGTTAGGGTATGAAACAGACAGACAGTGTGTTAGGGTAGGAAATAGACAGACAGTGGTTTAGGGTATGAAACAGACAGATAGTGGGTTAGGGTAGGAAACAGACAGTGGGTTAGGGTAGGAAACAGACAGACAGTGGGTTAGGGAATGAAATAGACAGACAGTGTGTTAGGGTATGAAACAGACAGACAATGAGTTAGGGTAGGAAACAGACATACAGTGGGTTAGGGTATGATACAGACAGACAGTGAGTTAGGGTATGATACAGACAGACAGTGGGTTAGGGTATGAAACAGACAGACAGTGAGTTAGGGTAGGACAGACAGACAGTTCGTTAGGGTAGGAAACAGACAGACAGTGGGTTAGGGTAGGAAACAGACAGACAGTGGGTTAGGGTAGGAAACAGACAGTTTGTTAGGGTAGGAAACAGACAGACAGTGGGTTAGGGTATGAAACAGACAGACAGTGAGTTAGGGTAGGAAACAGACAGTGGGTTAGGGTAGGAAACAGACAGACAGTGGGTTAGGGTAGGAAACAGACAGACAGTGTGTTAGGGTAGGAAACAGACAGTGGGTTAGGGTAGGACGCAGACAGTGTGTTAGGGTATGCAATAGACAGACAGTGGGTAAGGGTATAAAACAGACAGACAGTGGGTTAGGGTAGGAAATAGACAGTGGGATAGGGTAGGAAAGAGACAGTGGGTTAGGGTAGGAAACAGACAGACAGTGGGTTAGGGTAGGAAATAGACAGTGGGTTAGGGTAAGACACAGACAGACTGTGGGTTAGGGTAGGAAACAGACAGTGTGTCAGGGTATGAAACAGACAGACAGTGAGTTAGGGTAGGACAGACAGTGGGTTAGGGTAGGAAACAGACAGACAGTGGGTTAGGGTAGGAAACAGACAGTGTGTTAGGGTAGGAAACAGACAGACAGTGGGTTAGGGTATGAAACAGACAGACAGTGAGTTAGGGTAGGAAACAGACAGTGGGTTAGGGTAGGAAACAGACAGACAGTGTGTTAGGGTAGGAAACAGACAGTGGGTTAGGGTAGGAAACAGACAGACAGTGGGTTAGGGTATGAAACAGACAGACAGTGGGTTAGGGTATGAAACAGACAGACAGTGGGTTAGGTTAGGAAATAGACAGTGGGTTAGGGTAAGACACAGACAGACAGTGTGTTAGGGTATGCAATAGACAGACAGTGGGTTAGGGTATGAAACAGACAGACAGTGGGTTAGGGTAGGAAATAGACAGTGGGATAGGGTAGGAAAGAGACAGTGGGTTAGGGTAGGAAACAGACAGACAGTGGGTTAGGGTAGGAAATAGACAGTGGGTTAGGGTAAGACACAGACAGACTGTGGGTTAGGGTAGGAAACAGACAGTGTGTCAGGGTATGAAACAGACAGACAGTGAGTTAGGGTAGGACAGACAGTGGGTTAGGGTAGGAAACAGACAGACAGTGGGTTAGGGTAGGAAACAGACAGTGTGTTAGGGTAGGAAACAGACAGACAGTGGGTTAGGGTATGAAACAGACAGACAGTGAGTTAGGGTAGGAAACAGACAGTGGGTTAGGGTAGGAAACAGACAGACAGTGTGTTAGGGTAGGAAACAGACAGTGGGTTAGGGTAGGAAACAGACAGACAGTGGGTTAGGGTATGAAACAGACAGACAGTGGGTTAGGGTATGAAACAGACAGACAGTGGGTTAGGTTAGGAAATAGACAGTGGGTTAGGGTAAGACACAGACAGACAGTGGGTTAGGGTATGAAACAGACAGACAGTGGTTTAGGGTATGAAACAGACAGACAGTGTGTCAGGGTAGGAAACAGACAGTGGGTTAGGGTAGGAAACAGACAGACAGTGGGTTAGGGTATGAAACAGACAGACAGTGGGTTAGGGTAGGAAATAGACAGACAGTGGTTTATGGTATGAAACAGACAGACAGTGGGTTAGGGTAGGAAACAGACAGTGGGTTAGGGTAGGAAACAGACAGACAGTGGGTTAGGGTATGAAACAGACAGACAGTGGGTTAGGGTAGGAAATAGACAGTGGGATAGGGTAGGAAACAGACAGTGGGTTAGGGTAGGAAACAGACAGACAGTGGGTTAGGGTATGAAACAGACAGACAGTGGGTTAGGGTAGGAAATAGACAGTGGGTTAGGGTAAGACACAGACAGACAGAGGGTTAGGGTAGGAAACAGACAGTGGGTTAGGGTATGAAACAGACAGACAGTGGGTTAGGGTAGGACAAAGACAGTGAGTTAGGGTATGAAATAGACAGACAGTGGGTTAGGGTATGAAACCGACAGACAGTGGGTTAGGGTAGGAAATAGACAGTGGGATATGGTAGGAAACAGACAGTGGTTTAGGGTAGGAAACAGACAGACAGTGGGTTAGGGTATGAAACAGACAGACAGTGGGTTAGGGTAGGAAATAGACAGTGGGTTAGGGTAAGACACAGACACACTGTGGGTTAGGGTAGGAAACAGACAGTGGGTCAGGGTATGAAACAGACAGACAGTGAGTTAGGGTTGGACAAACAGTGTGTTAGGGTAGGAAACAGACAGTGGGTTAGGGAATGAAATAGACAGACAGTGTGTTAGGGTATGAAACAGACAGACAATGAGTTAGGGTAGGAAACAGACATACAGTGGGTTAGGGTATGATACAGACAGACAGTGGGTTAGGGTATGAAACAGACAGACAGTGAGTTAGGGTAGGACAGACAGTTCGTTAGGGTAGGAAACAGACAGACAGTGGGTTAGGGTATGAAACAGACAGACAGTGAGTTAGGGTAGGAAACAGACAGTGGGTTAGGGTAGGAAACAGACAGACAGTGGGTTAGGGTATGAAACAGACAGACAGTGAGTTAGGGTAGGAAACAGACAGTGGGTCAGGGTAGGAAACAGACAGACAGTGGGTTAGGGTAGGAAACAGACAGACAGTGGGTTAGGGTAGGAAACAGACAGACAGTGTGTTAGGGTAGGAAACAGATAGTGGGTTAGGGTAGGAAACAGACAGACAGTGGGTTAGGGTATGAAACAGACAGACAGTGGGTTAGGGTAAGAAATAGCCAGACAGTGGTTTAGGGTATGAAACAGACAGACAGTGGGTTAGGGTAGGAAACAGACAGTGGGTTAGTGTAGGAAACAGACAGACAGTGGGTTAGGGTAGGAAACAGACAGCGGGTTAGGGTATGAAACAGACAGACAGTGGGTTAGGGTAGGACACAGACAATGAGTTAGGGTATGAAATAGACAGACAGTGGGTTAGGGTATGAACAGACAGACAGTGGGTTAGGGTAGGAAATAGACAGTGGGTTAGGGTAGGAAACAGACAGACAGTGGGTTAGGGTATGAAACAGACAGACAGTGTGTTAGGGTAGGAAATAGACAGTGGGTTAGGGTAGGAAACAGACAGACAGTGGGTTAGGGTATGAAACAGACAGACAGTGAGTTAGGGTAGGAAACAGACAGTGGGTTAGGGTAGGAAACAGACAGACAGTGGGTTAGGGTAGGAAACAGACAGACAGTGGGTTAGGGTAGGAAACAGACAGCGGGTTAGGGTATGAAACAGACAGACAGTGGGTTAGGGTAGGACACAGACAATGAGTTAGGGTATGAAATAGACAGACAGTGGGTTAGGGTATGAACAGACAGACAGTGGGTTAGGGTAGGAAATAGACAGTGGGTTAGGGTAGGAAACAGACAGACAGTGGGTTAGGGTATGAAACAGACAGACAGTGAGTTAGGGTAGGAAATAGACAGTGGGTTAGGGTAGGAAACAGACAGACAGTGGGTTAGGGTATGAAACAGACAGACAGTGAGTTAGGGTAGGAAACAGACAGTGGGTTAGGGTAGGAAACAGACAGACAGTGGGTTAGGGTAGGAAACAGACAGACAGTGTGTTAGGGTAGGAAACAGACAGTGGGTCAGGGTAGGAAACAGACAGACAGTGGGTTAGGGTAGGAAACAGACAGACAGTGGGTTAGGGTAGGAAACAGACAGACAGTGTGTTAGGGTAGGAAACAGATAGTGGGTTAGGGTAGGAAACAGACAGACAGTGGGTTAGGGTATGAAACAGACAGACAGTGAGTTAGGGTAGGAAACAGACAGTGGGTTAGGGTAGGAAACAGACAGACAGTGGGTTAGGGTAGGAAACAGACAGACAGTGTGTTAGGGTAGGAAACAGACAGTGGGTCAGGGTAGGAAACAGACAGACAGTGGGTTAGGGTAGGAAACAGACAGACAGTGGGTTAGGGTAGGAAACAGACAGACAGTGTGTTAGGGTAGGAAACAGATAGTGGGTTAGGGTAGGAAACAGACAGACAGTGGGTTAGGGTATGAAACAGACAGACAGTGGGTTAGGGTAGGACACAGACAGTGAGTTAGGGTATGAAACAGACAGACAGTGGGTTAGGGTATGAAACAGACAGACAGTGGGTTAGGTTAGGAAATAGACAGTGGGTTAGGGTAAGACACAGACAGACAGTGTGTTAGGGTATGCAATAGACAGACAGTGGGTTAGGGTATGAAACAGACAGACAGTGGGTTAGGGTAGGAAATAGACAGTGGGATAGGGTAGGAAAGAGACAGTGGGTTAGGGTAGGAAACAGACAGACAGTGGGTTAGGGTAGGAAATAGACAGTGGGTTAGGGTAAGACACAGACAGACTGTGGGTTAGGGTAGGAAACAGACAGTGTGTCAGGGTATGAAACAGACAGACAGTGAGTTAGGGTAGGACAGACAGTGGGTTAGGGTAGGAAACAGACAGACAGTGGGTTAGGGTAGGAAACAGACAGTGTGTTAGGGTAGGAAACAGACAGACAGTGGGTTAGGGTATGAAACAGACAGACAGTGAGTTAGGGTAGGAAACAGACAGTGGGTTAGGGTAGGAAACAGACAGACAGTGTGTTAGGGTAGGAAACAGACAGTGGGTTAGGGTAGGAAACAGACAGACAGTGGGTTAGGGTATGAAACAGACAGACAGTGGGTTAGGGTATGAAACAGACAGACAGTGGGTTAGGTTAGGAAATAGACAGTGGGTTAGGGTAAGACACAGACAGACAGTGGGTTAGGGTATGAAACAGACAGACAGTGGTTTAGGGTATGAAACAGACAGACAGTGTGTCAGGGTAGGAAACAGACAGTGGGTTAGGGTAGGAAACAGACAGACAGTGGGTTAGGGTATGAAACAGACAGACAGTGGGTTAGGGTAGGAAATAGACAGACAGTGGTTTATGGTATGAAACAGACAGACAGTGGGTTAGGGTAGGAAACAGACAGTGGGTTAGGGTAGGAAACAGACAGACAGTGGGTTAGGGTATGAAACAGACAGACAGTGGGTTAGGGTAGGAAATAGACAGTGGGATAGGGTAGGAAACAGACAGTGGGTTAGGGTAGGAAACAGACAGACAGTGGGTTAGGGTATGAAACAGACAGACAGTGGGTTAGGGTAGGAAATAGACAGTGGGTTAGGGTAAGACACAGACAGACAGAGGGTTAGGGTAGGAAACAGACAGTGGGTTAGGGTATGAAACAGACAGACAGTGGGTTAGGGTAGGACAAAGACAGTGAGTTAGGGTATGAAATAGACAGACAGTGGGTTAGGGTATGAAACCGACAGACAGTGGGTTAGGGTAGGAAATAGACAGTGGGATATGGTAGGAAACAGACAGTGGTTTAGGGTAGGAAACAGACAGACAGTGGGTTAGGGTATGAAACAGACAGACAGTGGGTTAGGGTAGGAAATAGACAGTGGGTTAGGGTAAGACACAGACACACTGTGGGTTAGGGTAGGAAACAGACAGTGGGTCAGGGTATGAAACAGACAGACAGTGAGTTAGGGTTGGACAAACAGTGTGTTAGGGTAGGAAACAGACAGTGGGTTAGGGAATGAAATAGACAGACAGTGTGTTAGGGTATGAAACAGACAGACAATGAGTTAGGGTAGGAAACAGACATACAGTGGGTTAGGGTAGGAAATAGACAGTGGGTTAGGGTAAGACACAGACAGACAGTGGGTTAGGGTAGGAAACAGACAGTGGGTTAGGGTATGAAACAGACAGACAGTGGGTTAGGGTAGGACAAAGACAGTGAGTTAGGGTATGAAATAGACAGACAGTGGGTTAGGGTATGAAACAGACAGACAGTGGGTTAGGGTAGGAAATAGACAGTGGGATAGGGTAGGAAACAGACAGTGCGTTAGGGTAGGAAACAGACAGACAGTGGGTTAGGGTATGAAACAGACAGACAGTGGGTTAGGGTAGGAAATAGACAGTGGGTTAGGGTAAGACACAGACACACTGTGGGTTAGGGTAGGAAACAGACAGTGGGTCAGGGTATGAAACAGACAGACAGTGAGTTAGGGTAGGACAAACAGTGTGTTAGGGTAGGAAACAGACAGACAGTGGGTTAGGGTATGAAACAGACAGACAGTGTGTTAGGGTAGGAAATAGACAGACAGTGGCTTAGGGTATGAAACAGACAGACAGTGGGTTAGGGTAGGAAACAGACAGTGGGTTAGGGTAGGAAACAGACAGACAGTGGGTTAGGGAATGAAATAGACAGACAGTGTGTTAGGGTATGAAACAGACAGACAATGAGTTAGGGTAGGAAACAGACATACAGTGGGTTAGGGTATGATACAGACAGACAGTGAGTTAGGGTATGATACAGACAGACAGTGGGTTAGGGTATGAAACAGACAGACAGTGAGTTAGGGTAGGACAGACAGACAGTGTGTTAGGGTAGGAAACAGACAGACAGTGGGTTAGGGTAGGAAACAGACAGACAGTGGGTTAGGGTAGGAAACAGACAGTTTGTTAGGGTAGGAAACAGACAGACAGTGGGTTAGGGTATGAAACAGACAGACAGTGAGTTAGGGTAGGAAACAGACAGTGGGTTAGGGTAGGAAACAGACAGACAGTGGGTTAGGGTAGGAAACAGACAGACAGTGTGTTAGGGTAGGAAACAGACAGTGGGTTAGGGTAGGAAACAGACAGACAGTGGGTTAGGGTAGGAAACAGACAGACAGTGTGTTAGGGTAGGAAACAGATAGTGGGTTAGGGTAGGAAACAGACAGACAGTGGGTTAGGGTATGAAACAGACAGACAGTGGGTTAGGGTAAGAAATAGACAGACAGTGGGTTAGGGTAGGACACAGACAATGAGTTAGGGTATGAGATAGACAGACAGTGGGTTAGGGTATGAAACAGACAGACAGTGGGTTAGGGTAGGAAATAGACAGTGGGATAGGGTAGGAAACAGACAGTGGGTTAGGGTAGGAAACAGACAGACAGTGGGTTAGGGTATGAAACAGACAGACAGTGGGTTAGGGTAGGAAATAGACAGTGGGTTAGGGTAGGACACAGACAGACTGTGGGTTAGGGAAGAAGACAGACAGTGGGTCAGGGTATGAAACAGACAGACAGTGGTTTAGGTAAGGAAACAGACAGACAGTGGTTTGGGTATGAAACAGACAGACAGTGGGTTAGGGTAGGAAACAGACAGACAGTGGGTTAGGGTAGGAAACAGACAGTGGGTTAGGGTATGAAACAGACAGACAGTGGGGTATGGTAGGACGCAGACAGTGTGTTAGGGTATGCGATAGACAGACAGTGGGTTAGGGTATGAAACAGACAGACAGTGGGTTAGGGTAGGAAATAGACAGTGGGATAGGGTAGGAAAGAGACAGTGGTTTAGGGTAGGAAACAGACAGACAGTGGGTTAGGGTATGAAACAGACAGACAGTGGGTTAGGGTAGGAAATAGACACTGGGTTAGGGTAAGACACAGACAGACTGTGGGTTAGGGTAGGAAACAGACAGTGGGTCAGGGTATGAAACAGACAGACAGTGGGTTAGGTAAGGAAACAGACAGACAGTGGTTTGGGTATGAAACAGACAGACAGTGGGTTAGGGTAGGAAACAGACAGACAGTGGGTTAGGGTAGGAAACAGACAGTGGGTTAGGGTAGGAAACAGACAGACAGTGGGTTAGGGTATGAAACAGACAGACAATGAGTTAGGGTAGGACAGACAGACAGTATGTTAGGTTAGGAAACAGACAGACAGTGGGTTAGGGTAGGAATCAGACAGACAGTGGGTTAGGGTAGGAAACAGACAGTGTGTTAGGGTAGGAAACAGACAGACAGTGGGTTAGGGTATGAAACAGACAGACAGACAGTGAGTCAGGGTGGGAAACAGACAGTGGGTTAGGGTAGGAAACAGACAGACAGTGGGTTAGGGTAGGAAACAGACAGACAGTGTGTTAGGGTAGGAAACAGACAGTGGGTTAGGGTATGAAACAGACAGACAGTGTGTTAGGGTAAGAAATAGACAGACAGTGGTTTAGGGTATGAAACAGACAGACAGTGGGTTAGGGTAGGAAACAGACAGTGGGTTAGGGTAGGAAACAGACAGTGGGTTAGGGTAGGAAACAGACAGACAGTGGGTTAGGGTAGGAAACAGACAGTGGGTTAGGGTATGAAACAGACAGACAGTGGGTTAGGGTAGGACACAGACAATGAGTTAGGGTATGAAATAGACAGACAGTGTGTTAGGGTATGAAACAGACAGACAATGAGTTAGGGTAGGAAACAGACATACAGTGGGTTAGGGTATGATACAGACAGACAGTGAGTTAGGGTATGATACAGACAGACAGTGGGTTAGGGTATGAAACAGACAGACAGTGAGTTAGGGTAGGACAGACAGACAGTGTGTTAGGGTAGGAAACAGACAGACGGTGGGTTAGGGTAGGAAACAGACAGACAGTGTGTTAGGGTAGGAAACAGACAGTGTGTTAGGGTAGGAAACAGACAGACAGTGGGTTAGGGTATGAAACAGACAGACAGTGGGTTAGGGTAGGAAATAGACAGACAGTGGTTTAGGGTATGAAACAGACAGACAGTGGGTTAGGGTAGGAAACAGACAGTGGGTTAGGGTAGGAAACAGACAGACAGTGGGTTAGGGTATGAAACAGACAGACAGTGGGTTAGGGTAGGAAATAGACAGTGGGATAGGGTAGGAAAGAGACAGTGGCTTAGGGTAGGAAACATACAGACAGTGTGTTAGGGTATGAAACAGACAGACAGTGGGTTAGGGTAGGAAACAGACAGATAGTGAGTTAGGGTAGCACAAACAGTGGGTTAGGGTAGGAAACAGACAGACAGTGGGTTAGGGTAGGAAACAGACAGACAGTGTGTCAGGGTAGGAAACAGACTGTGGGTTAGGGTAGGAAACAGACAGACAGTGGGTTAGGGTATGAAACAGACAGACAGTGTGTTAGGGTAGGAAATAGACAGACAGTGGTTTAGGGTATGAAACAGACAGACAGTGTGTCAGGGTAGGAAACAGACAGTGGGTTAGGGTAGGAAACAAACAGACAGTGGGTTAGGGTATGAAACAGACAGACAGTGGGTTAGGGTAGGAAATAGACAGACAGTGGTTTAGGGTATGAAACAGACAGACAGTGGGTTAGGGTAGGAAACAGACAGTGGGTTAGGGTAGGAAACAGACAGACAGTGGGTTAGGGTATGAAACAGACAGACAGTGGGTTAGGGTAGGAAATAGACAGTGGGATAGGGTAGGAAACAGACGTGGGTTAGGGTAGGAAACAGACAGACAGTGGGTTAGGGTATGAAACAGACAGACAGTGGGTTAGGGTAGGAAATAGACAGTGGGTTAGGGTAAGACACAGACAGACAGTGGGTTAGGGTAGGAAACAGACAGTGGGTTAGGGTATGAAACAGACAGACAGTGGGTTAGGGTAGGACAAAGACAGTGAGTTAGGGTATGAAATAGACAGACAGTGGGTTAGGGTATGAAACAGACAGACAGTGGGTTAGGGTAGGAAATAGACAGTGGGATAGGGTAGGAAACAGACAGTGGGTTAGGGTAGGAAACAGACAGACAGTGGGTTAGGGTATGAAACAGACAGACAGTGGGTTAGGGTAGGAAATAGACAGTGGGTTAGGGTAAGACACAGACACACTGTGGGTTAGGGTAGGAAACAGACAGTGGGTCAGGGTATGAAACAGACAGACAGTGAGTTAGGGTAGGACAAACAGTGTTAGGGTAGGAAAGAGACAGACAGTGGGTTAGGGTATGAAACAGACAGACAGTGTGTTAGGGTAGGAAATAGACAGACAGTGGTTTAGGGTATGAAACAGACAGATAGTGGGTTAGGGTAGGAAACAGACAGTGGGTTAGGGTAGGAAACAGACAGACAGTGGGTTAGGGAATGAAATAGACAGACAGTGTGTTAGGGTATGAAACAGACAGACAATGAGTTAGGGTAGGAAACAGACATACAGTGGGTTAGGGTATGATACAGACAGACAGTGAGTTAGGGTATGATACAGACAGACAGTGGCTTAGGGTATGAAACAGACAGACAGTGAGTTAGGGTAGGACAGACAGACAGTTCGTTAGGGTAGGAAACAGACAGACAGTGGGTTAGGGTAGGAAACAGACAGACAGTGGGTTAGGGTAGGAAACAGACAGTTTGTTAGGGTAGGAAACAGACAGACAGTGGGTTAGGGTATGAAACAGACAGACAGTGAGTTAGGGTAGGAAACAGACAGTGGGTTAGGGTAGGAAACAGACAGACAGTGGGTTAGGGTAGGAAACAGACAGACAGTGTGTTAGGGTAGGAAACAGACAGTGGGTTAGGGTAGGAAACAGACAGACAGTGGGTTAGGGTAGGAAACAGACAGACAGTGGGTTAGGGTAGGAAACAGACAGACAGTGTGTTAGGGTAGGAAACAGATAGTGGGTTAGGGTAGGAAACAGACAGACAGTGGGTTAGGGTATGAAACAGACAGACAGTGGGTTAGGGTAAGAAATAGACAGACAGTGGTTTAGGGTATGAAACAGACAGACAGTGGGTTAGGGTAGGAAACAGACAGTGGGTTAGTGTAGGAAACAGACAGACAGTGGGTTAGGGTAGGAAACAGACAGCGGGTTAGGGTATGAAACAGACAGACAGTGGGTTAGGGTAGGACACAGACAATGAGTTAGGGTATGAAATAGACAGACAGTGGGTTAGGGTATGAAACAGACAGACAGTGGGTTAGGGTAGGAAATAGACAGTGGGATAGGGTAGGAAACAGACAGTGGGTTAGGGTAGGAAACAGACAGACAGTGGGTTAGGGTATGAAACAGACAGACAGTGGGTTAGGGTAGGAAATAGACAGTGGGTTAGGGTAGGACACAGACAGACTGTGGGTTAGGGTAGAAGACAGACAGTGGGTCAGGGTATGAAACAGACAGACAGTGGGTTAGGTAAGGAAACAGACAGACAGTGGTTTGGGTATGAAACAGACAGACAGTGGGTTAGGGTATGAAACAGACAGACAGTGGGTTAGGGTAGGACGCAGACAGTGTGTTAGGGTATGCAATAGACAGACAGTGGGTTAGGGTATGAAACAGACAGACAGTGGGTTAGGGTAGGAAATAGACAGTGGGATAGGGTAGGAAAGAGACAGTGGGTTAGGGTAGGAAACAGACAGACAGTGGGTTAGGGTAGGAAATAGACAGTGGGTTAGGGTAAGACACAGACAGACTGTGGGTTAGGGTAGGAAACAGACAGTGTGTCAGGGTATGAAACAGACAGACAGTGAGTTAGGGTAGGACAGACAGTGGGTTAGGGTAGGAAACAGACAGACAGTGGGTTAGGGTAGGAAACAGACAGTGTGTTAGGGTAGGAAACAGACAGACAGTGGGTTAGGGTATGAAACAGACAGACAGTGAGTTAGGGTAGGAAACAGACAGTGGGTTAGGGTAGGAAACAGACAGACAGTGTGTTAGGGTAGGAAACAGACAGTGGGTTAGGGTAGGAAACAGACAGACAGTGGGTTAGGGTATGAAACAGACAGACAGTGGGTTAGGGTATGAAACAGACAGACAGTGGGTTAGGTTAGGAAATAGACAGTGGGTTAGGGTAAGACACAGACAGACAGTGTGTTAGGGTATGCAATAGACAGACAGTGGGTTAGGGTATGAAACAGACAGACAGTGGGTTAGGGTAGGAAATAGACAGTGGGATAGGGTAGGAAAGAGACAGTGGGTTAGGGTAGGAAACAGACAGACAGTGGGTTAGGGTAGGAAATAGACAGTGGGTTAGGGTAAGACACAGACAGACTGTGGGTTAGGGTAGGAAACAGACAGTGTGTCAGGGTATGAAACAGACAGACAGTGAGTTAGGGTAGGACAGACAGTGGGTTAGGGTAGGAAACAGACAGACAGTGGGTTAGGGTAGGAAACAGACAGTGTGTTAGGGTAGGAAACAGACAGACAGTGGGTTAGGGTATGAAACAGACAGACAGTGAGTTAGGGTAGGAAACAGACAGTGGGTTAGGGTAGGAAACAGACAGACAGTGTGTTAGGGTAGGAAACAGACAGTGGGTTAGGGTAGGAAACAGACAGACAGTGGGTTAGGGTATGAAACAGACAGACAGTGGGTTAGGGTATGAAACAGACAGACAGTGGGTTAGGTTAGGAAATAGACAGTGGGTTAGGGTAAGACACAGACAGACAGTGGGTTAGGGTATGAAACAGACAGACAGTGGTTTAGGGTATGAAACAGACAGACAGTGTGTCAGGGTAGGAAACAGACAGTGGGTTAGGGTAGGAAACAGACAGACAGTGGGTTAGGGTATGAAACAGACAGACAGTGGGTTAGGGTAGGAAATAGACAGACAGTGGTTTATGGTATGAAACAGACAGACAGTGGGTTAGGGTAGGAAACAGACAGTGGGTTAGGGTAGGAAACAGACAGACAGTGGGTTAGGGTATGAAACAGACAGACAGTGGGTTAGGGTAGGAAATAGACAGTGGGATAGGGTAGGAAACAGACAGTGGGTTAGGGTAGGAAACAGACAGACAGTGGGTTAGGGTATGAAACAGACAGACAGTGGGTTAGGGTAGGAAATAGACAGTGGGTTAGGGTAAGACACAGACAGACAGAGGGTTAGGGTAGGAAACAGACAGTGGGTTAGGGTATGAAACAGACAGACAGTGGGTTAGGGTAGGACAAAGACAGTGAGTTAGGGTATGAAATAGACAGACAGTGGGTTAGGGTATGAAACCGACAGACAGTGGGTTAGGGTAGGAAATAGACAGTGGGATATGGTAGGAAACAGACAGTGGTTTAGGGTAGGAAACAGACAGACAGTGGGTTAGGGTATGAAACAGACAGACAGTGGGTTAGGGTAGGAAATAGACAGTGGGTTAGGGTAAGACACAGACACACTGTGGGTTAGGGTAGGAAACAGACAGTGGGTCAGGGTATGAAACAGACAGACAGTGAGTTAGGGTTGGACAAACAGTGTGTTAGGGTAGGAAACAGACAGTGGGTTAGGGAATGAAATAGACAGACAGTGTGTTAGGGTATGAAACAGACAGACAATGAGTTAGGGTAGGAAACAGACATACAGTGGGTTAGGGTATGATACAGACAGACAGTGGGTTAGGGTATGAAACAGACAGACAGTGAGTTAGGGTAGGACAGACAGTTCGTTAGGGTAGGAAACAGACAGACAGTGGGTTAGGGTATGAAACAGACAGACAGTGAGTTAGGGTAGGAAACAGACAGTGGGTTAGGGTAGGAAACAGACAGACAGTGGGTTAGGGTATGAAACAGACAGACAGTGAGTTACGGTAGGAAACAGACAGTGGGTCAGGGTAGGAAACAGACAGACAGTGGGTTAGGGTAGGAAACAGACAGACAGTGGGTTAGGGTAGGAAACAGACAGACAGTGTGTTAGGGTAGGAAACAGATAGTGGGTTAGGGTAGGAAACAGACAGACAGTGGGTTAGGGTATGAAACAGACAGACAGTGGGTTAGGGTAAGAAATAGCCAGACAGTGGTTTAGGGTATGAAACAGACAGACAGTGGGTTAGGGTAGGAAACAGACAGTGGGTTAGTGTAGGAAACAGACAGACAGTGGGTTAGGGTAGGAAACAGACAGCGGGTTAGGGTATGAAACAGACAGACAGTGGGTTAGGGTAGGACACAGACAATGAGTTAGGGTATGAAATAGACAGACAGTGGGTTAGGGTATGAACAGACAGACAGTGGGTTAGGGTAGGAAATAGACAGTGGGTTAGGGTAGGAAACAGACAGACAGTGGGTTAGGGTATGAAACAGACAGACAGTGTGTTAGGGTAGGAAATAGACAGTGGGTTAGGGTAGGAAACAGACAGACAGTGGGTTAGGGTATGAAACAGACAGACAGTGAGTTAGGGTAGGAAACAGACAGTGGGTTAGGGTAGGAAACAGACAGACAGTGGGTTAGGGTAGGAAACAGACAGACAGTGGGTTAGGGTAGGAAACAGACAGCGGGTTAGGGTATGAAACAGACAGACAGTGGGTTAGGGTAGGACACAGACAATGAGTTAGGGTATGAAATAGACAGACAGTGGGTTAGGGTATGAACAGACAGACAGTGGGTTAGGGTAGGAAATAGACAGTGGGTTAGGGTAGGAAACAGACAGACAGTGGGTTAGGGTATGAAACAGACAGACAGTGAGTTAGGGTAGGAAATAGACAGTGGGTTAGGGTAGGAAACAGACAGACAGTGGGTTAGGGTATGAAACAGACAGACAGTGAGTTAGGGTAGGAAACAGACAGTGGGTTAGGGTAGGAAACAGACAGACAGTGGGTTAGGGTAGGAAACAGACAGACAGTGCGTTAGGGTAGGAAAGAGACAGTGGCTTAGGGTAGGAAACAGACAGACAGTGTGTTAGGGTATGAAACAGACAGACAGTGGGTTAGGGTAGGAAACAGACAGATAGTGAGTTAGGGTAGCACAAACAGTGGGTTAGGGTAGGAAACAGACAGACAGTGTGTTAGGGTAGGAAACAGACAGACAGTGTGTCAGGGTAGGAAACAGACTGTGGGTTAGGGTAGGAAACAGACAGACAGTGGGTTAGGGTATGAAACAGACAGACAGTGTGTTAGGGTAGGAAATAGACAGACAGTGGTTTAGGGTATGAAACAGACAGACAGTGTGTCAGGGTAGGAAACAGACAGTGGGTTAGGGTAGGAAACAAACAGACAGTGGGTTAGGGTATGAAACAGACAGACAGTGGGTTAGGGTAGGAAATAGACAGACAGTGGTTTAGGGTATGAAACAGACAGACAGTGGGTTAGGGTAGGAAACAGACAGTGGGTTAGGGTAGGAAACAGACAGACAGTGGGTTAGGGTATGAAACAGACAGACAGTGGGTTAGGGTAGGAAATAGACAGTGGGATAGGGTAGGAAACAGACGTGGGTTAGGGTAGGAAACAGACAGACAGTGGGTTAGGGTATGAAACAGACAGACAGTGGGTTAGGGTAGGAAATAGACAGTGGGTTAGGGTAAGACACAGACAGACAGTGGGTTAGGGTAGGAAACAGACAGTGGGTTAGGGTATGAAACAGACAGACAGTGGGTTAGGGTAGGACAAAGACAGTGAGTTAGGGTATGAAATAGACAGACAGTGGGTTAGGGTATGAAACAGACAGACAGTGGGTTAGGGTAGGAAATAGACAGTGGGATAGGGTAGGAAACAGACAGTGGGTTAGGGTAGGAAACAGACAGACAGTGGGTTAGGGTATGAAACAGACAGACAGTGGGTTAGGGTAGGAAATAGACAGTGGGTTAGGGTAAGACACAGACACACTGTGGGTTAGGGTAGGAAACAGACAGTGGGTCAGGGTATGAAACAGACAGACAGTGAGTTAGGGTAGGACAAACAGTGTTAGGGTAGGAAAGAGACAGACAGTGGGTTAGGGTATGAAACAGACAGACAGTGTGTTAGGGTAGGAAATAGACAGACAGTGGTTTAGGGTATGAAACAGACAGATAGTGGGTTAGGGTAGGAAACAGACAGTGGGTTAGGGTAGGAAACAGACAGACAGTGGGTTAGGGAATGAAATAGACAGACAGTGTGTTAGGGTATGAAACAGACAGACAATGAGTTAGGGTAGGAAACAGACATACAGTGGGTTAGGGTATGATACAGACAGACAGTGAGTTAGGGTATGATACAGACAGACAGTGGGTTAGGGTATGAAACAGACAGACAGTGAGTTAGGGTAGGACAGACAGACAGTTCGTTAGGGTAGGAAACAGACAGACAGTGGGTTAGGGTAGGAAACAGACAGACAGTGGGTTAGGGTAGGAAACAGACAGTTTGTTAGGGTAGGAAACAGACAGACAGTGGGTTAGGGTATGAAACAGACAGACAGTGAGTTAGGGTAGGAAACAGACAGTGGGTTAGGGTAGGAAACAGACAGACAGTGGGTTAGGGTAGGAAACAGACAGACAGTGTGTTAGGGTAGGAAACAGACAGTGGGTTAGGGTAGGACGCAGACAGTGTGTTAGGGTATGCAATAGACAGACAGTGGGTAAGGGTATAAAACAGACAGACAGTGGGTTAGGGTAGGAAATAGACAGTGGGATAGGGTAGGAAAGAGACAGTGGGTTAGGGTAGGAAACAGACAGACAGTGGGTTAGGGTAGGAAATAGACAGTGGGTTAGGGTAAGACACAGACAGACTGTGGGTTAGGGTAGGAAACAGACAGTGTGTCAGGGTATGAAACAGACAGACAGTGAGTTAGGGTAGGACAGACAGTGGGTTAGGGTAGGAAACAGACAGACAGTGGGTTAGGGTAGGAAACAGACAGTGTGTTAGGGTAGGAAACAGACAGACAGTGGGTTAGGGTATGAAACAGACAGACAGTGAGTTAGGGTAGGAAACAGACAGTGGGTTAGGGTAGGAAACAGACAGACAGTGTGTTAGGGTAGGAAACAGACAGTGGGTTAGGGTAGGAAACAGACAGACAGTGGGTTAGGGTATGAAACAGACAGACAGTGGGTTAGGGTATGAAACAGACAGACAGTGGGTTAGGTTAGGAAATAGACAGTGGGTTAGGGTAAGACACAGACAGACAGTGTGTTAGGGTATGCAATAGACAGACAGTGGGTTAGGGTATGAAACAGACAGACAGTGGGTTAGGGTAGGAAATAGACAGTGGGATAGGGTAGGAAAGAGACAGTGGGTTAGGGTAGGAAACAGACAGACAGTGGGTTAGGGTAGGAAATAGACAGTGGGTTAGGGTAAGACACAGACAGACTGTGGGTTAGGGTAGGAAACAGACAGTGTGTCAGGGTATGAAACAGACAGACAGTGAGTTAGGGTAGGACAGACAGTGGGTTAGGGTAGGAAACAGACAGACAGTGGGTTAGGGTAGGAAACAGACAGTGTGTTAGGGTAGGAAACAGACAGACAGTGGGTTAGGGTATGAAACAGACAGACAGTGAGTTAGGGTAGGAAACAGACAGTGGGTTAGGGTAGGAAACAGACAGACAGTGTGTTAGGGTAGGAAACAGACAGTGGGTTAGGGTAGGAAACAGACAGACAGTGGGTTAGGGTATGAAACAGACAGACAGTGGGTTAGGGTATGAAACAGACAGACAGTGGGTTAGGTTAGGAAATAGACAGTGGGTTAGGGTAAGACACAGACAGACAGTGGGTTAGGGTATGAAACAGACAGACAGTGGTTTAGGGTATGAAACAGACAGACAGTGTGTCAGGGTAGGAAACAGACAGTGGGTTAGGGTAGGAAACAGACAGACAGTGGGTTAGGGTATGAAACAGACAGACAGTGGGTTAGGGTAGGAAATAGACAGACAGTGGTTTATGGTATGAAACAGACAGACAGTGGGTTAGGGTAGGAAACAGACAGTGGGTTAGGGTAGGAAACAGACAGACAGTGGGTTAGGGTATGAAACAGACAGACAGTGGGTTAGGGTAGGAAATAGACAGTGGGATAGGGTATGAAACAGACAGACAGTGGGTTAGGGTAGGACAAAGACAGTGAGTTAGGGTATGAAATAGACAGACAGTGGGTTAGGGTATGAAACCGACAGACAGTGGGTTAGGGTAGGAAATAGACAGTGGGATATGGTAGGAAACAGACAGTGGTTTAGGGTAGGAAACAGACAGACAGTGGGTTAGGGTATGAAACAGACAGACATTGGGTTAGGGTAGGAAATAGACAGTGGGTTAGGGTAAGACACAGACACACTGTGGGTTAGGGTAGGAAACAGACAGTGGGTCAGGGTATGAAACAGACAGACAGTGAGTTAGGGTTGGACAAACAGTGTGTTAGGGTAGGAAACAGACAGTGGGTTAGGGAATGAAATAGACAGACAGTGTGTTAGGGTATGAAACAGACAGACAATGAGTTAGGGTAGGAAACAGACATACAGTGGGTTAGGGTATGATACAGACAGACAGTGGGTTAGGGTATGAAACAGACAGACAGTGAGTTAGGGTAGGACAGACAGTTCGTTAGGGTAGGAAACAGACAGACAGTGGGTTAGGGTATGAAACAGACAGACAGTGAGTTAGGGTAGGAAACAGACAGTGGGTTAGGGTAGGAAACAGACAGACAGTGGGTTAGGGTATGAAACAGACAGACAGTGAGTTAGGGTAGGAAACAGACAGTGGGTCAGGGTAGGAAACAGACAGACAGTGGGTTAGGGTAGGAAACAGACAGACAGTGGGTTAGGGTAGGAAACAGACAGACAGTGTGTTAGGGTAGGAAACAGATAGTGGGTTAGGGTAGGAAACAGACAGACAGTGGGTTAGGGTATGAAACAGACAGACAGTGGGTTAGGGTAAGAAATAGCCAGACAGTGGTTTAGGGTATGAAACAGACAGACAGTGGGTTAGGGTAGGAAACAGACAGTGGGTTAGTGTAGGAAACAGACAGACAGTGGGTTAGGGTAGGAAACAGACAGCGGGTTAGGGTATGAAACAGACAGACAGTGGGTTAGGGTAGGACACAGACAATGAGTTAGGGTATGAAATAGACAGACAGTGGGTTAGGGTATGAACAGACAGACAGTGGGTTAGGGTAGGAAATAGACAGTGGGTTAGGGTAGGAAACAGACAGACAGTGGGTTAGGGTATGAAACAGACAGACAGTGTGTTAGGGTAGGAAATAGACAGTGGGTTAGGGTAGGAAACAGACAGACAGTGGGTTAGGGTATGAAACAGACAGACAGTGAGTTAGGGTAGGAAACAGACAGTGGGTTAGGGTAGGAAACAGACAGACAGTGGGTTAGGGTAGGAAACAGACAGACAGTGGGTTAGGGTAGGAAACAGACAGCGGGTTAGGGTATGAAACAGACAGACAGTGGGTTAGGGTAGGACACAGACAATGAGTTAGGGTATGAAATAGACAGACAGTGGGTTAGGGTATGAACAGACAGACAGTGGGTTAGGGTAGGAAATAGACAGTGGGTTAGGGTAGGAAACAGACAGACAGTGGGTTAGGGTATGAAACAGACAGACAGTGAGTTAGGGTAGGAAATAGACAGTGGGTTAGGGTAGGAAACAGACAGACAGTGGGTTAGGGTATGAAACAGACAGACAGTGAGTTAGGGTAGGAAACAGACAGTGGGTTAGGGTAGGAAACAGACAGACAGTGGGTTAGGGTAGGAAACAGACAGACAGTGTGTTAGGGTAGGAAACAGACAGTGGGTCAGGGTAGGAAACAGACAGACAGTGGGTTAGGGTAGGAAACAGACAGACAGTGGGTTAGGGTAGGAAACAGACAGACAGTGTGTTAGGGTAGGAAACAGATAGTGGGTTAGGGTAGGAAACAGACAGACAGTGGGTTAGGGTATGAAACAGACAGACAGTGAGTTAGGGTAGGAAACAGACAGTGGGTTAGGGTAGGAAACAGACAGACAGTGGGTTAGGGTAGGAAACAGACAGACAGTGTGTTAGGGTAGGAAACAGACAGTGGGTCAGGGTAGGAAACAGACAGACAGTGGGTTAGGGTAGGAAACAGACAGACAGTGGGTTAGGGTAGGAAACAGACAGACAGTGTGTTAGGGTAGGAAACAGATAGTGGGTTAGGGTAGGAAACAGACAGACAGTGGGTTAGGGTATGAAACAGACAGACAGTGGGTTAGGGTAGGACACAGACAGTGAGTTAGGGTATGAAACAGACAGACAGTGGGTTAGGGTATGAAACAGACAGACAGTGGGTTAGGTTAGGAAATAGACAGTGGGTTAGGGTAAGACACAGACAGACAGTGTGTTAGGGTATGCAATAGACAGACAGTGGGTTAGGGTATGAAACAGACAGACAGTGGGTTAGGGTAGGAAATAGACAGTGGGATAGGGTAGGAAAGAGACAGTGGGTTAGGGTAGGAAACAGACAGACAGTGGGTTAGGGTAGGAAATAGACAGTGGGTTAGGGTAAGACACAGACAGACTGTGGGTTAGGGTAGGAAACAGACAGTGTGTCAGGGTATGAAACAGACAGACAGTGAGTTAGGGTAGGACAGACAGTGGGTTAGGGTAGGAAACAGACAGACAGTGGGTTAGGGTAGGAAACAGACAGTGTGTTAGGGTAGGAAACAGACAGACAGTGGGTTAGGGTATGAAACAGACAGACAGTGAGTTAGGGTAGGAAACAGACAGTGGGTTAGGGTAGGAAACAGACAGACAGTGTGTTAGGGTAGGAAACAGACAGTGGGTTAGGGTAGGAAACAGACAGACAGTGGGTTAGGGTATGAAACAGACAGACAGTGGGTTAGGGTATGAAACAGACAGACAGTGGGTTAGGTTAGGAAATAGACAGTGGGTTAGGGTAAGACACAGACAGACAGTGGGTTAGGGTATGAAACAGACAGACAGTGGTTTAGGGTATGAAACAGACAGACAGTGTGTCAGGGTAGGAAACAGACAGTGGGTTAGGGTAGGAAACAGACAGACAGTGGGTTAGGGTATGAAACAGACAGACAGTGGGTTAGGGTAGGAAATAGACAGACAGTGGTTTATGGTATGAAACAGACAGACAGTGGGTTAGGGTAGGAAACAGACAGTGGGTTAGGGTAGGAAACAGACAGACAGTGGGTTAGGGTATGAAACAGACAGACAGTGGGTTAGGGTAGGAAATAGACAGTGGGATAGGGTAGGAAACAGACAGTGGGTTAGGGTAGGAAACAGACAGACAGTGGGTTAGGGTATGAAACAGACAGACAGTGGGTTAGGGTAGGAAATAGACAGTGGGTTAGGGTAAGACACAGACAGACAGAGGGTTAGGGTAGGAAACAGACAGTGGGTTAGGGTATGAAACAGACAGACAGTGGGTTAGGGTAGGACAAAGACAGTGAGTTAGGGTATGAAATAGACAGACAGTGGGTTAGGGTATGAAACCGACAGACAGTGGGTTAGGGTAGGAAATAGACAGTGGGATATGGTAGGAAACAGACAGTGGTTTAGGGTAGGAAACAGACAGACAGTGGGTTAGGGTATGAAACAGACAGACAGTGGGTTAGGGTAGGAAATAGACAGTGGGTTAGGGTAAGACACAGACACACTGTGGGTTAGGGTAGGAAACAGACAGTGGGTCAGGGTATGAAACAGACAGACAGTGAGTTAGGGTTGGACAAACAGTGTGTTAGGGTAGGAAACAGACAGTGGGTTAGGGAATGAAATAGACAGACAGTGTGTTAGGGTATGAAACAGACAGACAATGAGTTAGGGTAGGAAACAGACATACAGTGGGTTAGGGTATGATACAGACAGACAGTGGGTTAGGGTATGAAACAGACAGACAGTGAGTTAGGGTAGGACAGACAGTTCGTTAGGGTAGGAAACAGACAGACAGTGGGTTAGGGTATGAAACAGACAGACAGTGAGTTAGGGTAGGAAACAGACAGTGGGTTAGGGTAGGAAACAGACAGACAGTGGGTTAGGGTATGAAACAGACAGACAGTGAGTTAGGGTAGGAAACAGACAGTGGGTCAGGGTAGGAAACAGACAGACAGTGGGTTAGGGTAGGAAACAGACAGACAGTGGGTTAGGGTAGGAAACAGACAGACAGTGTGTTAGGGTAGGAAACAGATAGTGGGTTAGGGTAGGAAACAGACAGACAGTGGGTTAGGGTATGAAACAGACAGACAGTGGGTTAGGGTAAGAAATAGCCAGACAGTGGTTTAGGGTATGAAACAGACAGACAGTGGGTTAGGGTAGGAAACAGACAGTGGGTTAGTGTAGGAAACAGACAGACAGTGGGTTAGGGTAGGAAACAGACAGCGGGTTAGGGTATGAAACAGACAGACAGTGGGTTAGGGTAGGACACAGACAATGAGTTAGGGTATGAAATAGACAGACAGTGGGTTAGGGTATGAACAGACAGACAGTGGGTTAGGGTAGGAAATAGACAGTGGGTTAGGGTAGGAAACAGACAGACAGTGGGTTAGGGTATGAAACAGACAGACAGTGTGTTAGGGTAGGAAATAGACAGTGGGTTAGGGTAGGAAACAGACAGACAGTGGGTTAGGGTATGAAACAGACAGACAGTGAGTTAGGGTAGGAAACAGACAGTGGGTTAGGGTAGGAAACAGACAGACAGTGGGTTAGGGTAGGAAACAGACAGACAGTGGGTTAGGGTAGGAAACAGACAGCGGGTTAGGGTATGAAACAGACAGACAGTGGGTTAGGGTAGGACACAGACAATGAGTTAGGGTATGAAATAGACAGACAGTGGGTTAGGGTATGAACAGACAGACAGTGGGTTAGGGTAGGAAATAGACAGTGGGTTAGGGTAGGAAACAGACAGACAGTGGGTTAGGGTATGAAACAGACAGACAGTGAGTTAGGGTAGGAAATAGACAGTGGGTTAGGGTAGGAAACAGACAGACAGTGGGTTAGGGTATGAAACAGACAGACAGTGAGTTAGGGTAGGAAACAGACAGTGGGTTAGGGTAGGAAACAGACAGACAGTGGGTTAGGGTAGGAAACAGACAGACAGTGTGTTAGGGTAGGAAACAGACAGTGGGTCAGGGTAGGAAACAGACAGACAGTGGGTTAGGGTAGGAAACAGACAGACAGTGTGTTAGGGTAGGAAACAGACAGTGGGTCAGGGTAGGAAACAGACAGACAGTGGGTTAGGGTAGGAAACAGACAGACAGTGGGTTAGGGTAGGAAACAGACAGACAGTGTGTTAGGGTAGGAAACAGATAGTGGGTTAGGGTAGGAAACAGACAGACAGTGGGTTAGGGTATGAAACAGACAGACAGTGGGTTAGGGTAGGACACAGACAGTGAGTTAGGGTATGAAATAGACAGACAGTGGGTTAGGGTATGAAACAGACAGACAGTGGGTTAGGGTAGGAAATAGACAGTGGGATAGGGTAGGAAACAGACAGTGGGTTAGGGTAGGAAACAGACAGACAGTGGGTTAGGGTATGAAACAGACAGACAGTGGGTTAGGGTAGGAAACAGACAGTGGGTTAGGGTATGAAACAGACAGACAGTGGGTTAGGGTAGGAAATAGACAGTGGGATAGGGTAGGAAAGAGACAGTGGGTTAGGGTATGAAATAGACAGACAGTGGGTTAGGGTATGAAACAGACAGACAGTGGGTTAGGGTAGGAAATAGACAGTGGGATAGGGTAGGAAACAGACAGTGGGTTAGGGTATGAAACAGACAGACAGTGGGTTAGGGTAGGAAATAGACAGTGGGTTAGGGTAGGACACAGACAGACTGTGGGTTAGGGTAGAAGACAGACAGTGGGTCAGGGTATGAAACAGACAGACAGTGGGTTAGGTAAGGAAACAGACAGACAGTGGTTTGGGTATGAAACAGACAGACAGTGGGTTAGGGTAGGATACAGACAGACAGTGGGTTAGGTAAGGAAACAGACAGACAGTGGTTTGGGTATGAAACAGACAGACAGTGCGTTAGGGTAGGAAACAGACAGACAGTGGGTTAGGGTAGGAAACAGACAGTGGTTTAGGGTATGAAACAGACAGACAGTGGGATAGGGTAGGACGCAGACAGTGTGTTAGGGTATGCAATAGACAGACAGTGGGTTAGGGTATGAAACAGACAGACAGTGGGTTAGGGTAGGAAATAGACATACAGTGGGTTAGGGTATGATACAGACAGACAGTGGGTTAGGGTATGAAACAGACAGACAGTGAGTTAGGGTAGGACAGACAGTTCGTTAGGGTAGGAAACAGACAGACAGTGGGTTAGGGTATGAAACAGACAGACAGTGAGTTAGGGTAGGAAACAGACAGTGGGTTAGGGTAGGAAACAGACAGACAGTGGGTTAGGGTATGAAACAGACAGACAGTGAGTTAGGGTAGGAAACAGACAGTGGGTCAGGGTAGGAAACAGACAGACAGTGGGTTAGGGTAGGAAACAGACAGACAGTGGGTTAGGGTAGGAAACAGACAGACAGTGTGTTAGGGTAGGAAACAGATAGTGGGTTAGGGTAGGAAACAGACAGACAGTGGGTTAGGGTATGAAACAGACAGACAGTGGGTTAGGGTAAGAAATAGCCAGACAGTGGTTTAGGGTATGAAACAGACAGACAGTGGGTTAGGGTAGGAAACAGACAGTGGGTTAGTGTAGGAAACAGACAGACAGTGGGTTAGGGTAGGAAACAGACAGCGGGTTAGGGTATGAAACAGACAGACAGTGGGTTAGGGTAGGACACAGACAATGAGTTAGGGTATGAAATAGACAGACAGTGGGTTAGGGTATGAACAGACAGACAGTGGGTTAGGGTAGGAAATAGACAGTGGGTTAGGGTAGGAAACAGACAGACAGTGGGTTAGGGTATGAAACAGACAGACAGTGTGTTAGGGTAGGAAATAGACAGTGGGTTAGGGTAGGAAACAGACAGACAGTGGGTTAGGGTATGAAACAGACAGACAGTGAGTTAGGGTAGGAAACAGACAGTGGGTTAGGGTAGGAAACAGACAGACAGTGGGTTAGGGTAGGAAACAGACAGACAGTGGGTTAGGGTAGGAAACAGACAGCGGGTTAGGGTATGAAACAGACAGACAGTGGGTTAGGGTAGGACACAGACAATGAGTTAGGGTATGAAATAGACAGACAGTGGGTTAGGGTATGAACAGACAGACAGTGGGTTAGGGTAGGAAATAGACAGTGGGTTAGGGTAGGAAACAGACAGACAGTGGGTTAGGGTATGAAACAGACAGACAGTGAGTTAGGGTAGGAAATAGACAGTGGGTTAGGGTAGGAAACAGACAGACAGTGGGTTAGGGTATGAAACAGACAGACAGTGAGTTAGGGTAGGAAACAGACAGTGGGTTAGGGTAGGAAACAGACAGACAGTGGGTTAGGGTAGGAAACAGACAGACAGTGTGTTAGGGTAGGAAACAGACAGTGGGTCAGGGTAGGAAACAGACAGACAGTGGGTTAGGGTAGGAAACAGACAGACAGTGGGTTAGGGTAGGAAACAGACAGACAGTGTGTTAGGGTAGGAAACAGATAGTGGGTTAGGGTAGGAAACAGACAGACAGTGGGTTAGGGTATGAAACAGACAGACAGTGGGTTAGGGTAAGAAATAGACAGACAGTGGTTTAGGGTATGAAACAGACAGACAGTGGGTTAGGGTAGGAAACAGACAGTGGGTTAGTGTAGGAAACAGACAGACAGTGGGTTAGGGTAGGAAACAGACAGCGGGTTAGGGTATGAAACAGACAGACAGTGGGTTAGGGTAGGACACAGACAATGAGTTAGGGTATGAAATAGACAGACAGTGGGTTAGGGTATGAACAGACAGACAGTGGGTTAGGGTAGAAAATAGACAGTGGGTTAGGGTAGGAAACAGACAGACAGTGGGTTAGGGTATGAAACAGACAGACAGTGTGTTAGGGTAGGAAATAGACAGTGGGTTAGGGTAGGACACAGACAGACTGTGGGTTAGGGTAGAAGACAGACAGTGGGTCAGGGTATGAAACAGACAGACAGTGGGTTAGGTAAGGAAACAGACAGACAGTGGTTTGGGTATGAAACAGACAGACAGTGGGTTAGGGTATGAAACAGACAGACAGTGGGTTAGGGTAGGACGCAGACAGTGTGTTAGGGTATGCAATAGACAGACAGTGGGTCAGGGTATGAAACAGACAGACAGTGGGTTAGGGTAGGAAATAGACAGTGGGATAGGGTAGGAAAGAGACAGTGGGTTAGGGTAGGAAACAGACAGACAGTGGGTTAGGGTAGGAAATAGACAGTGGGTTAGGGTAAGACACAGACAGACTGTGGGTTAGGGTAGGAAACAGACAGTGGGTCAGGGTATGAAACAGACAGACAGTGAGTTAGGGTAGGACAGACAGTGGGTTAGGGTAGGAAACAGACAGACAGTGGGTTAGGGTAGGAAACAGACAGACAGTGGGTTAGGGTAGGAAACAGACAGTGTGTTAGGGTAGGAAACAGACAGACAGTGGGTTAGGGTATGAAACAGACAGACAGTGAGTTAGGGTAGGAAACAGACAGTGGGTTAGGGTAGGAAACAGACAGACAGTGCGTTAGGGTAGGAAACACACAGACAGTGTGTTAGGGTAGGAAACAGACAGTGGGTTAGGGTAGGAAACAGACAGACAGTGGGTTAGGGTATGAAACAGACAGACAGTGGGTTAGGGTATGAAACAGACAGACAGTGGGTTAGGGTAGGAAATAGACAGTGGGTTAGGGTAAGACACAGACAGACAGTGGGTTAGGGTATGAAACAGACAGACAGTGGGTTAGGGTATGAAACAGACAGACAGTGGGTTAGGGTAGGAAATAGACAGTGGGTTAGGGTAAGACACAGACAGACAGTGGGTTAGGGTAGGAAACAGACAGTGGTTCAGGGTATGAAACAGACAGACAGTGGGTTAGGGTAGGACAAAGACAGTGAGTTAGGGTATGAAATAGACAGACAGTGGGTTAGGGTATGAAACAGATAGACAGTGGGTTAGGGTAGGAAATAGACAGTGGGAGAGGGTAGGAAACAGACAGTGGGTTAGGGTAGGAAACAGACAGACAGTGGGTTAGGGTATGAAACAGACAGACAGTGGGTTAGGGTAGGAAATAGACAGTGGGTTAGGGTAAGACACAGACACACTGTGGGTTAGGGTAGGAAACAGACAGTGGGTCAGGGTATGAAACAGACAGACAGTGAGTTAGGGTAGGACAAACAGTGTGTTAGGGTAGGAAACAGACAGACAGTGGGTTAGGGTATGAACAGACAGACAGTGGGTTAGGGTAGGAAATAGACAGTGGGTTAGGGTAGGAAACAGACAGACAGTGGGTTAGGGTATGAAACAGACAGACAGTGAGTTAGGGTAGGAAATAGACAGTGGGTTAGGGTAGGAAACAGACAGACAGTGGGTTAGGGTATGAAACAGACAGACAGTGAGTTAGGGTAGGAAACAGACAGTGGGTTAGGGTAGGAAACAGACAGACAGTGGGTTAGGGTAGGAAACAGACAGACAGTGTGTTAGGGTAGGAAACAGACAGTGGGTCAGGGTAGGAAACAGACAGACAGTGGGTTAGGGTAGGAAACAGACAGACAGTGGGTTAGGGTAGGAAACAGACAGACAGTGTGTTAGGGTAGGAAACAGATAGTGGGTTAGGGTAGGAAACAGACAGACAGTGGGTTAGGGTATGAAACAGACAGACAGTGGGTTAGGGTAAGAAATAGACAGACAGTGGTTTAGGGTATGAAACAGACAGACAGTGGGTTAGGGTAGGAAACAGACAGTGGGTTAGTGTAGGAAACAGACAGACAGTGGGTTAGGGTAGGAAACAGACAGCGGGTTAGGGTATGAAACAGACAGACAGTGGGTTAGGGTAGGACACAGACAATGAGTTAGGGTATGAAATAGACAGACAGTGGGTTAGGGTATGAACAGACAGACAGTGGGTTAGGGTAGGAAATAGACAGTGGGTTAGGGTAGGAAACAGACAGACAGTGGGTTAGGGTATGAAACAGACAGACAGTGTGTTAGGGTAGGAAATAGACAGTGGGTTAGGGTAGGACACAGACAGACTGTGGGTTAGGGTAGAAGACAGACAGTGGGTCAGGGTATGAAACAGACAGACAGTGGGTTAGGTAAGGAAACAGACAGACAGTGGTTTGGGTATGAAACAGACAGACAGTGGGTTAGGGTATGAAACAGACAGACAGTGGGTTAGGGTAGGACGCAGACAGTGTGTTAGGGTATGCAATAGACAGACAGTGGGTTAGGGTATGAAACAGACAGACAGTGGGTTAGGGTAGGAAATAGACAGTGGGATAGGGTAGGAAAGAGACAGTGGGTTAGGGTAGGAAACAGACAGACAGTGGGTTAGGGTAGGAAATAGACAGTGGGTTAGGGTAAGACACAGACAGACTGTGGGTTAGGGTAGGAAACAGACAGTGGGTCAGGGTATGAAACAGACAGACAGTGAGTTAGGGTAGGACAGACAGTGGGTTAGGGTAGGAAACAGACAGACAGTGGGTTAGGGTAGGAAACAGACAGACAGTGGGTTAGGGTAGGAAACAGACAGTGTGTTAGGGTAGGAAACAGACAGACAGTGGGTTAGGGTATGAAACAGACAGACAGTGAGTTAGGGTAGGAAACAGACAGTGGGTTAGGGTAGGAAACAGACAGACAGTGCGTTAGGGTAGGAAACACACAGACAGTGTGTTAGGGTAGGAAACAGACAGTGGGTTAGGGTAGGAAACAGACAGACAGTGGGTTAGGGTATGAAACAGACAGACAGTGGGTTAGGGTATGAAACAGACAGACAGTGGGTTAGGGTAGGAAATAGACAGTGGGTTAGGGTAAGACACAGACAGACAGTGGGTTAGGGTATGAAACAGACAGACAGTGGGTTAGGGTATGAAACAGACAGACAGTGGGTTAGGGTAGGAAATAGACAGTGGGTTAGGGTAAGACACAGACAGACAGTGGGTTAGGGTAGGAAACAGACAGTGGTTTAGGGTATGAAACAGACAGACAGTGGGTTAGGGTAGGACAAAGACAGTGAGTTAGGGTATGAAATAGACAGACAGTGGGTTAGGGTATGAAACAGATAGACAGTGGGTTAGGGTAGGAAATAGACAGTGGGAGAGGGTAGGAAACAGACAGTGGGTTAGGGTAGGAAACAGACAGACAGTGGGTTAGGGTATGAAACAGACAGACAGTGGGTTAGGGTAGGAAATAGACAGTGGGTTAGGGTAAGACACAGACACACTGTGGGTTAGGGTAGGAAACAGACAGTGGGTCAGGGTATGAAACAGACAGACAGTGAGTTAGGGTAGGACAAACAGTGTGTTAGGGTAGGAAACAGACAGACAGTGGGTTAGGGTATGAAACAGACAGACAGTGTGTTAGGGTAGGAAATAGACAGACAGTGGTTTAGGGTATGAAACAGACAGACAGTGTGTTAGGGTAGGAAACAGACAGTGGGTTAGGGTAGGAAACAGACAGACAGTGGGTTAGGGAATGAAATAGACAGACAGTGTGTTAGGGTATGAAACAGACAGACAATGAGTTAGGGTAGGAAACAGACATACAGTGGGTTAGGGTATGATACAGACAGACAGTGAGTTAGGGTATGATACAGACAGACAGTGGGTTAGGGTATGAAACAGACAGACAGTGAGTTAGGGTAGGAAACAGACAGTGTGTTAGGGTAGGAAACAGACAGACAGTGGGTTAGGGTATGAAACAGACAGACAGTGAGTTAGGGTAGGAAACAGACAGTGGGTTAGGGTAGGAAACAGACAGACAGTGGGTTAGGGTAGGAAACAGACAGACAGTGTGTTAGGGTAGGAAACAGACAGTGGGTTAGGGTAGGAAACAGACAGACAGTGGGTTAGGGTAGGAAACAGACAGACAGTGGGTTAGGGTAGGAAACAGACAGACAGTGTGTTAGGGTAGGAAACAGATAGTGGGTTAGGGTAGGAAACAGACAGACAGTGGGTTAGGGTATGAAACAGACAGACAGTGGGTTAGGGTAAGAAATAGACAGACAGTGGTTTAGGGTATGAAACAGACAGACAGTGGGTTAGGGTAGGAAACAGACAGTGGGTTAGTGTAGGAAACAGACAGACAGTGGGTTATGGTAGGAAACAGACAGCGGGTTAGGGTATGAAACAGACAGACAGTGGGTTAGGGTAGGACACAGACAATGAGTTAGTGTATGAAATAGACAGACAGTGGGTTAGGGTAGGAAACAGACAGACAGTGGGTTAGGGTATGAAACAGACAGACAGTGTGTTAGGGTAGGAAATAGACAGTGGGTTAGGGTAGGAAACAGACAGACAGTGGGTTAGGGTATGAAACAGACAGACAGTGAGTTAGGGTAGGAAACAGACAGTGGGTTAGGGTAGGAAACAGACAGACAGTGGGTTAGGGTAGGAAACAGACAGACAGTGGGTTAGGGTAGGAAACAGACAGCGGGTTAGGGTATGAAACAGACAGACAGTGGGTTAGGGTAGGACACAGACAATGAGTTAGGGTATGAAATAGACAGACAGTGGGTTAGGGTATGAACAGACAGACAGTGGGTTAGGGTAGGAAATAGACAGTGGGTTAGGGTAGGAAACAGACAGACAGTGGGTTAGGGTATGAAACAGACAGACAGTGAGTTAGGGTAGGAAATAGACAGTGGGTTAGGGTAGGAAACAGACAGACAGTGGGTTAGGGTATGAAACAGACAGACAGTGAGTTAGGGTAGGAAACAGACAGACAGTGTGTTAGGGTAGGAAACAGACAGTGGGTCAGGGTAGGAAACAGACAGACAGTGGGTTAGGGTAGGAAACAGACAGACAGTGGGTCAGGGTAGGAAACAGACAGACAGTGTGTTAGGGTAGGAAACAGATAGTGGGTTAGGGTAGGAAACAGACAGACAGTGGGTTAGGGTATGAAACAGACAGACAGTGAGTTAGGGTAGGAAACACACAGTGGGTTAGGGTAGGAAACAGACAGACAGTGGGTTAGGGTAGGAAACAGACAGACAGTGTGTTAGGGTAGGAAACAGACAGTGGGTCAGGGTAGGAAACAGACAGACAGTGGGTTAGGGTAGGAAACAGACAGACAGTGGGTTAGGGTAGGAAACAGACAGACAGTGTGTTAGGGTAGGAAACAGATAGTGGGTTAGGGTAGGAAACAGACAGACAGTGGGTTAGGGTATGAAACAGACAGACAGTGGGTTAGGGTAAGAAATAGCCAGACAGTGGTTTAGGGTATGAAACAGACAGACAGTGGGTTAGGGTAGGAAACAGACAGTGGGTTAGTGTAGGAAACAGACAGACAGTGGGTTAGGGTAGGAAACAGACAGCGGGTTAGGGTATGAAACAGACAGACAGTGGGTTAGGGTAGGACACAGACAATGAGTTAGGGTATGAAATAGACAGACAGTGGGTTAGGGTATGAACAGACAGACAGTGGGTTAGGGTAGGAAATAGACAGTGGGTTAGGGTAGGAAACAGACAGACAGTGGGTTAGGGTATGAAACAGACAGACAGTGTGTTAGGGTAGGAAATAGACAGTGGGTTAGGGTAGGAAACAGACAGACAGTGGGTTAGGGTATGAAACAGACAGACAGTGAGTTAGGGTAGGAAACAGACAGTGGGTTAGGGTAGGAAACAGACAGACAGTGGGTTAGGGTAGGAAACAGACAGACAGTGGGTTAGGGTAGGAAACAGACAGCGGGTTAGGGTATGAAACAGACAGACAGTGGGTTAGGGTAGGACACAGACAATGAGTTAGGGTATGAAATAGACAGACAGTGGGTTAGGGTATGAACAGACAGACAGTGGGTTAGGGTAGGAAATAGACAGTGGGTTAGGGTAGGAAACAGACAGACAGTGGGTTAGGGTATGAAACAGACAGACAGTGAGTTAGGGTAGGAAATAGACAGTGGGTTAGGGTAGGAAACAGACAGACAGTGGGTTAGGGTATGAAACAGACAGACAGTGAGTTAGGGTAGGAAACAGACAGTGGGTTAGGGTAGGAAACAGACAGACAGTGGGTTAGGGTAGGAAACAGACAGACAGTGTGTTAGGGTAGGAAACAGACAGTGGGTCAGGGTAGGAAACAGACAGACAGTGGGTTAGGGTAGGAAACAGACAGACAGTGGGTTAGGGTAGGAAACAGACAGACAGTGTGTTAGGGTAGGAAACAGATAGTGGGTTAGGGTAGGAAACAGACAGACAGTGGGTTAGGGTATGAAACAGACAGACAGTGGGTTAGGGTAAGAAATAGACAGACAGTGGTTTAGGGTATGAAACAGACAGACAGTGGGTTAGGGTAGGAAACAGACAGTGGGTTAGTGTAGGAAACAGACAGACAGTGGGTTAGGGTAGGAAACAGACAGCGGGTTAGGGTATGAAACAGACAGACAGTGGGTTAGGGTAGGACACAGACAATGAGTTAGGGTATGAAATAGACAGACAGTGGGTTAGGGTATGAACAGACAGACAGTGGGTTAGGGTAGGAAATAGACAGTGGGTTAGGGTAGGAAACAGACAGACAGTGGGTTAGGGTATGAAACAGACAGACAGTGTGTTAGGGTAGGAAATAGACAGTGGGTTAGGGTAGGACACAGACAGACTGTGGGTTAGGGTAGAAGACAGACAGTGGGTCAGGGTATGAAACAGACAGACAGTGGGTTAGGTAAGGAAACAGACAGACAGTGGTTTGGGTATGAAACAGACAGACAGTGGGTTAGGGTATGAAACAGACAGACAGTGGGTTAGGGTAGGACGCAGACAGTGTGTTAGGGTATGCAATAGACAGACAGTGGGTCAGGGTATGAAACAGACAGACAGTGGGTTAGGGTAGGAAATAGACAGTGGGATAGGGTAGGAAAGAGACAGTGGGTTAGGGTAGGAAACAGACAGACAGTGGGTTAGGGTAGGAAATAGACAGTGGGTTAGGGTAAGACACAGACAGACTGTGGGTTAGGGTAGGAAACAGACAGTGGGTCAGGGTATGAAACAGACAGACAGTGAGTTAGGGTAGGACAGACAGTGGGTTAGGGTAGGAAACAGACAGACAGTGGGTTAGGGTAGGAAACAGACAGACAGTGGGTTAGGGTAGGAAACAGACAGTGTGTTAGGGTAGGAAACAGACAGACAGTGGGTTAGGGTATGAAACAGACAGACAGTGAGTTAGGGTAGGAAACAGACAGTGGGTTAGGGTAGGAAACAGACAGACAGTGCGTTAGGGTAGGAAACACACAGACAGTGTGTTAGGGTAGGAAACAGACAGTGGGTTAGGGTAGGAAACAGACAGACAGTGGGTTAGGGTATGAAACAGACAGACAGTGGGTTAGGGTATGAAACAGACAGACAGTGGGTTAGGGTAGGAAATAGACAGTGGGTTAGGGTAAGACACAGACAGACAGTGGGTTAGGGTATGAAACAGACAGACAGTGGGTTAGGGTATGAAACAGACAGACAGTGGGTTAGGGTAGGAAATAGACAGTGGGTTAGGGTAAGACACAGACAGACAGTGGGTTAGGGTAGGAAACAGACAGTGGTTTAGGGTATGAAACAGACAGACAGTGGGTTAGGGTAGGACAAAGACAGTGAGTTAGGGTATGAAATAGACAGACAGTGGGTTAGGGTATGAAACAGATAGACAGTGGGTTAGGGTAGGAAATAGACAGTGGGAGAGGGTAGGAAACAGACAGTGGGTTAGGGTAGGAAACAGACAGACAGTGGGTTAGGGTATGAAACAGACAGACAGTGGGTTAGGGTAGGAAATAGACAGTGGGTTAGGGTAAGACACAGACACACTGTGGGTTAGGGTAGGAAACAGACAGTGGGTCAGGGTATGAAACAGACAGACAGTGAGTTAGGGTAGGACAAACAGTGTGTTAGGGTAGGAAACAGACAGACAGTGGGTTAGGGTATGAAACAGACAGACAGTGTGTTAGGGTAGGAAATAGACAGACAGTGGTTTAGGGTATGAAACAGACAGACAGTGTGTTAGGGTAGGAAACAGACAGTGGGTTAGGGTAGGAAACAGACAGACAGTGGGTTAGGGAATGAAATAGACAGACAGTGTGTTAGGGTATGAAACAGACAGACAATGAGTTAGGGTAGGAAACAGACATACAGTGGGTTAGGGTATGATACAGACAGACAGTGAGTTAGGGTATGATACAGACAGACAGTGGGTTAGGGTATGAAACAGACAGACAGTGAGTTAGGGTAGGAAACAGACAGTGTGTTAGGGTAGGAAACAGACAGACAGTGGGTTAGGGTATGAAACAGACAGACAGTGAGTTAGGGTAGGAAACAGACAGTGGGTTAGGGTAGGAAACAGACAGACAGTGGGTTAGGGTAGGAAACAGACAGACAGTGTGTTAGGGTAGGAAACAGACAGTGGGTTAGGGTAGGAAACAGACAGACAGTGGGTTAGGGTAGGAAACAGACAGACAGTGGGTTAGGGTAGGAAACAGACAGACAGTGTGTTAGGGTAGGAAACAGATAGTGGGTTAGGGTAGGAAACAGACAGACAGTGGGTTAGGGTATGAAACAGACAGACAGTGGGTTAGGGTAAGAAATAGACAGACAGTGGTTTAGGGTATGAAACAGACAGACAGTGGGTTAGGGTAGGAAACAGACAGTGGGTTAGTGTAGGAAACAGACAGACAGTGGGTTATGGTAGGAAACAGACAGCGGGTTAGGGTATGAAACAGACAGACAGTGGGTTAGGGTAGGACACAGACAATGAGTTAGTGTATGAAATAGACAGACAGTGGGTTAGGGTATGAACAGACAGACAGTGGGTTAGGGTAGGAAATAGACAGTGGGTTAGGGTAGGAAACAGACAGACAGTGGGTTAGGGTATGAAACAGACAGACAGTGTGTTAGGGTAGGAAATAGACAGTGGGTTAGGGTAGGACACAGACAGACTGTGGGTTAGGGTAGAAGACAGACAGTGGGTCAGGGTATGAAACAGACAGACAGTGGGTTAGGTAAGGAAACAGACAGACAGTGGTTTGGGTATGAAACTGACAGACAGTGGGTTAGGGTATGAAACAGACAGACAGTGGGTTAGGGTAGGACGCAGACAGTGTGTTAGGGTATGCAATAGACAGACAGTGGGTTAGGGTAGGAAATAGACAGTGGGATAGGGTAGGAAAGAGACAGTGGGTTAGGGTAGGAAACAGACAGACAGTGGGTTAGGGTATGAAACAGACAGACAGTGGGTTAGGGTAGGAAATAGACAGTGGGTTAGGGTAAGACACAGACAGACTGTGGGTTAGGGTAGGAAACAGACAGTGGGTCAGGGTATGAAACAGACAGACAGTGAGTTAGGGTAGGACAGACAGTGGGTTAGGGTAGGAAACAGACAGACAGTGGGTTAGGGTAGGAAATAGACAGTGGGTTAGGGTAGGACACAGACAGACTGTGGGTTAGGGAAGAAGACAGACAGTGGGTCAGGGTATGAAACAGACAGACAGTAGTTTAGGTAAGGAAACAGACAGACAGTGGTTTGGGTATGAAACAGACAGACAGTGGGTTAGGGTAGGAAACAGACAGACAGTGGGTTAGGGTAGGAAACAGACAGTGGGTTAGGGTATGAAACAGACAGACAGTGGGGTATGGTAGGACGCAGACAGTGTGTTAGGGTATGCGATAGACAGACAGTGGGTTAGGGTATGAAACAGACAGACAGTGGGTTAGGGTAGGAAATAGACAGACAGTGGGTTAGGGTATGAAACAGACAGACAGTGAGTTAGGGTAGGAAACAGACAGTGGGTTAGGGTAGGAAACAGACAGACAGTGGGTTAGGGTAGGAAACAGACAGACAGTGTGTTAGGGTAGGAAACAGACAGTGGGTCAGGGTAGGAAACAGACAGACAGTGGGTTAGGGTAGGAAACAGACAGACAGTGGGTTAGGGTAGGAAACAGACAGACAGTGTGTTAGGGTAGGAAACAGATAGTGGGTTAGGGTAGGAAACAGACAGACAGTGGGTTAGGGTATGAAACAGACAGACAGTGAGTTAGGGTAGGAAACAGACAGTGGGTTAGGGTAGGAAACAGACAGACAGTGGGTTAGGGTAGGAAACAGACAGACAGTGTGTTAGGGTAGGAAACAGACAGTGGGTCAGGGTAGGAAACAGACAGACAGTGGGTTAGGGTAGGAAACAGACAGACAGTGGGTTAGGGTAGGAAACAGACAGACAGTGTGTTAGGGTAGGAAACAGATAGTGGGTTAGGGTAGGAAACAGACAGACAGTGGGTTAGGGTATGAAACAGACAGACAGTGGGTTAGGGTAAGAAATAGCCAGACAGTGGTTTAGGGTATGAAACAGACAGACAGTGGGTTAGGGTAGGAAACAGACAGTGGGTTAGTGTAGGAAACAGACAGACAGTGGGTTAGGGTAGGAAACAGACAGCGGGTTAGGGTATGAAACAGACAGACAGTGGGTTAGGGTAGGACACAGACAATGAGTTAGGGTATGAAATAGACAGACAGTGGGTTAGGGTATGAACAGACAGACAGTGGGTTAGGGTAGGAAATAGACAGTGGGTTAGGGTAGGAAACAGACAGACAGTGGGTTAGGGTATGAAACAGACAGACAGTGTGTTAGGGTAGGAAATAGACAGTGGGTTAGGGTAGGAAACAGACAGACAGTGGGTTAGGGTATGAAACAGAGAGACAGTGAGTTAGGGTAGGAAACAGACAGTGGGTTAGGGTAGGAAACAGACAGACAGTGGGTTAGGGTAGGAAACAGACAGACAGTGGGTTAGGGTAGGAAACAGACAGCGGGTTAGGGTATGAAACAGACAGACAGTGGGTTAGGGTAGGACACAGACAATGAGTTAGGGTATGAAATAGACAGACAGTGGGTTAGGGTATGAACAGACAGACAGTGGGTTAGGGTAGGAAATAGACAGTGGGTTAGGGTAGGAAACAGACAGACAGTGGGTTAGGGTATGAAACAGACAGACAGTGAGTTAGGGTAGGAAATAGACAGTGGGTTAGGGTAGGAAACAGACAGACAGTGGGTTAGGGTATGAAACAGACAGACAGTGAGTTAGGGTAGGAAACAGACAGTGGGTTAGGGTAGGAAACAGACAGACAGTGGGTTAGGGTAGGAAACAGACAGACAGTGTGTTAGGGTAGGAAACAGACAGTGGGTCAGGGTAGGAAACAGACAGACAGTGGGTTAGGGTAGGAAACAGACAGACAGTGGGTTAGGGTAGGAAACAGACAGACAGTGTGTTAGGGTAGGAAACAGATAGTGGGTTAGGGTAGGAAACAGACAGACAGTGGGTTAGGGTATGAAACAGACAGACAGTGGGTTAGGGTAAGAAATAGACAGACAGTGGTTTAGGGTATGAAACAGACAGACAGTGGGTTAGGGTAGGAAACAGACAGTGGGTTAGTGTAGGAAACAGACAGACAGTGGGTTAGGGTAGGAAACAGACAGCGGGTTAGGGTATGAAACAGACAGACAGTGGGTTAGGGTAGGACACAGACAATGAGTTAGGGTATGAAATAGACAGACAGTGGGTTAGGGTATGAACAGACAGACAGTGGGTTAGGGTAGGAAATAGACAGTGGGTTAGGGTAGGAAACAGACAGACAGTGGGTTAGGGTATGAAACAGACAGACAGTGTGTTAGGGTAGGAAATAGACAGTGGGTTAGGGTAGGACACAGACAGACTGTGGGTTAGGGTAGAAGACAGACAGTGGGTCAGGGTATGAAACAGACAGACAGTGGGTTAGGTAAGGAAACAGACAGACAGTGGTTTGGGTATGAAACAGACAGACAGTGGGTTAGGGTATGAAACAGACAGACAGTGGGTTAGGGTAGGACGCAGACAGTGTGTTAGGGTATGCAATAGACAGACAGTGGGTCAGGGTATGAAACAGACAGACAGTGGGTTAGGGTAGGAAATAGACAGTGGGATAGGGTAGGAAAGAGACAGTGGGTTAGGGTAGGAAACAGACAGACAGTGGGTTAGGGTAGGAAATAGACAGTGGGTTAGGGTAAGACACAGACAGACTGTGGGTTAGGGTAGGAAACAGACAGTGGGTCAGGGTATGAAACAGACAGACAGTGAGTTAGGGTAGGACAGACAGTGGGTTAGGGTAGGAAACAGACAGACAGTGGGTTAGGGTAGGAAACAGACAGACAGTGGGTTAGGGTAGGAAACAGACAGTGTGTTAGGGTAGGAAACAGACAGACAGTGGGTTAGGGTATGAAACAGACAGACAGTGAGTTAGGGTAGGAAACAGACAGTGGGTTAGGGTAGGAAACAGACAGACAGTGCGTTAGGGTAGGAAACACACAGACAGTGTGTTAGGGTAGGAAACAGACAGTGGGTTAGGGTAGGAAACAGACAGACAGTGGGTTAGGGTATGAAACAGACAGACAGTGGGTTAGGGTATGAAACAGACAGACAGTGGGTTAGGGTAGGAAATAGACAGTGGGTTAGGGTAAGACACAGACAGACAGTGGGTTAGGGTATGAAACAGACAGACAGTGGGTTAGGGTATGAAACAGACAGACAGTGGGTTAGGGTAGGAAATAGACAGTGGGTTAGGGTAAGACACAGACAGACAGTGGGTTAGGGTAGGAAACAGACAGTGGTTTAGGGTATGAAACAGACAGACAGTGGGTTAGGGTAGGACAAAGACAGTGAGTTAGGGTATGAAATAGACAGACAGTGGGTTAGGGTATGAAACAGATAGACAGTGGGTTAGGGTAGGAAATAGACAGTGGGAGAGGGTAGGAAACAGACAGTGGGTTAGGGTAGGAAACAGACAGACAGTGGGTTAGGGTATGAAACAGACAGACAGTGGGTTAGGGTAGGAAATAGACAGTGGGTTAGGGTAAGACACAGACACACTGTGGGTTAGGGTAGGAAACAGACAGTGGGTCAGGGTATGAAACAGACAGACAGTGGGTTAGGGTAGGAAATAGACAGTGGGATAGGGTAGGAAAGAGACAGTGGGTTAGGGTAGGAAACAGACAGACAGTGGGTTAGGGTAGGAAATAGACAGTGGGTTAGGGTAAGACACAGACAGACTGTGGGTTAGGGTAGGAAACAGACAGTGGGTCAGGGTATGAAACAGACAGACAGTGAGTTAGGGTAGGACAGACAGTGGGTTAGGGTAGGAAACAGACAGACAGTGGGTTAGGGTAGGAAACAGACAGACAGTGGGTTAGGGTAGGAAACAGACAGTGTGTTAGGGTAGGAAACAGACAGACAGTGGGTTAGGGTATGAAACAGACAGACAGTGAGTTAGGGTAGGAAACAGACAGTGGGTTAGGGTAGGAAACAGACAGACAGTGCGTTAGGGTAGGAAACACACAGACAGTGTGTTAGGGTAGGAAACAGACAGTGGGTTAGGGTAGGAAACAGACAGACAGTGGGTTAGGGTATGAAACAGACAGACAGTGGGTTAGGGTATGAAACAGACAGACAGTGGGTTAGGGTAGGAAATAGACAGTGGGTTAGGGTAAGACACAGACAGACAGTGGGTTAGGGTATGAAACAGACAGACAGTGGGTTAGGGTATGAAACAGACAGACAGTGGGTTAGGGTAGGAAATAGACAGTGGGTTAGGGTAAGACACAGACAGACAGTGGGTTAGGGTAGGAAACAGACAGTGGTTTAGGGTATGAAACAGACAGACAGTGGGTTAGGGTAGGACAAAGACAGTGAGTTAGGGTATGAAATAGACAGACAGTGGGTTAGGGTATGAAACAGATAGACAGTGGGTTAGGGTAGGAAATAGACAGTGGGAGAGGGTAGGAAACAGACAGTGGGTTAGGGTAGGAAACAGACAGACAGTGGGTTAGGGTATGAAACAGACAGACAGTGGGTTAGGGTAGGAAATAGACAGTGGGTTAGGGTAAGACACAGACACACTGTGGGTTAGGGTAGGAAACAGACAGTGGGTCAGGGTATGAAACAGACAGACAGTGAGTTAGGGTAGGACAAACAGTGTGTTAGGGTAGGAAACAGACAGACAGTGGGTTAGGGTATGAACAGACAGACAGTGGGTTAGGGTAGGAAATAGACAGTGGGTTAGGGTAGGAAACAGACAGACAGTGGGTTAGGGTATGAAACAGACAGACAGTGAGTTAGGGTAGGAAATAGACAGTGGGTTAGGGTAGGAAACAGACAGACAGTGGGTTAGGGTATGAAACAGACAGTGGGTCAGGGTAGGAAACAGACAGACAGTGGGTTAGGGTAGGAAACAGACAGACAGTGGGTTAGGGTAGGAAACAGACAGACAGTGTGTTAGGGTAGGAAACAGATAGTGGGTTAGGGTAGGAAACAGACAGACAGTGGGTTAGGGTATGAAACAGACAGACAGTGGGTTAGGGTAAGAAATAGACAGACAGTGGTTTAGGGTATGAAACAGACAGACAGTGGGTTAGGGTAGGAAACAGACAGTGGGTTAGTGTAGGAAACAGACAGACAGTGGGTTAGGGTAGGAAACAGACAGCGGGTTAGGGTATGAAACAGACAGACAGTGGGTTAGGGTAGGACACAGACAATGAGTTAGGGTATGAAATAGACAGACAGTGGGTTAGGGTATGAACAGACAGACAGTGGGTTAGGGTAGGAAATAGACAGTGGGTTAGGGTAGGAAACAGACAGACAGTGGGTTAGGGTATGAAACAGACAGACAGTGTGTTAGGGTAGGAAATAGACAGTGGGTTAGGGTAGGACACAGACAGACTGTGGGTTAGGGTAGAAGACAGACAGTGGGTCAGGGTATGAAACAGACAGACAGTGGGTTAGGTAAGGAAACAGACAGACAGTGGTTTGGGTATGAAACAGACAGACAGTGGGTTAGGGTATGAAACAGACAGACAGTGGGTTAGGGTAGGACGCAGACAGTGTGTTAGGGTATGCAATAGACAGACAGTGGGTTAGGGTAGGAAACAGACAGCGGGTTAGGGTATGAAACAGACAGACAGTGGGTTAGGGTAGGACACAGACAATGAGTTAGGGTATGAAATAGACAGACAGTGGGTTAGGGTATGAACAGACAGACAGTGGGTTAGGGTAGGAAATAGACAGTGGGTTAGGGTAGGAAACAGACAGACAGTGGGTTAGGGTATGAAACAGACAGACAGTGTGTTAGGGTAGGAAATAGACAGTGGGTTAGGGTAGGACACAGACAGACTGTGGGTTAGGGTAGAAGACAGACAGTGGGTCAGGGTATGAAACAGACAGACAGTGGGTTAGGTAAGGAAACAGACAGACAGTGGTTTGGGTATGAAACAGACAGACAGTGGGTTAGGGTATGAAACAGACAGACAGTGGGTTAGGGTAGGACGCAGACAGTGTGTTAGGGTATGCAATAGACAGACAGTGGGTTAGGGTATGAAACAGACAGACAGTGGGTTAGGGTAGGAAATAGACAGTGGGATAGGGTAGGAAAGAGACAGTGGGTTAGGGTAGGAAACAGACAGACAGTGGGTTAGGGTAGGAAATAGACAGTGGGTTAGGGTAAGACACAGACAGACTGTGGGTTAGGGTAGGAAACAGACAGTGGGTCAGGGTATGAAACAGACAGACAGTGAGTTAGGGTAGGACAGACAGTGGGTTAGGGTAGGAAACAGACAGACAGTGGGTTAGGGTAGGAAACAGACAGACAGTGGGTTAGGGTAGGAAACAGACAGTGTGTTAGGGTAGGAAACAGACAGACAGTGGGTTAGGGTATGAAACAGACAGACAGTGAGTTAGGGTAGGAAACAGACAGTGGGTTAGGGTAGGAAACAGACAGACAGTGCGTTAGGGTAGGAAACACACAGACAGTGTGTTAGGGTAGGAAACAGACAGTGGGTTAGGGTAGGAAACAGACAGACAGTGGGTTAGGGTATGAAACAGACAGACAGTGGGTTAGGGTATGAAACAGACAGACAGTGGGTTAGGGTAGGAAATAGACAGTGGGTTAGGGTAAGACACAGACAGACAGTGGGTTAGGGTATGAAACAGACAGACAGTGGGTTAGGGTATGAAACAGACAGACAGTGGGTTAGGGTAGGAAATAGACAGTGGGTTAGGGTAAGACACAGACAGACAGTGGGTTAGGGTAGGAAACAGACAGTGGTTTAGGGTATGAAACAGACAGACAGTGGGTTAGGGTAGGACAAAGACAGTGAGTTAGGGTATGAAATAGACAGACAGTGGGTTAGGGTATGAAACAGATAGACAGTGGGTTAGGGTAGGAAATAGACAGTGGGAGAGGGTAGGAAACAGACAGTGGGTTAGGGTAGGAAACAGACAGACAGTGGGTTAGGGTATGAAACAGACAGACAGTGGGTTAGGGTAGGAAATAGACAGTGGGTTAGGGTAAGACACAGACACACTGTGGGTTAGGGTAGGAAACAGACAGTGGGTCAGGGTATGAAACAGACAGACAGTGAGTTAGGGTAGGACAAACAGTGTGTTAGGGTAGGAAACAGACAGACAGTGGGTTAGGGTATGAAACAGACAGACAGTGTGTTAGGGTAGGAAATAGACAGACAGTGGTTTAGGGTATGAAACAGACAGACAGTGTGTTAGGGTAGGAAACAGACAGTGGGTTAGGGTAGGAAACAGACAGACAGTGGGTTAGGGAATGAAATAGACAGACAGTGTGTTAGGGTATGAAACAGACAGACAATGAGTTAGGGTAGGAAACAGACATACAGTGGGTTAGGGTATGATACAGACAGACAGTGAGTTAGGGTATGATACAGACAGACAGTGGGTTAGGGTATGAAACAGACAGACAGTGAGTTAGGGTAGGAAACAGACAGTGTGTTAGGGTAGGAAACAGACAGACAGTGGGTTAGGGTATGAAACAGACAGACAGTGAGTTAGGGTAGGAAACAGACAGTGGGTTAGGGTAGGAAACAGACAGACAGTGGGTTAGGGTAGGAAACAGACAGACAGTGTGTTAGGGTAGGAAACAGACAGTGGGTTAGGGTAGGAAACAGACAGACAGTGGGTTAGGGTAGGAAACAGACAGACAGTGGGTTAGGGTAGGAAACAGACAGACAGTGTGTTAGGGTAGGAAACAGATAGTGGGTTAGGGTAGGAAACAGACAGACAGTGGGTTAGGGTATGAAACAGACAGACAGTGGGTTAGGGTAAGAAATAGACAGACAGTGGTTTAGGGTATGAAACAGACAGACAGTGGGTTAGGGTAGGAAACAGACAGTGGGTTAGTGTAGGAAACAGACAGACAGTGGGTTAGGGTAGGAAACAGACAGCGGGTTAGGGTATGAAACAGACAGACAGTGGGTTAGGGTAGGACACAGACAATGAGTTAGGGTATGAAATAGACAGACAGTGGGTTAGGGTATGAACAGACAGACAGTGGGTTAGGGTAGGAAATAGACAGTGGGTTAGGGTAGGAAACAGACAGACAGTGGGTTAGGGTATGAAACAGACAGACAGTGTGTTAGGGTAGGAAATAGACAGTGGGTTAGGGTAGGACACAGACAGACTGTGGGTTAGGGTAGAAGACAGACAGTGGGTCAGGGTATGAAACAGACAGACAGTGGGTTAGGTAAGGAAACAGACAGACAGTGGTTTGGGTATGAAACTGACAGACAGTGGGTTAGGGTATGAAACAGACAGACAGTGGGTTAGGGTAGGAAACAGACAGACAGTGTGTTAGGGTATGCAATAGACAGACAGTGGGTTAGGGTAGGAAATAGACAGTGGGATAGGGTAGGAAAGAGACAGTGGGTTAGGGTAGGAAACAGACAGACAGTGGGTTAGGGTATGAAACAGACAGACAGTGGGTTAGGGTAGGAAATAGACAGTGGGTTAGGGTAAGACACAGACAGACTGTGGGTTAGGGTAGGAAACAGACAGTGGGTCAGGGTATGAAACAGACAGACAGTGAGTTAGGGTAGGACAGACAGTGGGTTAGGGTAGGAAACAGACAGACAGTGGGTTAGGGTAGGAAATAGACAGTGGGTTAGGGTAGGACACAGACAGACTGTGGGTTAGGGAAGAAGACAGACAGTGGGTCAGGGTATGAAACAGACAGACAGTGGTTTAGGTAAGGAAACAGACAGACAGTGGTTTGGGTATGAAACAGACAGACAGTGGGTTAGGGTAGGAAACAGACAGACAGTGGGTTAGGGTAGGAAACAGACAGTGGGTTAGGGTATGAAACAGACAGACAGTGGGGTATGGTAGGACGCAGACAGTGTGTTAGGGTATGCGATAGACAGACAGTGGGTTAGGGTATGAAACAGACAGACAGTGGGTTAGGGTAGGAAATAGACAGTGGGATAGGGTAGGAAAGAGACAGTGGTTTAGGGTAGGAAACAGACAGACAGTGGGTTAGGGTATGAAACAGACAGACAGTGGGTTAGGGTAGGAAATAGACACTGGGTTAGGGTAAGACACAGACAGACTGTGGGTTAGGGTAGGAAACAGACAGTGGGTCAGGGTATGAAACAGACAGACAGTGGGTTAGGTAAGGAAACAGACAGACAGTGGTTTGGGTATGAAACAGACAGACAGTGGGTTAGGGTAGGAAACAGACAGACAGTGGGTTAGGGTAGGAAACAGACAGTGGGTTAGGGTAGGAAACAGACAGACAGTGGGTTAGGGTATGAAACAGACAGACAATGAGTTAGGGTAGGAAACAGACAGACAGTGAGTTAGGGTAGGACAGACAGACAGTGTGTTAGGTTAGGAAACAGACAGACAGTGGGTTAGGGTAGGAATCAGACAGACAGTGGGTTAGGGTAGGAAACAGACAGTGTGTTAGGGTAGGAAACAGACAGACAGTGGGTTAGGGTATGAAACAGACAGACAGACAGTGAGTCAGGGTGGGAAACAGACAGTGGGTTAGGGTAGGAAACAGACAGACAGTGGGTTAGGGTAGGAAACAGACAGACAGTGTGTTAGGGTAGGAAACAGACAGTGGGTTAGGGTAGGAAACAGACAGACAGTGGGTTAGGGTATGAAACAGACAGACAGTGTGTTAGGGTAAGAAATAGACAGACAGTGGTTTAGGGTATGAAACAGACAGACAGTGGGTTAGGGTAGGAAACAGACAGTGGGTTAGGGTAGGAAACAGACAGACAGTGGGTTAGGGTAGGAAACAGACAGTGGGTTAGGGTATGAAACAGACAGACAGTGGGTTAGGGTAGGACACAGACAATGAGTTAGGGTATGAAATAGATAGACAGTGGGTTAGGGTATGAAACAGACAGACAGTGGGTTAGGGTAGGAAATAGACAGTGGGTTAGGGTAAGACACAGACAGACTGTGGGTTAGGGTAGCAGACAGACAGTGGGTCAGGGTATGAAACAGACAGACAGTGAGTTAGGGTAGGACAGACAGTGGGTTAGGGTAGGAAACAGACAGACAGTGGGTTAGGGTAGGAAACAGACAGACAGTGTGTTAGGGTAGGAAACAGACAGTGTGTTAGGGTAGGAAACAGACAGACAGTGGGTTAGGGTATGAAACAGACAGACAGTGAGTTAGGGTAGGAAACAGACAGTGGGTTAGGGTAGGAAACAGACAGACAGTGCGTTAGGGTAGGAAACAGACAGACAGTGTGTTAGGGTAGGAAACAGACAGTGTGTTAGGGTAGGAAACAGACAGACAGTGGGTTAGGGTATGAAACAGACAGACAGTGGGTTAGGGTAGGAAATAGACAGACAGTGGTTTAGGGTATGAAACAGACAGACAGTGGGTTAGGGTAGGAAACAGACAGTGGGTTAGGGTAGGAAACAGACAGACAGTGGGTTAGGGTATGAAACAGACAGACAGTGGGTTAGGGTAGGAAATAGACAGTGGGATAGGGTAGGAAAGAGACAGTGGGTTAGGGTAGGAAACAGACAGACAGTGTGTTAGGGTATGAAACAGACAGACAGTGGGTTAGGGTAGGAAACAGACAGATAGTGAGTTAGGGTAGCACAAACAGTGGGTTAGGGTAGGAAACAGACAGACAGTGGGTTAGGGTAGGAAACAGACAGACAGTGTGTCAGGGTAGGAAACAGACAGTGTGTTAGGGTAGGAAATAGACAGACAGTGGTTTAGGGTATGAAACAGACAGACAGTGTGTCAGGGTAGGAAACAGACAGTGGGTTAGGGTAGGAAACAAACAGACAGTGGGTTAGGGTATGAACCAGACAGACAGTGGGTTAGGGTAGGAAATAGACAGACAGTGGTTTAGGGTATGAAACAGACAGACAGTGGGTTAGGGTAGGAAACAGACAGTGGGTTAGGGTAGGAAACAGACAGACAGTGGGTTAGGGTATGAAACAGACAGACAGTGGGTTAGGGTAGGAAATAGACAGTGGGATAGGGTAGGAAACAGACGTGGGTTAGGGTAGGAAACAGACAGACAGTGGGTTAGGGTATGAAACAGACAGACAGTGGGTTAGGGTAGGAAATAGACAGTGGGTTAGGGTAAGACACAGACAGACAGTGGGTTAGGGTAGGAAATAGACAGTGGGTTAGGGTAAGACACAGACAGACTGTGGGTTAGGGTAGCAGACAGACAGTGGGTCAGGGTATGAAACAGACAGACAGTGAGTTAGGGTAGGACAGACAGTGGGTTAGGGTAGGAAACAGACAGACAGTGGGTTAGGGTAGGAAACAGACAGACAGTGTGTTAGGGTAGGAAACAGACAGTGTGTTAGGGTAGGAAACAGACAGACAGTGGGTTAGGGTATGAAACAGACAGACAGTGAGTTAGGGTAGGAAACAGACAGTGGGTTAGGGTAGGAAACAGACAGACAGTGCGTTAGGGTAGGAAACAGACAGACAGTGTGTTAGGGTAGGAAACAGACAGTGTGTTAGGGTAGGAAACAGACAGACAGTGGGTTAGGGTATGAAACAGACAGACAGTGGGTTAGGGTAGGAAATAGACAGACAGTGGTTTAGGGTATGAAACAGACAGACAGTGGGTTAGGGTAGGAAACAGACAGTGGGTTAGGGTAGGAAACAGACAGACAGTGGGTTAGGGTATGAAACAGACAGACAGTGGGTTAGGGTAGGAACTAGACAGTGGGATAGGGTAGGAAAGAGACAGTGGGTTAGGGTAGGAAACAGACAGACAGTGTGTTAGGGTATGAAACAGACAGACAGTGGGTTAGGGTAGGAAACAGACAGATAGTGAGTTAGGGTAGCACAAACAGTGGGTTAGGGTAGGAAACAGACAGACAGTGGGTTAGGGTAGGAAACAGACAGACAGTGTGTCAGGGTAGGAAACAGACAGTGGGTTAGGGTAGGAAACAGACAGACAGTGGGTTAGGGTATGAAACAGACAGACAGTGTGTTAGGGTAGGAAATAGACAGACAGTGGTTTAGGGTATGAAACAGACAGACAGTGTGTCAGGGTAGGAAACAGACAGTGGGTTAGGGTAGGAAACAAACAGACAGTGGGTTAGGGTATGAACCAGACAGACAGTGGGTTAGGGTAGGAAATAGACAGACAGTGGTTTAGGGTATGAAACAGACAGACAGTGGGTTAGGGTAGGAAACAGACAGTGGGTTAGGGTAGGAAACAGACAGACAGTGGGTTAGGGTATGAAACAGACAGACAGTGGGTTAGGGTAGGAAATAGACAGTGGGATAGGGTAGGAAACAGACGTGGGTTAGGGTAGGAAACAGACAGACAGTGGGTTAGGGTATGAAACAGACAGACAGTGGGTTAGGGTAGGAAATAGACAGTGGGTTAGGGTAAGACACAGACAGACAGTGGGTTAGGGTAGGAAACAGACAGTGGGTTAGGGTATGAAACAGACAGACAGTGGGTTAGGGTAGGACAAAGACAGTGAGTTAGGGTATGAAATAGACAGACAGTGGGTTAGGGTATGAAACAGACAGACAGTGGGTTAGGGTAGGAAACAGACAGTGTGTTAGGGTAGGAAACAGACAGACAGTGGGTTAGGGTATGAAACAGACAGACAGTGAGTTAGGGTAGGAAACAGACAGTGGGTTAGGGTAGGAAACAGACAGACAGTGGGTTAGGGTAGGAAACAGACAGACAGTGTGTTAGGGTAGGAAACAGACAGTGGGTTAGGGTAGGAAACAGACAGACAGTGGGTTAGGGTAGGAAACAGACAGACAGTGGGTTAGGGTAGGAAACAGACAGACAGTGTGTTAGGGTAGGAAACAGATAGTGGGTTAGGGTAGGAAACAGACAGACAGTGGGTTAGGGTATGAAACAGACAGACAGTGGGTTAGGGTAAGAAATAGACAGACAGTGGTTTAGGGTATGAAACAGACAGACAGTGGGTTAGGGTAGGAAACAGACAGTGGGTTAGTGTAGGAAACAGACAGACAGTGGGTTAGGGTAGGAAACAGACAGCGGGTTAGGGTATGAAACAGACAGACAGTGGGTTAGGGTAGGACACAGACAATGAGTTAGGGTATGAAATAGACAGACAGTGGGTTAGGGTATGAACAGACAGACAGTGGGTTAGGGTAGGAAATAGACAGTGGGTTAGGGTAGGAAACAGACAGACAGTGGGTTAGGGTATGAAACAGACAGACAGTGTGTTAGGGTAGGAAATAGACAGTGGGTTAGGGTAGGACACAGACAGACTGTGGGTTAGGGTAGAAGACAGACAGTGGGTCAGGGTATGAAACAGACAGACAGTGGGTTAGGTAAGGAAACAGACAGACAGTGGTTTGGGTATGAAACTGACAGACAGTGGGTTAGGGTATGAAACAGACAGACAGTGGGTTAGGGTAGGAAACAGACAGACAGTGTGTTAGGGTATGCAATAGACAGACAGTGGGTTAGGGTAGGAAATAGACAGTGGGATAGGGTAGGAAAGAGACAGTGGGTTAGGGTAGGAAACAGACAGACAGTGGGTTAGGGTATGAAACAGACAGACAGTGGGTTAGGGTAGGAAATAGACAGTGGGTTAGGGTAAGACACAGACAGACTGTGGGTTAGGGTAGGAAACAGACAGTGGGTCAGGGTATGAAACAGACAGACAGTGAGTTAGGGTAGGACAGACAGTGGGTTAGGGTAGGAAACAGACAGACAGTGGGTTAGGGTAGGAAATAGACAGTGGGTTAGGGTAGGACACAGACAGACTGTGGGTTAGGGAAGAAGACAGACAGTGGGTCAGGGTATGAAACAGACAGACAGTGGTTTAGGTAAGGAAACAGACAGACAGTGGTTTGGGTATGAAACAGACAGACAGTGGGTTAGGGTAGGAAACAGACAGACAGTGGGTTAGGGTAGGAAACAGACAGTGGGTTAGGGTATGAAACAGACAGACAGTGGGGTATGGTAGGACGCAGACAGTGTGTTAGGGTATGCGATAGACAGACAGTGGGTTAGGGTATGAAACAGACAGACAGTGGGTTAGGGTAGGAAATAGACAGTGGGATAGGGTAGGAAAGAGACAGTGGTTTAGGGTAGGAAACAGACAGACAGTGGGTTAGGGTATGAAACAGACAGACAGTGGGTTAGGGTAGGAAATAGACACTGGGTTAGGGTAAGACACAGACAGACTGTGGGTTAGGGTAGGAAACAGACAGTGGGTCAGGGTATGAAACAGACAGACAGTGGGTTAGGTAAGGAAACAGACAGACAGTGGTTTGGGTATGAAACAGACAGACAGTGGGTTAGGGTAGGAAACAGACAGACAGTGGGTTAGGGTAGGAAACAGACAGTGGGTTAGGGTAGGAAACAGACAGACAGTGGGTTAGGGTATGAAACAGACAGACAATGAGTTAGGGTAGGAAACAGACAGACAGTGAGTTAGGGTAGGACAGACAGACAGTGTGTTAGGTTAGGAAACAGACAGACAGTGGGTTAGGGTAGGAATCAGACAGACAGTGGGTTAGGGTAGGAAACAGACAGTGTGTTAGGGTAGGAAACAGACAGACAGTGGGTTAGGGTATGAAACAGACAGACAGACAGTGAGTCAGGGTGGGAAACAGACAGTGGGTTAGGGTAGGAAACAGACAGACAGTGGGTTAGGGTAGGAAACAGACAGACAGTGTGTTAGGGTAGGAAACAGACAGTGGGTTAGGGTAGGAAACAGACAGACAGTGGGTTAGGGTATGAAACAGACAGACAGTGTGTTAGGGTAAGAAATAGACAGACAGTGGTTTAGGGTATGAAACAGACAGACAGTGGGTTAGGGTAGGAAACAGACAGTGGGTTAGGGTAGGAAACAGACAGACAGTGGGTTAGGGTAGGAAACAGACAGTGGGTTAGGGTATGAAACAGACAGACAGTGGGTTAGGGTAGGACACAGACAATGAGTTAGGGTATGAAATAGATAGACAGTGGGTTAGGGTATGAAACAGACAGACAGTGGGTTAGGGTAGGAAATAGACAGTGGGTTAGGGTAAGACACAGACAGACTGTGGGTTAGGGTAGCAGACAGACAGTGGGTCAGGGTATGAAACAGACAGACAGTGAGTTAGGGTAGGACAGACAGTGGGTTAGGGTAGGAAACAGACAGACAGTGGGTTAGGGTAGGAAACAGACAGACAGTGTGTTAGGGTAGGAAACAGACAGTGTGTTAGGGTAGGAAACAGACAGACAGTGGGTTAGGGTATGAAACAGACAGACAGTGAGTTAGGGTAGGAAACAGACAGTGGGTTAGGGTAGGAAACAGACAGACAGTGCGTTAGGGTAGGAAACAGACAGACAGTGTGTTAGGGTAGGAAACAGACAGTGTGTTAGGGTAGGAAACAGACAGACAGTGGGTTAGGGTATGAAACAGACAGACAGTGGGTTAGGGTAGGAAATAGACAGACAGTGGTTTAGGGTATGAAACAGACAGACAGTGGGTTAGGGTAGGAAACAGACAGTGGGTTAGGGTAGGAAACAGACAGACAGTGGGTTAGGGTATGAAACAGACAGACAGTGGGTTAGGGTAGGAAATAGACAGTGGGATAGGGTAGGAAAGAGACAGTGGGTTAGGGTAGGAAACAGACAGACAGTGTGTTAGGGTATGAAACAGACAGACAGTGGGTTAGGGTAGGAAACAGACAGATAGTGTGTCAGGGTAGGAAACAGACAGTGGGTTAGGGTAGGAAACAGACAGACAGTGGGTTAGGGTATGAAACAGACAGACAGTGTGTTAGGGTAGGAAATAGACAGACAGTGGTTTAGGGTATGAAACAGACAGACAGTGTGTCAGGGTAGGAAACAGACAGTGGGTTAGGGTAGGAAACAAACAGACAGTGGGTTAGGGTATGAACCAGACAGACAGTGGGTTAGGGTAGGAAATAGACAGACAGTGGTTTAGGGTATGAAACAGACAGACAGTGGGTTAGGGTAGGAAACAGACAGTGGGTTAGGGTAGGAAACAGACAGACAGTGGGTTAGGGTATGAAACAGACAGACAGTGGGTTAGGGTAGGAAATAGACAGTGGGATAGGGTAGGAAACAGACGTGGGTTAGGGTAGGAAACAGACAGACAGTGGGTTAGGGTATGAAACAGACAGACAGTGGGTTAGGGTAGGAAATAGACAGTGGGTTAGGGTAAGACACAGACAGACAGTGGGTTAGGGTAGGAAATAGACAGTGGGTTAGGGTAAGACACAGACAGACTGTGGGTTAGGGTAGCAGACAGACAGTGGGTCAGGGTATGAAACAGACAGACAGTGAGTTAGGGTAGGACAGACAGTGGGTTAGGGTAGGAAACAGACAGACAGTGGGTTAGGGTAGGAAACAGACAGACAGTGTGTTAGGGTAGGAAACAGACAGTGTGTTAGGGTAGGAAACAGACAGACAGTGGGTTAGGGTATGAAACAGACAGACAGTGAGTTAGGGTAGGAAACAGACAGTGGGTTAGGGTAGGAAACAGACAGACAGTGCGTTAGGGTAGGAAACAGACAGACAGTGTGTTAGGGTAGGAAACAGACAGTGTGTTAGGGTAGGAAACAGACAGACAGTGGGTTAGGGTATGAAACAGACAGACAGTGGGTTAGGGTAGGAAATAGACAGACAGTGGTTTAGGGTATGAAACAGACAGACAGTGGGTTAGGGTAGGAAACAGACAGTGGGTTAGGGTAGGAAACAGACAGACAGTGGGTTAGGGTATGAAACAGACAGACAGTGGGTTAGGGTAGGAACTAGACAGTGGGATAGGGTAGGAAAGAGACAGTGGGTTAGGGTAGGAAACAGACAGACAGTGTGTTAGGGTATGAAACAGACAGACAGTGGGTTAGGGTAGGAAACAGACAGATAGTGAGTTAGGGTAGCACAAACAGTGGGTTAGGGTAGGAAACAGACAGACAGTGGGTTAGGGTAGGAAACAGACAGACAGTGTGTCAGGGTAGGAAACAGACAGTGGGTTAGGGTAGGAAACAGACAGACAGTGGGTTAGGGTATGAAACAGACAGACAGTGTGTTAGGGTAGGAAATAGACAGACAGTGGTTTAGGGTATGAAACAGACAGACAGTGTGTCAGGGTAGGAAACAGACAGTGGGTTAGGGTAGGAAACAAACAGACAGTGGGTTAGGGTATGAACCAGACAGACAGTGGGTTAGGGTAGGAAATAGACAGACAGTGGTTTAGGGTATGAAACAGACAGACAGTGGGTTAGGGTAGGAAACAGACAGTGGGTTAGGGTAGGAAACAGACAGACAGTGGGTTAGGGTATGAAACAGACAGACAGTGGGTTAGGGTAGGAAATAGACAGTGGGATAGGGTAGGAAACAGACGTGGGTTAGGGTAGGAAACAGACAGACAGTGGGTTAGGGTATGAAACAGACAGACAGTGGGTTAGGGTAGGAAATAGACAGTGGGTTAGGGTAAGACACAGACAGACAGTGGGTTAGGGTAGGAAACAGACAGTGGGTTAGGGTATGAAACAGACAGACAGTGGGTTAGGGTAGGACAAAGACAGTGAGTTAGGGTATGAAATAGACAGACAGTGGGTTAGGGTATGAAACAGACAGACAGTGGGTTAGGGTAGGAAATAGACAGTGGGATAGGGTAGGAAACAGACAGTGGGTTAGGGTAGGAAACAGACAGACAGTGGGTTAGGGTATGAAACAGACAGACAGTGGGTTAGGGTAGGAAATAGACAGTGGGTTAGGGTAAGACACAGACACACTGTGGGTTAGGGTAGGAAACAGACAGTGGGTCAGGGTATGAAACAGACAGACAGTGAGTTAGGGTAGGACAAACAGTGTTAGGGTAGGAAAGAGACAGACAGTGGGTTAGGGTATGAAACAGACAGACAGTGTGTTAGGGTAGGAAATAGACAGACAGTGGTTTAGGGTATGAAACAGACAGAGAGTGGGTTAGGGTAGGAAACAGACAGTGGGTTAGGGTAGGAAACAGACAGACAGTGGGTTAGGGAATGAAATAGACAGACAGTGTGTTAGGGTATGAAACAGACAGACAATGAGTTAGGGTAGGAAACAGACATACAGTGGGTTAGGGTATGATACAGACAGACAGTGAGTTAGGGTATGATACAGACAGACAGTGGGTTAGGGTATGAAACAGACAGACAGTGAGTTAGGGTAGGACAGACAGACAGTGTGTTAGGGTAGGAAACAGACAGACAGTGGGTTAGGGTAGGAAACAGACAGACAGTGTGTTAGGGTAGGAAACAGACAGTGTGTTAGGGTAGGAAACAGACAGACAGTGGGTTAGGGTATGAAACAGACAGACAGTGGGTTAGGGTAGGAAATAGACAGACAGTGGTTTAGGGTATGAAACAGACAGACAGTGGGTTAGGGTAGGAAACAGACAGTGGGTTAGGGTAGGAAACAGACAGACAGTGGGTTAGGGTATGAAACAGACAGACAGTGGGTTAGGGTAGGAAATAGACAGTGGGATAGGGTAGGAAAGAGACAGTGGGTTAGGGTAGGAAACAGACAGACAGTGTGTTAGGGTATGAAACAGACAGACAGTGGGTTAGGGTAGGAAACAGACAGATAGTGAGTTAGGGTAGCACAAACAGTGGGTTAGGGTAGGAAACAGACAGACAGTGGGTTAGGGTAGGAAACAGACAGACAGTGTGTCAGGGTAGGAAAGAGACAGTGGGTTAGGGTAGGAAACAGACAGACAGTGGGTTAGGGTATGAAACAGACAGACAGTGTGTTAGGGTAGGAAATAGACAGACAGTGGTTTAGGGTATGAAACAGACAGACAGTATGTCAGGGTAGGAAACAGACAGTGGGTTAGGGTAGGAAACAAACAGACAGTGGGTTAGGGTATGAAACAGACAGACAGTGGGTTAGGGTAGGAAATAGACAGACAGTGGTTTAGGGTATGAAACAGACAGACAGTGGGTTAGGGTAGGAAACAGACAGTGGGTTAGGGTAGGAAACAGACAGACAGTGGGTTAGGGTATGAAACAGACAGACAGTGGGTTAGGGTAGGAAATAGACAGTGGGATAGGGTAGGAAACAGACGTGGGTTAGGGTAGGAAACAGACAGACAGTGGGTTAGGGTATGAAACAGACAGACAGTGGGTTAGGGTAGGAAATAGACAGTGGGTTAGGGTAAGACACAGACAGACAGTGGGTTAGGGTAGGAAACAGACAGTGGGTTAGGGTATGAAACAGACAGACAGTGGGTTAGGGTAGGACAAAGACAGTGAGTTAGGGTATGAAATAGACAGACAGTGGGTTAGGGTATGAAACAGACAGACAGTGGGTTAGGGTAGGAAATAGACAGTGGGATAGGGTAGGAAACAGACAGTGGGTTAGGGTAGGAAACAGACAGACAGTGGGTTAGGGTATGAAACAGACAGACAGTGGGTTAGGGTAGGAAATAGACAGTGGGTTAGGGTAAGACACAGACACACTGTGGGTTAGGGTAGGAAACAGACAGTGGGTCAGGGTATGAAACAGACAGACAGTGAGTTAGGGTAGGACAAACAGTGTTAGGGTAGGATAGAGACATACAGTGGGTTAGGGTTTGAAACAGACAGACAGTGTGTTAGGGTAGGAAATAGACAGACAGTGGTTTAGGGTATGAAACAGACAGAGAGTGGGTTAGGGTAGGAAACAGACAGTGGGTTAGGGTAGGAAACAGACAGACAGTGGGTTAGGGAATGAAATAGACAGACAGTGTGTTAGGGTATGAAACAGACAGACAATGAGTTAGGGTAGGAAACAGACATACAGTGGGTTAGGGTATGATACAGACAGACAGTGAGTTAGGGTATGATACAGACAGACAGTGGGTTAGGGTATGAAACAGACAGACAGTGAGTTAGGGTAGGACAGACAGACAGTGTGTTAGGGTAGGAAACAGACAGACAGTGGGTTAGGGTAGGAAACAGACAGACAGTGGGTTAGGGTAGGAAACAGACAGTTTGTTAGGGTAGGAAACAGACAGACAGTGGGTTAGGGTATGAAACAGACAGACAGTGAGTTAGGGTAGGAAACAGACAGTGGGTTAGGGTAGGAAACAGACAGACAGTGGGTTAGGGTAGGAAACAGACAGACAGTGTGTTAGGGTAGGAAACAGATAGTGGGTTAGGGTAGGAAACAGACAGACAGTGGGTTAGGGTAGGAAACAGACAGACAGTGGGTTAGGGTAGGAAACAGACAGACAGTGTGTTAGGGTAGGAAACAGATAGTGGGTTAGGGTAGGAAACAGACAGACAGTGGGTTAGGGTATGAAACAGACAGACAGTGGGTTAGGGTAAGAAATAGACAGACAGTGGTTTAGGGTATGAAACAGACAGACAGTGGGTTAGGGTAGGAAACAGACAGTGGGTTAGTGTAGGAAACAGACAGACAGTGGGTTAGGGTAGGAAACAGACAGCGGGTTAGGGTATGAAACAGACAGACAGTGGGTTAGGGTAGGACACAGACAATGAGTTAGGGTATGAAATAGACAGACAGTGGGTTAGGGTATGAAACAGACAGACAGTGGGTTAGGGTAGGAAATAGACAGTGGGATAGGGTAGGAAACAGACAGTGGGTTAGGGTAGGAAACAGACAGACAGTGGGTTAGGGTATGAAACAGACAGACAGTGGGTTAGGGTAGGAAATAGACAGTGGGTTAGGGTAGGACACAGACAGACTGTGGGTTAGGGTAGAAGACAGACAGTGGGTCAGGGTATGAAACAGACAGACAGTGGGTTAGGTAAGGAAACAGACAGACAGTGGTTTGGGTATGAAACAGACAGACAGTGGGTTAGGGTATGAAACAGACAGACAGTGGGTTAGGGTAGGACGCAGACAGTGTGTTAGGGTATGCAATAGACAGACAGTGGGTTAGGGTATGAAACAGACAGACAGTGGCTTAGGGTAGGAAATAGACAGTGGGATAGGGTAGGAAAGAGACAGTGGGTTAGGGTAGGAAACAGACAGACAGTGGGTTAGGGTATGAAACAGACAGACAGTGGGTTAGGGTAGGAAATAGACAGTGGGTTAGGGTAAGACACAGACAGACTGTGGGTTAGGGTAGGAAACAGACAGTGGGTCAGGGTATGAAACAGACAGACAGTGAGTTAGGGTAGGACAGACAGTGGGTTAGGGTAGGAAACAGACAGACAGTGGGTTAGGGTAGGAAACAGACAGTGTGTTAGGGTAGGAAACAGACAGACAGTGGGTTAGGGTATGAAACAGACAGACAGTGAGTTAGGGTAGGAAACAGACAGTGGGTTAGGGTAGGAAACAGACAGACAGTGTGTTAGGGTAGGAAACAGACAGTGGGTTAGGGTATGAAACAGACAGACAGTGGGTTAGGTTAGGAAATAGACAGTGGGTTAGGGTAAGACACAGACAGACAGTGGGTTAGGGTATGAAACAGACAGACAGTGGTTTAGGGTATGAAACAGACAGACAGTGTGTCAGGGTAGGAAACAGACAGTGGGTTAGGGTAGGAAACAGACAGACAGTGGGTTAGGGTATGAAACAGACAGACAGTGGGTTAGGGTAGGAAATAGACAGACAGTGGTTTATGGTATGAAACAGACAGACAGTGGGTTAGGGTAGGAAACAGACAGTGGGTTAGGGTAGGAAACAGACAGACAGTGGGTTAGGGTATGAAACAGACAGACAGTGGGTTAGGGTAGGAAATAGACAGTGGGATAGGGTAGGAAACAGACAGTGGGTTAGGGTAGGAAACAGACAGACAGTGGGTTAGGGTATGAAACAGACAGACAGTGGGTTAGGGTAGGAAATAGACAGTGGGTTAGGGTAAGACACAGACAGACAGAGGGTTAGGGTAGGAAACAGACAGTGGGTTAGGGTATGAAACAGACAGACAGTGGGTTAGGGTAGGACAAAGACAGTGAGTTAGGGTATGAAATAGACAGACAGTGGGTTAGGGTATGAAACAGACAGACAGTGGGTTAGGGTAGGAAATAGACAGTGGGATATGGTAGGAAACAGACAGTGGTTTAGGGTAGGAAACAGACAGACAGTGGGTTAGGGTATGAAACAGACAGACAGTGGGTTAGGGTAGGAAATAGACAGTGGGTTAGGGTAAGACACAGACACACTGTGGGTTAGGGTAGGAAACAGACAGTGGGTCAGGGTATGAAACAGACAGACAGTGAGTTAGGGTTGGACAAACAGTGTGTTAGGGTAGGAAACAGACAGTGGGTTAGGGAATGAAATAGACAGACAGTGTGTTAGGGTATGAAACAGACAGACAATGAGTTAGGGTAGGAAACAGACATACAGTGGGTTAGGGTATGATACAGACAGACAGTGGGTTAGGGTATGAAACAGACAGACAGTGTGTTAGGGTAGGACAGACAGTTCGTTAGGGTAGGAAACAGACAGACAGTGGGTTAGGGTATGAAACAGACAGACAGTGAGTTAGGGTAGGAAACAGACAGTGGGTTAGGGTAGGAAACAGACAGACAGTGGGTTAGGGTAGGAAACAGACAGACAGTGTGTTAGGGTAGGAAACAGACAGTGGGTCAGGGTAGGAAACAGACAGACAGTGGGTTAGGGTAGGAAACAGACAGACAGTGGGTTAGGGTAGGAAACAGACAGACAGTGTGTTAGGGTAGGAAACAGATAGTGGGTTAGGGTAGGAAACAGACAGACAGTGGGTTAGGGTATGAAACAGACAGACAGTGGGTTAGGGTAAGAAATAGCCAGACAGTGGTTTAGGGTATGAAACAGACAGACAGTGGGTTAGGGTAGGAAACAGACAGTGGGTTAGTGTAGGAAACAGACAGACAGTGGGTTAGGGTAGGAAACAGACAGCGGGTTAGGGTATGAAACAGACAGACAGTGGGTTAGGGTAGGACACAGACAATGAGTTAGGGTATGAAATAGACAGACAGTGGGTTAGGGTATGAACAGACAGACAGTGGGTTAGGGTAGGAAATAGACAGTGGGTTAGGGTAGGAAACAGACAGACAGTGGGTTAGGGTATGAAACAGACAGACAGTGTGTTAGGGTAGGAAATAGACAGTGGGTTAGGGTAGGAAACAGACAGACAGTGGGTTAGGGTATGAAACAGACAGACAGTGAGTTAGGGTAGGAAACAGACAGTGGGTTAGGGTAGGAAACAGACAGACAGTGGGTTAGGGTAGGAAACAGACAGACAGTGGGTTAGGGTAGGAAACAGACAGCGGGTTAGGGTATGAAACAGACAGACAGTGGGTTAGGGTAGGACACAGACAATGAGTTAGGGTATGAAATAGACAGACAGTGGGTTAGGGTATGAACAGACAGACAGTGGGTTAGGGTAGGAAATAGACAGTGGGTTAGGGTAGGAAACAGACAGACAGTGGGTTAGGGTATGAAACAGACAGACAGTGAGTTAGGGTAGGAAATAGACAGTGGGTTAGGGTAGGAAACAGACAGACAGTGGGTTAGGGTATGAAACAGACAGACAGTGAGTTAGGGTAGGAAACAGACAGTGGGTTAGGGTAGGAAACAGACAGACAGTGGGTTAGGGTAGGAAACAGACAGACAGTGTGTTAGGGTAGGAAACAGACAGTGGGTCAGGGTAGGAAACAGACAGACAGTGGGTTAGGGTAGGAAACAGACAGACAGTGGGTTAGGGTAGGAAACAGACAGACAGTGTGTTAGGGTAGGAAACAGATAGTGGGTTAGGGTAGGAAACAGACAGACAGTGGGTTAGGGTATGAAACAGACAGACAGTGGGTTAGGGTAAGAAATAGACAGACAGTGGTTTAGGGTATGAAACAGACAGACAGTGGGTTAGGGTAGGAAACAGACAGTGGGTTAGTGTAGGAAACAGACAGACAGTGGGTTAGGGTAGGAAACAGACAGCGGGTTAGGGTATGAAACAGACAGACAGTGGGTTAGGGTAGGACACAGACAATGAGTTAGGGTATGAAATAGACAGACAGTGGGTTAGGGTATGAACAGACAGACAGTGGGTTAGGGTAGGAAATAGACAGTGGGTTAGGGTAGGAAACAGACAGACAGTGGGTTAGGGTATGAAACAGACAGACAGTGTGTTAGGGTAGGAAATAGACAGTGGGTTAGGGTAGGACACAGACAGACTGTGGGTTAGGGTAGAAGACAGACAGTGGGTCAGGGTATGAAACAGACAGACAGTGGGTTAGGTAAGGAAACAGACAGACAGTGGTTTGGGTATGAAACAGACAGACAGTGGGTTAGGGTATGAAACAGACAGACAGTGGGTTAGGGTAGGACGCAGACAGTGTGTTAGGGTATGCAATAGACAGACAGTGGGTTAGGGTATGAAACAGACAGACAGTGGGTTAGGGTAGGAAATAGACAGTGGGATAGGGTAGGAAAGAGACAGTGGGTTAGGGTAGGAAACAGACAGACAGTGGGTTAGGGTAGGAAATAGACAGTGGGTTAGGGTAAGACACAGACAGACTGTGGGTTAGGGTAGGAAACAGACAGTGTGTCAGGGTATGAAACAGACAGACAGTGAGTTAGGGTAGGACAGACAGTGGGTTAGGGTAGGAAACAGACAGACAGTGGGTTAGGGTAGGAAACAGACAGTGTGTTAGGGTAGGAAACAGACAGACAGTGGGTTAGGGTATGAAACAGACAGACAGTGAGTTAGGGTAGGAAACAGACAGTGGGTTAGGGTAGGAAACAGACAGACAGTGCGTTAGGGTAGGAAACACACAGACAGTGTGTTAGGGTAGGAAACAGACAGTGGGTTAGGGTAGGAAACAGACAGACAGTGGGTTAGGGTATGAAACAGACAGACAGTGGGTTAGGGTATGAAACAGACAGACAGTGGGTTAGGGTAGGAAATAGACAGTGGGTTAGGGTAAGACACAGACAGACAGTGGGTTAGGGTATGAAACAGACAGACAGTGGTTTAGGGTATGAAACAGACAGACAGTGGGTTAGGGTAGGAAACAGACAGTGGGTTAGGGTAGGAAACAGACAGACAGTGGGTTAGGGTATGAAACAGACAGACAGTGGGTTAGGGTAGGAAATAGACAGTGGGATAGGGTAGGAAAGAGACAGTGGGTTAGGGTAGGAAACAGACAGACAGTGTGTTAGGGTATGAAACAGACAGACAGTGGGTTAGGGTAGGAAACAGACAGATAGTGAGTTAGGGTAGCACAAACAGTGGGTTAGGGTAGGAAACAGACAGACAGTGGGTTAGGGTAGGAAACAGACAGACAGTGTGTCAGGGTAGGAAAGAGACAGTGGGTTAGGGTAGGAAACAGACAGACAGTGGGTTAGGGTATGAAACAGACAGACAGTGTGTTAGGGTAGGAAATAGACAGACAGTGGTTTAGGGTATGAAACAGACAGACAGTGGGTTAGGGTAGGACACAGACAATGAGTTAGGGTATGAAATAGACAGACAGTGGGTTAGGGTATGAAACAGACAGACAGTGGGTTAGGGTAGGAAATAGACAGTGGGATAGGGTAGGAAACAGACAGTGGGTTAGGGTAGGAAACAGACAGACAGTGGGTTAGGGTATGAAACAGACAGACAGTGGGTTAGGGTAGGAAATAGACAGTGGGTTAGGGTAGGACACAGACAGACTGTGGGTTAGGGTAGAAGACAGACAGTGGGTCAGGGTATGAAACAGACAGACAGTGGGTTAGGTAAGGAAACAGACAGACAGTGGTTTGGGTATGAAACAGACAGACAGTGGGTTAGGGTATGAAACAGACAGACAGTGGGTTAGGGTAGGACGCAGACAGTGTGTTAGGGTATGCAATAGACAGACAGTGGGTTAGGGTATGAAACAGACAGACAGTGGGTTAGGGTAGGAAATAGACAGTGGGATAGGGTAGGAAAGAGACAGTGGGTTAGGGTAGGAAACAGACAGACAGTGGGTTAGGGTATGAAACAGACAGACAGTGGGTTAGGGTAGGAAACAGACAGATAGTGAGTTAGGGTAGCACAAACAGTGGGTTAGGGTAGGAAACAGACAGACAGTGGGTTAGGGTAGGAAACAGACAGACAGTGTGTCAGGGTAGGAAAGAGACAGTGGGTTAGGGTAGGAAACAGACAGACAGTGGGTTAGGGTATGAAACAGACAGACAGTGTGTTAGGGTAGGAAATAGACAGACAGTGGTTTAGGGTATGAAACAGACAGACAGTGGGTTAGGGTAGGACACAGACAATGAGTTAGGGTATGAAATAGACAGACAGTGGGTTAGGGTATGAAACAGACAGACAGTGGGTTAGGGTAGGAAATAGACAGTGGGATAGGGTAGGAAACAGACAGTGGGTTAGGGTAGGAAACAGACAGACAGTGGGTTAGGGTATGAAACAGACAGACAGTGGGTTAGGGTAGGAAATAGACAGTGGGTTAGGGTAGGACACAGACAGACTGTGGGTTAGGGTAGAAGACAGACAGTGGGTCAGGGTATGAAACAGACAGACAGTGGGTTAGGTAAGGAAACAGACAGACAGTGGTTTGGGTATGAAACAGACAGACAGTGGGTTAGGGTATGAAACAGACAGACAGTGGGTTAGGGTAGGACGCAGACAGTGTGTTAGGGTATGCAATAGACAGACAGTGGGTTAGGGTATGAAACAGACAGACTGTGGGTTAGGGTAGGAAATAGACAGTGGGATAGGGTAGGAAAGAGACAGTGGGTTAGGGTAGGAAACAGACAGACAGTGGGTTAGGGTATGAAACAGACAGACAGTGGGTTAGGGTAGGAAATAGACAGTGGGTTAGGGTAAGACACAGACAGACTGTGGGTTAGGGTAGGAAACAGACAGTGGGTCAGGGTATGAAACAGACAGACAGTGAGTTAGGGTAGGACAGACAGTGGGTTAGGGTAGGAAACAGACAGACAGTGGGTTAGGGTAGGAAACAGACAGTGTGTTAGGGTAGGAAACAGACAGACAGTGGGTTAGGGTATGAAACAGACAGACAGTGAGTTAGGGTAGGAAACAGACAGTGGGTTAGGGTAGGAAACAGACAGACAGTGTGTTAGGGTAGGAAACAGACAGTGGGTTAGGGTATGAAACAGACAGACAGTGGGTTAGGTTAGGAAATAGACAGTGGGTTAGGGTAAGACACAGACAGACAGTGGGTTAGGGTATGAAACAGACAGACAGTGGTTTAGGGTATGAAACAGACAGACAGTGTGTCAGGGTAGGAAACAGACAGTGGGTTAGGGTAGGAAACAGACAGACAGTGGGTTAGGGTATGAAACAGACAGACAGTGGGTTAGGGTAGGAAATAGACAGACAGTGGTTTATGGTATGAAACAGACAGACAGTGGGTTAGGGTAGGAAACAGACAGTGGGTTAGGGTAGGAAACAGACAGACAGTGGGTTAGGGTATGAAACAGACAGACAGTGGGTTAGGGTAGGAAATAGACAGTGGGATAGGGTAGGAAACAGACAGTGGGTTAGGGTAGGAAACAGACAGACAGTGGGTTAGGGTATGAAACAGACAGACAGTGGGTTAGGGTAGGAAATAGACAGTGGGTTAGGGTAAGACACAGACAGACAGAGGGTTAGGGTAGGAAACAGACAGTGGGTTAGGGTATGAAACAGACAGACAGTGGGTTAGGGTAGGACAAAGACAGTGAGTTAGGGTATGAAATAGACAGACAGTGGGTTAGGGTATGAAACAGACAGACAGTGGGTTAGGGTAGGAAATAGACAGTGGGATATGGTAGGAAACAGACAGTGGTTTAGGGTAGGAAACAGACAGACAGTGGGTTAGGGTATGAAACAGACAGACAGTGGGTTAGGGTAGGAAATAGACAGTGGGTTAGGGTAAGACACAGACACACTGTGGGTTAGGGTAGGAAACAGACAGTGGGTCAGGGTATGAAACAGACAGACAGTGAGTTAGGGTTGGACAAACAGTGTGTTAGGGTAGGAAACAGACAGTGGGTTAGGGAATGAAATAGACAGACAGTGTGTTAGGGTATGAAACAGACAGACAATGAGTTAGGGTAGGAAACAGACATACAGTGGGTTAGGGTATGATACAGACAGACAGTGGGTTAGGGTATGAAACAGACAGACAGTGAGTTAGGGTAGGACAGACAGTTCGTTAGGGTAGGAAACAGACAGACAGTGGGTTAGGGTATGAAACAGACAGACAGTGAGTTAGGGTAGGAAACAGACAGTGGGTTAGGGTAGGAAACAGACAGACAGTGGGTTAGGGTAGGAAACAGACAGACAGTGTGTTAGGGTAGGAAACAGACAGTGGGTCAGGGTAGGAAACAGATAGTGGGTTAGGGTAGGAAACAGACAGACAGTGGGTTAGGGTATGAAACAGACAGACAGTGGGTTAGGGTAAGAAATAGCCAGACAGTGGTTTAGGGTATGAAACAGACAGACAGTGGGTTAGGGTAGGAAACAGACAGTGGGTTAGTGTAGGAAACAGACAGACAGTGGGTTAGGGTAGGAAACAGACAGCGGGTTAGGGTATGAAACAGACAGACAGTGGGTTAGGGTAGGACACAGACAATGAGTTAGGGTATGAAATAGACAGACAGTGGGTTAGGGTATGAACAGACAGACAGTGGGTTAGGGTAGGAAATAGACAGTGGGTTAGGGTAGGAAACAGACAGACAGTGGGTTAGGGTATGAAACAGACAGACAGTGTGTTAGGGTAGGAAATAGACAGTGGGTTAGGGTAGGAAACAGACAGACAGTGGGTTAGGGTATGAAACAGACAGACAGTGAGTTAGGGTAGGAAACAGACAGTGGGTTAGGGTAGGAAACAGACAGACAGTGGGTTAGGGTAGGAAACAGACAGACAGTGGGTTAGGGTAGGAAACAGACAGCGGGTTAGGGTATGAAACAGACAGACAGTGGGTTAGGGTAGGACACAGACAATGAGTTAGGGTATGAAATAGACAGACAGTGGGTTAGGGTATGAAACAGACAGACAGTGGGTTAGGGTAGGAAATAGACAGTGGGTTAGGGTAGGAAACAGACAGACAGTGGGTTAGGGTATGAAACAGACAGACAGTGAGTTAGGGTAGGAAATAGACAGTGGGTTAGGGTAGGAAACAGACAGACAGTGGGTTAGGGTATGAAACAGACAGACAGTGAGTTAGGGTAGGAAACAGACAGTGGGTTAGGGTAGGAAACAGACAGACAGTGGGTTAGGGTAGGAAACAGACAGACAGTGTGTTAGGGTAGGAAACAGACAGTGGGTCAGGGTAGGAAACAGACAGACAGTGGGTTAGGGTAGGAAACAGACAGACAGTGGGTTAGGGTAGGAAACAGACAGACAGTGTGTTAGGGTAGGAAACAGATAGTGGGTTAGGGTAGGAAACAGACAGACAGTGGGTTAGGGTATGAAACAGACAGACAGTGGGTTAGGGTAAGAAATAGACAGACAGTGGTTTAGGGTATGAAACAGACAGACAGTGGGTTAGGGTAGGAAACAGACAGTGGGTTAGTGTAGGAAACAGACAGACAGTGGGTTAGGGTAGGAAACAGACAGCGGGTTAGGGTATGAAACAGACAGACAGTGGGTTAGGGTAGGACACAGACAATGAGTTAGGGTATGAAATAGACAGACAGTGGGTTAGGGTATGAACAGACAGACAGTGGGTTAGGGTAGGAAATAGACAGTGGGTTAGGGTAGGAAACAGACAGACAGTGGGTTAGGGTATGAAACAGACAGACAGTGTGTTAGGGTAGGAAATAGACAGTGGGTTAGGGTAGGACACAGACAGACTGTGGGTTAGGGTAGAAGACAGACAGTGGGTCAGGGTATGAAACAGACAGACAGTGGGTTAGGTAAGGAAACAGACAGACAGTGGTTTGGGTATGAAACAGACAGACAGTGGGTTAGGGTAGGACGCAGACAGTGTGTTAGGGTATGCAATAGACAGACAGTGGGTTAGGGTATGAAACAGACAGACAGTGGGTTAGGGTAGGAAATAGACAGTGGGATAGGGTAGGAAAGAGACAGTGGGTTAGGGTAGGAAACAGACAGACAGTGGGTTAGGGTAGGAAATAGACAGTGGGTTAGGGTAAGACACAGACAGACTGTGGGTTAGGGTAGGAAACAGACAGTGTGTCAGGGTATGAAACAGACAGACAGTGAGTTAGGGTAGGACAGACAGTGGGTTAGGGTAGGAAACAGACAGGCAGTGGGTTAGGGTAGGAAACAGACAGACAGTGGGTTAGGGTAGGAAACAGACAGTGTGTTAGGGTAGGAAACAGACAGACAGTGGGTTAGGGTATGAAACAGACAGACAGTGAGTTAGGGTAGGAAACAGACAGTGGGTTAGGGTAGGAAACAGACAGACAGTGCGTTAGGGTAGGAAACACACAGACAGTGTGTTAGGGTAGGAAACAGACAGTGGGTTAGGGTAGGAAACAGACAGACAGTGGGTTAGGGTAAGACACAGACAGACAGTGGGTTAGGGTATGAAACAGACAGACAGTGGGTTAGGGTATGAAACAGACAGACAGTGGGTTAGGGTAGGAAATAGACAGTGGGTTAGGGTAAGACACAGACAGACAGTGGGTTAGGGTAGGAAACAGACAGCGGTTTAGGGTATGAAACAGACAGACAGTGGGTTAGGGTAGGACAAAGACAGTGAGTTAGGGTATGAAATAGACAGACAGTGGGTTAGGGTATGAAACAGACAGACAGTGGGTTAGGGTAGGAAATAGACAGTGGGAGAGGGTAGGAAACAGACAGTGGGTTAGGGTAGGAAACAGACAGACAGTGGGTTAGGGTATGAAACAGACAGACAGTGGGTTAGGGTAGGAAATAGACAGTGGGTTAGGGTAAGACACAGACACACTGTGGGTTAGGGTAGGAAACAGACAGTGGGTCAGGGTATGAAACAGACAGACAGTGAGTTAGGGTAGGACAAACAGTGTGTTAGGGTAGGAAACAGACAGACAGTGGGTTAGGGTATGAAACAGACAGACAGTGTGTTAGGGTAGGAAATAGACAGACAGTGGTTTAGGGTATGAAACAGACAGACAGTGTGTTAGGGTAGGAAACAGACAGTGGGTTAGGGTAGGAAACAGACAGACAGTGGGTTAGGGAATGAAATAGACAGACAGTGTGTTAGGGTATGAAACAGACAGACAATGAGTTAGGGTAGGAAACAGACATACAGTGGGTTAGGGTATGATACAGACAGACAGTGAGTTAGGGTATGATACAGACAGACAGTGGGTTAGGGTATGAAACAGACAGACAGTGAGTTAGGGTAGGAAACAGACAGTTTGTTAGGGTAGGAAACAGACAGACAGTGGGTTAGGGTATGAAACAGACAGACAGTGAGTTAGGGTAGGAAACAGACAGTGGGTTAGGGTAGGAAACAGACAGACAGTGGGTTAGGGTAGGAAACAGACAGACAGTGTGTTAGGGTAGGAAACAGACAGTGGGTTAGGGTAGGAAACAGACAGACAGTGGGTTAGGGTAGGAAACAGACAGACAGTGGGTTAGGGTAGGAAACAGACAGACAGTGTGTTAGGGTAGGAAACAGATAGTGGGTTAGGGTAGGAAACAGACAGACAGTGGGTTAGGGTATGAAACAGACAGACAGTGGGTTAGGGTAAGAAATAGACAGACAGTGGTTTAGGGTATGAAACAGACAGACAGTGGGTTAGGGTAGGAAACAGACAGTGGGTTAGTGTAGGAAACAGACAGACAGTGGGTTAGGGTAGGAAACAGACAGCGGGTTAGGGTATGAAACAGACAGACAGTGGGTTAGGGTAGGACACAGACAATGAGTTAGGGTATGAAATAGACAGACAGTGGGTTAGGGTATGAACAGACAGACAGTGGGTTAGGGTAGGAAATAGACAGTGGGTTAGGGTAGGAAACAGACAGACAGTGGGTTAGGGTATGAAACAGACAGACAGTGTGTTAGGGTAGGAAATAGACAGTGGGTTAGGGTAGGACACAGACAGACTGTGGGTTAGGGTAGAAGACAGACAGTGGGTCAGGGTATGAAACAGACAGACAGTGGGTTAGGTAAGGAAACAGACAGACAGTGGTTTGGGTATGAAACTGACAGACAGTGGGTTAGGGTATGAAACAGACAGAAAGTGGGTTAGGGTAGGACGCAGACAGTGTGTTAGGGTATGCAATAGACATACAGTGGGTTAGGGTATGAAACAGACAGACAGTGGGTTAGGGTAGGAAATAGACAGTGGGATAGGGTAGGAAAGAGACAGTGGGTTAGGGTAGGAAACAGACAGACAGTGGGTTAGGGTATGAAACAGACAGACAGTGGGTTAGGGTAGGAAATAGACAGTGGGTTAGGGTAAGACACAGACAGACTGTGGGTTAGGGTAGGAAACAGACAGTGGGTCAGGGTATGAAACAGACAGACAGTGAGTTAGGGTAGGACAGACAGTGGGTTAGGGTAGGAAACAGACAGACAGTGGGTTAGGGTAGGAAACAGACAGACAGTGGGTTAGGGTAGGAAACAGACAGTGTGTTAGGGTAGGAAACAGACAGACAGTGGGTTAGGGTATGAAACAGACAGACAGTGAGTTAGGGTAGGAAACAGACAGTGGGTTAGGGTAGGAAACAGACAGACAGTGCGTTAGGGTAGGAAACAGACAGACAGTGTGTTAGGGTAGGAAACAGACAGTGGGTTAGGGTAGGAAACAGACAGACAGTGGGTTAGGGTATGAAACAGACAGACAGTGGGTTAGGGTATGATACAGACAGACAGTGGGTTAGGGTAGGAAATAGACAGTGGGTTAGGGTAAGACACAGACAGACAGTGGGTTAGGGTATGAAACAGACAGACAGTGGGTTAGGGTATGAAACAGACAGACAGTGGGTTAGGGTAGGAAATAGACAGTGGGTTAGGGTAAGACACAGACAGACAGTGGGTTAGGGTAGGAAACAGACAGTGGGTTAGGGTATGAAACAGACAGACAGTGGGTTAGGGTAGGACAAAGACAGTGAGTTAGGGTATGAAATAGACAGACAGTGGGTTAGGGTATGAAACAGACAGACAGTGGGTTAGGGTAGGAAATAGACAGTGGGAGAGGGTAGGAAACAGACAGTGGGTTAGGGTAGGAAACAGACAGACAGTGGGTTAGGGTATGAAACAGACAGACAGTGGGTTAGGGTAGGAAATAGACAGTGGGTTAGGGTAAGACACAGACACACTGTGGGTTAGGGTAGGAAACAGACAGTGGGTCAGGGTATGAAACAGACAGACAGTGAGTTAGGGTAGGACAAACAGTGTGTTAGGGTAGGAAACAGACAGACAGTGGGTTAGGGTATGAAACAGACAGACAGTGTGTTAGGGTAGGAAATAGACAGACAGTGGTTTAGGGTATGAAACAGACAGACAGTGTGTTAGGGTAGGAAACAGACAGTGGGTTAGGGTAGGAAACAGACAGACAGTGGGTTAGGGAATGAAATAGACAGACAGTGTGTTAGGGTATGAAACAGACAGACAATGAGTTAGGGTAGGAAACAGACATACAGTGGGTTAGGGTATGATACAGACAGACAGTGAGTTAGGGTATGATACAGACAGACAGTGGGTTAGGGTATGAAACAGACAGACAGTGAGTTAGGGTAGGACAGACAGCCAGTGTGTTAGGGTAGGAAACAGACAGACAGTGGGTTAGGGTATGAAACAGACAGACAGTGGGTTAGGGTAGGAAACAGACAGTGTGTTAGGGTAGGAAACAGACAGACAGTGGGTTAGGGTATGAAACAGACAGACAGTGAGTTAGGGTAGGAAACAGACAGTGGGTTAGGGTAGGAAACAGACAGACAGTGGGTTAGGGTAGGAAACAGACAGACAGTGTGTTAGGGTAGGAAACAGACAGTGGGTTAGGGTAGGATATAGACAGACAGTGGGTTAGGGTATGAAACAGACAGACAGTGGGTTAGGGTAGGAAATAGACAGTGGGATAGGGTAGGAAACAGACAGTGGGTAAGGGTAGGAAACAGACAGACAGTGGGTTAGGATATGAAACAGACAGACAGTGGGTTAGGGTAGGAAACAGACAGACAGTGGGTTAGGGTAGGAAACAGACAGTGGGTTAGGTTATGAAACAGACAGACAGTGGGGTAGGGTAGGACGCAGACAGTGTGTTAGGGTATGCAATAGACAGACAGTGGGTTAGGGTATGAAACAGACAGACAGTGGGTTAGGGTAGGAAATAGACAGTGGGATAGGGTAGGAAAGAGACAGTGGTTTAGGGTATGAAACAGACAGACAGTGGGTTAGGGTATGAAACAGACAGACAGTGGGTTAGGGTAGGAAATAGACAGTGGGATAGGGTAGGAAAGAGACAGTGGTTTAGGGTATGAAACAGACAGACAGTGGGTTAGGGTATGAAACAGACAGACAGTGGGTTAGGGTAGGAAATAGACAGTGGGTCAGGCTATGAAACAGACAGACAGTGGTTTGGGTATGAAACAGACAGACAGTGGGTTAGGGTAGGAAACAGACAGACAATGGGTTAGGGTAGGAGACAGACAGTGGGTTAGGGTAGGAAACAGACAGACAATGAGTTAGGGTAGGAAACAGACATACAGTGGGTTAGGGTATGATACAGACAGACAGTGAGTTAGGGTAGGACAGACAGTGGGTTAGGGTAGGAAACAGACAGACAGTGGGTTAGGGTAGGAAACAGACAGTGTGTTAGGGTAGGAAACAGACAGACAGTGTGTTAGGGTATGAAACAGACAGACAGTGAGTTAGGGTAGGAAACAGACAGTGGGTTAGGGTAGGAAACAGACAGACAGTGGGTTAGGGTAGGAAACAGACAGACATTGTGTTAGGGTAGGAAACAGACAGTGGGTTAGGGTAGGAAACAGACAGACAGTGGGTTAGGGTATGAAACAGACAGACAGTGGGTTAGGGTAAGAAATAGACAGACAGTGGTTTAGGGTATGAAACAGACAGACAGTGGGTTAGGGTAGGAAACAGACAGTGGGTTAGGGTAGGAAACAGACAGACAGTGGGTTAGGGTAGGAAACAGACAGACAGTGTTTTTGGGTAGGAAACAGACAGACAGTGGGTTAGGGTAGGAAACAGACAGACAGTGGGTTAGGGTATGAAACAGACAGACAGTGGGTTAGGGCAGGAAACAGACAGTGGGTTAGGGTATGAAACAGACAGACAGTGGGTTAGGGTAGGATATAGACAGTGGGTTAGGGTAAGACACAGACAGACTGTGGGTTAGGGTAGGACAGACAGTGGGTTAGGGTAGGAAACAGACAGACAGTGGGTTAGGGTAGGAAACAGACAGTGTGTTAGGGTAGGAAACAGACAGACAGTGGGTTAGGGTATGAAACAGACAGACAGTGAGTTAGGGTAGGAAACAGACAGTTGGTTAGGGTAGGAAACAGACAGACAGTGGGTTAGGGTAGGAAACAGACAGACAGTGTGTTAGGGTAGGAAACAGACAGTGGGTTAGGGTAGGATATAGACAGACAGTGGGTTAGGGTATGAAACAGACAGACAGTGGGTTAGGGTAGGAAATAGACAGTGGTATAGGGTAGGAAACAGACAGTGGGTTAGGGTAGGAAACAGACAGACAGTGGGTTAGGGTATGAAACAGACAGACAGTGGGTTAGGGTAGGATATAGACAGTGGGTTAGGGTAAGACACAGACAGACTGTGGGTTAGGGTAGAAGACAGACAGTGGGTCAGGGTATGAAACAGACAGACAGTGGTTTAGGTAAGGAAACAGACAGACAGTGGTTTGGGTATGAAACAGACAGACAGTGGGTTAGGGTAGGAAACAGACAGACAGTGGGTTAGGGTAGGAAACAGACAGTGGGTTAGGTTATGAAACAGACAGACAGTGGGGTAGGGTAGGACGCAGACAGTGTGTTAGGGTATGCAATAGACAGACAGTGGGTTAGGGTATGAAACAGACAGACAGTGGGTTAGGGTAGGAAATAGACAGTGGGATAGGGTAGGAAAGAGACAGTGGTTTAGGGTATGAAACAGACAGACAGTGGGTTAGGGTATGAAACAGACAGACAGTGGGTTAGGGTAGGAAATAGACAGTGGGTCAGGGTATGAAACAGACAGACAGTGGGTTAGGTAAGGAAACAGACAGACAGTGGTTTGGGTATGAAACAGACAGACAGTGTGTTAGGGTAGGAAACAGACAGACAATGGGTTAGGGTAGGAGACAGACAGTGGGTTAGGGTAGGAAACAGACAGACAATGAGTTAGGGTAGGAAACAGACATACAGTGGGTTAGGGTATGATACAGACAGACAGTGAGTTAGGGTAGGACAGACAGTGGGTTAGGGTAGGAAACAGACAGACAGTGGGTTAGGGTAGGAAACAGACAGTGTGTTAGGGTAGGAAACAGACAGACAGTGTGTTAGGGTATGAAACAGACAGACAGTGAGTTAGGGTAGGAAACAGACAGTGGGTTAGGGTAGGAAACAGACAGACAGTGGGTTAGGGTAGGAAACAGACAGACAGTGTTTTTGGGTAGGAAACAGACAGACAGTGGGTTAGGGTAGGAAACAGACAGACAGTGGGTTAGGGTATGAAACAGACAGACAGTGGGTTAGGGCAGGAAACAGACAGTGGGTTAGGGTAGGAAACAGACAGACAGTGGGTTAGGGTATGAAACAGACAGACAGTGAGTTAGGGTAGGAAACAGACAGTGGGTTAGGGTAGGAAACAGACAGACAGTGCGTTAGGGTAGGAAACAGACAGACAGTGTGTTAGGGTAGGAAACAGACAGTGGGTTAGGGTATGAAACAGACAGACAGTGGGTTAGGTAAGGAAACAGACAGACAGTGGGTTAGGGTATGAAACAGACAGACAGTGAGTTAGGGTAGGAAACAGACAGTGGGTTAGGGTAGGAAACAGACAGACAGTGCGTTAGGGTAGGAAACAGACAGACAGTGTGTTAGGGTAGGAAATAGACAGAGGGTTAGGGTAAGACACAGACAGACTGTGGGTTAGGGTAGGAAACAGACAGTGGGTCAGGGTATGAAACAGACAGACAGTGAGTTAGGGTAGGACAAACAGTGGGTTAGGGTAGGATACAGACAGACAGTGGGTTAGGGTAGGAAACAGACAGACAGTGTGTTAAGGTAGGAAACAGACAGTGGGTTAGGGTAGGAAACAGAGAGACAGTGGGTTAGGGTATGAAACAGACAGACAGTTTGTTAGGGTAGGAAAAGACAGACAGTGGTTTAGGGTATGAAACAGACAGACAGTGGGTTAGGGTATGAAACAGACAGACAGTGGGTTAGGGTAGGAAATAGACAGTGGGTTAGGGTAAGACACAGACACACTGTGGGTTAGGGTAGGAAACAGACAGTGGGTCAGGGTATGAAACAGACAGACAGTGAGTTAGGGTAGGACAAACAGTGTGTTAGGGTAGGAAACAGACAGACAGTGGGTTAGGGTATGAAACAGACAGACAGTGTGTTAGGGTAGGAAATAGACAGACAGTGGTTTAGGGTATGAAACAGACAGACAGTGTGTTAGGGTAGGAAACAGACAGTGGGTTAGGGTAGGAAACAGACAGACAGTGGGTTAGGGAATGAAATAGACAGACAGTGTGTTAGGGTATGAAACAGACAGACAATGAGTTAGGGTAGGAAACAGACATACAGTGGGTTAGGGTATGATACAGACAGACAGTGAGTTAGGGTATGATACAGACAGACAGTGGGTTAGGGTATGAAACAGACAGACAGTGAGTTAGGGTAGGACAGACAGCCAGTGTGTTAGGGTAGGAAACAGACAGACAGTGGGTTAGGGTATGAAACAGACAGACAGTGGGTTAGGGTAGGAAACAGACAGTGTGTTAGGGTAGGAAACAGACAGACAGTGGGTTAGGGTATGAAACAGACAGACAGTGAGTTAGGGTAGGAAACAGACAGTGGGTTAGGGTAGGAAACAGACAGACAGTGGGTTAGGGTAGGAAACAGACAGACAGTGTGTTAGGGTAGGAAACAGACAGTGGGTTAGGGTAGGATATAGACAGACAGTGGGTTAGGGTATGAAACAGACAGACAGTGGGTTAGGGTAGGAAATAGACAGTGGGATAGGGTAGGAAACAGACAGTGGGTAAGGGTAGGAAACAGACAGACAGTGGGTTAGGATATGAAACAGACAGACAGTGGGTTAGGGTAGGAAACAGACAGACAGTGGGTTAGGGTAGGAAACAGACAGTGGGTTAGGTTATGAAACAGACAGACAGTGGGGTAGGGTAGGACGCAGACAGTGTGTTAGGGTATGCAATAGACAGACAGTGGGTTAGGGTATGAAACAGACAGACAGTGGGTTAGGGTAGGAAATAGACAGTGGGATAGGGTAGGAAAGAGACAGTGGTTTAGGGTATGAAACAGACAGACAGTGGGTTAGGGTATGAAACAGACAGACAGTGGGTTAGGGTAGGAAATAGACAGTGGGTCAGGGTATGAAACAGACAGACAGTGGGTTAGGTAAGGAAACAGACAGACAGTGGTTTGGGTATGAAACAGACAGACAGTGGGTTAGGGTAGGAAACAGACAGACAATGGGTTAGGGTAGGAGACAGACAGTGGGTTAGGGTAGGAAACAGACAGACAATGAGTTAGGGTAGGAAACAGACATACAGTGGGTTAGGGTATGATACAGACAGACAGTGAGTTAGGGTAGGACAGACAGTGGGTTAGGGTAGGAAACAGACAGACAGTGGGTTAGGGTAGGAAACAGACAGTGTGTTAGGGTAGGAAACAGACAGACAGTGTGTTAGGGTATGAAACAGACAGACAGTGAGTTAGGGTAGGAAACAGACAGTGGGTTAGGGTAGGAAACAGACAGACAGTGGGTTAGGGTAGGAAACAGACAGACATTGTGTTAGGGTAGGAAACAGACAGTGGGTTAGGGTAGGAAACAGACAGACAGTGGGTTAGGGTATGAAACAGACAGACAGTGGGTTAGGGTAAGAAATAGACAGACAGTGGTTTAGGGTATGAAACAGACAGACAGTGGGTTAGGGTAGGAAACAGACAGTGGGTTAGGGTAGGAAACAGACAGACAGTGGGTTAGGGTAGGAAACAGACAGACAGTGTTTTTGGGTAGGAAACAGACAGACAGTGGGTTAGGGTAGGAAACAGACAGACAGTGGGTTAGGGTATGAAACAGACAGACAGTGGGTTAGGGCAGGAAACAGACAGTGGGTTAGGGTATGAAACAGACAGACAGTGGGTTAGGGTAGGATATAGACAGTGGGTTAGGGTAAGACACAGACAGACTGTGGGTTAGGGTAGGACAGACAGTGGGTTAGGGTAGGAAACAGACAGACAGTGGGTTAGGGTAGGAAACAGACAGTGTGTTAGGGTAGGAAACAGACAGACAGTGGGTTAGGGTATGAAACAGACAGACAGTGAGTTAGGGTAGGAAACAGACAGTTGGTTAGGGTAGGAAACAGACAGACAGTGGGTTAGGGTAGGAAACAGACAGACAGTGTGTTAGGGTAGGAAACAGACAGTGGGTTAGGGTAGGATATAGACAGACAGTGGGTTAGGGTATGAAACAGACAGACAGTGGGTTAGGGTAGGAAATAGACAGTGGTATAGGGTAGGAAACAGACAGTGGGTTAGGGTAGGAAACAGACAGACAGTGGGTTAGGGTATGAAACAGACAGACAGTGGGTTAGGGTAGGATATAGACAGTGGGTTAGGGTAAGACACAGACAGACTGTGGGTTAGGGTAGAAGACAGACAGTGGGTCAGGGTATGAAACAGACAGACAGTGGTTTAGGTAAGGAAACAGACAGACAGTGGTTTGGGTATGAAACAGACAGACAGTGGGTTAGGGTAGGAAACAGACAGACAGTGGGTTAGGGTAGGAAACAGACAGTGGGTTAGGTTATGAAACAGACAGACAGTGGGGTAGGGTAGTACGCAGACAGTGTGTTAGGGTATGCAATAGACAGACAGTGGGTTAGGGTATGAAACAGACAGACAGTGGGTTAGGGTAGGAAATAGACAGTGGGATAGGGTAGGAAAGAGACAGTGGTTTAGGGTATGAAACAGACAGACAGTGGGTTAGGGTATGAAACAGACAGACAGTGGGTTAGGGTAGGAAATAGACAGTGGGTCAGGGTATGAAACAGACAGACAGTGGGTTAGGTAAGGAAACAGACAGACAGTGGTTTGGGTATGAAACAGACAGACAGTGGGTTAGGGTAGGAAACAGACAGACATTGGGTTAGGGTAGGAGACAGACAGTGGGTTAGGGTAGGAAACAGACAGACAATGAGTTAGGGTAGGAAACAGACATACAGTGGGTTAGGGTATGATACAGACAGACAGTGAGTTAGGGTAGGACAGACAGTGGGTTAGGGTAGGAAACAGACAGACAGTGGGTTAGGGTAGGAAACAGACAGTGTGTTATGGTAGGAAACAGACAGACAGTGTGTTAGGGTATGAAACAGACAGACAGTGAGTTAGGGTAGGAAACAGACAGTGGGTTAGGGTAGGAAACAGACAGACAGTGGGTTAGGGTAGGAAACAGACAGACAGTGTTTTTGGGTAGGAAACAGACAGACAGTGGGTTAGGGTAGGAAACAGACAGACAGTGGGTTAGGGTATGAAACAGACAGACAGTGGGTTAGGGCAGGAAACAGACAGTGGGTTAGGGTAGGAAACAGACAGACAGTGGGTTAGGGTATGAAACAGACAGACAGTGAGTTAGGGTAGGAAACAGACAGTGGGTTAGGGTAGGAAACAGACAGACAGTGCGTTAGGGTAGGAAACAGACAGACAGTGTGTTAGGGTAGGAAACAGACAGTGGGTTAGGGTATGAAACAGACAGACAGTGGGTTAGGTAAGGAAACAGACAGACAGTGGGTTAGGGTATGAAACAGACAGACAGTGAGTTAGGGTAGGAAACAGACAGTGGGTTAGGGTAGGAAACAGACAGACAGTGCGTTAGGGTAGGAAACAGACAGACAGTGTGTTAGGGTAGGAAATAGACAGAGGGTTAGGGTAAGACACAGACAGACTGTGGGTTAGGGTAGGAAACAGACAGTGGGTCAGGGTATGAAACAGACAGACAGTGAGTTAGGGTAGGACAAACAGTGGGTTAGGGTAGGATACAGACAGACAGTGGGTTAGGGTAGGAAACAGACAGACAGTGTGTTAAGGTAGGAAACAGACAGTGGGTTAGGGTAGGAAACAGAGAGACAGTGGGTTAGGGTATGAAACAGACAGACAGTTTGTTAGGGTAGGAAAAGACAGACAGTGGTTTAGGGTATGAAACAGACAGACAGTGGGTTAGGGTAGGAAACAGACAGTGGGTTAGGGTAGGAAACAGACAGACAGTGGGTTACGGTAGTAAACAGACAGTGGGTTAGGGTATGAAACAGACAGACAGTGGGTTAGGGTAAGACACAGACAGTGAGTTAGGGTATGAAATAGACAGACAGTGGGTTAGGGTATGAAACAGACAGACAGTGGGTTAGGGTAGGAAATAGACAGTGGGATAGGGTAGGAAACAGACAGTGGGTTAGGGTAGGAAACAGACAGACAGTGGGTTAGGGTATGAAACAGACAGACAGAGGGGTAGGGTAGGACGCAGACAGTGCGTTAGGGTATGCAATAGACAGACAGTGGGTTAGGGTATGAAACAGACAGACAGTGGGTTAGGGTAGGAAATAGACAGTGGGATAGGGTAGGAAAGAGACAGTGGTTTAGGGTAGGAAACAGACAGACAGTGGGTTAGGGTATGAAACAGACAGACAGTGGGTTAGGGTAAGACACAGACAGACTGTGGGTTAGGGTAGGAAACAGACAGTGGGTCAGGGTATGAAACAGACAGACAGTGGGTTAGGTAAGGAAATTGACAGACAATGGTTTGGGTATGAAACAGACAGACAGTGGGTTAGGGTAGGAAACAGACAGACAGTGGGTTAGGGTAGGAAACAGACAGACAGTGGGTTAGGGTAAGACACAGACAGACTGTGGGTTAGGGTAGGAAACAGACAGTGGGTCAGGGTATGAAACAGACAGACAGTGGGTTAGGTAAGGAAACAGACAGACAGTGGTTTGGGTATGAAACAGACAGACAGTGGGTTAGGGTAGGAAACAGACAGACAGTGGGTTAGGGTAGGATACAGACAGACAGTGGGTTAGGGAATGAAATAGACAGACAGTGTGTTAGGGTATGAAACAGACAGACAATGAGTTAGGGTAGGAAACAGACATACAGTGGGTTAGGGTATGATACAGACAGGCAGTGAGTTAGGGTATGATACAGACAGACAGTGGGTTAGGGTATGAAACAGACAGACATTGGGTTAGGGTAGGAAATAGACAGTGGGATAGGGTAGGAAAGAGACAGTGGGTTAGGGTAGGAAACAGACAGACAGTGGGTTAGGGTATGAAACAGACAGACAGTGGGTTAGGGTAGGAAATAGACAGTGGGTTAGGGTAGGAAATAGACAGACAGTGGTTTAGGGTATGAAACAGACAGACAGTGGGTTAGGGTAGGAAACAGACAGTGGGTTAGGGTAGGAAACAGACAGACAGTGGGTTAGGGTAGGAAACAGACAGACAGTGTGTTAGGGTAGGAAACAGACAGACAGTGTGTTAGGGTAGGAAACAGACAGTGGGTTAGGGTAGGAAACAGACAGTGGGTTAGGGTAGGAAACAGACAGACAGTGCGTTAGGGTAGGAAACAGACAGACAGTGTGTTAGGGTAGGAAACAGACAGTGGGTTAGGGTATGAAACAGACAGACAGTGGGTTAGGTAAGGAAACAGACAGACAGTGGGTTAGGGTATGAAACAGACAGACAGTGAGTTAGGGTAGGAAACAGACAGTGGGTTAGGGTAGGAAACAGACAGACAGTGCGTTAGGGTAGGAAACAGACAGACAGTGTGTTAGGGTAGGAAATAGACAGAGGGTTAGGGTAAGACACAGACAGACTGTGGGTTAGGGTAGGAAACAGACAGTGGGTCAGGGTATGAAACAGACAGACAGTGAGTTAGGGTAGGACAAACAGTGGGTTAGGGTAGGATACAGACAGACAGTGGGTTAGGGTAGGAAACAGACAGACAGTGTGTTAAGGTAGGAAACAGACAGTGGGTTAGGGTAGGAAACAGAGAGACAGTGGGTTAGGGTATGAAACAGACAGACAGTTTGTTAGGGTAGGAAAAGACAGACAGTGGTTTAGGGTATGAAACAGACAGACAGTGGGTTAGGGTAGGAAACAGACAGTGGGTTAGGGTAGGAAACAGACAGACAGTGGGTTACGGTAGTAAACAGACAGTGGGTTAGGGTATGAAACAGACAGACAGTGGGTTAGGGTAAGACACAGACAGTGAGTTAGGGTATGAAATAGACAGACAGTGGGTTAGGGTATGAAACAGACAGACAGTGGGTTAGGGTAGGAAATAGACAGTGGGATAGGGTAGGAAACAGACAGTGGGTTAGGGTAGGAAACAGACAGACAGTGGGTTAGGGTATGAAACAGACAGACAGAGGGGTAGGGTAGGACGCAGACAGTGCGTTAGGGTATGCAATAGACAGACAGTGGGTTAGGGTATGAAACAGACAGACAGTGGGTTAGGGTAGGAAATAGACAGTGGGATAGGGTAGGAAAGAGACAGTGGTTTAGGGTAGGAAACAGACAGACAGTGGGTTAGGGTATGAAACAGACAGACAGTGGGTTAGGGTAAGACACAGACAGACTGTGGGTTAGGGTAGGAAACAGACAGTGGGTCAGGGTATGAAACAGACAGACAGTGGGTTAGGTAAGGAAATTGACAGACAATGGTTTGGGTATGAAACAGACAGACAGTGGGTTAGGGTAGGAAACAGACAGACAGTGGGTTAGGGTAGGAAACAGACAGACAGTGGGTTAGGGTAAGACACAGACAGACTGTGGGTTAGGGTAGGAAACAGACAGTGGGTCAGGGTATGAAACAGACAGACAGTGGGTTAGGTAAGGAAACAGACAGACAGTGGTTTGGGTATGAAACAGACAGACAGTGGGTTAGGGTAGGAAACAGACAGACAGTGGGTTAGGGTAGGATACAGACAGACAGTGGGTTAGGGAATGAAATAGACAGACAGTGTGTTAGGGTATGAAACAGACAGACAATGAGTTAGGGTAGGAAACAGACATACAGTGGGTTAGGGTATGATACAGACAGGCAGTGAGTTAGGGTATGATACAGACAGACAGTGGGTTAGGGTATGAAACAGACAGACATTGGGTTAGGGTAGGAAATAGACAGTGGGATAGGGTAGGAAAGAGACAGTGGGTTAGGGTAGGAAACAGACAGACAGTGGGTTAGGGTATGAAACAGACAGACAGTGGGTTAGGGTAGGAAATAGACAGTGGGTTAGGGTAGGAAATAGACAGACAGTGGTTTAGGGTATGAAACAGACAGACAGTGGGTTAGGGTAGGAAACAGACAGTGGGTTAGGGTAGGAAACAGACAGACAGTGGGTTAGGGTAGGAAACAGACAGACAGTGTGTTAGGGTAGGAAACAGACAGACAGTGTGTTAGGGTAGGAAACAGACAGTGGGTTAGGGTAGGAAACAGACAGACAGTGGGTTAGGGTATGAAACAGACAGACAGTGGGTTAGGGTAGGAAATAGACAGACAGTGGTTTAGGGTATGAAACAGACAGACAGTGGGTTAGGGTAGGAAACAGACAGACAGTGGGTTAGGGTAGGAAACAGACAGTGGGTTAGGGTATGAAACAGACAGACAGTGGGTTAGGGTAGGACACAGACAGTGAGTTAGGGTATGAAATAGACAGACAGTGGGTTAGGGTAGAAGACAGACAGTGGGTCAGGGTATGAAACAGACAGACAGTGGGTTAGGGTAGGTCACAGACAGTGGGTTAGGGTAAGACACAGACAGACTGTGGGTTAGGGTAGAAGACAGACAGTGGGTCAGGGTATGAAACAGACAGACAGTGGTTTAGGTAAGGAAACAGACAGACAGTGGTTTGGGTATGAAACAGACAGACAGTGGGTTAGGGTAGGAAACAGACAGACAGTGGGTTAGGGTACAAAACAGACAGTGGGTTAGGGTATGAAACAGACAGACAGTGGGTTAGGGTATGAAACAGACAGACAGTGAGTTAGGGTAGGAAACAGACAGTGGGTTAGGGTAGGAAACAGACAGACAGTGGGTTAGGGTAGGAAACAGACAGACAGTGTGTTAGGGTAGGAAACAGACAGTGGGTTAGGGTAGGATATAGACAGACAGTGGGTTAGGGTATGAAACAGACAGACAGTGGGTTAGGGTAGGAAATAGACAGTGGGATAGGGTAGGAAACAGACAGTGGGTAAGGGTAGGAAACAGACAGACAGTGGGTTAGGATATGAAACAGACAGACAGTGGGTTAGGGTAGGAAACAGACAGACAGTGGGTTAGGGTAGGAAACAGACAGTGGGTTAGGTTATGAAACAGACAGACAGTGGGGTAGGGTAGGACGCAGACAGTGTGTTAGGGTATGCAATAGACAGACAGTGGGTTAGGGTATGAAACAGACAGACAGTGGGTTAGGGTAGGAAATAGACAGTGGGATAGGGTAGGAAAGAGACAGTGGTTTAGGGTATGAAACAGACAGACAGTGGGTTAGGGTATGAAACAGACAGACAGTGGGTTAGGGTAGGAAATAGACAGTGGGTCAGGGTATGAAACAGACAGACAGTGGGTTAGGTAAGGAAACAGACAGACAGTGGTTTGGGTATGAAACAGACAGACAGTGGGTTAGGGTAGGAAACAGACAGACAATGGGTTAGGGTAGGAGACAGACAGTGGGTTAGGGTAGGAAACAGACAGACAATGAGTTAGGGTAGGAAACAGACATACAGTGGGTTAGGGTATGATACAGACAGACAGTGAGTTAGGGTAGGACAGACAGTGGGTTAGGGTAGGAAACAGACAGACAGTGGGTTAGGGTAGGAAACAGACAGTGTGTTAGGGTAGGAAACAGACAGACAGTGTGTTAGGGTATGAAACAGACAGACAGTGAGTTAGGGTAGGAAACAGACAGTGGGTTAGGGTAGGAAACAGACAGACAGTGGGTTAGGGTAGGAAACAGACAGACATTGTGTTAGGGTAGGAAACAGACAGTGGGTTAGGGTAGGAAACAGACAGACAGTGGGTTAGGGTATGAAACAGACAGACAGTGGGTTAGGGTAAGAAATAGACAGACAGTGGTTTAGGGTATGAAACAGACAGACAGTGGGTTAGGGTAGGAAACAGACAGTGGGTTAGGGTAGGAAACAGACAGACAGTGGGTTAGGGTAGGAAACAGACAGACAGTGTTTTTGGGTAGGAAACAGACAGACAGTGGGTTAGGGTAGGAAACAGACAGACAGTGGGTTAGGGTATGAAACAGACAGACAGTGGGTTAGGGCAGGAAACAGACAGTGGGTTAGGGTATGAAACAGACAGACAGTGGGTTAGGGTAGGATATAGACAGTGGGTTAGGGTAAGACACAGACAGACTGTGGGTTAGGGTAGGACAGACAGTGGGTTAGGGTAGGAAACAGACAGACAGTGGGTTAGGGTAGGAAACAGACAGTGTGTTAGGGTAGGAAACAGACAGACAGTGGGTTAGGGTATGAAACAGACAGACAGTGAGTTAGGGTAGGAAACAGACAGTTGGTTAGGGTAGGAAACAGACAGACAGTGGGTTAGGGTAGGAAACAGACAGACAGTGTGTTAGGGTAGGAAACAGACAGTGGGTTAGGGTAGGATATAGACAGACAGTGGGTTAGGGTATGAAACAGACAGACAGTGGGTTAGGGTAGGAAATAGACAGTGGTATAGGGTAGGAAACAGACAGTGGGTTAGGGTAGGAAACAGACAGACAGTGGGTTAGGGTATGAAACAGACAGACAGTGGGTTAGGGTAGGATATAGACAGTGGGTTAGGGTAAGACACAGACAGACTGTGGGTTAGGGTAGAAGACAGACAGTGGGTCAGGGTATGAAACAGACAGACAGTGGTTTAGGTAAGGAAACAGACAGACAGTGGTTTGGGTATGAAACAGACAGACAGTGGGTTAGGGTAGGAAACAGACAGACAGTGGGTTAGGGTAGGAAACAGACAGTGGGTTAGGTTATGAAACAGACAGACAGTGGGGTAGGGTAGTACGCAGACAGTGTGTTAGGGTATGCAATAGACAGACAGTGGGTTAGGGTATGAAACAGACAGACAGTGGGTTAGGGTAGGAAATAGACAGTGGGATAGGGTAGGAAAGAGACAGTGGTTTAGGGTATGAAACAGACAGACAGTGGGTTAGGGTATGAAACAGACAGACAGTGGGTTAGGGTAGGAAATAGACAGTGGGTCAGGGTATGAAACAGACAGACAGTGGGTTAGGTAAGGAAACAGACAGACAGTGGTTTGGGTATGAAACAGACAGACAGTGGGTTAGGGTAGGAAACAGACAGACATTGGGTTAGGGTAGGAGACAGACAGTGGGTTAGGGTAGGAAACAGACAGACAATGAGTTAGGGTAGGAAACAGACATACAGTGGGTTAGGGTATGATACAGACAGACAGTGAGTTAGGGTAGGACAGACAGTGGGTTAGGGTAGGAAACAGACAGACAGTGGGTTAGGGTAGGAAACAGACAGTGTGTTATGGTAGGAAACAGACAGACAGTGTGTTAGGGTATGAAACAGACAGACAGTGAGTTAGGGTAGGAAACAGACAGTGGGTTAGGGTAGGAAACAGACAGACAGTGGGTTAGGGTAGGAAACAGACAGACAGTGTTTTTGGGTAGGAAACAGACAGACAGTGGGTTAGGGTAGGAAACAGACAGACAGTGGGTTAGGGTATGAAACAGACAGACAGTGGGTTAGGGCAGGAAACAGACAGTGGGTTAGGGTAGGAAACAGACAGACAGTGGGTTAGGGTATGAAACAGACAGACAGTGAGTTAGGGTAGGAAACAGACAGTGGGTTAGGGTAGGAAACAGACAGACAGTGCGTTAGGGTAGGAAACAGACAGACAGTGTGTTAGGGTAGGAAACAGACAGTGGGTTAGGGTATGAAACAGACAGACAGTGGGTTAGGTAAGGAAACAGACAGACAGTGGGTTAGGGTATGAAACAGACAGACAGTGAGTTAGGGTAGGAAACAGACAGTGGGTTAGGGTAGGAAACAGACAGACAGTGCGTTAGGGTAGGAAACAGACAGACAGTGTGTTAGGGTAGGAAATAGACAGAGGGTTAGGGTAAGACACAGACAGACTGTGGGTTAGGGTAGGAAACAGACAGTGGGTCAGGGTATGAAACAGACAGACAGTGAGTTAGGGTAGGACAAACAGTGGGTTAGGGTAGGATACAGACAGACAGTGGGTTAGGGTAGGAAACAGACAGACAGTGTGTTAAGGTAGGAAACAGACAGTGGGTTAGGGTAGGAAACAGAGAGACAGTGGGTTAGGGTATGAAACAGACAGACAGTTTGTTAGGGTAGGAAAAGACAGACAGTGGTTTAGGGTATGAAACAGACAGACAGTGGGTTAGGGTAGGAAACAGACAGTGGGTTAGGGTAGGAAACAGACAGACAGTGGGTTACGGTAGTAAACAGACAGTGGGTTAGGGTATGAAACAGACAGACAGTGGGTTAGGGTAAGACACAGACAGTGACTTAGGGTATGAAATAGAAAGACAGTGGGTTAGGGTATGAAACAGACAGACAGTGGGTTAGGGTAGGAAATAGACAGTGGGATAGGGTAGGAAACAGACAGTGGGTTAGGGTAGGAAACAGACAGACAGTGGGTTAGGGTATGAAACAGACAGACAGAGGGGTAGGGTAGGACGCAGACAGTGCGTTAGGGTATGCAATAGACAGACAGTGGGTTAGGGTATGAAACAGACAGACAGTGGGTTAGGGTAGGAAATAGACAGTGGGATAGGGTAGGAAAGAGACAGTGGTTTAGGGTAGGAAACAGACAGACAGTGGGTTAGGGTATGAAACAGACAGACAGTGGGTTAGGGTAAGACACAGACAGACTGTGGGTTAGGGTAGGAAACAGACAGTGGGTCAGGGTATGAAACAGACAGACAGTGGGTTAGGTAAGGAAATTGACAGACAATGGTTTGGGTATGAAACAGACAGACAGTGGGTTAGGGTAGGAAACAGACAGACAGTGGGTTAGGGTAGGAAACAGACAGACAGTGGGTTAGGGTAAGACACAGACAGACTGTGGGTTAGGGTAGGAAACAGACAGTGGGTCAGGGTATGAAACAGACAGACAGTGGGTTAGGTAAGGAAACAGACAGACAGTGGTTTGGGTATGAAACAGACAGACAGTGGGTTAGGGTAGGAAACAGACAGACAGTGGGTTAGGGTAGGATACAGACAGACAGTGGGTTAGGGAATGAAATAGACAGACAGTGTGTTAGGGTATGAAACAGACAGACAATGAGTTAGGGTAGGAAACAGACATACAGTGGGTTAGGGTATGATACAGACAGGCAGTGAGTTAGGGTATGATACAGACAGACAGTGGGTTAGGGTATGAAACAGACAGACATTGGGTTAGGGTAGGAAATAGACAGTGGGATAGGGTAGGAAAGAGACAGTGGGTTAGGGTAGGAAACAGACAGACAGTGGGTTAGGGTATGAAACAGACAGACAGTGGGTTAGGGTAGGAAATAGACAGTGGGTTAGGGTAGGAAATAGACAGACAGTGGTTTAGGGTATGAAACAGACAGACAGTGGGTTAGGGTAGGAAACAGACAGTGGGTTAGGGTAGGAAACAGACAGACAGTGGGTTAGGGTAGGAAACAGACAGACAGTGTGTTAGGGTAGGAAACAGACAGACAGTGTGTTAGGGTAGGAAACAGACAGTGGGTTAGGGTAGGAAACAGACAGTGGGTTAGGGTAGGAAACAGACAGACAGTGCGTTAGGGTAGGAAACAGACAGACAGTGTGTTAGGGTAGGAAACAGACAGTGGGTTAGGGTATGAAACAGACAGACAGTGGGTTAGGTAAGGAAACAGACAGACAGTGGGTTAGGGTATGAAACAGACAGACAGTGAGTTAGGGTAGGAAACAGACAGTGGGTTAGGGTAGGAAACAGACAGACAGTGCGTTAGGGTAGGAAACAGACAGACAGTGTGTTAGGGTAGGAAATAGACAGAGGGTTAGGGTAAGACACAGACAGACTGTGGGTTAGGGTAGGAAACAGACAGTGGGTCAGGGTATGAAACAGACAGACAGTGAGTTAGGGTAGGACAAACAGTGGGTTAGGGTAGGATACAGACAGACAGTGGGTTAGGGTAGGAAACAGACAGACAGTGTGTTAAGGTAGGAAACAGACAGTGGGTTAGGGTAGGAAACAGAGAGACAGTGGGTTAGGGTATGAAACAGACAGACAGTTTGTTAGGGTAGGAAAAGACAGACAGTGGTTTAGGGTATGAAACAGACAGACAGTGGGTTAGGGTAGGAAACAGACAGTGGGTTAGGGTAGGAAACAGACAGACAGTGGGTTACGGTAGTAAACAGACAGTGGGTTAGGGTATGAAACAGACAGACAGTGGGTTAGGGTAAGACACAGACAGTGAGTTAGGGTATGAAATAGACAGACAGTGGGTTAGGGTATGAAACAGACAGACAGTGGGTTAGGGTAGGAAATAGACAGTGGGATAGGGTAGGAAACAGACAGTGGGTTAGGGTAGGAAACAGACAGACAGTGGGTTAGGGTATGAAACAGACAGACAGAGGGGTAGGGTAGGACGCAGACAGTGCGTTAGGGTATGCAATAGACAGACAGTGGGTTAGGGTATGAAACAGACAGACAGTGGGTTAGGGTAGGAAATAGACAGTGGGATAGGGTAGGAAAGAGACAGTGGTTTAGGGTAGGAAACAGACAGACAGTGGGTTAGGGTATGAAACAGACAGACAGTGGGTTAGGGTAAGACACAGACAGACTGTGGGTTAGGGTAGGAAACAGACAGTGGGTCAGGGTATGAAACAGACAGACAGTGGGTTAGGTAAGGAAATTGACAGACAATGGTTTGGGTATGAAACAGACAGACAGTGGGTTAGGGTAGGAAACAGACAGACAGTGGGTTAGGGTAGGAAACAGACAGACAGTGGGTTAGGGTAAGACACAGACAGACTGTGGGTTAGGGTAGGAAACAGACAGTGGGTCAGGGTATGAAACAGACAGACAGTGGGTTAGGTAAGGAAACAGACAGACAGTGGTTTGGGTATGAAACAGACAGACAGTGGGTTAGGGTAGGAAACAGACAGACAGTGGGTTAGGGTAGGATACAGACAGACAGTGGGTTAGGGAATGAAATAGACAGACAGTGTGTTAGGGTATGAAACAGACAGACAATGAGTTAGGGTAGGAAACAGACATACAGTGGGTTAGGGTATGATACAGACAGGCAGTGAGTTAGGGTATGATACAGACAGACAGTGGGTTAGGGTATGAAACAGACAGACATTGGGTTAGGGTAGGAAATAGACAGTGGGATAGGGTAGGAAAGAGACAGTGGGTTAGGGTAGGAAACAGACAGACAGTGGGTTAGGGTATGAAACAGACAGACAGTGGGTTAGGGTAGGAAATAGACAGTGGGTTAGGGTAGGAAATAGACAGACAGTGGTTTAGGGTATGAAACAGACAGACAGTGGGTTAGGGTAGGAAACAGACAGTGGGTTAGGGTAGGAAACAGACAGACAGTGGGTTAGGGTAGGAAACAGACAGACAGTGTGTTAGGGTAGGAAACAGACAGACAGTGTGTTAGGGTAGGAAACAGACAGTGGGTTAGGGTAGGAAACAGACAGACAGTGGGTTAGGGTATGAAACAGACAGACAGTGGGTTAGGGTAGGAAATAGACAGACAGTGGTTTAGGGTATGAAACAGACAGACAGTGGGTTAGGGTAGGAAACAGACAGACAGTGGGTTAGGGTAGGAAACAGACAGTGGGTTAGGGTATGAAACAGACAGACAGTGGGTTAGGGTAGGACACAGACAGTGAGTTAGGGTATGAAATAGACAGACAGTGGGTTAGGGTAGAAGACAGACAGTGGGTCAGGGTATGAAACAGACAGACAGTGGGTTAGGGTAGGTCACAGACAGTGGGTTAGGGTAAGACACAGACAGACTGTGGGTTAGGGTAGAAGACAGACAGTGGGTCAGGGTATGAAACAGACAGACAGTGGTTTAGGTAAGGAAACAGACAGACAGTGGTTTGGGTATGAAACAGACAGACAGTGGGTTAGGGTAGGAAACAGACAGACAGTGGGTTAGGGTACAAAACAGACAGTGGGTTAGGGTATGAAACAGACAGACAGTGGGGTAGGGTAGGACGCAGACAGTGTGTTAGGGTATGCAATAGACAGACAGTGGGTTAGGGTATGAAACAGACAGACAGTGGGTTAGGGTAGGAAATAGACAGTGGGATAGGGTAGGAAAGAGACAGTGGTTTAGGGTAGGAAACAGACAGACAGTGGGTTAGGGTATGAAACAGACAGACAGTGGGTTAGAGTAGGAAATAGACAGTGGGTTAGGGTAAGACACAGACAGACTGTGGGTTAGGGTAGGAAACAGACAGTGGTTTGGGTATGAAACAGACAGCCAGTGGGCTAGGGTAGGAAACAGACAGACAGTGGGTTAGGGTAGGAAACAGACAGTGGGTTAGGGTAGGAAACACACAGACAGTGGGTTAGGGAATGAAATAGACAGACAGTGGGTTAGGGTATGAAACAGACAGACAATGAGTTAGGGTAGGAAACAGACATACAGTGGGTTAGGGTATGATACAGACAGACAGTGAGTTAGGGTATGATACAGACAAACAGTGGGTTAGGGTATGAAACAGACAGACAGTGAGTTAGGGTAGGACAGACAGTGTGTTAGGGTAGGAAACAGACAGAAAGTGGGTTAGGGTAGGAAACAGACAGTGTGTTAGGGTAGGAAACAGACAGACAGTGGGTTAGGGTATGAAACAGACAGACAGTGAGTTAGGGTAGGAAACAGACAGTGGGTTAGGGTAGGAAACAGACGGACAGTGGGTTAGGGTAGGAAACAGACAGACAGTGTGTTAGGGTAGGAAACAGACAGTGGGTTAGGGTAGGAAACAGACAGACAGTGGGTTAGGGTATGAAACAGACAGACAGTTTGTTAGGGTAGGAAAAGACAGACAGTGGTTTAGGGTATGAAACAGACAGACAGCGGGTTAGGGTAGGAAACAGACAGTGGGTTAGGGTAGGAAACAGACAGACAGTGGGTTACGGTAGTAAACAGACAGTGGGTTAGGGTATGAAACAGACAGACAGTGGGTTAGGGTAAGACACAGACAGACTGTGGGTTAGGGTAGGAAACAGACAGTGGGTCAGGGTATGAAACAGACAGACAGTGGGTTAGGTAAGGAAACAGACAGACAGTGGTTTGGGTATGAAACAGACAGACAGTGGGTTAGGGTAGGAAACAGACAGACAGTGGGTTAGGGTAGGATACAGACAGACAGTGGGTTAGGGAATGAAATAGACAGACAGTGTGTTAGGGTATGAAACAGACAGACAATGAGTTAGGGTAGGAAACAGACATACAGTGGGTTAGGGTATGATACAGACAGGCAGTGAGTTAGGGTATGATACAGACAGACAGTGGGTTAGGGTATGAAACAGACAGACATTGGGTTAGGGTAGAAAATAGACAGTGGGATAGGGTAGGAAAGAGACAGTGGGTTAGGGTAGGAAACAGACAGACAGTGGGTTAGGGTATGAAACAGACAGACAGTGGGTTAGGGTAGGAAATAGACAGTGGGTTAGGGTAGGAAATAGACAGACAGTGGTTTAGGGTATGAAACAGACAGACAGTGGGTTAGGGTAGGAAACAGACAGTGGGTCAGGGTAGGAAACAGACAGACAGTGGGTTAGGGTAGGAAACAGACAGACAGTGTGTTAGGGTAGGAAACAGACAGACAGTGTGTTAGGGTAGGAAACAGACAGTGGGTTAGGGTAGAAAACAGACAGACAGTGGGTTAGGGTATGAAACAGACAGACAGTGGGTTAGGGTAGGAAATAGACAGACAGTGGTTTAGGGTATGAAACAGACAGACAGTGGGTCAGGGTAGGAAACAGACAGACAGTGGGTTAGGGTAGGAAACAGACAGTGGGTTAGGGTATGAAACAGACAGACAGTGGGTTAGGGTAGGACACAGACAGTGAGTTAGGGTATGAAATAGACAGACAGTGGGTTAGGGTAGAAGACAGACAGTGGGTCAGGGTATGAAACAGACAGACAGTGGGTTAGGGTAGGACACAGACAGTGGGTTAGGGTAAGACACAGACAGACTGTGGGTTAGGGTAGAAGACAGACAGTGGGTCAGGGTATGAAACAGACAGACAGTGGTTTAGGTAAGGAAACAGACAGACAGTGGTTTGGGTATGAAACAGACAGACAGTGGGTTAGGGTAGGAAACAGACAGACAGTGGGTTAGGGTACAAAACAGACAGTGGGTTAGGGTATGAAACAGACAGACAGTGGGGTAGGGTAGGACGCAGACAGTGTGTTAGGGTATGCAATAGACAGACAGTGGGTTAGGGTATGAAACAGACAGACAGTGGGTTAGGGTAGGAAATAGACAGTGGGATAGGGTAGGAAAGAGACAGTGGTTTAGGGTAGGAAACAGACAGACAGTGGGTTAGGGTATGAAACAGACAGACAGTGGGTTAGAGTAGGAAATAGACAGTGGGTTAGGGTAAGACACAGACAGACTGTGGGTTAGGGTAGGAAACAGACAGTGGTTTGGGTATGAAACAGACAGCCAGTGGGCTAGGGTAGGAAACAGACAGACAGTGTGTTAGGGTAGGAAACAGACAGTGGGTTAGGGTAGGAAACAGACAGACAGTGGGTTAGGGAATGAAATAGACAGACCGTGGGTTAGGGTATGAAACAGACAGACAATGAGTTAGGGTAGGAAACAGACATACAGTGGGTTAGGGTATGATACAGACAGACAGTGAGTTAGGGTATGATACAGACAAACAGTGGGTTAGGGTATGAAACAGACAGACAGTGAGTTAGGGTAGGACAGACAGTGTGTTAGGGTAGGAAACAGACAGACAGTGGGTTAGGGTAGGAAACAGACAGTGTGTTAGGGTAGGAAACAGACAGACAGTGGGTTAGGGTATGAAACAGACAGACAGTGAGTTAGGGTAGGAAACAGACAGTGGGTTAGGGTAGGAAACAGACAGACAGTGGGTTAGGGTAGGAAACAGACAGACAGTGTGTTAGGGTAGGAAACAGACAGTGGGTTAGGGTAGGAAACAGACAGACAGTGGGTTAGGGTATGAAACAGACAGACAGTTTGTTAGGGTAGGAAAAGACAGACAGTGGTTTAGGGTATGAAACAGACAGACAGCGGGTTAGGGTAGGAAACAGACAGTGGGTTAGGGTAGGAAACAGACAGACAGTGGGTTACGGTAGTAAACAGACAGTGGGTTAGGGTATGAAACAGACAGACAGTGGGTTAGGGTAAGACACAGACAGACTGTGGGTTAGGGTAGGAAACAGACAGTGGGTCAGGGTATGAAACAGACAGACAGTGGGTTAGGTAAGGAAACAGACAGACAGTGGTTTGGGTATGAAACAGACAGACAGTGGGTTAGGGTAGGAAACAGACAGACAGTGGGTTAGGGTAGGATACAGACAGACAGTGGGTTAGGGAATGAAATAGACAGACAGTGTGTTAGGGTATGAAACAGACAGACAATGAGTTAGGGTAGGAAACAGACATACAGTGGGTTAGGGTATGATACAGACAGGCAGTGAGTTAGGGTATGATACAGACAGACAGTGGGTTAGGGTATGAAACAGACAGACATTGGGTTAGGGTAGAAAATAGACAGTGGGATAGGGTAGGAAAGAGACAGTGGGTTAGGGTAGGAAACAGAAAGACAGTGGGTTAGGGTATGAAACAGACAGACAGTGGGTTAGGGTAGGAAATAGACAGTGTGTTAGGGTAGGAAATAGACAGACAGTGGTTTAGGGTATGAAACAGACAGACAGTGGGTTAGGGTAGGAAACAGACAGTGGGTTAGGGTAGGAAACAGACAGACAGTGGGTTAGGGTAGGAAACAGACAGACAGTGTGTTAGGGTAGGAAACAGACAGACAGTGTGTTAGGGTAGGAAACAGACAGTGGGTTAGGGTAGGAAACAGACAGACAGTGGGTTAGGGTATGAAACAGACAGACAGTGGGTTAGGGTAGGAAATAGACAGACAGTGGTTTAGGGTATGAAACAGACAGACAGTGGGTTAGGGTAGGAAACAGACAGACAGTGGGTTAGGGTAGGAAACAGACAGTGGGTTAGGGTATGAAACAGACAGACAGTGGGTTAGGGTAGGACACAGACAGTGAGTTAGGGTATGAAATAGACAGACAGTGGGTTAGGGTAGAAGACAGACAGTGGGTCAGGGTATGAAACAGACAGACAGTGGGTTAGGGTAGGACACAGACAGTGGGTTAGGGTAAGACACAGACAGACTGTGGGTTAGGGTAGAAGACAGACAGTGGGTCAGGGTATGAAACAGACAGACAGTGGTTTAGGTAAGGAAACAGACAGACAGTGGTTTGGGTATGAAACAGACAGACAGTGGGTTAGGGTAGGAAACAGACAGACAGTGGGTTAGGGTACAAAACAGACAGTGGGTTAGGGTATGAAACAGACAGACAGTGGGGTAGGGTAGGACGCAGACAGTGTGTTAGGGTATGCAATAGACAGACAGTGGGTTAGGGTATGAAACAGACAGACAGTGGGTTAGGGTAGGAAATAGACAGTGGGATAGGGTAGGAAAGAGACAGTGGTTTAGGGTAGGAAACAGACAGACAGTGGGTTAGGGTATGAAACAGACAGACAGTGGGTTAGAGTAGGAAATAGACAGTGGGTTAGGGTAAGACACAGACAGACTGTGGGTTAGGGTAGGAAACAGACAGTGGTTTGGGTATGAAACAGACAGCCAGTGGGCTAGGGTAGGAAACAGACAGACAGTGGGTTAGGGTAGGAAACAGACAGTGGGTTAGGGTAGGAAACAGACAGACAGTGGGTTAGGGTATGAAACAGACAGACAGTGGGTTAGAGTAGGAAATAGACAGTGGGTTAGGGTAAGACACAGACAGACTGTGGGTTAGGGTAGGAAACAGACAGTGGTTTGGGTATGAAACAGACAGCCAGTGGGCTAGGGTAGGAAACAGACAGACAGTGGGTTAGGGTAGGAAACAGACAGTGGGTTAGGGTAGGAAACAGACAGACAGTGGGTTAGGGAATGAAATAGACAGACAGTGGGTTAGGGTATGAAACAGACAGACAATGAGATAGGGTAGGAAACAGACATACAGTGGGTTAGGGTATGATACAGACAGACAGTGAGTTAGGGTATGATACAGACAAACAGTGGGTTAGGGTATGAAACAGACAGACAGTGAGTTAGGGTAGGACAGACAGTGTGTTAGGGTAGGAAACAGACAGACAGTGGGTTAGGGTAGGAAACAGACAGACAGTGTGTTAGGGTAGGAAACAGACAGTGGGTTAGGGTAGGAAACAGACAGACAGTGGGTTAGGGTATGAAACAGACAGACAGTTTGTTAGGGTAGGAAAAGACAGACAGTGGTTTAGGGTATGAAACAGACAGACAGCGGGTTAGGGTAGGAAACAGACAGTGGGTTAGGGTAGGAAACAGACAGACAGTGGGTTACGGTAGTAAACAGACAGTGGGTTAGGGTAGGAAACAGACAGACAGTGGGTTAGGGTAGGAAACAGACAGACAGTGTGTTAGGGTAGGAAACAGACAGTGGGTTAGGGTAGGAAACAGACAGACAGTGGGTTAGGGTATGAAACAGACAGACAGTTTGTTAGGGTAGGAAAAGACAGACAGTGGTTTAGGGTATGAAACAGACAGACAGCGGGTTAGGGTAGGAAACAGACAGTGGGTTAGGGTAGGAAACAGACAGACAGTGGGTTACGGTAGTAAACAGACAGTGGGTTAGGGTATGAAACAGACAGACAGTGGGTTAGGGTAAGACACAGACAGACTGTGGGTTAGGGTAGGAAACAGACAGTGGGTCAGGGTATGAAACAGACAGACAGTGGGTTAGGTAAGGAAACAGACAGACAGTGGTTTGGGTATGAAACAGACAGACAGTGGGTTAGGGTAGGAAACAGACAGACAGTGGGTTAGGGTAGGATACAGACAGACAGTGGGTTAGGGAATGAAATAGACAGACAGTGTGTTAGGGTATGAAACAGACAGACAATGAGTTAGGGTAGGAAACAGACATACAGTGGGTTAGGGTATGATACAGACAGGCAGTGAGTTAGGGTATGATACAGACAGACAGTGGGTTAGGGTATGAAACAGACAGACATTGGGTTAGGGTAGAAAATAGACAGTGGGATAGGGTAGGAAAGAGACAGTGGGTTAGGGTAGGAAACAGACAGACAGTGGGTTAGGGTATGAAACAGACAGACAGTGGGTTAGGGTAGGAAATAGACAGTGTGTTAGGGTAGGAAATAGACAGACAGTGGTTTAGGGTAGGAAACAGACAGTGGGTTAGGGTAGGAAACAGACAGACAGTGGGTTAGGGTAGGAAACAGACAGACAGTGTGTTAGGGTAGGAAACAGACAGACAGTGTGTTAGGGTAGGAAACAGACAGTGGGTTAGGGTAGGAAACAGACAGACAGTGGGTTAGGGTATGAAACAGACAGACAGTGGGTTAGGGTAGGAAATAGACAGACAGTGGTTTAGGGTATGAAACAGACAGACAGTGGGTAAGGGTAGGAAACAGACAGACAGTGGGTTAGGGTAGGAAACAGACAGTGGGTTAGGGTATGAAACAGACAGACAGTGGGTTAGGGTAGGACACAGACAGTGAGTTAGGGTATGAAATAGACAGACAGTGGGTTAGGGTAGAAGACAGACAGTGGGTCAGGGTATGAAACAGACAGACAGTGGGTTAGGGTAGGACACAGACAGTGGGTTAGGGTAAGACACAGACAGACTGTGGGTTAGGGTAGAAGACAGACAGTGGGTCAGGGTATGAAACAGACAGACAGTGGTTTAGGTAAGGAAACAGACAGACAGTGGTTTGGGTATGAAACAGACAGACAGTGGGTTAGGGTAGGAAACAGACAGACAGTGGGTTAGGGTACAAAACAGACAGTGGGTTAGGGTATGAAACAGACAGACAGTGGGGTAGGGTAGGACGCAGACAGTGTGTTAGGGTATGCAATAGACAGACAGTGGGTTAGGGTATGAAACAGACAGACAGTGGGTTAGGGTAGGAAATAGACAGTGGGATAGGGTAGGAAAGAGACAGTGGTTTAGGGTAGGAAACAGACAGACAGTGGGTTAGGGTATGAAACAGACAGACAGTGGGTTAGAGTAGGAAATAGACAGTGGGTTAGGGTAAGACACAGACAGACTGTGGGTTAGGGTAGGAAACAGACAGTGGTTTGGGTATGAAACAGACAGCCAGTGGGCTAGGGTAGGAAACAGACAGACAGTGGGTTAGGGTAGGAAACAGACAGTGGGTTAGGGTAGGAAACAGACAGACAGTGGGTTAGGGAATGAAATAGACAGACAGTGGGTTAGGGTATGAAACAGACAGACAATGAGTTAGGGTAGGAAACAGACATACAGTGGGTTAGGGTATGATACAGACAGACAGTGAGTTAGGGTATGATACAGACAAACAGTGGGTTAGGGTATGAAACAGACAGACAGTGAGTTAGGGTAGGACAGACAGTGTGTTAGGGTAGGAAACAGACAGAAAGTGGGTTAGGGTAGGAAACAGACAGTGTGTTAGGGTAGGAAACAGACAGACAGTGGGTTAGGGTATGAAACAGACAGACAGTGAGTTAGGGTAGGAAACAGACAGTGGGTTAGGGTAGGAAACAGACAGACAGTGGGTTAGGGTAGGAAACAGACAGACAGTGTGTTAGGGTAGGAAACAGACAGTGGGTTAGGGTAGGAAACAGACAGACAGTGGGTTAGGGTATGAAACAGACAGACAGTTTGTTAGGGTAGGAAAAGACAGACAGTGGTTTAGGGTATGAAACAGACAGACAGCGGGTTAGGGTAGGAAACAGACAGTGGGTTAGGGTAGGAAACAGACAGACAGTGGGTTACGGTAGTAAACAGACAGTGGGTTAGGGTATGAAACAGACAGACAGTGGGTTAGGGTAAGACACAGACAGACTGTGGGTTAGGGTAGGAAACAGACAGTGGGTCAGGGTATGAAACAGACAGACAGTGGGTTAGGTAAGGAAACAGACAGACAGTGGTTTGGGTATGAAACAGACAGACAGTGGGTTAGGGTAGGAAACAGACAGACAGTGGGTTAGGGTAGGATACAGACAGACAGTGGGTTAGGGAATGAAATAGACAGACAGTGTGTTAGGGTATGAAACAGACAGACAATGAGTTAGGGTAGGAAACAGACATACAGTGGGTTAGGGTATGATACAGACAGGCAGTGAGTTAGGGTATGATACAGACAGACAGTGGGTTAGGGTATGAAACAGACAGACATTGGGTTAGGGTAGAAAATAGACAGTGGGATAGGGTAGGAAAGAGACAGTGGGTTAGGGTAGGAAACAGACAGACAGTGGGTTAGGGTATGAAACAGACAGACAGTGGGTTAGGGTAGGAAATAGACAGTGTGTTAGGGTAGGAAATAGACAGACAGTGGTTTAGGGTATGAAACAGACAGACAGTGGGTTAGGGTAGGAAACAGACAGTGGGTTAGGGTAGGAAACAGACAGACAGTGGGTTAGGGTAGGAAACAGACAGACAGTGTGTTAGGGTAGGAAACAGACAGACAGTGTGTTAGGGTAGGAAACAGACAGTGGGTTAGGGTAGGAAACAGACAGACAGTGGGTTAGGGTATGAAACAGACAGACAGTGGGTTAGGGTAGGAAATAGACAGACAGTGGTTTAGGGTATGAAACAGACAGACAGTGGGTTAGGGTAGGAAACAGACAGACAGTGGGTTAGGGTAGGAAACAGACAGTGGGTTAGGGTATGAAACAGACTGACAGTGGGTTAGGGTAGGACACAGACAGTGAGTTAGGGTATGAAATAGACAGACAGTGGGTTAGGGTAGAAGACAGACAGTGGGTCAGGGTATGAAACAGACAGACAGTGGGTTAGGGTAGGACACAGACAGTGGGTTAGGGTAGGAAACAGACAGACAGTGGGTTAGGGTAGGAAACAGACAGACAGTGTGTTAGGGTAGGAAACAGACAGACAGTGTGTTAGGGTAGGAAACAGACAGTGGGTTAGGGTAGGAAACAGACAGACAGTGGTTTAGGGTATGAAACAGACAGACAGTGGGTTAGGGTAGGAAACAGACAGACAGTGGGTTAGGGTAGGAAACAGACAGTGGGTTAGGGTATGAAACAGACAGACAGTGGGTTAGGGTAGGACACAGACAGTGAGTTAGGGTATGAAATAGACAGACAGTGGGTTAGGGTAGAAGACAGACAGTGGGTCAGGGTATGAAACAGACAGACAGTGGGTTAGGGTAGGACACAGACAGTGGGTTAGGGTAAGACACAGACAGACTGTGGTTTAGGTAAGGAAACAGACAGACAGTGGTTTGGGTATGAAACAGACAGACAGTGGGTTAGGGTAGGAAACAGACAGACAGTGGGTTAGGGTAGAAAACAGACAGTGGGTTAGGGTATGAAACAGACAGACAGTGGGGTAGGGTAGGACGCAGACAGTGTGTTAGGGTATGCAATAGACAGACAGTGGGTTAGGGTATGAAACAGACAGACAGTGGGTTAGGGTAGGAAATAGACAGTGGGATAGGGTAGGAAAGAGACAGTGGTTTAGGGTAGGAAACAGACAGACAGTGGGTTAGGGTATGAAACAGACAGACAGTGGGTTAGAGTAGGAAATAGACAGTGGGTTAGGGTAAGACACAGACAGACTGTGGGTTAGGGTAGGAAACAGACAGTGGTTTGGGTATGAAACAGACAGCCAGTGGGCTAGGGTAGGAAACAGACAGACAGTGGGTTAGGGTAGGAAACAGACAGTGGGTTAGGGTAGGAAACAGACAGACAGTGGGTTAGGGAATGAAATAGACAGACAGTGGGATAGGGTATGAAACAGACAGACAATGAGTTAGGGTAGGAAACAGACATACAGTGGGTTAGGGTATGATACAGACAGACAGTGAGTTAGGGTATGATACAGACAAACAGTGGGTTAGGGTATGAAACAGACAGACAGTGAGTTAGGGTAGGACAGACAGTGTGTTAGGGAAGGAAACAGACAGACAGTGGGTTAGGGTAGGAAACAGACAGTGTGTTAGGGTAGGAAACAGACAGACAGTGGGTTAGGGTATGAAACAGACAGACAGTGAGTTAGGGTAGGAAACAGACAGTGGGTTAGGGTAGGAAACAGACAGACAGTGGGTTAGGGTAGGAAACAGACAGACAGTGTGTTAGGGTAGGAAACAGACAGTGGGTTAGGGTAGGAAACAGACAGACAGTGGGTTAGGGTATGAAACAGACAGACAGTTTGTTAGGGTAGGAAAAGACAGACAGTGGTTTAGGGTATGAAACAGACAGACAGCGGGTTAGGGTAGGAAACAGACAGTGGGTTAGGGTAGGAAACAGACAGCCAGTGGGTTACGGTAGTAAACAGACAGTGGGTTAGGGTATGAAACAGACAGACAGTGGGTTAGGGTAGGACACAGACAGTGAGTTAGGGTATGAAATAGACAGACAGTGGGTTAGGGTATGAAACAGACAGACAGTGGGTTAGGGTAGGAAATAGACAGTGGGATAGGGTAGGAAACAGACAGTGGGTTAGGGTAGGAAACAGACAGACAGTGAGTTAGGGTATGAAACAGACAGACAGAGGGGTAGGGTAGGACGCAGACAGTGCGTTAGGGTATGCAATAGACAGACAGTGGGTTAGGGTATGAAACAGACAGACAGTGGGTTAGGGTAGGAAATAGACAGTGGGATAGGGTAGGAAAGAGACAGTGGTTTAGGGTAGGAAACAGACAGACAGTGGGTTAGGGTATGAAACAGACAGACAGTGGGTTAGGGTAAGACACAGACAGACTGTGGGTTAGGGTAGGAAACAGACAGTGGGTCAGGGTATGAAACAGACAGACAGTGGGTTAGGTAAGGAAATTGACAGACAATGGTTTGGGTATGAAACAGACAGACAGTGGGTTAGGGTAGGAAACAGACAGTGGGTTAGGGTAGGAAACAGACAGACAGTGGGTTACGGTAGTAAACAGACAGTGGGTTAGGGTATGACACAGACAGACAGTGGGTTAGGGTAGGACACAGACAGTGAGTTAGGGTATGATATAGACAGACAGTGGGTTAGGGTATGAAACAGACAGACAGTGGGTTAGGGTAGGAAATAGACAGTGGGATAGGGTAGGAAACAGACAGTGGGTTAGGGTAGGAAACAGACAGACAGTGGGTTAGGGTATGAAACAGACAGACAGAGGGGTAGGGTAGGACGCAGACAGTGCGTTAGGGTATGCAATAGACAGACAGTGGGTTAGGGTATGAAACAGACAGACAGTGGGTTAGGGTAGGAAATAGACAGTGGGATAGGGTAGGAAAGAGACAGTGGTTTAGGGTAGGAAACAGACAGACAGTGGGTTAGGGTATGAAACAGACAGACAGTGGGTTAGGGTAAGACACAGACAGACTGTGGGTTAGGGTAGGAAACAGACAGTGTGTCAGGGTATGAAACAGACAGACAGTGGGTTAGGTAAGGAAATTGACAGACAATGGTTTGGGTATGAAACAGACAGACAGTGGGTTAGGGTAGGAAACAGACAGACAGTGGGTTAGGGTAGGAAACAGACAGACAGTGGGTTAGGGTAAGACACAGACAGACTGTGGGTTAGGGTAGGAAACAGACAGTGGGTCAGGGTATGAAACAGACAGACAGTGGGTTAGGTAAGGAAACAGACAGACAGTGGTTTGGGTATGAAACAGACAGACAGTGGGTTAGGGTAGGAAACAGACAGACAGTGGGTTAGGGTAGGATACAGACAGACAGTGGGTTAGGGAATGAAATAGACAGACAGTGTGTTAGGGTATGAAACAGACAGACAATGAGTTAGGGTAGGAAACAGACATACAGTGGTTTAGGGTATGATACAGACAGGCAGTGAGTTAGGGTATGATACAGACAGACAGTGGGTTAGGGTATGAAACAGACAGACAGTGTGTTAGGGTAGGAAACAGACAGACAGTGGGTTAGGGTAGGAAACAGACAGACAGTGGGTTAGGGTAGGAAACAGACAGACAGTGGGTTAGGGTAGGAAACAGACAGTGTGTTAGGGTAGGAAACAGACAGACAGTGGGTTAGGGTATGAAACAGACAGACAGTGAGTTAGGGTAGGAAACAGACAGTGGGTTAGGGTAGGAAACAGACAGACAGTGGGTTAGGGTAGGAAACAGACAGACAGTGTGTTAGGGTAGGAAACAGACAGTGGGTTAGGGTAGGAAACAGACAGACAGTGGGTTAGGGTATGAAACAGACAGACAGTGGGTTAGTGTAAGAAATAGACAGACAGTGGTTTAGGGTATGAAACAGACAGACAGTGGGTTAGGGTAGTAAACAGACAGTGGGTTAGGGTAGGAAACAGACAAACAGTGGGTTAGGGTAGGAAACAGACAGTGGGTTAGGGTATGAAACAGACAGACAGTGGGTTAGGGTAGGACACAGACAATGTGTTAGGGTAGGAAACAGACAGACAGTGGGTTAGGGTAGGAAACAGACAGTGGGTTAGGGTATGAAACAGACAGACAGTGGGTTAGGGTAGGAAATAGACAGACATTGGGTTAGGGTAGGAAATAGACAGAGGGATAGGGTAGGAAAGAGACAGTGGGTTAGGGTAGGAAACAGACAGACAGTGGGTTAGGGTATGAAACAGACAGACAGTGGGTTAGGGTAGGAAATAGACAGTGGGTTAAGGTAAGACACAGACAGACTGTGGGTTAGGGTAGGAAACAGACAGTGGTTTGGGTATGAAACAGACAGCCAGTGGGCTAGGGTAGGAAACAGACAGACAGTGGGTTAGGGTAGGAAACAGACAGTGGGTTAGGGTAGGAAACAGACAGACAGTGGGTTAGGGAATGAAATAGACAGACAGTGGGTTAGGGTAGAAAACAGACAGTGGGTTAGGGTATGAAACAGACAGACAGTGGGGTAGGGTAGGACGCAGACAGTGTGTTAGGGTATGCAATAGACAGACAGTGGGTTAGGGTATGAAACAGACAGACAGTGGGTTAGGGTAGGAAATAGACAGTGGGATAGGGTAGGAAAGAGACAGTGGTTTAGGGTAGGAAACAGACAGACAGTGGGTTAGGGTATGAAACAGACAGACAGTGGGTTAGAGTAGGAAATAGACAGTGGGTTAGGGTAAGACACAGACAGACTGTGGGTTAGGGTAGGAAACAGACAGTGGTTTGGGTATGAAACAGACAGCCAGTGGGCTAGGGTAGGAAACAGACAGACAGTGGGTTAGGGTAGGAAACAGACAGTGGGTTAGGGTAGGAAACAGACAGACAGTGGGTTAGGGAATGAAATAGACAGACAGTGGGTTAGGGTATGAAACAGACAGACAATGAGTTAGGGTAGGAAACAGACATACAGTGGGTTAGGGTATGATACAGACAGACAGTGAGTTAGGGTATGATACAGACAAACAGTGGGTTAGGGTATGAAACAGACAGACAGTGAGTTAGGGTAGGACAGACAGTGTGTTAGGGAAGGAAACAGACAGACAGTGGGTTAGGGTAGGAAACAGACAGTGTGTTAGGGTAGGAAACAGACAGACAGTGGGTTAGGGTATGAAACAGACAGACAGTGAGTTAGGGTAGGAAACAGACAGTGGGTTAGGGTAGGAAACAGACAGACAGTGGGTTAGGGTAGGAAACAGACAGACAGTGTGTTAGGGTAGGAAACAGACAGTGGGTTAGGGTAGGAAACAGACAGACAGTGGGTTAGGGTATGAAACAGACAGACAGTTTGTTAGGGTAGGAAAAGACAGACAGTGGTTTAGGGTATGAAACAGACAGACAGCGGGTTAGGGTAGGAAACAGACAGTGGGTTAGGGTAGGAAACAGACAGCCAGTGGGTTACGGTAGTAAACAGACAGTGGGTTAGGGTATGAAACAGACAGACAGTGGGTTAGGGTAGGACACAGACAGTGAGTTAGGGTATGAAATAGACAGACAGTGGGTTAGGGTATGAAACAGACAGACAGTGGGTTAGGGTAGGAAATAGACAGTGGGATAGGGTAGGAAACAGACAGTGGGTTAGGGTAGGAAACAGACAGACAGTGAGTTAGGGTATGAAACAGACAGACAGAGGGGTAGGGTAGGACGCAGACAGTGCGTTAGGGTATGCAATAGACAGACAGTGGGTTAGGGTATGAAACAGACAGACAGTGGGTTAGGGTAGGAAATAGACAGTGGGATAGGGTAGGAAAGAGACAGTGGTTTAGGGTAGGAAACAGACAGACAGTGGGTTAGGGTATGAAACAGACAGACAGTGGGTTAGGGTAAGACACAGACAGACTGTGGGTTAGGGTAGGAAACAGACAGTGGGTCAGGGTATGAAACAGACAGACAGTGGGTTAGGTAAGGAAATTGACAGACAATGGTTTGGGTATGAAACAGACAGACAGTGGGTTAGGGTAGGAAACAGACAGTGGGTTAGGGTAGGAAACAGACAGACAGTGGGTTACGGTAGTAAACAGACAGTGGGTTAGGGTATGACACAGACAGACAGTGGGTTAGGGTAGGACACAGACAGTGAGTTAGGGTATGAAATAGACAGACAGTGGGTTAGGGTATGAAACAGACAGACAGTGGGTTAGGGTAGGAAATAGACAGTGGGATAGGGTAGGAAACAGACAGTGGGTTAGGGTAGGAAACAGACAGACAGTGGGTTAGGGTATGAAACAGACAGACAGAGGGGTAGGGTAGGACGCAGACAGTGCGTTAGGGTATGCAATAGACAGACAGTGGGTTAGGGTATGAAACAGACAGACAGTGGGTTAGGGTAGGAAATAGACAGTGGGATAGGGTAGGAAAGAGACAGTGGTTTAGGGTAGGAAACAGACAGACAGTGGGTTAGGGTATGAAACAGACAGACAGTGGGTTAGGGTAAGACACAGACAGACTGTGGGTTAGGGTAGGAAACAGACAGTGTGTCAGGGTATGAAACAGACAGACAGTGGGTTAGGTAAGGAAATTGACAGACAATGGTTTGGGTATGAAACAGACAGACAGTGGGTTAGGGTAGGAAACAGACAGACAGTGGGTTAGGGTAGGAAACAGACAGACAGTGGGTTAGGGTAAGACACAGACAGACTGTGGGTTAGGGTAGGAAACAGACAGTGGGTCAGGGTATGAAACAGACAGACAGTGGGTTAGGTAAGGAAACAGACAGACAGTGGTTTGGGTATGAAACAGACAGACAGTGGGTTAGGGTAGGAAACAGACAGACAGTGGGTTAGGGTAGGATACAGACAGACAGTGGGTTAGGGAATGAAATAGACAGACAGTGTGTTAGGGTATGAAACAGACAGACAATGAGTTAGGGTAGGAAACAGACATACAGTGGTTTAGGGTATGATACAGACAGGCAGTGAGTTAGGGTATGATACAGACAGACAGTGGGTTAGGGTATGAAACAGACAGACAGTGTGTTAGGGTAGGAAACAGACAGACAGTGGGTTAGGGTAGGAAACAGACAGACAGTGGGTTAGGGTAGGAAACAGACAGACAGTGGGTTAGGGTAGGAAACAGACAGTGTGTTAGGGTAGGAAACAGACAGACAGTGGGTTAGGGTATGAAACAGACAGACAGTGAGTTAGGGTAGGAAACAGACAGTGGGTTAGGGTAGGAAACAGACAGACAGTGGGTTAGGGTAGGAAACAGACAGACAGTGTGTTAGGGTAGGAAACAGACAGTGGGTTAGGGTAGGAAACAGACAGACAGTGGGTTAGGGTATGAAACAGACAGACAGTGGGTTAGTGTAAGAAATAGACAGACAGTGGTTTAGGGTATGAAACAGACAGACAGTGGGTTAGGGTAGTAAACAGACAGTGGGTTAGGGTAGGAAACAGACAAACAGTGGGTTAGGGTAGGAAACAGACAGTGGGTTAGGGTATGAAACAGACAGACAGTGGGTTAGGGTAGGACACAGACAATGTGTTAGGGTAGGAAACAGACAGACAGTGGGTTAGGGTAGGAAACAGACAGTGGGTTAGGGTATGAAACAGACAGACAGTGGGTTAGGGTAGGAAATAGACAGACATTGGGTTAGGGTAGGAAATAGACAGAGGGATAGGGTAGGAAAGAGACAGTGGGTTAGGGTAGGAAACAGACAGACAGTGGGTTAGGGTATGAAACAGACAGACAGTGGGTTAGGGTAGGAAATAGACAGTGGGTTAAGGTAAGACACAGACAGACTGTGGGTTAGGGTAGGAAACAGACAGTGGGTCAGGGTATGAAACAGACAGACAGTGAGTTAGGGTAGGACAAACAGTGGGTTAGGGTAGGAAAGAGACAGACAGTGGGTTAGGGTAGGAAATAGACAGTGGGTTAGGGTAAGACACAGACAGACTGTGGGTTAGGGTAGGAAACAGACAGTGGGTTAGGGTATGAAACAGACAGACAGTGGGTTAGGGTAGGAAATAGACAGTGGGTTAGGGTATGAAACAGACAGACAGTGGGTTAGGGTAGGACACAGACAGTGAGTTAGGGTATGAAATAGACAGACAGTGGGTTAGGGTAGAAGACAGACAGTGGGTCAGGGTATGAAACAGACAGACAGTGGGTTAGGGTAGGACACAGACAGTGGGTTAGGGTAAGACACAGACAGACTGTGGGTTAGGGTAGAAGACAGACAGTGGGTCAGGGTATGAAACAGACAGACAGTGGTTTAGGTAAGGAAACAGACAGACAGTGGTTTGGGTATGAAACAGACAGACAGTGGGTTAGGGTAGGAAACAGACAGACAGTGGGTTAGGGTAGAAAACAGACAGTGGGTTAGGGTATGAAACAGACAGACAGTGGGGTAGGGTAGGACGCAGACAGTGTGTTAGGGTATGCAATAGACAGACAGTGGGTTAGGGTATGAAACAGACAGACAGTGGGTTAATGTAGGAAATAGACAGTGGGATAGGGTAGGAAAGAGACAGTGGTTTAGGGTAGGAAACAGACAGACAGTGGGTTAGAGTAGGAAATAGACAGTGGGTTAGGGTAAGACACAGACAGACTGTGGGTTAGGGTAGGAAACAGACAGTGGTTTGGGTATGAAACAGACAGCCAGTGGGCTAGGGTAGGAAACAGACAGACAGTGGGTTAGGGTAGGAAACAGACAGTGGGTTAGGGTAGGAAACAGACAGACAGTGGGTTAGGGAATGAAATAGACAGACAGTGGGTTAGGGTATGAAACAGACAGACAACGAGTTAGGGTAGGAAACAGACATACAGTGGGTTAGGGTATGATACAGACAGACAGTGAGTTAGGGTATGATACAGACAGACAGTGGGTTAGGGTATGAAACAGACAGACAGTGAGTTAGGGTAGGACAGACAGTGTGTTAGGGTAGGACACAGACAGACAGTGGGTTAGGGTAGGAAACAGACAGTGTGTTAGGGTAGGAAACAGACAGACAGTGAGTTAGGGTAGGAAACAGACAGTGGGTTAGGGTAGGAAACAGACAGACAGTGGGTTAGGGTAGGAAACAGACAGACAGTGTGTTAGGGTAGGAAACAGACAGTGGGTTAGGGTAGGAAACAGACAGACAGTGGGTTAGGGTATGAAACAGACAGACAGTTTGTTAGGGTAGGAAAAGACAGACAGTGGTTTAGGGTATGAAACAGACAGACAGCGGGTTAGGGTAGGAAACAGACAGTGGGTTAGGGTAGGAAACAGACAGACAGTGGGTTACGGTAGTAAACAGACAGTGGGTTAGGGTATGAAACAGACAGACAGTGGGTTAGGGTAGGACAGACAGACAGTGAGTTAGGGTATGAAATAGACAGACAGTGTGTTAGGGTATGAAACAGACAGACAGTGGGTTAGGGTAGGAAATAGACAGTGGGATAGGGTAGGAAACAGACAGTGGGTTAGGGTAGGAAACAGACAGACAGTGGGTTAGGGTATGAAACAGACAGACAGAGGGGTAGGGTAGGACGCAGACAGTGCGTTAGGGTATGCAATAGACAGACAGTGGGTTAGGGTATGAAACAGACAGACAGTGGGTTAGGGTAGGAAATAGACAGTGGGATAGGGTAGGAAAGAGACAGTGGTTTAGGGTAGGAAACAGACAGACAGTGGGTTAGGGTATGAAACAGACAGACAGTGGGTTAGGGTAAGACACAGACAGACTGTGGGTTAGGGTAGGAAACAGACAGTGGGTCAGGGTATGAAACAGACAGACAGTGGGTTAGGTAAGGAAATTGACAGACAATGGTTTGGGTATGAAACAGACAGACAGTGGGTTAGGGTAGGAAACAGACAGACAGTGGGTTAGGGTATGAAACAGACAGACAGTGGGTTAGGGTAAGACACAGACAGACTGTGGGTTAGGGTAGGAAACAGACAGACAGTGGGTTAGGGTAGGAAACAGACAGTGGGTTAGGGTAGGAAACAGACAGACAGTGGGTTACGGTAGTAAACAGACAGTGGGTTAGGGTATGAAACAGACAGACAGTGGGTTAGGGTAAGACACAGACAGACTGTGGGTTAGGGTAGGAAACAGACAGTGGGTCAGGGTATGAAACAGACAGACAATGAGTTAGGGTAGGAAACAGACATACAGTGGTTTAGGGTATGATACAGACAGGCAGTGAGTTAGGGTATGATACAGACAGACAGTGGGTTAGGGTAGGAAACAGACAGACAGTGGGTTAGGGTAGGAAACAGACAGACAGTGGGTTAGGGTAGGAAACAGACAGTGTGTTAGGGTAGGAAACAGACAGACAGTGGGTTAGGGTATGAAACAGACAGACAGTGAGTTAGGGTAGGAAACAGACAGTGGGTTAGGGTAGGAAACAGACAGACAGTGGGTTAGGGTAGGAAACAGACAGACAGTGTGTTAGGGTAGGAAACAGACAGTGGGTTAGGGTAGGAAACAGACAGACAGTGGGTTAGGGTATGAAACAGACAGACAGTGGGTTAGTGTAAGAAATAGACAGACAGTGGTTTAGGGTATGAAACAGACAGACAGTGGGTTAGGGTAGTAAACAGACAGTGGGTTAGGGTAGGAAACAGACAAACAGTGGGTTAGGGTAGGAAACAGACAGTGGGTTAGGGTATGAAACAGACAGACAGTGGGTTAGGGTAGGACACAGACAATGTGTTAGGGTAGGAAACAGACAGACAGTGGGTTAGGGTAGGAAACAGACAGTGGGTTAGGGTATGAAACAGACAGACAGTGGGTTAGGGTAGGAAATAGACAGACATTGGGTTAGGGTAGGAAATAGACAGTGGGATAGGGTAGGAAAGAGACAGTGGGTTAGGGTAGGAAACAGACAGACAGTGGGTTAGGGTATGAAACAGACAGACAGTGGGTTAGGGTAGGAAATAGACAGTGGGTTAAGGTAAGACACAGACAGACTGTGGGTTAGGGTAGGAAACAGACAGTGGGTCAGGGTATGAAACAGACAGACAGTGAGTTAGGGTAGGACAAACAGTGGGTTAGGGTAGGAAAGAGACAGACAGTGGGTTAGGGTAGGAAACAGACAGACAGTGTGTTAAGGTAGGAAACAGACAGTGGGTTAGGGTAGGAAACAGACAGACAGTGGGTTAGGGTATGAAACAGACAGACAGTGGGTTAGGGTAGGAAATAGACAGTGGGTTAGGGTATGAAACAGACAGACAGTGGGTTAGGGTAGGACACAGACAGTGAGTTAGGGTATGAAATAGACAGACAGTGGGTTAGGGTAGAAGACAGACAGTGGGTCAGGGTATGAAACAGACAGACAGTGGGTTAGGGTAGGACACAGACAGTGGGTTAGGGTAAGACACAGACAGACTGTGGGTTAGGGTAACAGACAGACAGTGGGTTAGGGTAGGATACAGACAGACAGTGGGTTAGGGTAGAAAATGGACAGTGGGTTAGGGTATGAAACAGACAGACAGTGGGGTAGGGTAGGAAACAGACAGTGGGTTAGGGTAGGAAACAGACAGACAGTGGGTTAGGGAATGAAATAGACAGACAGTGGGTTAGGGTATGAAACAGACAGACAACGAGTTAGGGTAGGAAACAGACATACAGTGGGTTAGGGTATGATACAGACAGACAGTGAGTTAGGGTATGATACAGACAGACAGTGTGTTAGGGTAGGACACAGACAGACAGTGGGTTAGGGTAGGAAATAGACAGTGGGATAGGGTAGGAAACAGACAGACAGTGGGTTAGGGTATGAAACAGACAGACAGTGAGTTAGGGTAGGAAACAGACAGTGGGTTAGGGTAGGAAACAGACAGACAGTGGGTTAGGGTAGGAAACAGACAGACAGTGTGTTAGGGTAGGAAACAGACAGTGGGTTAGGGTAGGAAACAGACAGACAGTGGGTTAGGGTATGAAACAGACAGACAGTGGGTTAGTGTAAGAAATAGACAGACAGTGGTTTAGGGTATGAAACAGACAGACAGTGGGTTAGGGTAGGAAACAGACAGACAGTGGGTTAGGGTATGAAACAGACAGACAGTGGGTTAGGGTAAGACACAGACAGACTGTGGGTTAGGGTAGGAAACAGACAGACAGTGGGTTAGGGTAGGAAACAGACAGTGGGTTAGGGTAGGAAACAGACAGACAGTGGGTTACGGTAGTAAACAGACAGTGGGTTAGGGTATGAAACAGACAGACAGTGGGTTAGGGTAAGACACAGACAGACTGTGGGTTAGGGTAGGAAACAGACAGTGGGTCAGGGTATGAAACAGACAGACAATGAGTTAGGGTAGGAAACAGACATACAGTGGTTTAGGGTATGATACAGACAGGCAGTGAGTTAGGGTATGATACAGACAGACAGTGGGTTAGGGTAGGAAACAGACAGACAGTGGGTTAGGGTAGGAAACAGACAGACAGTGGGTTAGGGTAGGAAACAGACAGTGTGTTAGGGTAGGAAACAGACAGACAGTGGGTTAGGGTATGAAACAGACAGACAGTGAGTTAGGGTAGGAAACAGACAGTGGGTTAGGGTAGGAAACAGACAGACAGTGGGTTAGGGTAGGAAACAGACAGACAGTGTGTTAGGGTAGGAAACAGACAGTGGGTTAGGGTAGGAAACAGACAGACAGTGGGTTAGGGTATGAAACAGACAGACAGTGGGTTAGTGTAAGAAATAGACAGACAGTGGTTTAGGGTATGAAACAGACAGACAGTGGGTTAGGGTAGTAAACAGACAGTGGGTTAGGGTAGGAAACAGACAAACAGTGGGTTAGGGTAGGAAACAGACAGTGGGTTAGGGTATGAAACAGACAGACAGTGGGTTAGGGTAGGACACAGACAATGTGTTAGGGTAGGAAACAGACAGACAGTGGGTTAGGGTAGGAAACAGACAGTGGGTTAGGGTATGAAACAGACAGACAGTGGGTTAGGGTAGGAAATAGACAGACATTGGGTTAGGGTAGGAAATAGACAGTGGGATAGGGTAGGAAAGAGACAGTGGGTTAGGGTAGGAAACAGACAGACAGTGGGTTAGGGTATGAAACAGACAGACAGTGGGTTAGGGTAGGAAATAGACAGTGGGTTAAGGTAAGACACAGACAGACTGTGGGTTAGGGTAGGAAACAGACAGTGGGTCAGGGTATGAAACAGACAGACAGTGAGTTAGGGTAGGACAAACAGTGGGTTAGGGTAGGAAAGAGACAGACAGTGGGTTAGGGTAGGAAACAGACAGACAGTGTGTTAAGGTAGGAAACAGACAGTGGGTTAGTGTAGGAAACAGACAGACAGTGGGTTAGGGTATGAAACAGACAGACAGTGGGTTAGGGTAGGAAATAGACAGTGGGTTAGGGTATGAAACAGACAGACAGTGGGTTAGGGTAGGACACAGACAGTGAGTTAGGGTATGAAATAGACAGACAGTGGGTTAGGGTAGAAGACAGACAGTGGGTCAGGGTATGAAACAGACAGACAGTGGGTTAGGGTAGGACACAGACAGTGGGTTAGGGTAAGACACAGACAGACTGTGGGTTAGGGTAACAGACAGACAGTGGGTTAGGGTAGGATACAGACAGACAGTGGGTTAGGGTAGAAAATGGACAGTGGGTTAGGGTATGAAACAGACAGACAGTGGGGTAGGGTAGGAAACAGACAGTGGGTTAGGGTAGGAAACAGACAGACAGTGGGTTAGGGAATGAAATAGACAGACAGTGGGTTAGGGTATGAAACAGACAGACAACGAGTTAGGGTAGGAAACAGACATACAGTGGGTTAGGGTATGATACAGACAGACAGTGAGTTAGGGTATGATACAGACAGACAGTGTGTTAGGGTAGGACACAGACAGACAGTGGGTTAGGGTAGGAAATAGACAGTGGGATAGGGTAGGAAACAGACAGTGGGTTAGGGTAGGAAACAGACAGACAGTGGGTTAGGGTATGAAACAGACAGACAGAGGGGTAGGGTAGGACGCAGACAGTGCGTTAGGGTATGCAATAGACAGACAGTGGGTTAGGGTATGAAACAGACAGACAGTGGGTTAGGGTAGGAAATAGACAGTGGGATAGGGTAGGAAAGAGACAGTGGTTTAGGGTAGGAAACAGACAGACAGTGGGTTAGGGTATGAAACAGACAGACAGTGGGTTAGGGTAAGACACAGACAGACTGTGGGTTAGGGTAGGAAACAGACAGTGGGTCAGGGTATGAAACAGACAGACAGTGGGTTAGGTAAGGAAATTGACAGACAATGGTTTGGGTATGAAACAGACAGACAGTGGGTTAGGGTAGGAAACAGACAGACAGTGGGTTAGGGTATGAAACAGACAGACAGTGGGTTAGGGTAAGACACAGACAGACTGTGGGTTAGGGTAGGAAACAGACAGACAGTGGGTTAGGGTAGGAAACAGACAGTGGGTTAGGGTAGGAAACAGACAGACAGTGGGTTACGGTAGTAAACAGACAGTGGGTTAGGGTATGAAACAGACAGACAGTGGGTTAGGGTAAGACACAGACAGACTGTGGGTTAGGGTAGGAAACAGACAGTGGGTCAGGGTATGAAACAGACAGACAATGAGTTAGGGTAGGAAACAGACATACAGTGGTTTAGGGTATGATACAGACAGGCAGTGAGTTAGGGTATGATACAGACAGACAGTGGGTTAGGGTAGGAAACAGACAGACAGTGGGTTAGGGTAGGAAACAGACAGACAGTGGGTTAGGGTAGGAAACAGACAGTGTGTTAGGGTAGGAAACAGACAGACAGTGGGTTAGGGTATGAAACAGACAGACAGTGAGTTAGGGTAGGAAACAGACAGTGGGTTAGGGTAGGAAACAGACAGACAGTGGGTTAGGGTAGGAAACAGACAGACAGTGTGTTAGGGTAGGAAACAGACAGTGGGTTAGGGTAGGAAACAGACAGACAGTGGGTTAGGGTATGAAACAGACAGACAGTGGGTTAGTGTAAGAAATAGACAGACAGTGGTTTAGGGTATGAAACAGACAGACAGTGGGTTAGGGTAGTAAACAGACAGTGGGTTAGGGTAGGAAACAGACAAACAGTGGGTTAGGGTAGGAAACAGACAGTGGGTTAGGGTATGAAACAGACAGACAGTGGGTTAGGGTAGGACACAGACAATGTGTTAGGGTAGGAAACAGACAGACAGTGGGTTAGGGTAGGAAACAGACAGTGGGTTAGGGTATGAAACAGACAGACAGTGGGTTAGGGTAGGAAATAGACAGACATTGGGTTAGGGTAGGAAATAGACAGTGGGATAGGGTAGGAAAGAGACAGTGGGTTAGGGTAGGAAACAGACAGACAGTGGGTTAGGGTATGAAACAGACAGACAGTGGGTTAGGGTAGGAAATAGACAGTGGGTTAAGGTAAGACACAGACAGACTGTGGGTTAGGGTAGGAAACAGACAGTGGGTCAGGGTATGAAACAGACAGACAGTGAGTTAGGGTAGGACAAACAGTGGGTTAGGGTAGGAAAGAGACAGACAGTGGGTTAGGGTAGGAAACAGACAGACAGTGTGTTAAGGTAGGAAACAGACAGTGGGTTAGGGTAGGAAACAGACAGACAGTGGGTTAGGGTATGAAACAGACAGACAGTGGGTTAGGGTAGGAAATAGACAGTGGGTTAGGGTATGAAACAGACAGACAGTGGGTTAGGGTAGGACACAGACAGTGAGTTAGGGTATGAAATAGACAGACAGTGGGTTAGGGTAGAAGACAGACAGTGGGTCAGGGTATGAAACAGACAGACAGTGGGTTAGGGTAGGACACAGACAGTGGGTTAGGGTAAGACACAGACAGACTGTGGGTTAGGGTAGAAGACAGACAGTGGGTCAGGGTATGAAACAGACAGACAGTGGTTTAGGTAAGGAAACAGACAGACAGTGGTTTGGGTATGAAACAGACAGACAGTGGGTTAGGGTAGGATACAGACAGACAGTGGGTTAGGGTAGAAAATGGACAGTGGGTTAGGGTATGAAACAGACAGACAGTGGGGTAGGGTAGGACGCAGACAGTGTGTTAGGGTATGCAATAGACAGACAGTGGGTTAGGGTATGAAACAGACAGACAGTGGGTTAGGGTAGGAAATAAACAGTGGGATAGGGTAGGAAAGAGACAGTGGTTTAGGGTAGGAAACAGACAGACAGTGGGTTAGGGTATGAAACAGACAGACAGTGGGTTAGAGTAGGAAATAGACAGTGGGTTAGGGTAAGACACAGACAGACTGTGGGTTAGGGTAGGAAACAGACAGTGGGTTAGGGTATGAAACAGACAGACAGTGGGTTAGGGTAGGAAATAGACAGTGGGTTAGGGTATGAAACAGACAGACAGTGGGTTAGGGTAGGACACAGACAGTGAGTTAGGGTATGAAATAGACAGACAGTGGGTTAGGGTAGAAGACAGACAGTGGGTCAGGGTATGAAACAGACAGACAGTGGGTTAGGGTAGGACACAGACAGTGGGTTAGGGTAAGACACAGACAGACTGTGGGTTAGGGTAGAAGACAGACAGTGGGTCAGGGTATGAAACAGACAGACAGTGGTTTAGGTAAGGAAACAGACAGACAGTGGTTTGGGTATGAAACAGACAGACAGTGGGTTAGGGTAGGAAACAGACAGACAGTGGGTTAGGGTAGAAAACAGACAGTGGGTTAGGGTATGAAACAGACAGACAGTGGGGTAGGGTAGGACGCAGACAGTGTGTTAGGGTATGCAATAGACAGACAGTGGGTTAGGGTATGAAACAGACAGACAGTGGGTTAATGTAGGAAATAGACAGTGGGATAGGGTAGGAAAGAGACAGTGGTTTAGGGTAGGAAACAGACAGACAGTGGGTTAGAGTAGGAAATAGACAGTGGGTTAGGGTAAGACACAGACAGACTGTGGGTTAGGGTAGGAAACAGACAGTGGTTTGGGTATGAAACAGACAGCCAGTGGGCTAGGGTAGGAAACAGACAGACAGTGGGTTAGGGTAGGAAACAGACAGTGGGTTAGGGTAGGAAACAGACAGACAGTGGGTTAGGGAATGAAATAGACAGACAGTGGGTTAGGGTATGAAACAGACAGACAACGAGTTAGGGTAGGAAACAGACATACAGTGGGTTAGGGTATGATACAGACAGACAGTGAGTTAGGGTATGATACAGACAGACAGTGGGTTAGGGTATGAAACAGACAGACAGTGAGTTAGGGTAGGACAGACAGTGTGTTAGGGTAGGACACAGACAGACAGTGGGTTAGGGTAGGAAACAGACAGTGTGTTAGGGTAGGAAACAGACAGACAGTGGGTTAGGGTATGAAACAGACAGACAGTGAGTTAGGGTAGGAAACAGACAGTGGGTTAGGGTAGGAAACAGACAGACAGTGGGTTAGGGTAGGAAACAGACAGACAGTGTGTTAGGGTAGGAAACAGACAGTGGGTTAGGGTAGGAAACAGACAGACAGTGGGTTAGGGTATGAAACAGACAGACAGTTTGTTAGGGTAGGAAAAGACAGACAGTGGTTTAGGGTATGAAACAGACAGACAGCGGGTTAGGGTAGGAAACAGACAGTGGGTTAGGGTAGGAAACAGACAGACAGTGGGTTACGGTAGTAAACAGACAGTGGGTTAGGGTATGAAACAGACAGACAGTGGGTTAGGGTAGGACAGACAGACAGTGAGTTAGGGTATGAAATAGACAGACAGTGTGTTAGGGTATGAAACAGACAGACAGTGGGTTAGGGTAGGAAATAGACAGTGGGATAGGGTAGGAAACAGACAGTGGGTTAGGGTAGGAAACAGACAGACAGTGGGTTAGGGTATGAAACAGACAGACAGAGGGGTAGGGTAGGACGCAGACAGTGCGTTAGGGTATGCAATAGACAGACAGTGGGTTAGGGTATGAAACAGACAGACAGTGGGTTAGGGTAGGAAATAGACAGTGGGATAGGGTAGGAAAGAGACAGTGGTTTAGGGTAGGAAACAGACAGACAGTGGGTTAGGGTATGAAACAGACAGACAGTGGGTTAGGGTAAGACACAGACAGACTGTGGGTTAGGGTAGGAAACAGACAGTGGGTCAGGGTATGAAACAGACAGACAGTGGGTTAGGTAAGGAAATTGACAGACAATGGTTTGGGTATGAAACAGACAGACAGTGGGTTAGGGTAGGAAACAGACAGACAGTGGGTTAGGGTATGAAACAGACAGACAGTGGGTTAGGGTAAGACACAGACAGACTGTGGGTTAGGGTAGGAAACAGACAGACAGTGGGTTAGGGTAGGAAACAGACAGTGGGTTAGGGTAGGAAACAGACAGACAGTGGGTTACGGTAGTAAACAGACAGTGGGTTAGGGTATGAAACAGACAGACAGTGGGTTAGGGTAAGACACAGACAGACTGTGGGTTAGGGTAGGAAACAGACAGTGGGTCAGGGTATGAAACAGACAGACAGTGGGTTAGGTAAGGAAATTGACAGACAATGGTTTGGGTATGAAACAGACAGACAGTGGGTTAGGGTAGTAAACAGACAGACAGTGGGTTAGGGTAGGAAACAGACAGACAGTGGGTTAGGGTAAGACACAGACAGACTGTGGGTTAGGGTAGGAAACAGACAGTGGGTCAGGGTATGAAACAGACAGACAGTGGGTTAGGTAAGGAAACAGACAGACAGTGGTTTGGGTATGAAACAGACAGACAGTGGGTTAGGGTAGGAAACAGACAGACAGTGGGTTAGGGTAGGATACAGACAGACAGTGGGTTAGGGAATGAAATAGACAGACAGTGTGTTAGGGTATGAAACAGACAGACAATGAGTTAGGGTAGGAAACAGACATACAGTGGTTTAGGGTATGATACAGACAGGCAGTGAGTTAGGGTATGATACAGACAGACAGTGGGTTAGGGTATGAAACAGACAGACAGTGTGTTAGGGTAGGACAGACAGACAGATGGTTAGGGTAGGAAACAGACAGACAGTGGGTTAGGGTAGGAAACAGACAGACAGTGGGTTAGGGTAGGAAACAGACAGTGTGTTAGGGTAGGAAACAGACAGACAGTGGGTTAGGGTATGAAACAGACAGACAGTGAGTTAGGGTAGGAAACAGACAGTGGGTTAGGGTAGGAAACAGACAGACAGTGTGTTAGGGTAGGAAACAGACAGACAGTGTGTTAGGGTAGGAAACAGACAGTGGGTTAGGGTAGGAAACAGACAGACAGTGGGTTAGGGTATGAAACAGACAGACAGTGGGTTAGTGTAAGAAATAGACAGACAGTGGTTTAGGGTATGAAACAGACAGACAGTGGGTTAGGGTAGTAAACAGACAGTGGGTTAGGGTAGGAAACAGACAAACAGTGGGTTAGGGTAGGAAACAGACAGTGGGTTAGGGTATGAAACAGACAGACAGTGGGTTAGGGTAGGACACAGACAATGTGTTAGGGTAGGAAACAGACAGACAGTGGGTTAGGGTAGGAAACAGACAGTGGGTCAGGGTATGAAACAGACAGACAGTGGGATAGGGTAGGACGCAGACAGTGTGTTAGGGTATGCAATAGACAGACAGTGGGTTAGGGTATGAAACAGACAGACATTGGGTTAGGGTAGGAAATAGACAGTGGGATAGGTTAGGAAAGAGACAGTGGGTTAGGGTAGGAAACAGACAGACAGTGGGTTAGGGTATGAAACAGACAGACAGTGGGTTAGGGTAGGAAATAGACAGTGGGTTAAGGTAAGACACAGACAGACTGTGGGTTAGGGTAGGAAATAGAAAGTGGGTCAGGGTATGAAACAGACAGACAGTGAGTTAGGGTAGGACAAACAGTGTGTTAGGGTAGGAAACAGACAGACAGTGGGTTAGGGTAGGAAACAGACAGACAGTGTGTTAAGGTAGGAAACAGACAGTGGGTTAGGGTAGGAAACAGACAGACAGTGGGTTAGGGTATGAAACAGACAGACAGTGTGTTAGGGTAGGAAATAGACAGACTGTGGTTTAGGGTATGAAACAGACAGACAGTGGGTTAGGGTAGGAAACAGACAGTGGGTTAGGGTAGGAAACAGACAGACAGTGGGTTACGGTAGGAAACAGACAGTGGGTTAGGGTATGAAACAGACAGACAGTGGGTTAGGGTAGGACAAAGACAGTGAGTTAGGGTATGAAATAGACAGACAGTGGGTTAGGGTATGAAACAGACAGACAGTGGGTTAGGGTAGGAAATAGACAGTGGGATAGGGTAGGAAACAGACACTGGGTTAGGGTAGGAAACAGACAGACAGTGGGTTAGGGTATGAAACAGACAGACAGTGGGTTAGGGTAGGATATAGACAGTGGGTTAGTGTAAGACACAGACAGACTGTCGGTTAGGGTAGAAGACAGACAGTGGGTCAGGGTATGAAACAGACAGACAGTGGTTTAGGTAAGGAAACAGACAGACAGTGGGTTGGGTATGAAACAGACAGACAGTGGGTTAGGGTAGGAAACAGACAGACAGTGGGTTAGGGTAGGAAACAGACAGTGTGTTAGGGTATGAAACAGACAGACAGTGGGGTAGGGTAGGACGCAGACAGTGTGTTAGGGTATGCAATAGACAGACAGTGGGTTAGGGTAGGAAACAGACAGACAGTGGGTTAGGGTATGAAACAGACAGACAGTGGGTTAGGGTAAGACACAGACAGACTGTGGGTTAGGGTAGGAAACAGACAGTGGGTCAGGGTATGAAACAGACAGACAGTGGGTTAGGTAAGGAAACAGACAGACAGTGGTTTGGGTATGAAACAGACAGACAGTGGGTTAGGGTAGGAAACAGACAGACAGTGGGGTAGGATAGGAAACAGACAGTGGGTTAGGGTAGGAAACAGACAGACAGTGGGTTAGGGAATGAAATAGACAGACAGTGTGTTAGGGTATGAAACAGACAGACAATGAGTTAGGGTAGGAAACAGACATACAGTGTGTTAGGGTATGATACAGACAGACAGTGAGTTAGGGTATGATACAGACAGACAGTGTGTTAGGGTAGGAAACAGACAGTGGGTTAGGGTAGGAAACAGACAGACAGTGTGTTAGGGTAGGAAACAGACAGACAGTGTGTTAGGGTAGGAAACAGACAGTGTGTTAGGGTAGGAAACAGACAGACAGTGGGTTAGGGTATGAAACAGACAGACAGTGAGTTAGGGTAGGAAACAGACAGTGGGTTAGGGTAGGAAACAGACAGACAGTGTGTTAGGGTAGGAAACAGACAGACAGTGTGTTAGGGTAGGAAACAGACAGTGGGTTAGGGTAGGAAACAGACAGACAGTGGGTTAGGGTATGAAACAGACAGACAGTGGGTTAGTGTAAGAAATAGACAGACAGTGGTTTAGGGTATGAAACAGACAGACAGTGGGTTAGGGTAGTAAACAGACAGTGGGTTAGGGTAGGAAACAGACAAACAGTGGGTTAGGGTAGGAAACAGACAGTGGGTTAGGGTATGAAACAGACAGACAGTGGGTTAGGGTAGGAAACAGACAGTGGGTTAGGGTATGAAACAGACAGACAGTGGGATAAGGTAGGACGCAGACAGTGTGTTAGGGTATGCAATAGACAGACAGTGGGTTAGGGTATGAAACAGACAGACATTGGGTTAGGGTAGGAAATAGACAGTGGGATAGGTTAGGAAAGAGACAGTGGGTTAGGGTAGGAAACAGACAGACAGTGGGTTAGGGTATGAAACAGACAGACAGTGGGTTAGGGTAGGAAATAGACAGTGGGTTAAGGTAAGACACAGACAGACTGTGGGTTAGGGTAGGAAACAGAAAGTGGGTCAGGGTATGAAACAGACAGACAGTGAGTTAGGGTAGGACAAACAGTGGGTTAGGGTAGGAAACAGACAGACAGTGGGTTAGGGTAGGAAACAGACAGACAGTGTGTTAAGGTAGGAAACAGACAGTGGGTTAGGGTAGGAAACAGACAGACAGTGGGTTAGGGTATGAAACAGACAGACAGTGTGTTAGGGTAGGAAATAGACAGACTGTGGTTTAGGGTATGAAACAGACAGACAGTGGGTTAGGGTAGGAAACAGACAGTGGGTTAGGGTAGGAAACAGACAGACAGTGGGTTACGGTAGGAAACAGACAGTGGGTTAGGGTATGAAACAGACAGACAGTGGGTTAGGGTAGGACAAAGACAGTGAGTTAGGGTATGAAATAGACAGACAGTGGGTTAGGGTATGAAACAGACAGACAGTGGGTTAGGGTAGGAAATAGACAGTGGGATAGGGTAGGAAACAGACACTGGGTTAGGGTAGGAAACAGACAGACAGTGGGTTAGGGTATGAAACAGACAGACAGTGGGTTAGGGTAGGATATAGACAGTGGGTTAGTGTAAGACACAGACAGACTGTCGGTTAGGGTAGAAGACAGACAGTGGGTCAGGGTATGAAACAGACAGACAGTGGTTTAGGTAAGGAAACAGACAGACAGTGGTTTGGGTATGAAACAGACAGACAGTGGGTTAGGGTAGGAAACAGACAGACAGTGGGTTAGGGTAGGAAACAGACAGTGTGTTAGGGTATGAAACAGACAGACAGTGGGGTAGGGTAGGACGCAGACAGTGTGTTAGGGTATGCAATAGACAGACAGTGGGTTAGGGTAGGAAACAGACAGACAGTGGGTTAGGGTATGAAACAGACAGACAGTGGGTTAGGGTAAGACACAGACAGACTGTGGGTTAGGGTAGGAAACAGACAGTGGGTCAGGGTATGAAACAGACAGACAGTGGGTTAGGTAAGGAAACAGACAGACAGTGGTTTGGGTATGAAACAGACAGACAGTGGGTTAGGGTAGGAAACAGACAGACAGTGGGGTAGGATAGGAAACAGACAGTGGGTTAGGGTAGGAAACAGACAGACAGTGGGTTAGGGAATGAAATAGACAGACAGTGTGTTAGGGTATGAAACAGACAGACAATGAGTTAGGGTAGGAAACAGACATACAGTGTGTTAGGGTATGATACAGACAGACAGTGAGTTAGGGTATGATACAGACAGACAGTGGGTTAGGGTATGAAACAGACAGACAGTGAGTTAGGGTAGGACAGACAGACAGTGGGTTAGGGTAGGAAACATACAGACAGTGGGTTAGGGTAGGAAACAGACAGACAGTGTGTTAGGGTAGGAAACAGACAGTGGGTTAGGGTAGGAAACAGACAGACAGTGGGTTAGGGTATGAAACAGACAGACAGTGGGTTAGTGTAAGAAATAGACAGACAGTGGTTTAGGGTATGAAACAGACAGACAGTGGGTTAGGGTAGGAAACAGACAGTGGGTTAGGGTAGGAAACAGACAGTGGGTTAGGGTATGAAACAGACAGACAGTGGGTTAGGGTAGGACACAGACAATGAGTTAGGGTATGAAATAGACAGACAGTGGGTTAGGGTATGAGACAGACAGACAGTGGGTTAGGGTAGGATATAGACAGTGGGATAGGGTAGGAAACAGACAGTGGGTTAGGTTAGAAAACAGACAGACAGTGGGTTAGGGTATGAAACAGACAGACAGTGTGTTAGGGTAGGAAATAGACAGTGGGTTAGGGTAGGACACAGACAGACTGTGGGTTAGGGTAGAAGACAGACAGTGGGTCAGGGTATGAAACAGACAGACAGTGGTTTAGGTAAGGAAACAGACAGACAGTGGTTTGGGTATGAAACAGACAGACAGTGGGTTAGGGTAGGAAACAGACAGACAGTGGGTTAGGGTAGGAAACAGACAGTGGGTTAGGGTATGAAACAGACAGACAGTGGGGTAGGGTCGGACGCAGACAGTGTGTTAGGGTATGCAATAGACAGACAGTGGGTTAGGGTATGAAACAGACAGACAGTGGGTTAGGGTAGGAAATAGACAGTGGGATAGGGTAGGAAAGACACAGTGGTTTAGGGTAGGAAACAGACAGACAGTGGGTTAGGGTATGAAACAGACAGACAGTGGGTTAGGGTAGGAAATAGACAGTGGGTTAGGGTAAGACACAGACAGACAGTGAGTTAGGGTATGATACAGACAGACAGTGGGTTAGGGTATGAAACAGACAGACAGTGAGTTAGGGTAGGACAGACAGACAGTGGGTTAGGGTAGGAAACAGACAGACAGTGGGTCAGGGTAGGAAACAGACAGACAGTGGGTTAGGGTAGGAAACAGACAGTGTGTTAGGGTAGGAAACAGACAGACAGTGGGTTAGGGTATGAAACAGACAGACAGTGAGTTAGGGTAGGAAACAGACAGTGGGTTAGGGTAGGAAACAGACAGACAGTGGGTTAGGGTAGGAAACAGACAGACAGTGTGTTAGGGTAGGAAACAGACAGTGGGTTAGGGTAGGAAACAGACAGACAGTGGGTTAGGGTATGAAACAGACAGACAGTGGGTTAGGGTAGGACACAGACAATGAGTTAGGGTATGAAATAGACAGACAGTGGGTTAGGGTATGAAACAGACAGACAGTGGGTTAGGGTCGGATATAGACAGTGGGATAGGGTAGGAAACAGACAGTGGGTTAGGGTAGGAAACAGACAGACAGTGGGTTAGGGTATGAAACAGACAGACAGTGGGTTAGGGTAGGAAATAGACAGTGGGTTAGGGTAAGACACAGACAGTGGGTTAGGGTATGAAACAGACAGACAGTGGGTTAGGGTAGGACACAGACAATGAGTTAGGGTATGAAATAGACAGACAGTGGGTTAGGGTATGAAACAGACAGACAGTGGGTTAGGGTAGGATATAGACAGTGGGATAGGGTAGGAAACAGACAGTGAGTTAGGGTAGAAAACAGACAGACAGTGGGTTAGGGTATGAAACAGACAGACAGTGGGTTAGGGTAGGAAATAGACAGTGGGTTAGGGTAGGACACAGACAGACTGTGGGTTAGGGTAGAAGACAGACAGTGGGTCAGGGTATGAAACAGACAGACAGTGGGTTAGGTAAGGAAACAGACAGACAGTGGTTTGGGTATAAAACAGACAGACAGTGGGTTAGGGTAGGAAACAGACAGACAGTGGGTTAGGGTATGAAACAGACAGACAGTGCGTTAGGGTAGGACAGACAGACAGTGGGTTAGGGTAGGAAACAGACAGACAGTGGGTTAGGGTAGGAAACAGACAGTGGGTTAGGGTATGAAACAGACAGACAGTGGGGTAGGGTCGGACGCAGACAGTGTGTTAGGGTATGCAATAGACAGACAGTGGGTTAGGGTATGAAACAGACAGACAGTGGGTTAGGGTAGGAAATAGACAGTGGGATAGGGTAGGAAAGACACAGTGGTTTAGGGTAGGAAACAGACAGACAGTGGGTTAGGGTATGAAACAGACAGACAGTGGGTTAGGGTAGGAAATAGACAGTGGGTTAGGGTAAGACACAGACAGACAGTGAGTTAGGGTATGATACAGACAGACAGTGGGTTAGGGTATGAAACAGACAGACAGTGAGTTAGGGTAGGACAGACAGACAGTGGGTTAGGGTAGGAAACAGACAGACAGTGGGTTAGGGTAGGAAACAGACAGACAGTGGGTTAGGGTAGGAAACAGACAGTGTGTTAGGGTAGGAAACAGACAGACAGTGGGTTAGGGTATGAAACAGACAGACAGTGAGTTAGGGTAGGAAACAGACAGTGGGTTAGGGTAGGAAACAGACAGACAGTGGGTTAGGGTAGGAAACAGACAGACAGTGTGTTAGGGTAGGAAACAGACAGTGGGTTAGGGTAGGAAACAGACAGACAGTGGGTTAGGGTATGAAACAGACAGACAGTGGGTTAGGGTAGGACACAGACAATGAGTTAGGGTATGAAATAGACAGACAGTGGGTTAGGGTATGAAACAGACAGACAGTGGGTTAGGGTCGGATATAGACAGTGGGATAGGGTAGGAAACAGACAGTGGGTTAGGGTAGGAAACAGACAGACAGTGGGTTAGGGTATGAAACAGACAGACAGTGGGTTAGGGTAGGAAATAGACAGTGGGTTAGGGTAAGACACAGACAGTGGGTTAGGGTATGAAACAGACAGACAGTGGGTTAGGGTAGGACACAGACAATGAGTTAGGGTATGAAATAGACAGACAGTGGGTTAGGGTATGAAACAGACAGACAGTGGGTTAGGGTAGGATATAGACAGTGGGATAGGGTAGGAAACAGACAGTGAGTTAGGGTAGAAAACAGACAGACAGTGGGTTAGGGTATGAAACAGACAGACAGTGGGTTAGGGTAGGAAATAGACAGTGGGTTAGGGTAGGACACAGACAGACTGTGGGTTAGGGTAGAAGACAGACAGTGGGTCAGGGTATGAAACAGACAGACAGTGGGTTAGGTAAGGAAACAGACAGACAGTGGTTTGGGTATAAAACAGACAGACAGTGGGTTAGGGTAGGAAACAGACAGACAGTGGGTTAGGGTATGAAACAGACAGACAGTGCGTTAGGGTAGGACAGACAGACAGTGGGTTAGGGTAGGAAACAGACAGACAGTGGGGTAGGGTAGGAAACAGACAGTGTGTTAGGGTAGGAAACAGACAGACAGTGGGTTAGGGTATGAAACAGACAGACAGTGAGTTAGGGTAGGAAACAGACAGTGGGTTAGGGTAGGAAACAGACAGACAGTGGGTTAGGGTAGGAAACAGACAGACAGTGTGTTAGGGTAGGAAACAGACAGTGGGTTAGGGTAGGAAACAGACAGACAGTGGGTTAGTGTATGAAACAGACAGACAGTGGGTTAGTGTAAGAAATAGACAGACAGTGGTTTAGGGTATGAAACAGACAGACAGTGGGTTAGGGTAGTAAACAGACAGTGGGTTAGGGTAGGAAACAGACAAACAGTGGGTTAGGGTAGGAAACAGACAGTGGGTTAGGGTATGAAACAGACAGACAGTGGGTTAGGGTAGGACACAGACAATGTGTTAGGGTAGGAAACAGACAGACAGTGGGTTAGGGTAGGAAACAGACAGTGGGTTAGGGTATGAAACAGACAGACAGTGGGATAGGGTAGGACGCAGACAGTGTGTTAGGGTATGCAATAGACAGACAGTGGGTTAGGGTATGAAACAGACAGACATTGGGTTAGGGTAGGAAATAGACAGTGGGATAGGGTAGGAAAGAGACAGTGGGTTAGGGTAGGAAACAGACAGACAGTGGGTTAGGGTATGAAACAGACAGACAGTGGGTTAGGGTAGGAAATAGACAGTGGGTTAAGGTAAGACACAGACAGACTGTGGGTTAGGGTAGGAAACAGACAGTGGGTCAGGGTATGAAACAGACAGACAGTGAGTTAGGGTAGGACAAACATTGGGTTAGGGTAGGAAACAGACAGACAGTGGGTTAGGGTAGGAAACAGACAGACAGTGTGTTAGGGTAGGAAATAGACAGACTGTGGTTTAGGGTATGAAACAGACAGACAGTGGGTTAGGGTAGGAAACAGACAGTGGGTTAGGGTAGGAAACAGACAGACAGTGGGTTAGGGTAGGAAACAGACAGACAGTGGGTTAGGGTATGAAACAGACAGACAGTGGGTTAGGGTAAGACACAGACAGACTGTGGGTTAGGGTAGGAAACAGACAGTGGGTCAGGGTATGAAACAGACAGACAGTGGGTTAGGTAAGGAAACAGACAGACAGTGGTTTGGGTATGAAACAGACAGACAGTGGGTTAGGGTAGGAAACAGACAGACAGTGGGGTAGGATAGGAAACAGACAGTGGGTTAGGGTAGGAAACAGACAGACAGTGGGTTAGGGAATGAAATAGACAGACAGTGTGTTAGGGTATGAAACAGACAGACAATGAGTTAGGGTAGGAAACAGACATACAGTGCGTTAGGGTATGATGCAGACAGACAGTGAGTTAGGGTATGATAAAGACAGACAGTGGGTTAGGGTATGAAACATACAGACAGTGGGTTAGGGTAGGAAACAGACAGACAGTGTGTTAGGGTAGGAAACAGACAGTGGGTTAGGGTAGGAAACAGACAGACAGTGGGTTAGGGTATGAAACAGACAGACAGTGGGTTAGTGTAAGAAATAGACAGACAGTGGTTTAGGGTATGAAACAGACAGACAGTGGGTTAGGGTAGGAAACAGACAGTGGGTTAGGGTAGGAAACAGACAGTGGGTTAGGGTATGAAACAGACAGACAGTGGGTTAGGGTAGGACACAGACAATGAGTTAGGGTATGAAATAGACAGACAGTGGGTTAGGGTATGAGACAGACAGACAGTGGGTTAGGGTAGGATATAGACAGTGGGATAGGGTAGGAAACAGACAGTGGGTTAGGTTAGAAAACAGACAGACAGTGGGTTAGGGTATGAAACAGACAGACAGTGGGTTAGGGTAGGAAATAGACAGTGGGTTAGGGTAGGACACAGACAGACTGTGGGTTAGGGTAGAAGACAGACAGTGGGTCAGGGTATGAAACAGACAGACAGTGGTTTAGGTAAGGAAACAGACAGACAGTGGTTTGGGTATGAAACATACAGACAGACAGTGGGTTAGGGTAGGAAACAGACAGACAGTGGGTTAGGGTAGGAAACAGACAGTGGGTTAGGGTATGAAACAGACAGACAGTGGGGTAGGGTAGGACGCAGACAGTGTGTTAGGGTATGCAATAGACAGACAGTGGGTTAGGGTATGAAACAGACAGACAGTGGGTTAGGGTAGGAAATAGACAGTGGGATAGGGTAGGAAAGACACAGTGGTTTAGGGTAGGAAACAGACAGACAGTGGGTTAGGGTATGAAACAGACAGACAGTGGGTTAGGGTAGGAAATAGACAGTGGGTTAGGGTAAGACACAGACAGACAGTGAGTTAGGGTATGATACAGACAGACAGTGGGTTAGGGTATGAAACAGACAGACAGTGAGTTAGGGTAGGACAGACAGACAGTGGGTCAGGGTAGGAAACAGACAGACAGTGTGTTAGGGTAGGAAACAGACAGACAGTGGGTTAGGGTAGGAAACAGACAGTGTGTTAGGGTAGGAAACAGACAGACAGTGGGTTAGGGTATGAAACAGACAGACAGTGAGTTAGGGTAGGAAACAGACAGTGGGTTAGGGTAGGAAACAGACAGACAGTGGGTTAGGGTAGGAAACAGACAGACAGTGTGTTAGGGTAGGAAACAGACAGTGGGTTAGGGTAGGAAACAGACAGACAGTGGGTTAGTGTATGAAACAGACAGACAGTGGGTTAGTGTAAGAAATAGACAGACAGTGGTTTAGGGTATGAAACAGACAGACAGTGGGTTAGGGTAGTAAACAGACAGTGGGTTAGGGTAGGAAACAGACAGAAAGTGGGTTAGGGTAGGAAACAGACAGTGGGTTAGGGTATGAAACAGACAGACAGTGGGTTAGGGTAGGACACAGACAATGAGTTAGGGTATGAAATAGACAGACAGTGGGTTAGGGTATGAAACAGACAGACAGTGGGTTAGGGTCGGAAACAGACAGACAGTGGGTTAGGGTATGAAACAGACAGACAGTGGGTTAGGGTAGGAAATAGACAGTGGGTTAGGGTAAGACACAGACAGTGGGTTAGGGTATGAAACAGACAGACAGTGGGTTAGGGTAGGACACAGACAATGAGTTAGGGTATGAAATAGACAGACAGTGGGTTAGGGTAGGAAACAGACAGTGGGTTAGGGTATGAAACAGACAGACAGTGGGTTAGGGTAGGAAACAGACAGACAGTGGGTTAGGGTAGGAAACAGACAGTGGGTTAGGGTATGAAACAGACAGACAGTGGGTTAGGGTAGGAAACAGACAGTGGGTTAGGGTATGAAACAGACAGACAGTGGGGTAGGGTAGGACGCAGACAGTGTGTTAGGGTATGCAATAGACAGACAGTGGGTTAGGGTATGAAACAGACAGACAGTGGGTTAGGGTAGGAAATAGACAGTGGGATAGGGTAGGAAAGACACAGTGGTTTAGGGTAGGAAACAGACAGACAGTGGGTTAGGGTATGAAACAGACAGACAGTGGGTTAGGGTAGGAAATAGACAGTGGGTTAGGGTAAGACACAGACAGACAGTGAGTTAGGGTATGATACAGACAGACAGTGGGTTAGGGTATGAAACAGACAGACAGTGAGTTAGGGTAGGACAGACAGACAGTGGGTTAGGGTAGGAAACAGACAGACAGTGGGTTAGGGTAGGAAACAGACAGACAGTGGGTTAGGGTAGGAAACAGACAGTGTGTTAGGGTAGGAAACAGACAGACAGTGGGTTAGGGTATGAAACAGACAGACAGTGAGTTAGGGTAGGAAACAGACAGTGGGTTAGGGTAGGAAACAGACAGACAGTGGGTTAGGGTAGGAAACAGACAGACAGTGTGTTAGGGTAGGAAACAGACAGTGGGTTAGGGTAGGAAACAGACAGACAGTGGGTTAGGGTATGAAACAGACAGACAGTGGGTTAGTGTAAGAAATAGACAGACAGTGGTTTAGGGTATGAAACAGACAGACAGTGGGTTAGGGTAGGAAACAGACAGTGGGTCAGGGTAGGAAACAGACAGACAGTGGGTTAGGGTAGGAAACAGACAGTGGGTTAGGGTATGAAACAGACAGACAGTGGGTTAGGGTAGGACACAGACAATGAGTTAGGGTATGAAATAGACAGACAGTGGGTTAGGGTATGAAACAGACAGACAGTGGGTTAGGGTCGGATATAGACAGTGGGATAGGGTAGGAAACAGACAGTGGGTTAGGGTAGGAAACAGACAGACAGTGGGTTAGGGTATGAAACAGACCAGACAGTGGGTTAGGGTAGGAAATAGACAGTGGGTTAGGGTAAGACACAGACAGTGGGTTAGGGTATGAAACAGACAGACAGTGGGTTAGGGTAGGACACAGACAATGAGTTAGGGTATGAAATAGACAGACAGTGGGTTAGGGTATGAAACAGACAGACAGTGGGTTAGGGTAGGATATAGACAGTGGGATAGGGTAGGAAACAGACAGTGAGTTAGGGTAGAAAACAGACAGACAGTGGGTTAGGGTATGAAACAGACAGACAGTGGGTTAGGGTAGGAAATAGACAGTGGGTTAGGGTAGGACACAGACAGACTGTGGGTTAGGGTAGAAGACAGACAGTGGGTCAGGGTATGAAACAGACAGACAGTGGGTTAGGTAAGGAAACAGACAGACAGTGGTTTGGGTATAAAACAGACAGACAGTGGGTTAGGGTAGGAAACAGACAGACAGTGGGTTAGGGTATGAAACAGACAGACAGTGTGTTAGGGTAGGACAGACAGACAGTGGGTTAGGGTAGGAAACAGACAGACAGTGGGGTAGGGTAGGAAACAGACAGTGTGTTAGGGTAGGAAACAGACAGACAGTGGGTTAGGGTATGAAACAGACAGACAGTGAGTTAGGGTAGGAAACAGACAGTGGGTTAGGGTAGGAAACAGACAGACAGTGGGTTAGGGTAGGAAACAGACAGACAGTGTGTTAGGGTAGGAAACAGACAGTGGGTTAGGGTAGGAAACAGACAGACAGTGGGTTAGTGTATGAAACAGACAGACAGTGGGTTAGTGTAAGAAATAGACAGACAGTGGTTTAGGGTATGAAACAGACAGACAGTGGGTTAGGGTAGTAAACAGACAGTGGGTTAGGGTAGGAAACAGACAAACAGTGGGTTAGGGTAGGAAACAGACAGTGGGTTAGGGTATGAAACAGACAGACAGTGGGTTAGGGTAGGACACAGACAATGTGTTAGGGTAGGAAACAGACAGACAGTGGGTTAGGGTAGGAAACAGACAGTGGGTTAGGGTATGAAACAGACAGACAGTGGGATAGGGTAGGACGCAGACAGTGTGTTAGGGTATGCAATAGACAGACAGTGGGTTAGGGTATGAAACAGACAGACATTGGGTTAGGGTAGGAAATAGACAGTGGGATAGGGTAGGAAAGAGACAGTGGGTTAGGGTAGGAAACAGACAGACAGTGGGTTAGGGTATGAAACAGACAGACAGTGGGTTAGGGTAGGAAATAGACAGTGGGTTAAGGTAAGACACAGACAGACTGTGGGTTAGGGTAGGAAACAGACAGTGGGTCAGGGTATGAAACAGACAGACAGTGAGTTAGGGTAGGACAAACATTGGGTTAGGGTAGGAAACAGACAGACAGTGGGTTAGGGTAGGAAACAGACAGACAGTGTGTTAGGGTAGGAAATAGACAGACTGTGGTTTAGGGTATGAAACAGACAGACAGTGGGTTAGGGTAGGAAACAGACAGTGGGTTAGGGTAGGAAACAGACAGACAGTGGGTTAGGGTAGGAAACAGACAGACAGTGGGTTAGGGTATGAAACAGACAGACAGTGGGTTAGGGTAAGACACAGACAGACTGTGGGTTAGGGTAGGAAACAGACAGTGGGTCAGGGTATGAAACAGACAGACAGTGGGTTAGGTAAGGAAACAGACAGACAGTGGTTTGGGTATGAAACAGACAGACAGTGGGTTAGGGTAGGAAACAGACAAACAGTGGGGTAGGATAGGAAACAGACAGTGGGTTAGGGTAGGAAACAGACAGACAGTGGGTTAGGGAATGAAATAGACAGACAGTGTGTTAGGGTATGAAACAGACAGACAATGAGTTAGGGTAGGAAACAGACATACAGTGCGTTAGGGTATGATGCAGACAGACAGTGAGTTAGGGTATGATAAAGACAGACAGTGGGTTAGGGTATGAAACATACAGACAGTGGGTTAGGGTAGGAAACAGACAGACAGTGTGTTAGGGTAGGAAACAGACAGTGGGTTAGGGTAGGAAACAGACAGACAGTGGGTTAGGGTATGAAACAGACAGACAGTGGGTTAGTGTAAGAAATAGACAGACAGTGGTTTAGGGTATGAAACAGACAGACAGTGGGTTAGGGTAGGAAACAGACAGTGGGTTAGGGTAGGAAACAGACAGTGGGTTAGGGTATGAAACAGACAGACAGTGGGTTAGGGTAGGACACAGACAATGAGTTAGGGTATGAAATAGACAGACAGTGGGTTAGGGTATGAGACAGACAGACAGTGGGTTAGGGTAGGATATAGACAGTGGGATAGGGTAGGAAACAGACAGTGGGTTAGGTTAGAAAACAGACAGACAGTGGGTTAGGGTATGAAACAGACAGACAGTGGGTTAGGGTAGGAAATAGACAGTGGGTTAGGGTAGGACACAGACAGACTGTGGGTTAGGGTAGAAGACAGACAGTGGGTCAGGGTATGAAACAGACAGACAGTGGTTTAGGTAAGGAAACAGACAGACAGTGGTTTGGGTATGAAACATACAGACAGACAGTGGGTTAGGGTAGGAAACAGACAGACAGTGGGTTAGGGTAGGAAACAGACAGTGGGTTAGGGTATGAAACAGACAGACAGTGGGGTAGGGTAGGACGCAGACAGTGTGTTAGGGTATGCAATAGACAGACAGTGGGTTAGGGTATGAAACAGACAGACAGTGGGTTAGGGTAGGAAATAGACAGTGGGATAGGGTAGGAAAGACACAGTGGTTTAGGGTAGGAAACAGACAGACAGTGGGTTAGGGTATGAAACAGACAGACAGTGGGTTAGGGTAGGAAATAGACAGTGGGTTAGGGTAAGACACAGACAGACAGTGAGTTAGGGTATGATACAGACAGACAGTGGGTTAGGGTATGAAACAGACAGACAGTGAGTTAGGGTAGGACAGACAGACAGTGGGTTAGGGTAGGAAACAGACAGACAGTGTGTTAGGGTAGGAAACAGACAGACAGTGGGTTAGGGTAGGAAACAGACAGTGTGTTAGGGTAGGAAACAGACAGACAGTGGGTTAGGGTATGAAACAGACAGACAGTGAGTTAGGGTAGGAAACAGACAGTGGGTTAGGGTAGGAAACAGACAGACAGTGGGTTAGGGTAGGAAACAGACAGACAGTGTGTTAGGGTAGGAAACAGACAGTGGGTTAGGGTAGGAAACAGACAGACAGTGGGTTAGTGTATGAAACAGACAGACAGTGGGTTAGTGTAAGAAATAGACAGACAGTGGTTTAGGGTATGAAACAGACAGACAGTGTGTTAGGGTAGGAAACAGACAGTGGGTTAGGGTAGGAAACAGACAGAAAGTGGGTTAGGGTAGGAAACAGACAGTGGGTTAGGGTATGAAACAGACAGACAGTGGGTTAGGGTAGGACACAGACAATGAGTTAGGGTATGAAATAGACAGACAGTGGGTTAGGGTATGAAACAGACAGACAGTGGGTTAGGGTCGGAAACAGACAGACAGTGGGTTAGGGTATGAAACAGACAGACAGTGGGTTAGGGTAGGAAATAGACAGTGGGTTAGGGTAAGACACAGACAGTGGGTTAGGGTATGAAACAGACAGACAGTGGGTTAGGGTAGGACACAGACAATGAGTTAGGGTATGAAATAGACAGACAGTGGGTTAGGGTAGGAAACAGACAGTGGGTTAGGGTATGAAACAGACAGACAGTGGGTTAGGGTAGGAAACAGACAGACAGTGGGTTAGGGTAGGAAACAGACAGTGGGTTAGGGTATGAAACAGACAGACAGTGGGTCAGGGTAGGACACAGACAATGAGTTAGGGTATGAAATAGACAGACAGTGGGTTAGGGTCGGATATAGACAGTGGGATAGGGTAGGAAACAGAGAGTGGGTTAGGGTAGGAAACAGACAGACAGTGGGTTAGGGTATGAAACAGACAGACAGTGGGTTAGGGTCGGATATAGACAGTGGGATAGGGTAGGAAACAGAGAGTGGGTTAGGGTAGGAAACAGACAGACAGTGGGTTAGGGTATGAAACAGACAGACAGTGGGTTAGGGTAGGAAATAGACAGTGGGTTAGGGTAAGACACAGACAGTGGGTTAGGGTATGAAACAGACAGACAGTGGGTTAGGGTAGGACACAGACAATGAGTTAGGGTATGAAATAGACAGACAGTGGGTTAGGGTATGAAACTGACAGACAGTGGGTTAGGGTAGGATATAGACAGTGGGATAGGGTAGGAAACAGACAGTCAGTTAGGGTAGAAAACAGACAGACAGTGGGTTAGGGTATGAAACAGACAGACAGTGGGTTAGGGTAGGAAATAGACAGTGGGTTAGGGTAGGACACAGACAGACTGTGGGTTAGGGTAGAAGACAGACAGTGGGTCAGGGTATGAAACAGACAGACAGTGGGTTAGGTAAGGAAACAGACAGACAGTGGTTTGGGTATAAAACAGACAGACAGTGGGTTAGGGTAGGAAACAGACAGACAGTGGGTTAGGGTAGGAACCAGACAGTGGGATAGGGTATGAAACAGACAGACAGTGTGTTAGGGTAGGACGCAGACAGTGTGTTAGGGTATGCAATAGACGGACAGTGGGTTAGGGTATGAAACAGACAGACAGTGTGTTAGGGTAGGATATAGACAGTGGGATAGGGTAGGAAACAGACAGTGGGTTAGGGTAGAAAACAGACAGACAGTGGGTTAGGGTATGAAACAGACAGACAGTGGTTAGGGTATTAAACAGACAGACAGTGGGTTAGGGTAGGAAACAGACAGTGGGATAGGGTATGAAACAGACAGACAGTGGGTTAGGGTAGGACGCAGACAGTGGGTTAGGGTATGCAATAGACAGACAGTGGGTTAGGGTATGAAACAGACAGACAGTGGATTAGGGTAGGAAATAGACAGTGGGATAGGGTAGGAAAGAGACAGTGGTTTAGGGTAGGAAACAGACAGACAGTGGGTTAGGGTATGAAACAGACAGACAGTGGGTTAGGGTAGGAAATAGACAGTGGGTTAGGGTAGGACACAGACAGACTGTGGGTTAGGGTAGAAGACAGACAGTGGGTCAGGGTATGAAACAGACAGACAGTGGGTTAGGTAAGGAAACAGACAGACAGTGGTTTGGGTATAAAACAGACAGACAGTGGGTTAGGGTAGGAAACAGACAGACAGTGGGTTAGGGTAGGAGCCAGACAGTGGGATAGGGTATGAAACAGACAGACAGTGTGTTAGGGTAGGACGCAGACAGTGTGTTAGGGTATGCAATAGACGGACAGTGGGTTAGGGTATGAAACAGACAGACAGTGTGTTAGGGTAGGATATAGACAGTGGGATAGGGTAGGAAACAGACAGTGGGTTAGGGTAGAAAACAGACAGACAGTGGGTTAGGGTATGAAACAGACAGACAGTGGTTAGGGTATTAAACAGACAGACAGTGGGTTAGGGTAGGAAACAGACAGTGGGATAGGGTATGAAACAGACAGACAGTGGGTTAGGGTAGGACGCAGACAGTGGGTTAGGGTATGCAATAGACAGACAGTGGGTTAGGGTATGAAACAGACAGACAGTGGATTAGGGTAGGAAATAGACAGTGGGATAGGGTAGGAAAGAGACAGTGGTTTAGGGTAGGAAACAGACAGACAGTGGGTTAGGGTAGGAAATAGACAGTGGGTTAGGGTAAGACACAGACAGACTGTGGGTTAGGGTAGGAAACAGACAGTGGGTCAGGGTATGAAACAGACAGACAGTGGGTTAGGTAAGGAAACAGACAGACAGTGGTTTGGATAGGAAACAGACAGTGGGTTAGGGTATGAAACAGACAGACAGTGGGTTAGGGTAGGACACAGACAGTGTGTTAGGGTATGAAATAGACAGACAGTGTGTTAGGGTATGAAACAGACAGACAGTGGGTTAGGGTAGGAAATAGACAGTGGGATAGGGTAGGAAACAAACAGAAAGTGGGTTAGGGTAGGAAACATACAGTGGGTTAGGGTAGGAAACAGACAGACAGTGGGTTAGGGTAGGAAACAGACAGTGGGTTAGGGTATGAAACAGACAGACAGTGGGTTAGGGTAGGACACAGACAGTGAGTTAGGGTATGAAATAGACAGACAGTGGGTTAGGGTATGAAACAGACAGACAGTGGGTTAGGGTAGGAAATAGACAGTGGGATAGGGTAGGAAACAGACAGTGGGTTAGGGTAGGAAACAGACAGACAGTGGGTTAGGGTATGAAACAGACAGACAGTGGGTTAGGGTAGGATATAGACAGTGGGTTAGGGTAAGACACAGACAGACTGTGAGTTAGGGTAGAAGACAGACAGTGGGTTAGGGTATGAAACAGACAGACAGTGGGTTAGGGTAGGAAATAGACAGTGGGTTAGGGTAGGACACAGACAGACTGTGGGTTAGGGTAGAAGACAGACAGTGGGTCAGGGTATGAAACAGACAGACAGTGGGTTAGGTAAGGAAACAGACAGACAGTGGTTTGGGTATAAAACAGACAGACAGTGGGTTAGGGTAGGAAACAGACAGACAGTGGGTTAGGGTAGGAAACAGACAGTGGGATAGGGTATGAAACAGACAGACAGTGTGTTAGGGTAGGACGCAGACAGTGTGTTAGGGTATGCAATAGACAGACAGTCGGTTAGGGTATGAAACAGACAGACAGTGTGTTAGGGTAGGATATAGACAGTGGGATAGGGTAGGAAAGAGACAGTGGGTTAGGGTAGGAAACAGACAGACAGTGGGTTAGGGTATGAAACAGACAGACAGTGGGTTAGGGTAGGAAACAGACAGACAGTGGGTTAGGGTAGGAAACAGACAGTGGGATAGGGTATGAAACAGACAGACAGTGTGTTAGGGTAGGACGCAGACAGTGTGTTAGGGTATGCAATAGACAGACAGTGGGTTAGGGTATGAAACAGACAGACAGTGTGTTAGGGTAGGATATAGACAGTGGGATAGGGTAGGAAAGAGACAGTGGGTTAGGGTAGGAAACAGACAGACAGTGGGTTAGGGTATGAAACAGACAGACAGTGGGTTAGGGTAGGATATAGACAGTGGGTTAGGGTAAGACACAGACAGACTGTGGGTTAGGGTAGGAAATAGACAGTGGGTCAGGGAATGAAACAGACAGACAGTGAGTTAGGGTAGGACAGACAGTGGGTTAGGGTAGGAAACAGACAGACAGTGGGTTAGGGTAGGAAACAGACAGACAGTGGGTTAGGGTAGGAAACAGACAGACAGTGGGTTAGGGTAGAAAATAGACAGTGGGATAGGGTAGGAAACAGACAGTGGGTTAGGGTAGAAAACAGACAGACAGTGGGTTAGGGTATGAAACAGACAGACAGTGGTTAGGGTATTAAACAGACAGACAGTGGGTTAGGGTAGGAAACAGACAGTGGGATAGGGTATGAAACAGACAGACAGTGGGTTAGGGTAGGACGCAGACAGTGGGTTAGGGTATGCAATAGACAGACAGTGGGTTAGGGTATGAAACAGACAGACAGTGGATTAGGGTAGGAAATAGACAGTGGGATAGGGTAGGAAAGAGACAGTGGTTTAGGGTAGGAAACAGACAGACAGTGGGTTAGGGTAGGAAACAGACAGACAGTGGGTTAGGGTAGGAAATAGACAGTGGGTTAGGGTAAGACACAGACAGACTGTGGGTTAGGGTAGGAAACAGACAGTGGGTCAGGGTATGAAACAGACAGACAGTGGGTTAGGTAAGGAAACAGACAGACAGTGGTTTGGATAGGAAACAGACAGTGGGTTAGGGTATGAAACAGACAGACAGTGGGTTAGGGTAGGACACAGACAGTGTGTTAGGGTATGAAATAGACAGACAGTGTGTTAGGGTATGAAACAGACAGACAGTGGGTTAGGGTAGGAAATAGACAGTGGGATAGGGTAGGAAACAAACAGAAAGTGGGTTAGGGTAGGAAACATACAGTGGGTTAGGGTAGGAAACAGACAGACAGTGGGTTAGGGTAGGAAACAGACAGTGGGTTAGGGTATGAAACAGACAGACAGTGGGTTAGGGTAGGACACAGACAGTGAGTTAGGGTATGAAATAGACAGACAGTGGGTTAGGGTATGAAACAGACAGACAGTGGGTTAGGGTAGGAAATAGACAGTGGGATAGGGTAGGAAACAGACAGTGGGTTAGGGTAGGAAAACAGACAGACAGTGGGTTAGGGTATGAAACAGACAGACAGTGGGTTAGGGTAGGATATAGACAGTGGGTTAGGGTAAGACACAGACAGACTGTGAGTTAGGGTAGAAGACAGACAGTGGGTCAGGGTATGAAACAGACAGACAGTGGTTTAGGTAAGGAAACAGACAGACAGTGGTTTGGGTATGAAACAGACAGACAGTGGGTTAGGGTAGGAAATAGACAGTGGGATAGGGTAGGAAAGAGACAGTGGTTTAGGGTAGGAAACAGACAGACAGTGGGTTAGGGTAGGAAACAGACAGTGGGTTAGGGTATGAAACAGACAGACAGTGGGATAGGGTAGGACGCAGACAGTTTGTTAGGGTATGCAATAGACAGACAGTGGGTTAGGGTATGAAACAGACAGACATTGGGTTAGGGTAGGAAATAGACAGTGGGATAGGGTAGGAAAGAGACAGTGGGTTAGGGTAGGAAACAGACAGACAGTGGGTTAGGGTATGAAACAGACAGACAGTGGGTTAGGGTAGGAAATAGACAGTGGGTTAAGGTAAGACACAGACAGACTGTGGGTTAGGGTAGGAAACAGACAGTGGGTCAGGGTATGAAACAGACAGACAGTGAGTTAGGGTAGGACAAACAGTGGGTTAGGGTAGGAAACAGACAGACAGTGGGTTAGGGTAGGAAACAGACAGACAGTGGGTTAGGGTAGGAAATAGACAGACTGTGGTTTAGGGTATGAAACAGACAGACAGTGGGTTAGGGTAGGAAACAGACAGTGGGTTAGGGTAGGAAACAGACAGACAGTGGGTTAGGGTAGGAAACAGACAGACAGTGGGTTAGGGTATGAAACAGACAGACAGTGGGTTAGGGTAAGACACAGACAGACTGTGGGTTAGGGTAGGAAACAGACAGTGGGTCAGGGTATGAAACAGACAGACAGTGGGTTAGGTAAGGAAACAGACAGACAGTGGTTTGGGTATGAAACAGACAGACAGTGGGTTAGGGTAGGAAACAGACAGACAGTGGGGTAGGATAGGAAACAGACAGTGGGTTAGGGTAGGAAACAGACAGACAGTGGGTTAGGGAATGAAATAGACAGACAGTGTGTTAGGGTATGAAACAGACAGACAATGAGTTAGGGTAGGAAACAGACATACAGTGCGTTAGGGTATGATACAGACAGACAGTGAGTTAGGGTATGATAAAGACAGACAGTGGGTTAGGGTATGAAACATACAGACAGTGGGTTAGGGTAGGAAACAGACAGACAGTGTGTTAGGGTAGGAAACAGACAGTGGGTTAGGGTAGGAAACAGACAGACAGTGGGTTAGGGTATGAAACAGACAGACAGTGGGTTAGTGTAAGAAATAGACAGACAGTGGTTTAGGGTATGAAACAGACAGACAGTGGGTTAGGGTAGGAAACAGACAGTGGGTTAGGGTAGGAAACAGACAGTGGGTTAGGGTATGAAACAGACAGACAGTGGGTTAGGGTAGGACACAGACAATGAGTTAGGGTATGAAATAGACAGACAGTGGGTTAGGGTATGAGACAGACAGACAGTGGGTTAGGGTAGGATATAGACAGTGGGATAGGGTAGGAAACAGACAGTGGGTTAGGTTAGAAAACAGACAGACAGTGGGTTAGGGTATGAAACAGACAGACAGTGGGTTAGGGTAGGAAATAGACAGTGGGTTAGGGTAGGACACAGACAGACTGTGGGTTAGGGTAGAAGACAGACAGTGGGTCAGGGTATGAAACAGACAGACAGTGGTTTAGGTAAGGAAACAGACAGACAGTGGTTTGGGTATGAAACAGACAGACAGTGGGTTAGGGTAGGAAACAGACAGACAGTGGGTTAGGGTAGGAAACAGACAGTGGGTTAGGGTATGAAACAGACAGACAGTGGGGTAGGGTAGGACGCAGACAGTGTGTTAGGGTATGCAATAGACAGACAGTGGGTTAGGGTATGAAACAGACAGACCGTGGGTTAGGGTAGGAAATAGACAGTGGGATAGGGTAGGAAAGACACAGTGGTTTAGGGTAGGAAACAGACAGACAGTGGGTTAGGGTATGAAACAGACAGACAGTGGGTTAGGGTAGGAAATAGACAGTGGGTTAGGGTAAGACACAGACAGACAGTGAGTTAGGGTATGATACAGACAGACAGTGGGTTAGGGTATGAAACAGACAGACAGTGAGTTAGGGTAGGACAGACAGACAGTGGGTTAGGGTAGGAAACAGACAGACAGTGTGTTAGGGTAGGAAACAGACAGACAGTGGGTTAGGGTAGGAAACAGACAGTGTGTTAGGGTAGGAAACAGACAGACAGTGGGTTAGGGTATGAAACAGACAGACAGTGAGTTAGGGTAGGAAACAGACAGTGGGTTAGGGTAGGAAACAGACAGACAGTGGGTTAGGGTAGGAAACAGACAGACAGTGTGTTAGGGTAGGAAACAGACAGTGGGTTAGGGTAGGAAACAGACAGACAGTGGGTTAGTGTATGAAACAGACAGACAGTGGGTTAGTGTAAGAAATAGACAGACAGTGGTTTAGGGTATGAAACAGACAGACAGTGGGTTAGGGTAGGAAACAGACAGTGTGTTAGGGTAGGAAACAGACAGACAGTGGGTTAGGGTAGGAAACAGACAGTGGGTTAGGGTATGAAACAGACAGACAGTGGGTTAGGGTAGGACACAGACAATGAGTTAGGGTATGAAATAGACAGACAGTGGGTTAGGGTATGAAACAGACAGACAGTGGGTTAGGGTCGGAAACAGACAGACAGTGGGTTAGGGTATGAAACAGACAGACAGTGGGTTAGGGTAGGAAATAGACAGTGGGTTAGGGTAAGACACAGACAGTGGGTTAGGGTATGAAACAGACAGACAGTGGGTTAGGGTAGGACACAGACAATGAGTTAGGGTATGAAATAGACAGACAGTGTGTTAGGGTAGGAAACAGACAGTGGGTTAGGGTATGACACAGACAGACAGTGGGTTAGGGTAGGAAACAGACAGACAGTGGGTTAGGGTAGGAAACAGACAGTGGGTTAGGGTATGAAACAGACAGACAGTGGGTTAGGGTCGGATATAGACAGTGGGATAGGGTAGGAAACAGAGAGTGGGTTAGGGTAGGAAACAGACAGACAGTGGGTTAGGGTATGAAACAGACAGACAGTGGGTTAGGGTCGGATATAGACAGTGGGATAGGGTAGGAAACAGAGAGTGGGTTAGGGTAGGAAACAGACAGACAGTGGGTTAGGGTATAAAACAGACAGACAGTGGGTTAGGTAAGGAAATAGACAGTGGGTTAGGGTAAGACACAGACAGTGGGTTAGGGTATGAAACAGACAGACAGTGGGTTAGGGTAGGACACAGACAATGAGTTAGGGTATGAAATAGACAGACAGTGGGTTAGGGTATGAAACAGACAGACAGTGGGTTAGGGTAGGATATAGACAGTGGGATAGGGTAGGAAACAGACAGTGAGTTAGGGTAGAAAACAGACAGACAGTGGGTTAGGGTATGAAACAGACAGACAGTGGGTTAGGGTAGGAAATAGACAGTGGGTTAGGGTAGGACACAGACAGACTGTGGGTTAGGGTAGAAGACAGACAGTGGGTCAGGGTATGAAACAGACAGACAGTGGGTTAGGTAAGGAAACAGACAGACAGTGGTTTGGGTATAAAACAGACAGACAGTGGGTTAGGGTAGGAAACAGACAGACAGTGGGTTAGGGTAGGAAACAGACAGTGGGATAGGGTATGAAACAGACAGACAGTGTGTTAGGGTAGGACGCAGACAGTGTGTTAGGGTATGCAATAGACAGACAGTGGGTTAGGGTATGAAACAGACAGACAGTGTGTTAGGGTAGGATATAGACAGTGGGATAGGGTAGGAAAGAGACAGTGGGTTAGGGTAGGAAACAGACAGACAGTGGGTTAGGGTATGAAACAGACAGACAGTGGGTTAGGGTAGGATATAGACAGTGGGTTAGGGTAAGACACAGACAGACTGTGGGTTAGGGTAGGAAATAGACAGTGGGTCAGGGAATGAAACAGACAGACAGTGAGTTAGGGTAGGACAGACAGTGGGTTAGGGTAGGAAACAGACACACAGTGGGTTAGGGTAGGAAACAGACAGACAGTGGGTTAGGGTAGGAAACAGACAGACAGTGGGTTAGGGTAGAAAATAGACAGTGGGATAGGGTAGGAAACAGACAGTGGGTTAGGGTAGAAAACAGACAGACAGTGGGTTAGGGTATGAAACAGACAGACAGTGGTTAGGGTATTAAACAGACAGACAGTGGGTTAGGGTAGGAAACAGACAGTGGGATAGGGTATGAAACAGACAGACAGTGGGTTAGGGTAGGACGCAGACAGTGGGTTAGGGTATGCAATAGACAGACAGTGGGTTAGGGTATGAAACAGACAGACAGTGGGTTAGGGTAGGAAATAGACAGTGGGATAGGGTAGGAAAGAGACAGTGGTTTAGGGTAGGAAACAGACAGACAGTGGGTTAGGGTATGAAACAGACAGACAGTGGGTTAGGGTAGGAAATAGACAGTGGGTTAGGGTAAGACACAGACAGACTGTGGGTTAGGGTAGGAAACAGAAAGTGGGTCAGGGTATGAAACAGACAGACAGTGAGTTAGGGTAGGACAAACAGTGGGTTAGGGTAGGAAACAGACAGACAGTGGGTTAGGGTAGGAAACAGACAGACAGTGTGTTAAGGTAGGAAACAGACAGTGTGTTAGGGTAGGAAACAGACAGACAGTGGGTTAGGGTATGAAACAGACAGACAGTGTGTTAGGGTAGGAAATAGACAGACTGTGGTTTAGGGTATGAAACAGACAGACAGTGGGTTAGGGTAGGAAACAGACAGTGGGTTAGGGTAGGAAACAGACAGACAGTGGGTTACGGTAGGAAACAGACAGTGGGTTAGGGTATGAAACAGACAGACAGTGGGTTAGGGTAGGACAAAGACAGTGAGTTAGGGTATGAAATAGACAGACAGTGGGTTAGGGTATGAAACAGACAGACAGTGGGTTAGGGTAGGAAATAGACAGTGGGATAGGGTAGGAAACAGACACTGGGTTAGGGTAGGAAACAGACAGACAGTGGGTTAGGGTATGAAACAGACAGACAGTGGGTTAGGGTAGGATATAGACAGTGGGTTAGTGTAAGACACAGACAGACTGTCGGTTAGGGTAGAAGACAGACAGTGGGTCAGGGTATGAAACAGACAGACAGTGGTTTAGGTAAGGAAACAGACAGACAGTGGTTTGGGTATGAAACAGACAGACAGTGGGTTAGGGTAGGAAACAGACAGACAGTGGGTTAGGGTAGGAAACAGACAGTGTGTTAGGGTATGAAACAGACAGACAGTGGGGTAGGGTAGGACGCAGACAGTGTGTTAGGGTATGCAATAGACAGACAGTGGGTTAGGGTAGGAAACAGACAGACAGTGGGTTAGGGTATGAAACAGACAGACAGTGGGTTAGGGTAAGACACAGACAGACTGTGGGTTAGGGTAGGAAACAGACAGTGGGTCAGGGTATGAAACAGACAGACAGTGGGTTAGGGTATGAAACAGACAGACAGTGGGTTAGGGTAGGAAATAGACAGTGGGTTAGGGTAGGACACAGACAGACTGTGGGTTAGGGTAGAAGACAGACAGTGGGTCAGGGTATGAAACAGACAGACAGTGGTTTAGGTAAGGAAACAGACAGACAGTGGTTTGGGTATGAAACAGACAGACAGTGGGTTAGGGTAGGAAACAGACAGACAGTGGGTTAGGGTAGGAAACAGACAGTGGGTTAGGGTATGAAACAGACAGACAGTGGGGTAGGGTAGGACGCAGACAGTGTGTTAGGGTATGCAATAGACAGACAGTGGGTTAGGGTATGAAACAGACAGACCGTGGGTTAGGGTAGGAAATAGACAGTGGGATAGGGTAGGAAAGACACAGTGGTTTAGGGTAGGAAACAGACAGACAGTGGGTTAGGGTATGAAACAGACAGACAGTGGGTTAGGGTAGGAAATAGACAGTGGGTTAGGGTAAGACACAGACAGACAGTGAGTTAGGGTATGATACAGACAGACAGTGGGTTAGGGTATGAAACAGACAGACAGTGAGTTAGGGTAGGACAGACAGACAGTGGGTTAGGGTAGGAAACAGACAGACAGTGTGTTAGGGTAGGAAACAGACAGACAGTGGGTTAGGGTAGGAAACAGACAGTGTGTTAGGGTAGGAAACAGACAGACAGTGGGTTAGGGTATGAAACAGACAGACAGTGAGTTAGGGTAGGAAACAGACAGTGGGTTAGGGTAGGAAACAGACAGACAGTGGGTTAGGGTAGGAAACAGACAGAGAGTGTGTTAGGGTAGGAAACAGACAGTGGGTTAGGGTAGGAAACAGACAGACAGTGGGTTAGTGTATGAAACAGACAGACAGTGGGTTAGTGTAAGAAATAGACAGACAGTGGTTTAGGGTATGAAACAGACAGACAGTGGGTTAGGGTAGGAAACAGACAGTGGGTTAGGGTAGGAAACAGACAGACAGTGGGTTAGGGTAGGAAACAGACAGTGGGTTAGGGTATGAAACAGACAGACAGTGGGTTAGGGTAGGACACAGACAATGAGTTAGGGTATGAAATAGACAGACAGTGGGTTAGGGTATGAAAAAGACAGACAGTGGGTTAGGGTCGGAAACAGACAGACAGTGGGTTAGGGTATGAAACAGACAGACAGTGGGTTAGGGTAGGAAATAGACAGTGGGTTAGGGTAAGACACAGACAGTGGGTTAGGGTATGAAACAGACAGACAGTGGGTTAGGGTAGGACACAGACAATGAGTTAGGGTATGAAATAGACAGACAGTGTGTTAGGGTAGGAAACAGACAGTGGGTTAGGGTATGACACAGACAGACAGTGGGTTAGGGTAGGAAACAGACAGACAGTGGGTTAGGGTAGGAAACAGACAGTGGGTTAGGGTATGAAACAGACAGACAGTGGGTTAGGGTCGGATATAGACAGTGGGATAGGGTAGGAAACAGAGAGTGGGTTAGGGTAGGAAACAGACAGACAGTGGGTTAGGGTATGAAACAGACAGACAGTGGGTTAGGGTCGGATATAGACAGTGGGATAGGGTAGGAAACAGAGAGTGGGTTAGGGTAGGAAACAGACAGACAGTGGGTTAGGGTATAAAACAGACAGACAGTGGGTTAGGTAAGGAAATAGACAGTGGGTTAGGGTAAGACACAGACAGTGGGTTAGGGTATGAAACAGACAGACAGTGGGTTAGGGTAGGACACAGACAATGAGTTAGGGTATGAAATAGACAGACAGTGGGTTAGGGTATGAAACAGACAGACAGTGGGTTAGGGTAGGATATAGACAGTGGGATAGGGTAGGAAACAGACAGTGAGTTAGGGTAGAAAACAGACAGACAGTGGGTTAGGGTATGAAACAGACAGACAGTGGGTTAGGGTAGGAAATAGACAGTGGGTTAGGGTAGGACACAGACAGACTGTGGGTTAGGGTAGAAGACAGACAGTGGGTCAGGGTATGAAACAGACAGACAGTGGGTTAGGTAAGGAAACAGACAGACAGTGGTTTGGGTATAAAACAGACAGACAGTGGGTTAGGGTAGGAAACAGACAGACAGTGGGTTAGGGTAGGAAACAGACAGTGGGATAGGGTATGAAACAGACAGACAGTGTGTTAGGGTAGGACGCAGACAGTGTGTTAGGGTATGCAATAGACAGACAGTGGGTTAGGGTATGAAACAGACAGACAGTGTGTTAGGGTAGGATATAGACAGTGGGATAGGGTAGGAAAGAGACAGTGGGTTAGGGTAGGAAACAGACAGACAGTGGGTTAGGGTATGAAACAGACAGACAGTGGGTTAGGGTAGGATATAGACAGTGGGTTAGGGTAAGACACAGACAGACTGTGGGTTAGGGTAGGAAATAGACAGTGGGTCAGGGAATGAAACAGACAGACAGTGAGTTAGGGTAGGACAGACAGTGGGTTAGGGTAGGAAACAGACACACAGTGGGTTAGGGTAGGAAACAGACAGACAGTGGGTTAGGGTAGGAAACAGACAGACAGTGGGTTAGGGTAGAAAATAGACAGTGGGATAGGGTAGGAAACAGACAGTGGGTTAGGGTAGAAAACAGACAGACAGTGGGTTAGGGTATGAAACAGACAGACAGTGGTTAGGGTATTAAACAGACAGACAGTGGGTTAGGGTAGGAAACAGACAGTGGGATAGGGTATGAAACAGACAGACAGTGGGTTAGGGTAGGACGCAGACAGTGGGTTAGGGTATGCAATAGACAGACAGTGGGTTAGGGTATGAAACAGACAGACAGTGGGTTAGGGTAGGAAATAGACAGTGGGATAGGGTAGGAAAGAGACAGTGGTTTAGGGTAGGAAACAGACAGACAGTGGGTTAGGGTATGAAACAGACAGACAGTGGGTTAGGGTAGGAAATAGACAGTGGGTTAGGGTAAGACACAGACAGACTGTGGGTTAGGGTAGGAAACAGAAAGTGGGTCAGGGTATGAAACAGACAGACAGTGAGTTAGGGTAGGACAAACAGTGGGTTAGGGTAGGAAACAGACAGACAGTGGGTTAGGGTAGGAAACAGACAGACAGTGTGTTAAGGTAGGAAACAGACAGTGGGTTAGGGTAGGAAACAGACAGACAGTGGGTTAGGGTATGAAACAGACAGACAGTGTGTTAGGGTAGGAAATAGACAGACTGTGGTTTAGGGTATGAAACAGACAGACAGTGGGTTAGGGTAGGAAACAGACAGTGGGTTAGGGTAGGAAACAGACAGACAGTGGGTTACGGTAGGAAACAGACAGTGGGTTAGGGTATGAAACAGACAGACAGTGGGTTAGGGTAGGACAAAGACAGTGAGTTAGGGTATGAAATAGACAGACAGTGGGTTAGGGTATGAAACAGACAGACAGTGGGTTAGGGTAGGAAATAGACAGTGGGATAGGGTAGGAAACAGACACTGGGTTAGGGTAGGAAACAGACAGACAGTGGGTTAGGGTATGAAACAGACAGACAGTGGGTTAGGGTAGGATATAGACAGTGGGTTAGTGTAAGACACAGACAGACTGTCGGTTAGGGTAGAAGACAGACAGTGGGTCAGGGTATGAAACAGACAGACAGTGGTTTAGGTAAGGAAACAGACAGACAGTGGTTTGGGTATGAAACAGACAGACAGTGGGTTAGGGTAGGAAACAGACAGACAGTGGGTTAGGGTAGGAAACAGACAGTGTGTTAGGGTATGAAACAGACAGACAGTGGGGTAGGGTAGGACGCAGACAGTGTGTTAGGGTATGCAATAGACAGACAGTGGGTTAGGGTAGGAAACAGACAGACAGTGGGTTAGGGTATGAAACAGACAGACAGTGGGTTAGGGTAAGACACAGACAGACTGTGGGTTAGGGTAGGAAACAGACAGTGGGTCAGGGTATGAAACAGACAGACAGTGGGTTAGGTAAGGAAACAGACAGACAGTGGTTTGGGTATGAAACAGACAGACAGTGGGTTAGGGTAGGAAACAGACAGACAGTGGGGTAGGATAGGAAACAGACAGTGGGTTAGGGTAGGAAACAGACAGACAGTGGGTTAGGGAATGAAATAGACAGACAGTGTGTTAGGGTATGAAACAGACAGACAATGAGTTAGGGTAGGAAACAGACATACAGTGTGTTAGGGTATGATACAGACAGACAGTGAGTTAGGGTATGATACAGACAGACAGTGGGTTAGGGTATGAAACAGACAGACAGTGAGTTAGGGTAGGACAGACAGACAGTGGGTTAGGGTAGGAAACATACAGACAGTGGGTTAGGGTAGGAAACAGACAGACAGTGTGTTAGGGTAGGAAACAGACAGTGGGTTAGGGTAGGAAACAGACAGACAGTGGGTTAGGGTATGAAACAGACAGACAGTGGGTTAGTGTAAGAAATAGACAGACAGTGGTTTAGGGTATGAAACAGACAGACAGTGGGTTAGGGTAGGAAACAGACAGTGGGTTAGGGTAGGAAACAGACAGTGGGTTAGGGTATGAAACAGACAGACAGTGGGTTAGGGTAGGACACAGACAATGAGTTAGGGTATGAAATAGACAGACAGTGGGTTAGGGTATGAGACAGACAGACAGTGGGTTAGGGTAGGATATAGACAGTGGGATAGGGTAGGAAACAGACAGTGGGTTAGGTTAGAAAACAGACAGACAGTGGGTTAGGGTATGAAACAGACAGACAGTGGGTTAGGGTAGGAAATAGACAGTGGGTTAGGGTAGGACACAGACAGACTGTGGGTTAGGGTAGAAGACAGACAGTGGGTCAGGGTATGAAACAGACAGACAGTGGTTTAGGTAAGGAAACAGACAGACAGTGGTTTGGGTATGAAACATACAGACAGACAGTGGGTTAGGGTAGGAAACAGACAGACAGTGGGTTAGGGTAGGAAACAGACAGTGGGTTAGGGTATGAAACAGACAGACAGTGGGGTAGGGTAGGACACAGACAGTGTGTTAGGGTATGCAATAGACAGACAGTGGGTTAGGGTATGAAACAGACAGACAGTGGGTTAGGGTAGGAAATAGACAGTGGGATAGGGTAGGAAAGACACAGTGGTTTAGGGTAGGAAACAGACAGACAGTGGGTTAGGGTATGAAACAGACAGACAGTGGGTTAGGGTAGGAAATAGACAGTGGGTTAGGGTAAGACACAGACAGACAGTGAGTTAGGGTATGATACAGACAGACAGTGGGTTAGGGTATGAAACAGACAGACAGTGAGTTAGGGTAGGACAGACAGACAATGGGTTAGGGTAGGAAACAGACAGACAGTGGGTCAGGGTAGGAAACAGACAGACAGTGGGTTAGGGTAGGAAACAGACAGTGTGTTAGGGTAGGAAACAGACAGACAGTGGGTTAGGGTATGAAACAGACAGACAGTGAGTTAGGGTAGGAAACAGACAGTGGGTTAGGGTAGGAAACAGACAGACAGTGGGTTAGGGTAGGAAACAGACAGACAGTGTGTTAGGGTAGGAAACAGACAGTGGGTTAGGGTAGGAAACAGACAGACAGTGGGTTAGGGTATGAAACAGACAGACAGTGGGTTAGTGTAAGAAATAGACAGACAGTGGTTTAGGGTATGAAACAGACAGACAGTGGGTTAGGGTAGGAAACAGACAGTGGGTTAGGGTAGGAAACAGACAGACAGTGGGTTAGGGTAGGAAACAGACAGTGGGTTAGGGTATGAAACAGACAGACAGTGGGTTAGGGTAGGACACAGACAATGAGTTAGGGTATGAAATAGACAGACAGTGGGTTAGGGTATGAAACAGACAGACAGTGGGTTAGGGTCGGATATAGACAGTGGGATAGGGTAGGAAACAGACAGTGGGTTAGGGTAGGAAACAGACAGACAGTGGGTTAGGGTATGAAACAGACAGACAGTGGGTTAGGGTAGGAAATAGACAGTGGGTTAGGGTAAGACACAGACAGTGGGTTAGGGTATGAAACAGACAGACAGTGGGTTAGGGTAGGACACAGACAATGAGTTAGGGTATGAAATAGACAGACAGTGGGTTAGGGTATGAAACAGACAGACAGTGGGTTAGGGTAGGATATAGACAGTGGGATAGGGTAGGAAACAGACAGTGAGTTAGGGTAGAAAACAGACAGACAGTGGGTTAGGGTATGAAACAGACAGACAGTGGGTTAGGGTAGGAAATAGACAGTGGGTTAGGGTAGGACACAGACAGACTGTGGGTTAGGGTAGAAGACAGACAGTGGGTCAGGGTATGAAACAGACAGACAGTGGGTTAGGTAAGGAAACAGACAGACAGTGGTTTGGGTATAAAACAGACAGACAGTGGGTTAGGGTAGGAAACAGACAGACAGTGGGTTAGGGTATGATACAGTCAGGCAGTGAGTTAGGGTATGATACAGACAGACAGTGGGTTAGGGTATGAAACAGACAGACAGTGTGTTAGGGTAGGACAGACAGACAGTGGGTTAGGGTAGGAAACAGACAGACAGTGGGGTAGGGTAGGAAACAGACAGTGTGTTAGGGTAGGAAACAGACAGACAGTGGGTTAGGGTATGAAACAGACAGACAGTGAGTTAGGGTAGGAAACAGACAGTGGGTTAGGGTAGGAAACAGACAGACAGTGGGTTAGGTTAGGAAACAGACAGACAGTGTGTTAGGGTAGGAAACAGACAGTGGGTTAGGGTAGGAAACAGACAGACAGTGGGTTAGTGTATGAAACAGACAGACAGTGGGTTAGTGTAAGAAATAGACAGACAGTGGTTTAGGGTATGAAACAGACAGACAGTGGGTTAGGGTAGTAAACAGACAGTGGGTTAGGGTAGGAAACAGACAAACAGTGGGTTAGGGTAGGAAACAGACAGTGGGTTAGGGTATGAAACAGACAGACAGTGGGTTAGGGTAGGACACAGACAATGTGTTAGGGTAGGAAACAGACAGACAGTGGGTTAGGGTAGGAAACAGACAGTGGGTTAGGGTATGAAACAGACAGACAGTGGGATAGGGTAGGACGCAGACAGTGTGTTAGGGTATGCAATAGACAGACAGTGGGTTAGGGTATGAAACAGACAGACATTGGGTTAGGGTAGGAAATAGACAGTGGGATAGGGTAGGAAAGAGACAGTGGGTTAGGGTAGGAAACAGACAGACAGTGGGTTAGGGTATGAAACAGACAGACAGTGGGTTAGGGTAGGAAATAGACAGTGGGTTAAGGTAAGACACAGACAGACTGTGGGTTAGGGTAGGAAACAGACAGTGGGTCAGGGTATGAAACAGACAGACAGTGAGTTAGGGTAGGACAAACAGTGGGTTAGGGTAGGAAACAGACAGACAGTGGGTTAGGGTAGGAAACAGACAGACAGTGTGTTAGGGTAGGAAATAGACAGACTGTGGTTTAGGGTATGAAACAGACAGACAGTGGGTTAGGGTAGGAAACAGACAGTGGGTTAGGGTAGGAAACAGACAGACAGTGGGTTAGGGTAGGAAACAGACAGACAGTGGGTTAGGGTATGAAACAGACAGACAGTGGGTTAGGGTAAGACACAGACAGACTGTGGGTTAGGGTAGGAAACAGACAGTGGGTCAGGGTATGAAACAGACAGACAGTGGGTTAGGTAAGGAAACAGACAGACAGTGGTTTGGGTATGAAACAGACAGACAGTGGGTTAGGGTAGGAAACAGACAGACAGTGGGGTAGGATAGGGAAACAGACAGTGGGTTAGGGTAGGAAATAGACAGACAGTGGGTTAGGGAATGAAATAGACAGACAGTGTGTTAGGGTATGAAACAGACAGACAATGAGTTAGGGTAGGAAACAGACATACAGTGCGTTAGGGTATGATACAGACAGACAGTGAGTTAGGGTATGATAAAGACAGACAGTGGGTTAGGGTATGAAACATACAGACAGTGGGTTAGGGTAGGAAACAGACAGACAGTGTGTTAGGGTAGGAAACAGACAGTGGGTTAGGGTAGGAAACAGACAGACAGTGGGTTAGGGTATGAAACAGACAGACAGTGGGTTAGTGTAAGAAATAGACAGACAGTGGTTTAGGGTATGAAACAGACAGACAGTGGGTTAGGGTAGGAAACAGACAGTGGGTTAGGGTAGGAAACAGACAGTGGGTTAGGGTATGAAACAGACAGACAGTGGGTTAGGGTAGGACACAGACAATGAGTTAGGGTATGAAATAGACAGACAGTGGGTTAGGGTATGAGACAGACAGACAGTGGGTTAGGGTAGGATATAGACAGTGGGATAGGGTAGGAAACAGACAGTGGGTTAGGTTAGAAAACAGACAGACAGTGGGTTAGGGTATGAAACAGACAGACAGTGGGTTAGGGTAGGAAATAGACAGTGGGTTAGGGTAGGACACAGACAGACTGTGGGTTAGGGTAGAAGACAGACAGTGGGTCAGGGTATGAAACAGACAGACAGTGGTTTAGGTAAGGAAACAGACAGACAGTGGTTTGGGTATGAAACATACAGACAGACAGTGGGTTAGGGTAGGAAACAGACAGACAGTGGGTTAGGGTAGGAAACAGACAGTGGGTTAGGGTATGAAACAGACAGACAGTGGGGTAGGGTAGGACGCAGACAGTGTGTTAGGGTATGCAATAGACAGACAGTGGGTTAGGGTATGAAACAGACAGACAGTGGGTTAGGGTAGGAAATAGACAGTGGGATAGGGTAGGAAAGACACAGTGGTTTAGGGTAGGAAACAGACAGACAGTGGGTTAGGGTATGAAACAGACAGACAGTGGGTTAGGGTAGGAAATAGACAGTGGGTTAGGGTAAGACACAGACAGACAGTGAGTTAGGGTATGATACAGACAGACAGTGGGTTAGGGTATGAAACAGACAGACAGTGAGTTAGGGTAGGACAGACAGACAGTGGGTTAGGGTAGGAAACAGACAGACAGTGTGTTAGGGTAGGAAACAGACAGACAGTGGGTTAGGGTAGGAAACAGACAGTGTGTTAGGGTAGGAAACAGACAGACAGTGGGTTAGGGTATGAAACAGACAGACAGTGAGTTAGGGTAGGAAACAGACAGTGGGTTAGGGTAGGAAACAGACAGACAGTGGGTTAGGGTAGGAAACAGACAGACAGTGTGTTAGGGTAGGAAACAGACAGTGGGTTAGGGTAGGAAACAGACAGACAGTGGGTTAGTGTATGAAACAGACAGACAGTGGGTTAGTGTAAGAAATAGACAGACAGTGGTTTAGGGTATGAAACAGACAGACAGTGGGTTAGGGTAGGAAACAGACAGTGGGTTAGGGTAGGAAACAGACAGAAAGTGGGTTAGGGTAGGAAACAGACAGTGGGTTAGGGTATGAAACAGACAGACAGTGGGTTAGGGTAGGACACAGACAATGAGTTAGGGTATGAAATAGACAGACAGTGGGTTAGGGTATGAAACAGACAGACAGTGGGTTAGGGTCGGAAACAGACAGACAGTGGGTTAGGGTATGAAACAGACAGACAGTGGGTTAGGGTAGGAAATAGACAGTGGGTTAGGGTAAGACACAGACAGTGGGTTAGGGTATGAAACAGACAGACAGTGGGTTAGGGTAGGACACAGACAATGAGTTAGGGTATGAAATAGACAGACAGTGGGTTAGGGTAGGAAACAGACAGTGGGTTAGGGTATGAAACAGACAGACAGTGGGTTAGGGTAGGAAACAGACAGACAGTGGGTTAGGGTAGGAAACAGACAGTGAGTTAGGGTATGAAACAGACAGACAGTGGGTTAGGGTAGGACACAGACAATGAGTTAGGGTATGAAATAGACAGACAGTGGGTTAGGGTCGGATATAGACAGTGGGATAGGGTAGGAAACAGAGAGTGGGTTAGGGTAGGAAACAGACAGACAGTGGGTTAGGGTATGAAACAGACAGACAGTGGGTTAGGGTCGGATATAGACAGTGGGATAGGGTAGGAAACAGAGAGTGGGTTAGGGTAGGAAACAGACAGACAGTGGGTTAGGGTATGAAACAGACAGACAGTGGGTTAGGGTAGGAAATAGACAGTGGGTTAGGGTAAGACACAGACAGTGGGTTAGGGTATGAAACAGACAGACAGTGGGTTAGGGTAGGACACAGACAATGAGTTAGGGTATGAAATAGACAGACAGTGGGTTAGGGTATGAAACAGACAGACAGTGGGTTAGGGTAGGATATAGACAGTGGGATAGGGTAGGAAACAGACAGTCAGTTAGGGTAGAAAACAGACAGACAGTGGGTTAGGGTATGAAACAGACAGACAGTGGGTTAGGGTAGGAAATAGACAGTGGGTTAGGGTAGGACACAGACAGACTGTGGGTTAGGGTAGAAGACAGACAGTGGGTCAGGGTATGAAACAGACAGACAGTGGGTTAGGTAAGGAAACAGACAGACAGTGGTTTGGGTATAAAACAGACAGACAGTGGGTTAGGGTAGGAAACAGACAGACAGTGGGTTAGGGTAGGAAACAGACAGTGGGATAGGGTATGAAACAGACAGACAGTGTGTTAGGGTAGGACGCAGACAGTGTGTTAGGGTATGCAATAGACGGACAGTGGGTTAGGGTATGAAACAGACAGACAGTGTGTTAGGGTAGGATATAGACAGTGGGATAGGGTAGGAAAGAGACAGTGGGTTAGGGTAGGAAACAGACAGTGGGTTAGGGTAGGAAACAGACAGACAGTGGGTTAGGGTAGGATATAGACAGTGGGTTAGGGTAAGACACAGACAGACTGTGGGTTAGGGTAGGAAATAGACAGTGGGTCAGGGAATGAAACAGACAGACAGTGAGTTAGGGTAGGACAGACAGTGGGTTAGGGTAGGAAACAGACAGACAGTGGGTTAGGGTAGGAAACAGACAGACAGTGGGTTAGGGTAGGAAACAGACAGACAGTGGGTTAGGGTAGAAAATAGACAGTGGGATAGGGTAGGAAACAGACAGTGGGTTAGGGTAGAAAACAGACAGACAGTGGGTTAGGGTATGAAACAGACAGACAGTGGTTAGGGTATTAAACAGACAGACAGTGGGTTAGGGTAGGAAACAGACAGTGGGATAGGGTATGAAACAGACAGACAGTGGGTTAGGGTAGGACGCAGACAGTGGGTTAGGGTATGCAATAGACAGACAGTGGGTTAGGGTATGAAACAGACAGACAGTGGGTTAGGGTAGGAAATAGACAGTGGGTTAGGGTATGCAATAGACAGACAGTGGGTTAGGGTATGAAACAGACAGACAGTGGGTTAGGGTAGGAAATAGACAGTGGGTTAGGGTAGGACACAGACAGACTGTGGGTTAGGGTAGAAGACAGACAGTGGGTCAGGGTATGCAATAGACAGACAGTGGGTTAGGGTATGAAACAGACAGACAGTGGGTTAGGGTAGGAAATAGACAGTGGGTTAGGGTAGGACACAGACAGACTGTGGGTTAGGGTAGAAGACAGACAGTGGGTCAGGGTATGAAACAGACAGACAGTGGGTTAGGTAAGGAAACAGACAGACAGTGGTTTGGGTATAAAACAGACAGACAGTGGGTTAGGGTAGGAAACAGACAGACAGTGGGTTAGGGTAGGAAACAGACAGTGGGATAGGGTATGAAACAGACAGACAGTGTGTTAGGGTAGGACGCAGACAGTGTGTTAGGGTATGCAATAGACAGACAGTGGGTTAGGGTATGAAACAGACAGACAGTTTGTTAGGGTAGGATATAGACAGTGGGATAGGGTAGGAAAGAGACAGTGGGTTAGGGTAGGAAACAGACAGACAGTGGGTTAGGGTATGAAACAGACAGACAGTGGGTTAGGGTAGGAAACAGACAGACAGTGGGTTAGGGTAGGAAACAGACAGTGGGACTGGGTATGAAACAGACAGACAGTGTGTTAGGGTAGGACGCAGACAGTGTGTTAGGGTATGCAATAGACAGACAGTGGGTTAGGGTATGAAACAGACAGACAGTGTGTTAGGGTAGGATATAGACAGTGGGATAGGGTAGGAAAGAGACAGTGGGTTAGGGTAGGAAACAGACAGACAGTGGGTTAGGGTATGAAACAGACAGACAGTGGGTTAGGGTAGGATATAGACAGTGGGTTAGGGTAAGACACAGACAGACTGTGGGTTAGGGTAGGAAATAGACAGTGGGTCAGGGAATGAAACAGACAGACAGTGAGTTAGGGTAGGACAGACAGTGGGTTAGGGTAGGAAACAGACAGACAGTGGGTTAGGGTAGGAAACAGACAGACAGTGGGTTAGGGTAGGAAACAGACAGACAGTGGGTTAGGGTAGAAAATAGACAGTGGGATAGGGTAGGAAACAGACAGTGGGTTAGGGTAGAAAACAGACAGACAGTGGGTTAGGGTATGAAACAGACAGACAGTGGTTAGGGTATTAAACAGACAGACAGTGGGTTAGGGTAGGAAACAGACAGTGGGATAGGGTATGAAACAGACAGACAGTGGGTTAGGGTAGGACGCAGACAGTGGGTTAGGGTATGCAATAGACAGACAGTGGGTTAGGGTATGAAACAGACAGACAGTGGATTAGGGTAGGAAATAGACAGTGGGATAGGGTAGGAAAGAGACAGTGGTTTAGGGTAGGAAACAGACAGACAGTGGGTTAGGGTAGGAAACAGACAGACAGTGGGTTAGGGTAGGAAATAGACAGTGGGTTAGGGTAAGACACAGACAGACTGTGGGTTAGGGTAGGAAACAGACAGTGGGTCAGGGTATGAAACAGACAGACAGTGGGTTAGGTAAGGAAACAGACAGACAGTGGTTTGGATAGGAAACAGACAGTGGGTTAGGGTATGAAACAGACAGACAGTGGGTTAGGGTAGGACACAGACAGTGTGTTAGGGTATGAAATAGACAGACAGTGTGTTAGGGTATGAAACAGACAGACAGTGGGTTAGGGTAGGAAATAGACAGTGGGATAGGGTAGGAAACAAACAGAAAGTGGGTTAGGGTAGGAAACATACAGTGGGTTAGGGTAGGAAACAGACAGACAGTGGGTTAGGGTAGGAAACAGACAGTGGGTTAGGGTATGAAACAGACAGACAGTGGGTTAGGGTAGGACACAGACAGTGAGTTAGGGTATGAAATAGACAGACAGTGGGTTAGGGTATGAAACAGACAGACAGTGGGTTAGGGTAGGAAATAGACAGTGGGATAGGGTAGGAAACAGACAGTGGGTTAGGGTAGGAAACAGACAGACAGTGGGTTAGGGTATGAAACAGACAGACAGTGGGTTAGGGTAGGATATAGACAGTGGGTTAGGGTAAGACACAGACAGACTGTGGGTTAGGGTAGAAGACAGACAGTGGGTCAGGGTATGAAACAGACAGACAGTGGTTTAGGTAAGGAAACAGACAGACAGTGGTTTGGGTATGAAACAGACAGACAGTGGGTTAGGGTAGGAAATAGACAGTGGGATAGGGTAGGAAAGAGACAGTGGTTTAGGGTAGGAAACAGACAGACAGTGGGTTAGGGTAGGAAACAGACAGTGGGTTAGGGTATGAAACAGACAGACAGTGGGATAGGGTAGGACGCAGACAGTTTGTTAGGGTATGCAATAGACAGACAGTGGGTTAGGGTATGAAACAGACAGACATTGGGTTAGGGTAGGAAATAGACAGTGGGATAGGGTAGGAAAGAGACAGTGGGTTAGGGTAGGAAACAGACAGACAGTGGGTTAGGGTATGAAACAGACAGACAGTGGGTTAGGGTAGGAAATAGACAGTGGGTTAAGGTAAGACACAGACAGACTGTGGGTTAGGGTAGGAAACAGACAGTGGGTCAGGGTATGAAACAGACAGACAGTGAGTTAGGGTAGGACAAACAGTGGGTTAGGGTAGGAAACAGACAGACAGTGGGTTAGGGTAGGAAACAGACAGACAGTGTGTTAGGGTAGGAAATAGACAGACTGTGGTTTAGGGTATGAAACAGACAGACAGTGGGTTAGGGTAGGAAACAGACAGTGGGTTAGGGTAGGAAACAGACAGACAGTGGGTTAGGGTAGGAAACAGACAGACAGTGGGTTAGGGTATGAAACAGACAGACAGTGGGTTAGGGTAAGACACAGACAGACTGTGGGTTAGGGTAGGAAACAGACAGTGGGTCAGGGTATGAAACAGACAGACAGTGGGTTAGGTAAGGAAACAGACAGACAGTGGTTTGGGTATGAAACAGACAGACAGTGGGTTAGGGTAGGAAACAGACAGACAGTGGGGTAGGATAGGAAACAGACAGTGGGTTAGGGTAGGAAACAGACAGACAGTGGGTTAGGGTAGGAAACAGACAGACAGTGTGTTAGGGTAGGAAACAGACAGTGGGTTAGGGTAGGAAACAGACAGACAGTGGGTTAGGGTATGAAACAGACAGACAGTGGGTTAGTGTAAGAAATAGACAGACAGTGGTTTAGGGTATGAAACAGACAGACAGTGGGTTAGGGTAGGAAACAGACAGTGGGTTAGGGTAGGAAACAGACAGTGGGTTAGGGTATGAAACAGACAGACAGTGGGTTAGGGTAGGACACAGACAATGAGTTAGGGTATGAAATAGACAGACAGTGGGTTAGGGTATGAGACAGACAGACAGTGGGTTAGGGTAGGATATAGACAGTGGGATAGGGTAGGAAACAGACAGTGGGTTAGGTTAGAAAACAGACAGACAGTGGGTTAGGGTATGAAACAGACAGACAGTGGGTTAGGGTAGGAAATAGACAGTGGGTTAGGGTAGGACACAGACAGACTGTGGGTTAGGGTAGAAGACAGACAGTGGGTCAGGGTATGAAACAGACAGACAGTGGTTTAGGTAAGGAAACAGACAGACAGTGGTTTGGGTATGAAACAGACAGACAGTGGGTTAGGGTAGGAAACAGACAGACAGTGGGTTAGGGTAGGAAACAGACAGTGGGTTAGGGTATGAAACAGACAGACAGTGGGGTAGGGTAGGACGCAGACAGTGTGTTAGGGTATGCAATAGACAGACAGTGGGTTAGGGTATGAAACAGACAGAAAGTGGGTTAGGGTAGGAAATAGACAGTGGGATAGGGTAGGAAAGACACAGTGGTTTAGGGTAGGAAACAGACAGACAGTGGGTTAGGGTATGAAACAGACAGACAGTGGGTTAGGGTAGGAAATAGACAGTGGGTTAGGGTAAGACACAGACAGACAGTGAGTTAGGGTATGATACAGACAGACAGTGGGTTAGGGTATGAAACAGACAGACAGTGAGTTAGGGTAGGACAGACAGACAGTGGGTTAGGGTAGGAAACAGACAGACAGTGTGTTAGGGTAGGAAACAGACAGACAGTGGGTTAGGGTAGGAAACAGACAGTGTGTTAGGGTAGGAAACAGACAGACAGTGGGTTAGGGTATGAAACAGACAGACAGTGAGTTAGGGTAGGAAACAGACAGTGGGTTAGGGTAGGAAACAGACAGACAGTGGGTTAGGGTAGGAAACAGACAGACAGTGTGTTAGGGTAGGAAACAGACAGTGGGTTAGGGTAGGAAACAGACAGACAGTGGGTTAGTGTATGAAACAGACAGACAGTGGGTTAGTGTAAGAAATAGACAGACAGTGGTTTAGGGTATGAAACAGACAGACAGTGGGTTAGGGTAGGAAACAGACAGTGGGTTAGGGTAGGAAACAGACAGACAGTGGGTTAGGGTAGGAAACAGACAGTGGGTTAGGGTATGAAACAGACAGACAGTGGGTTAGGGTAGGACACAGACAATGAGTTAGGGTATGAAATAGACAGACAGTGGGTTAGGGTATGAAACAGACAGACAGTGGGTTAGGGTCGGAAACAGACAGACAGTGGGTTAGGGTATGAAACAGACAGACAGTGGGTTAGGGTAGGAAATAGACAGTGGGTTAGGGTAAGACACAGACAGTGGGTTAGGGTATGAAACAGACAGACAGTGGGTTAGGGTAGGACACAGACAATGAGTTAGGGTATGAAATAGACAGACAGTGGGTTAGGGTAGGAAACAGACAGTGGGTTAGGGTATGAAACAGACAGACAGTGGGTTAGGGTAGGAAACAGACAGACAGTGGGTTAGGGTAGGAAACAGACAGTGGGTTAGGGTATGAAACAGACAGACAGTGGGTTAGGGTAGGACACAGACAATGAGTTAGGGTATGAAATAGACAGACAGTGGGTTAGGGTCGGATATAGACAGTGGGATAGGGTAGGAAACAGAGAGTGGGTTAGGGTAGGAAACAGACAGACAGTGGGTTAGGGTATGAAACAGACAGACAGTGGGTTAGGGTCGGATATAGACAGTGGGATAGGGTAGGAAACAGAGAGTGGGTTAGGGTAGGAAACAGACAGACAGTGGGTTAGGGTATGAAACAGACAGACAGTGTGTTAGGGTAGGAAATAGACAGTGGGTTAGGGTAAGACACAGACAGTGGGTTAGGGTATGAAACAGACAGACAGTGGGTTAGGGTAGGACACAGACAATGAGTTAGGGTATGAAATAGACAGACAGTGGGTTAGGGTATGAAACAGACAGACAGTGGGTTAGGGTAGGATATAGACAGTGGGATAGGGTAGGAAACAGACAGTGAGTTAGGGTAGAAAACAGACAGACAGTGGGTTAGGGTATGAAACAGACAGACAGTGGGTTAGGGTAGGAAATAGACAGTGGGTTAGGGTAGGACACAGACAGACTGTGGGTTAGGGTAGAAGACAGACAGTGGGTCAGGGTATGAAACAGACAGACAGTGGGTTAGGTAAGGAAACAGACAGACAGTGGTTTGGGTATAAAACAGACAGACAGTGGGTTAGGGTAGGAAACAGACAGACAGTGGGTTAGGGTAGGAAACAGACAGTGGGATAGGGTATGAAACAGACAGACAGTGTGTTAGGGTAGGACGCAGACAGTGTGTTAGGGTATGCAATAGACAGACAGTGGGTTAGGGTATGAAACAGACAGACAGTGTGTTAGGGTAGGATATAGGCAGTGGGATAGGGTAGGAAAGAGACAGTGGGTTAGGGTAGGAAACAGACAGACAGTGGGTTAGGGTATGAAACAGACAGACAGTGGGTTAGGGTAGGATATAGACAGTGGGTTAGGGTAAGACACAGACAGACTGTGGGTTAGGGTAGGAAATAGACAGTGGGTCAGGGAATGAAACAGACAGACAGTGAGTTAGGGTAGGACAGACAGTGGGTTAGGGTAGGAAACAGACAGACAGTGGGTTAGGGTAGGAAACAGACAGACAGTGGGTTAGGGTAGGAAACAGACAGACAGTGGGTTAGGGTAGAAAATAGACAGTGGGATAGGGTAGGAAACAGACAGTGGGTTAGGGTAGAAAACAGACAGACAGTGGGTTAGGGTATGAAACAGACAGACAGTGGTTAGGGTATTAAACAGACAGACAGTGGGTTAGGGTAGGAAACAGACAGTGGGATAGGGTATGAAACAGACAGACAGTGGGTTAGGGTAGGACGCAGACAGTGGGTTAGGGTATGCAATAGACAGACAGTGGGTTAGGGTATGAAACAGACAGACAGTGGGTTAGGGTAGGAAATAGACTGTGGGATAGGGTAGGAAAGAGACAGTGGTTTAGGGTAGGAAACAGACAGACAGTGGGTTAGGGTATGAAACAGACAGACAGTGGGTTAGGGTAGGAAATAGACAGTGGGTTAGGGTAAGACACAGACAGACTGTGGGTTAGGGTAGGAAACAGACAGTGGGTCAGGGTATGAAACAGACAGACAGTGGGTTAGGTAAGGAAACAGACAGACAGTGGTTTGGATAGGAAACAGACAGTGGGTTAGGGTATGAAACAGACAGACAGTGGGTTAGGGTAGGACACAGACAGTGTGTTAGGGTATGAAATAGACAGACAGTGTGTTAGGGTATGAAACAGACAGACAGTGGGTTAGGGTAGGAAATAGACAGTGGGATAGGGTAGGAAACAAACAGAAACTGGGTTAGGGTAGGAAACATACAGTGGGTTAGGGTAGGAAACAGACAGACAGTGGGTTAGGGTAGGAAACAGACAGTGGGTTAGGGTATGAAACAGACAGACAGTGGGTTAGGGTAGGACACAGACAGTGAGTTAGGGTATGAAATAGACAGACAGTGGGTTAGGGTATGAAACAGACAGACAGTGGGTTAGGGTAGGAAATAGACAGTGGGATAGGGTAGGAAACAGACAGTGGGTTAGGGTAGGAAACAGACAGACAGTGGGTTAGGGTATGAAACAGACAGACAGTGGGTTAGGGTAGGATATAGACAGTGGGTTAGGGTAAGACACAGACAGACTGTGGGTTAGGGTAGAAGACTGACAGTGGGTCAGGGTATGAAACAGACAGACAGTGGTTTAGGTAAGGAAACAGACAGACAGTGGTTTGGGTATGAAACAGACAGACAGTGAGTTAGGGTAGGAAACAGACAGACAGTGGGTTAGGGTAGGAAACAGACAGTGGGTTAGGGTATGAAACAGACAGACAGTGGGGTAGGGTAGGACACAGACAGTGTGTTAGGGTATGCAATAGACAGACAGTGGGTTAGGGTATGAAACAGACAGACAGTGGGTTAGGGTAGGAAATAGACAGTGGCATAGGGTAGGAAAGAGACAGTGGGTTAGGGTAGGAAACAGACAGACAGTGGGTTAGGGTATGAAACAGACAGACAGTGGGTTAGGGTAGGAAATAGACAGTGGGTTAGGGTAAGACAGAGACAGACTGTGGGTTAGGGTAGGAAACAGACAGTGGGTCAGGGTATGAAACAGACAGACAGTGTGTTAGTTAAGGAAACAGACAGACAGTGGTTTGGGTAAGAAACAGACAGACAGTGGGTTAGGGTAGGAAACAGACAGACAGTATGTTAGGGTAGGAAACAGACAGTGGGTTAGGGTAGGAAACAGACAGACAGTGCGTTAGGGAATGAAATAGACAGACAGTGGGTTAGGGTATGAAACAGACAGACAGTGGGTTAGGGTATGAAACAGACAGACAGTGAGTTAGGGTAGGAAACAGACAGTGGGTTAGGGTAGGAAACAGACAGACAGTGGGTTAGGGTAGGAAACAGACAGACAGTGGGTTAGGATAGCAAACATACAGCCAGTGCGTTAGGGTAGGAAACAGACAGACAGTGGGTTAGGGTATGAAACAGACAGACAGTGGGTTAGGGTAGGATACAGACAGTGGGTTAGGGTAGGAAAAACAGACAGACAGTGGGTTAGGGTAGGAAACAGGCAGTGGGTTAGGGTAGGAAACAGACAGACAGTGGGTTAGGGTAGGAAACAGACAGTGGGTTAGGGTATGAAACAGACAGACAGTGGGTTAGGGTAGGAAACAGACAGTGGGTTAGGGTATGAAAAAGACAGACAGTGGGTTAGGGTATGAAACAGACAGACAGTGGGTTAGGGTAGGAAATAGACAGTGGGTTAGGGTAGGACACAGACAGTGGGTTAGTGTAGGAAACAGACAGACAGTGGGTTATGGTATGAAACAGACAGACAGTGTGTTAGGGTAGGAAATAGACAGTGAGTTAGGGTAGGAAACAGACAGACAGTGGGTTAGGGTAGGAAACAGACAGTGGGTTAGGGTATGAAACAGACAGACAGTGGGTTAGGGTAGGAAACAGACAGACAGTGGTTTGGGTATGAAACAGACAGACAGTCGGTTAGGGTAAGAAACAGACAGACAGTGCGTTAGGGTAGGAAACAGACAGACAGTGGGTTAGGGTATGAAACAGACAGACAGTGGGTTAGGGTATGAAACAGACAGACAGTGGGTTAGGGTAGGATACAGACAGACAGTGTGTTAGGGTAGGAAACAGACAGACAGTGGGTTAGGGTAGGAAACAGACAGACAGTGTGTTAGGGTAGTAAACAGACAGTGGGTTAGGGTAGGAAACAGAGAGACAGTGGGTTAGGGTAGGAAACAGACAGTGGGTTAGGGTATGAAACAGACAGACAGTGGGTTAGGGTAGGAAACAGAGAGACAGTGAGTTAGGGTATGAAACAGACAGACAGTGGGTTAGGGTATGAAACAGACAGACAGTGGGTTAGGGTATGAAACAGACAGACAGTGGGTTAGGGTAGGATATAGACAGTGGGATAGGGTAGGAAACAAACAGAAACTGGGTTAGGGTAGGAAACATACAGTGGGTTAGGGTAGGAAACAGACAGACAGTGGGTTAGGGTAGGAAACAGACAGTGGGTTAGGGTATGAAACAGACAGACAGTGGGTTAGGGTAGGACACAGACAGTGAGTTAGGGTATGAAATAGACAGACAGTGGGTTAGGGTATGAAACAGACAGACAGTGGGTTAGGGTAGGAAATAGACAGTGGGATAGGGTAGGAAACAGACAGTGGGTTAGGGTAGGAAACAGACAGACAGTGGGTTAGGGTATGAAACAGACAGACAGTGGGTTAGGGTAGGATATAGACAGTGGGTTAGGGTAAGACACAGACAGACTGTGGGTTAGGGTAGAAGACAGACAGTGGGTCAGGGTATGAAACAGACAGACAGTGGTTTAGGTAAGGAAACAGACAGACAGTGGTTTGGGTATGAAACAGACAGACAGTGAGTTAGGGTAGGAAACAGACAGACAGTGGGTTAGGGTAGGAAACAGACAGTGGGTTAGGGTATGAAACAGACAGACAGTGGGGTAGGGTAGGACACAGACAGTGTGTTAGGGTATGCAATAGACAGACAGTGGGTTAGGGTATGAAACAGACAGACAGTGGGTTAGGGTAGGAAATAGACAGTGGCATAGGGTAGGAAAGAGACAGTGGGTTAGGGTAGGAAACAGACAGACAGTGGGTTAGGGTATGAAACAGACAGACAGTGGGTTAGGGTAGGAAATAGACAGTGGGTTAGGGTAAGACAGAGACAGACTGTGGGTTAGGGTAGGAAACAGACAGTGGGTCAGGGTATGAAACAGACAGACAGTGTGTTAGTTAAGGAAACAGACAGACAGTGGTTTGGGTAAGAAACAGACAGACAGTGGGTTAGGGTAGGAAACAGACAGACAGTATGTTAGGGTAGGAAACAGACAGTGGGTTAGGGTAGGAAACAGACAGACAGTGCGTTAGGGAATGAAATAGACAGACAGTGGGTTAGGGTATGAAACAGACAGACAGTGGGTTAGGGTATGAAACAGACAGACAGTGAGTTAGGGTAGGAAACAGACAGTGGGTTAGGGTAGGAAACAGACAGACAGTGGGTTAGGGTAGGAAACAGACAGACAGTGGGTTAGGATAGCAAACATACAGCCAGTGCGTTAGGGTAGGAAACAGACAGACAGTGGGTTAGGGTATGAAACAGACAGACAGTGGGTTAGGGTAGGATACAGACAGTGGGTTAGGGTAGGAAAAACAGACAGACAGTGGGTTAGGGTAGGAAACAGGCAGTGGGTTAGGGTAGGAAACAGACAGACAGTGGGTTAGGGTAGGAAACAGACAGTGGGTTAGGGTATGAAACAGACAGACAGTGGGTTAGGGTAGGAAACAGACAGTGGGTTAGGGTATGAAAAAGACAGACAGTGGGTTAGGGTATGAAACAGACAGACAGTGGGTTAGGGTAGGAAATAGACAGTGGGTTAGGGTAGGACACAGACAGTGGGTTAGTGTAGGAAACAGACAGACAGTGGGTTATGGTATGAAACAGACAGACAGTGTGTTAGGGTAGGAAATAGACAGTGAGTTAGGGTAGGAAACAGACAGACAGTGGGTTAGGGTAGGAAACAGACAGTGGGTTAGGGTATGAAACAGACAGACAGTGGGTTAGGGTAGGAAACAGACAGACAGTGGTTTGGGTATGAAACAGACAGACAGTCGGTTAGGGTAAGAAACAGACAGACAGTGCGTTAGGGTAGGAAACAGACAGACAGTGGGTTAGGGTATGAAACAGACAGACAGTGGGTTAGGGTATGAAACAGACAGACAGTGGGTTAGGGTAGGATACAGACAGACAGTGTGTTAGGGTAGGAAACAGACAGACAGTGGGTTAGGGTAGGAAACAGAGAGACAGTGGGTTAGGGTAGGAAACAGACAGTGGGTTAGGGTATGAAACAGACAGACAGTGGGTTAGGGTAGGAAACAGAGAGACAGTGAGTTACGGTGTGATACAGACAGACAGTGGGTTAGGGTATGAAACAGACAGACAGTGGGTTAGGGTATGATACAGACAGACAGTGTGTTAGGGTAGGAAACAGACAGACAGTGGGTTAGGGTATGATACAGACAGACGGGGGGTTAGGGTATGATAAAGACAGACAGTAGGTTAGGGTATGAAACAGACAGACAGTGGGTTAGGGTATGATACAGACAGATTGTGGGTTAGGGTATGATACAGACAGACAGTTGGTTAGGGTAGGAAACAGACAGACAGTAAGTTACGGTGTGATACAGACAGACAGTGGGTTAGGGTATGTAACAGAGAGTTAGAGGATGGGTAGGAGTCACATCATCCCCACTGCAGTCAGGTGTCACGTCCTGACCAGTAAAGGGGTTATTTGTTCTTATAGTTTGGTCAGGCTGTGGCAGAGGGTATTTGTTTTATGTGGTTCAGGGTGTGTTTGAGTATGTTTTCATGTAGAGGGGAATTTGATTTATGTATTCCGTGGTTTTTGGGTTATCGTTCTATGTTAGTTTATTTCTATGTTCTGTCTAAGCGTTTGTATTTCTATGTTTTGGTAATGGGGATTGGGGCCTTCAATTGGAGGCAGCTGTCTATCGTTGCCTCTGATTGAAGGTCCTATATTTAGGAGTTTGTTTGTTTTGGGAATTGTGGGAGATTGTTTCTTGTTTTTCTGTTTGCCTGGCGAGACTGTCTAGTTCGTTAGTTTTTTTTGTATACGTTGTTTGTGTTTTTCCTTCTTCACTAATAAAAAGAAGATGAGTATACATTTTCCCGCTGCGTTTTGGTCTACACCCTACGACACCCGTGACATCAGGTTCTGTTGCTATAGCAAAGCTGCACTTTTTTGTAGATCAGATGACGTTCTGGGTCCTGCAGCACCCACTAATTCTCTCTGAAGACACAAACACAAACCTTACCTAGAAATAAAGACCCCCTCCCAGGTAAACGTAATGTGTGCAAGTGGTGGAAATATGTTTGTATGGCAATCATTGTTATTAAAAATGTTGATTTAAAAATGCTGTTAGAAAATAGAGATGGTTATCAGTTAAGGTGTTTCCCTTCTATCCAGTGGCTGGTCTGATCTTCATGGTAATTGTTTTCAGGGAGTATGTGAAGTCTTTCCATGTTCTCCAGTTGATACCAACACCATAGGCAGACTCCCCCCACGCGTATATCCCATTGGGATTAGTCCAATGGCAGTTGTTGTACCAAAATCCCCCGTAGTACAACTGGCCACAGTTGCTGTCGTTAAGGTCCTGGTCTTTATCTAACGTTGTAAATTTCTGACCACTGTGATGAGTCATGGAATCTCCTGAGGATAAGAACAGAGATGTCTGGCCACTGTGATGAGTCATGGAATCTCCTGAGGATAAGAACAGAGATGTCTGACCACTGTGATGTCATAGAATCTCCTGAGGATAATAACAGAGATGTCTAATCACTGTGATGTCATAGAATCTCCTGAGGATAATAACAGAGATGTCTGATCACTGTGATGTCATAGAATCTCCTGAGGATAAGAACAGAGATGTCTGACCACTGTGATGAGTCATGGAATCTCCTGAGGATAAGAACAGAGATGTCTGGCCACTGTGATGAGTCATGGAATCTCTTGAGGATAATAACAGAGATGTCTGACCACTGTGATGTCATAGAATCTCCTGAGGATAATAACAGAGATGTCTGATCACTGTGATGTCATAGAATCTCCTGAGGATAAGAACAGAAATGTCTGGCCACTGTGATGAGTCATGGAATCTCCTGAGGATAAGAACAGAGATGTCTGACCACTGTGATGTCATAGAATCTCCTGAGGATAAGAACAGAGATGTCTGACCACTGTGATGAGTCATGGAATCTCCTGAGGATAAGAACAGAGATTTCGGACCACTGTGATGAGTCATGGAATCTCCTGAGGATAAGAACAAAGAACACAGCCCAGCAACACAAGGAAAGGGCTCTAGATAACCTAATGATAATACTTCCACTGGCAAATCTTCAGTTATGGACCCTTAATGACAGATTTTCTTGGACTGTTTTTCTTCAGAATTTTTTTCTGGTACTATTTTCTGGTGCTATATTCTTGGAACTTTTCTTAGAATTTTTTTCTTGGACAATATAAGTTGTCACCCACCAGTGATACTATCAAGAACAGTGTGCGGTTTCCTTTTTTTCCTTCTTAGTGGATCAGTCTAAAACTTTGCACATACACTGCTGCCATCTTGTGGACAAAATCTAAATTGCAGCTGGGCTAGAATAATACATTATGGCCATTCTCTTGCATTTCAAAGATGATGGTACAAAAAAATACAAAAGAACGGTTGGTTTTTGTCACGTCCTGACCAGTATAAGGTTAATTGGTATTGTAGTTTGGTCAGGACGTGGCAGAGGGTATTCGTTTTATGTGGTTCGGGGTGGTGTGTTTTGTTGAAGGGGCATTTGGTTTAAGTATTCCGGGGTTTTTGGGCACTGTTTGGTTTTCAGGTATTCTATGATTTTGTCTAGTATGTCTGTTTCTATGTTTGGTTAATTGGGGTTGGGACTCAGTTGAAGGCAGGTGTTGTCTATCTGCCTTTGATTGAGAGTCCCATATATGAGGGTGTGTTTGTTATTTGTGGGTGATTGTTCTGTGTTGAGCCTTATGCTTTGCCAGACTGTTTGTTGTTGTTGTTGTTGTTGTTGTTGTTCGTTCGTTCTCGTTCTTTGTTATTTTGGTGTTCATTTTGTATTTATTAAAAAGCAAGATGAGCATACACATACCTGCTGCGTTTTGGTCCTCCATTTCCAATGACAAGCGTGACAGTTTTTTCTTTGTATTATTTTTTTACCAGATTATTTGTGTTATTCTCCTACATTCCCTTCACATTTCCAGTAACTTCAAAGTGTTTCCTTTCAAATGGTACCAAGAATATGCATATCCTTGCTTCAGGGCCTGAGCTACAGGCAGTTAGATTCTGGTTTGTCATTTAGAGACGATGGGGCGATTCCTAAAGCCTGTTAGGGATAGGGGGCAGTATTTTCACGGCCGGATAAAAAACGTACCCGATTTAATCTGGTTACTACTCCTGCCCAGAAACTAGAATATGCATTTAATTAGTAGATTTGGACAGAAATCACTCTAAAGTTTCTAAAACTGTTTGAATGGTGTCTGTGAGTATAACAGAACTCATATGGCAGGCCAAAACCTGAGAAGATTCTATACAGGAAGTGCCCTGTCTGACAATTTGTTCTCCTACTAGGGCATCTCTATAAAAAATACAGCATCTCTGCTGTAACGTGACATTTTCTAAGGCTTCCATTAGCTCTAGGAAGGCGCCAGAAAGTGGAATGATAGCTCTCCAGTCTCTAGGCAAAAAAAAGCGGGGTTTTTTGTGAGTGGTCCTTCTGAGGACAATGACACTGGTGCGCACGTGTACGAGACGACTCCATTTTTTTCTTTCACTGTTTGAACGAATACAAGGTCTCCTGGTTGGAATATTATCGCTATTTTACGAGAAAAATCGCATACAAATTTATTTTAAACAGCGTTTGACATGCTTCGAAGTACGGTAATGGAATATTTTGAATTTTTTTGTCACGAAATGCGCCGGCGCGTCACCCTTCGGATAGTTACCTGAACGCATTAACAAAACGGAGCTATTTGAATATAACTATGGATTATTTCGAACCAAAACAACATTTGTTGTTGAAGTAGAAGTCCTGGGAGTGCATTCTGACGAAGAACAGCAAAGGTAATCCAATTTTTCTTATAGTAAATCTGAGTTTGGTGAGTGCCAAACTTGGTGGGTGTCAAAATAGCTAGCCGTGATGGCCGGGCTATGTACTCAGAATATTGCAAAATGTGCTTTCACCGAAAGCTATTTTAAAATCGGACACCGCGATTGCATAAAGGAGTTCTGTATCTATAATTCTTAAAATAATTGTTATGTATTTTGTGAACGTTAATCGTGAGTAATTTAGTAAATTCACCGGAAGTTTGCGGTGGGTATGCTAGTTCTGAGCATCACATGCTAATGTAAAAAGCTGTTTTTTGATATAAATATGAACTTGATTGAACAAAACATGCATGTATTGTATAACATAATGTCCTAGGAGTGTCATCTGATGAAGATCATCAAAGGTTAGTGCTGCATTTAGCTGTGGTTTTGGTTTTTGTGACATATATGCTTGCTTTGAAAATGGCTGTGTGATTATTTTTGGGAGGGTACTCTCCTGACATAATCTAATGTTTTGCTTTCGCTATGATGCATTTTTGAAATCGGACAGTGTGGTTAGATTAACGAGAGTCTTATCTTTAAAATTGTGTAAAATAGTCATATGTTTGAGAAATTGAAGTTATGGCATTTTTTAGGTGTTTGTTTTTCGCACCACGCTATACTATTGGATATTGGTGAGGCGTTCCGCTAGCGGAACGTCTGTCCCTAACAGGTTTAAGAGGTTTTAAAGACCTATCTTTCTTTTCTTTACTAAAGACCTATCTTTATTCTCATCTTTATTTAACTAGGCAAGTCAGTTTCTGCAACATACAGTAGGTTACATTCAGGCAGTCTCTAGCTACAACATACAGTAGGTTACATTCAGGCAGTCTCTAGCTACAACATACAGTAGGTTACATTCAGCCAGTTTCTAGCTACAACATACAGTAGGTTACATTCAGGCAGTCTCTAGCTACAACATACAGTAGGTTACATTCAGGCAGTCTCTAGCTACAACATACAGTTGGTTACATTCAGGCAGTTTCTAGCTACAACATACAGTAGGTTACATTCAGGCAGTCTCTAGCTACAACATACAGTAGGTTACATTCAGGCAGTCTCTAGCTACAACATACAGTAGGTTACATTCAGGCAGTCTCTAGCTACAACATACAGTAGGTTACATTCAGGCAGTTTCTAGCTACAACATACAGTACGTTACATTCATTGGGTGGGGAGATATAAGACCGGACAGCATATAACCTACAAAGATTTACACAATTCATGTCTTAAAACTCTTAAGGATTGGCCCTTTTTTTCATTTTTCTCCTAAAATGACATACCCAAATCTAACTGCCTGTAGCTCAGACCCTGAATTAAGAATATGCATATTCGTGGTACCATTTGAAAGGAAACACTTTGAAGTTTGTGGAAATGTGAAAGGAATGTAGGATAATAGAACACATTAGATCTGGTAAAAAAAATAATAATTCAAAGGAAAAAACCAACTGGTTTTTTTTGTGTACTGTCATGTTTGAAATGCAAGAGAATGGCCATAATGTATTATTCAATCCCAGGTGACAATTTAGATTTTGGCCACAAGATGGCAGCAGTGTATGTGCAAAGTTTTAGACTGATCCAATGAAGCATTGCATATATGTTGAAAATCTTGTATCAAGACTGCCCAAATGTGCCTAATTTGTTTATTAATAACTTTTCATGTTCAAAACTGTGCACTCTCCTCAAACAATAGCATGGTATTCTTTCACTGTAATAGCTACTGTAAATTGGACAGTGCAGTTAGATAAACAAAAATGTAAGCTGTCTGACAAGATCAGATATGTCTATGACCTGGGAATTGTTCTTGTTACTTACAACCTCATGCTAATCGCATTAGCCTACGTTAGCTCAACCATCCCGCAGAGGACCCACCAATCCTGAAGAAGTTTTAAAATACGTTATATACCAGCACATTCGACATAGGGTACCGGTCCAGTAGACTTTTTTGTACTTAATGAACATGATACGATTGTTTAATTCAGGGGAAAAGTCATCCTGGGGGTCAGAAACTGGTGGTTCGATCCGGTGGCACAGCCTCTGTTTTAACTATTTAACCAATAGTAGCTTTGACCTGAAGAATACTGTTGTAAATATGCTTCACATCCACTTAACTTACTCTTTTTTAGTAAACTATACAAAATTTCCTTCAAAGGCAAACGGACATCTATCTCAACAATGATGGTAGGTGTTAATAAATCATTATTAGAATAAGCAGGAAACAGCATTCATAGATACTAATGTGAATATGAGACATGTATCTTTAATGAACCATCACTAGACAGTATTTACATTACAACTGCTATATCCATCTACCCTGTGATGCAGTTCAGCTTGATGCTGGTCCTACTGGTCCCCGTGGCGGTACAGTCCTCCCTGCATCCAGTGGACTGTAACGAGGTGTACCAATCAGGTTCTGGACAGAATGGGGTTTACACTATTTATCCTGCAGGATCCACCTCACCTGTCCAGGTGTTCTGTGAGATGTCGATGGACAGTGCATATCCAGGAAAGTGGACGGTCAGTATCCAATGTTTCTACACATTTTTAAATACACATAGGTATTTACTTTTGTTTTTTAATAACACTGTTAGCAATAGCTGTACATTTTTACAGTAATTCTACTGTAAATGAACTTACTTCCGATTACATTCATGACACAAACTGTTAAAAAAATACCAGTCATTTTACAGTAAGTTACTGGCTATTAAATTGCAGGGAAAATACAGTAATATGTTTTTACAGATAAAATGTATTTTTTCAGTAAATATACAACTAACTGTATTTTTACAGCTACATTTTTTTTATATAGTAATGTTACAATAACTATCACGTTACCCATTTAGTGATGACAGAATGCATTTGAAACTTCAAGCACAGTAAAAAGTGTCTACGACTCAATACAATGATTTGATTGATAGGAGTGGGAAAAAAGGTGCTTGTGCCTTGATAAGCACACCAAAGCACACCAACAACGGCATTAACGATAAGTAATCAAATAAAATGGCGCTATTTCACACCGTAGCCTGTTGAATTAGCAAGATAACTTTTCTTTCATTTTGATTTCGGCACAAATTAAAATGTGTTGCCTATGGATTACTGTTTCAACATTGTCTGAATGAAGAGTTCGGTGTTCGACTAGCAGCACTAACTCACCCATGGATTGATGTTTCAACATTGTCTGAATGAAGAGTTCAGTGTTCGACTAGCCACGTGTGACATGCACACGCAGTTACAAAACTGCTAGAGTTAGCTGCATGCGGACAAGCAATATCTATCGTCTTAGTACAGATGAAGTCTGAGCTGGAATGTGAAGCTAACTGAAGCTGGCTAGCTTTAGAAAAAACTGACTAGATCTACTTTCAATCGTAGTATACCCATCAGGTGACATAGCAGGATATTCAGGTATCTGGTAACCAAGAGGTTTCCAGTCCATCTTCCAGGTGTGGTTGAGTCCCAAGTGTATTCATAGTGAAGGAGTGAAGATTCTTCTGTCATACTTATCCTGTAAAATTACGATAACTTACGCATTGTCATCATTTACAAGTGTGTACTGTAATCAGAATTCAGCAGCATACTGTCATTTTAGCATAATTCAGATATAGAAAAAATACTGTAAGTTGTTTTATATTTACTGTGTTTTTACTGCAACTTTTAGCAAAGTTCATAAATGTGACATAGACACAGTGTATGCAGTTACTGTATTTTCACTGCAACCAGTAGCTGGTAGTGTTGCGTAAAATTACAGGATTGTTTTACAGTGTAGTTGAACCAGTACCAGGACATAGACACAGTGGAGTTGAACCAGTACCAGGACATAGACACAGTGGAGTTGAACCAGTACCAGGACATAGACACAGTGGAGTTGAACCACTACCAGGACATAGACACAGTGTAGTTGAACCAGTACCAGGACATAGACACAGTGTAGTTGAAGCAGTACATAGACACAGTGTAGTTGAAGCAGTACATAGACACAGTGTAGTTGAACCAGTACCAGGACATAGACGCAATGCACGTGTTCCCTTCTTCATTCTTTACACATAAGAACTGATTTCCCATTAAAACCAATCAATCATTTAAACAATATCTCTCTTTTAATCAGGTGATTCAGAAAAGACAGGATGGATCAGTGAACTTCCACAGGAAGTGGAATGAGTACAAGAGTGGGTTTGGGAGCGCAGCTGGAGAGTACTGGCTGGGTAAGAACTGATTAAATGTCTAGCCTCCAGAACAATCTCTTCTTAGATCCCTGTTTAGAGAATGAGCTCATCCTGTTCGTCCTAATTCATGTAAATTAATTTGTCGTTGTATTCCAACATCACGGTCTGCTTCTATGCTGGTACTATTCTCCAGGACTGGAGACGATGCATCTCCTGACTATGAGAAAGACCTATGAGCTGAGAGTGGACATGGAGGACTTTGAGGGGAAGAAGGTCTATGCTCAGTACTCCTCCTTCTCTGTTGGACCAGAGGCTGAAGGGTACCCTCTAAAGCTGGGTTCATTCAAAGATGGAGGAGCAGGTGGGTGACAACTTATATTGTCCAAGAAAAAAATTCTAAGAAAAGTTCCAAGAATATAGCACCAGAAAATAGTACCAGAAAAAAATTCTGAAGAAAAACAGTCCAAGAAAATCTGTCATTAAGGGTCCATAACTGAAGATTTGCCAGTGGAAGTATTATCATTAGGTTATCTAGAGCCCTTTCCTTGTGTTGCTGGGCTGTGTTCTTTGTTCTTATCCTCAGGAGATTCCATGACTCATCACAGTGGTCAGACATCTCTGTTCTTATCCTCAGGAGATTCTATGACATCACAGTGGTCAGACATCTCTGTTCTTATCCTCAGGAGATTCCATGACTCATCACAGTGGCCAGACATCTCTGTTCTTATCCTCAGGAGATTCCATGACTCATCACAGTGCTCAGACATCTCTGTTCTTATCCTCAGGAGATTCTATGACATCACAGTGATCAGACATCTCTGTTATTATCCTCAGGAGATTCTATGACATCACAGTGATCAGACATCTCTGTTCTTATCCTCAGGAGATTCCATGACTCATCACAGTGGTCAGAAATTTACAACGTTAGATAAAGACCAGGACCTTAACGACAGCAACTGTGGCCAGTTGTACTACGGGGGATTTTGGTACAACAACTGCCATTGGACTAATCCCAATGGGATATACGCGTGGGGGGAGTCTGCCTATGGTGTTGGTATCAACTGGAGAACATGGAAAGACTTCACATACTCCCTGAAAACAATTACCATGAAGATCAGACCAGCCACTGGATAGAAGGGAAACACCTTAACTTATAACCATCTCTATTTTCCAACAGCATTTTTAAATCAACATTTTTAATAACAATGATTGCCATACAAACATATTTCCACCACTTGCACACATTACGTTTACCTGGGAGGGGGTCTTTATTTCTAGGTAAGGTTTGTGTTTGTGTCTTCAGAGAGAATTAGTGGGTGATGCAGGACCCAGAACATCATCTGATCTACAAAAAAGTGCAGCTTTGCTATAGCAACAGAACCTGATGTCACGGGTGTCGTAGGGTGTAGACCAAAACGCAGCGGGAAAATGTATACTCATCTTCTTTTTATTAGTGAAGAAGGAAAAACACAAACAACGTATACAAAAAAAACTAACGAACTAGACAGTCTCGCCAGGCAAACAGAAAAACAAGAAACAATCTCCCACAATTCCCAAAACAAACAAACTCCTAAATATAGGACCTTCAATCAGAGGCAACGATAGACAGCTGCCTCCAATTGAAGGCCCCAATCCCCATTACTAAAACATAGAAATACAAACGCTTAGACAGAACATAGAAATAAACTAACATAGAACGATAACCCAAAAACCACGGAATACATAAATCAGATTCCCCTCTACATGAACACATACTCAAACACACCCTGAACCACATAAAACAAATACCCTCTGCCACAGCCTGACCAAACTATAAGAACAAATAACCCCGTTACTGGTCAGGACGTGAAACCTGACTGCAGTGGGGACGATGTGACTCCTACCCATCCTCTAACTCTCTGTTTCATACCCTAACCCACTGTCTGTCTGTATCACACCGTAACTTACTGTCTGTCTGTTTCCTACCCTAACCCACTATCTGTCTGTATCATACCCTAACCCACTGTCTGTCTGTATCATACCCTAACCCACTGTCTGTCTGTTTCATACCCTAACCCACTGTCTGTCTGTATCATACCCTAACCCACTGTCTGTCTGTTTCCTACCCTAACCCACTGTCTGTTTCAAACCTTACCCCACTGTCTGTCTGTTTCCTACCCTAACCCACTGTCTGTCTGTTTCCTACCCTAACACACTGTCTGTCTGTTTCCTACCCTAACACACTGTCTGTCTGTTTCCTACCCTAACCCACTGTCTGTTTCCTACCCTAACCCACTTGTAGAAAAAGCCCATGGAGTTGGTGGAATAATCCTTTAATTCATTGCCACTTACTCAGCTGGGCCAGGGGCGCTTTAATTAGGTCAGGTGGAAATGTCTGACAGATCTCCACTCCATTAAAGGAGGAAATCACCATCGCCTGATCGCGCTGCTTTCTCTTCCTTCACTTTGTCAAATCCAGAAGTTCTGTGCGTCCATGAATCCACGTAAGTCCACCGACTCTGTTACCTTTCATCTGAACTATCTGTTGCGATCGGGAGAGTGGGCCATCAGTTGTTGTTTTAAGTTATTATCGCGTGGCTTGGAGCGCACGCTTCAAACATTTTGTCTAATGTGAATGGTCAATGATTCCGGCCCTACGGATCATAATAGGACAATTATGCAATTGGTATAGTTAATATGTAATGAAATTCCGTGTACACATGAAGACACTTGAAAGGGTGAAATAAGTAATTGTTTGTTGAACTGATCGGCTCTGATATCCAACTAATGGCGATTTATAGATTGAATAACCGATCACTGTTTGTATTATTCTTTCATGATTTATAATAAATAGTTACGAGCCTAAATTACTCACCGACGATTCCTATTGACTTATTACTTAACTGGATTGTTGAATTCCCTAAATGATGTTAACAATGAATGATTGTTATGATAAGATCTTTGTGATGATGGATTTGATTGGATACACGTTATTCTGTTTCCTTTGTTATGCAGCACAGACTAACCATAAAGTGGTATATTTACTGAGTAAAGGAATTCCTGCCTCAGTCTCATCCATTCCTCTGTCACCTGACCCGTGACCACCTGTTCACCCTCACTGTCAGTCATCCTACCTGTCCAGCTACCCACACAGATTCCACTAATCTTTCACCACTGTGTCTGTTTCCTACCCTAACGCACTGTGTATTTCCTACCCTAACCCACTGTCTGTCTGTTTCATACCCTAACCCACTGTCTGTCTGTTTCCTACCCTAACCCGCTGTCTGTTTCCTACCTTAACCCACTGTCTGTCTGTTTCCTACCTTAACCCACTGACTGTCTGTTTCATACCCTAACCCACTGACTGTCTGTTTCATACCCTAACCCACTGTCTGTCTGTTTCCTACCCTAACCCACTGTCTGTCTGTTTCATACCCTAACCCACTGTCTGTCTGTTTCCTACCCTAACCCACTGTCTGTCTGTTTCCTACCCTAACCCACTGTCTGTCTGTTTCATACCCTAACCCACTGTCTGTCTGTTTCCTACCCTAACACACTGTCTGTCTGTTTCCTACCCTAACACACTATATTTATGTTTCCTACCCTAACCCACTGTCTGTTTCATAGCCTAACCCACTGTCTGTCTGTTTCATAGCCTAACCCACTGTCTGTCTGTTTCATAGCCTAACCCACTGTCTGTCTGTTTCATAGCCTAACCCACTGTCTGTCTACTTCATACCCTAACCCACTGTCTGTCTGTTTCATACCCTAACCCACTGTCTGTCTGTTTCATACCCTAACCCACTGTCTGTCTGTATCATACCCTAACCCACTGTCTGTCTGTTTCATACCCTAACCCGCTGTCTGTCTGTTTCATACCCTAACCCGCTGTCTGTCTGTTTCCTACCCTAACCCACTGTCTGTCTGTTTCATACCCTAACCCACTGTCTGTCTGTTTCATACCCTAACCCACTGTCTGTCTGTTTCATACCCTAACCCACTGTCTGTCTATTTCATACGCTAACCCACTGTCACTGCTCATCCATATAATTTATACTTATATATTCTCATCCCATTCCTCTACTAGATTGTGTGTAATAGGTTTTGTTGTGAAAGATATTGGTGTTTGGTGATAATTCTTTTAAACCACTAACAATGGTAAGCCAAGCTTTTGGATGGACCAGAATAGTACAGTAGCTTATTCTTGATCAAACACTTGCTACTCTGTAAACTGATCAAGGGTTGACAAGCAGGTCATTGGAAATTGGAGACATGATAATAATTGTCACTGCAATAGCAATATCTTACCACTAGATGAGGATATAACATTATTATTATTATTGCTATTGTTATTATTATAATTATTATTGCTATTGTTTATTATTATTATTATTATTGCTATTGTTATTATTATTAGAACTACACAGAGTTTGAACCTAATTCCTCTTCATCAGAAATGGCATAACACGCTTTGTTATTTATCTTGGAACAAAACAGTATTCAAGCTTCAGCCCAGGAGAGCCAGCACAACATAACATAAAGGGGTTAGTGTTAGCCAAAACCCTTCAAGCTTCAGCCAGGCGAGCCAGCAAAATAGAGTTCTAGAGAGAGGTGGTGCTGTGCAAGGGTTGCAGTTTTCTCTGGCAAATGTCAAATTCTCAATGAACCTACAACATACTTTCCATATGGTTTATTTTCCCTTCTTTGGCGAGATCTCAGCTCTATGTTGATAGTTTACCTATTCTTGTTGTGATACAGTGAGGAGGGCAAGGTTGTAGAACATTGGCCTAGAGCGCATGATTGTTTTTACTGAAAATAGAATATATATTTGATACTTAGCTACTTATACCCTAATTATGAAATGTGAAGGGTTATTCTTAACATTATCACTATTACTAGTATAAAAAAAAAGGCTATTTCAAATTAATTGTAGATATTGTATTTTTCACTGTGCTGTGTTGAAACGGCATGTTACAGGATGTGTTGCTGGTCCAAAGGTTGAACCAATAGAAACAGCATGTTACAGGATGTGTTGCTGGTCCAAAGGTTGAACCAATAGAAACAGCATGTTACAGGATGTGTTGTTACAGTTTTGTTGTCCATGAGTGAGGGTGTTGTTGTATTGATGTCCTTGTTTCTCTCATGTAATACAATACAACACTGTACCAGAATCTACAACAGAGTGATATTGCAGTATTTCCACAGTACTACACCTGCCAGTACAGTGTTGTAGCTGCTCATCCTGAATGAATGAATCCAGCATTTGATTCAAGCTTATTGAGCTGACAGGCTATTCTGGTGGTATTGAGCTGTACTGGTGTTATTGAGCTGACAGGGGCTATACTGGTGTATTTGAGCTGACAGGGGCTGTACTGGTGTTATTGAGCTGATAGGGGCTGTACTGGTGTATTTGAGCTGACAGGGGCTGTACTGGTGTTATTGAGCTGATAGGGGCTGTACTGTTGTTACTGAGCTGACAGGGGCTGTACTGGTGTTATTGAGCTGACAGGGGCTGTACTGGTGTTATTGAGCTGACAGGGGCTGTACTGGTGTTATTGAGCTGACAGGGGCTGTACTGGTGTTATTGAGCTGACAGGGGCTGTACTGGTGGTATTGAGCTGACAGGGGCTGTACTGGTGGTATTGAGCTGATAGGGGCTGGGAACAGGGCAGGGAACAGGGCAGGGAACAGAGCAGGGAACAGAGAAGAGAACAGGTCAGGGAACATAGCAGGGCAGGGAACAGGGCAGGGAACAGGGCAGGGAACAGGGCAGGGAACAGGGCAGGGAGCAGAGCAGGGAGCAGAGCAGAGCAGGGAGCAGAGCAGAGCAGGGAGCAGAGCAGAGCAGGGAGCAGAGCAGAGCAGGGAGCAGAGCAGAGCAGGGAGCAGAGCAGGCAACAGGGCAGGCAACAGGGCAGGCAACAGGGCAGGCAACAGGGCAGGGAGCAGAGCAGACAACAGAGCAGAGCAGACAACAGAGCAGAGCAGACAACAGAGCAGACAACAAAAAAGGGAACAGGGCAGAGAACAGATCAGGGAACAGAGCAGAGAACAGAGCAGAGAACAGAGCAGGGAACAGAGCAGGGAACAGAGCAGGGAACAGAGCAGGGAACAGAGCAGGGAACAGAGCAGGGAACAGAGCAGGGAACAGGGCAGGGAACAGAGCAGAGCAGGGAACAGAGCAGAGCAGGGAACAGAGCAGAGCAGGGAACAGAGCAGAGCAGGGAACAGAGCAGAGCAGGGAACAGAGCAGAGCAGGGAACAGAGCAGAGCAGGGAACAGAGCAGGGAACAGAGCAGGGAACAGAGCACAGATCAGGGAACAGATCAGGGAACAAAAAAGGGAACAGGGCAGAGAACAGAGCAGGGAACAGAGCAGGGAACAGAGCAGGGAACAGGGCAGGGAACAGATCAGGGAACAGAGCAGAGAACAGAGCAGGGAACAGAGCAGGGAACAGAACAGAGAACAGAGCAGGGAACAGAGCAGAGAACAGAGCAGGGAACAGAGCAGAGAACAGATCAGGGAACAGATCAGGGAACAGATCAGGGAACAGAGCAGGGAACAAGAAAAGGGAACAGATCAGGGAACAGAGCAGAGCAGGGAACAGAGCAGAGCAGGGAACAGAGCAGAGCAGGGAACAGAGCAGAGCAGGGAACAGAGCAGAGCAGGGAACAGAGCAGAGAGCAGAGCAGGGAACAGGGAACAGAACACAGAACAGAGCAGAGAACAGAGCAGAGAACAGAGCAGGGAACAGAGCAGAGAACAGAGCAGGGAACAGAGCAGGGAACAGAGGAGAGAACAGAGCAGGGAAAAGAACAGAGAACAGATCAGGGAACAGAACAGAGAACAGAACAGAGCAGAGAACAGAGCAGAGAACAGAGCAGAGAACAGAGCAGGGAACAGAGCAGGGAACAGAGCAGGGAACAGAGCAGGGAACAGAGCAGGGAACAGAGCAGGGAACAGAGCAGAGAACAGAGCAGGGAACAGAGCAGGGAACAGGGCAGGGAACAGGGCAGGGAACAGGGCAGGGAACAGAGCAGGGAACAGAGCAGGGAACAGAGCAGGGAACAGAGCAGGGAACAGAGCAGGGAACAGGGCAGGGAACAGGGCAGGGAACAGAACAGGGAACAGAGCAGGGAACAGAGCAGAGAACAGAGCAGGGAACAGAGCAGGGAACAGAGCAGGGAACAGAGCAGGGAACAGAGCAGGGAACAAGAAAAGGGAACAGATCAGGGAACAGAGCAGAGCAGGGAACAGAGCAGAGCAGGGAACAGAGCAGAGCAGAGAACAGAACAGAGAGCAGAGCAGAGAGCAGAGCAGAGAGCAGAGCAGAGAGCAGAGCAGGGAACAGAGCAGGGAACAGATCAGGGAACAGGGCAGAGAACAGGGAACAGAACACAGAACAGAGCAGGGAACAGAGCAGGGAACAGAGCAGGGAACAGAGCAGGGAACAGAGCAGGGAACAGAGCAGGGAACAGAGCAGGGAACTGAGGAGAGAACAGAGCAGGGAAAAGAACAGAACAGAACAGAGAACAGATCAGGGAACAGAGAACAGAACAGAGAACAGAGAACAGAGAACAGAACAGAGAACAGAGCAGGGAACAGAGCAGGGAACAGAGCAGGGAACAGATCAGGGAACAAAAAAGGGAACAGGGCAGAGAACAGAGCAGGGAACAGGGCAGGGAACAGAGCAGGGAACAGAGAACAGAGCAGTGAACAGATCAGGGAACAAAAAAGGGAACAGGGCAGAGAACAGAGCAGGGTAGGGCAGGGAACAGAGCAGGGAACAGAGCAGGGAACGAGCAGGGAACAGAGCAGGGAACAGAAGAGAACAGAGCAGAGAACAGATCAGGGAACAGAGCAGGGTAGGGCAGGGAACAGAACAGAGCATAGAACAGAGAACAGAGCAGAGAACAGAGCAGCGAACAGAGCAGGGAACAGAGAACAGAGCAGGGAACAGAGCAGGGAACAGAGCACAGGACAGAGCAGGGAACAGAGCAGAGAACAGAGCAGGGAACAGAGCAGAGAACAGAGCAGGGAACAGAGCAGGGAACAGAGCAGAAAACAGAGCAGGGAACAGGGCAGGGAACAGGGCAGGGAACAGGGCAGGGAACAGAGCAGAGAACAGAGCAGAGGACAGGGCAGGGAACAGAGCAGGGAACGAGCAGAGAACAGAGCAGGGTAGGGCAGGGAACAGAGCAGGGAACAGAGCAGAGAACAGAGCAGGGAACAGAGCAGGGAACAGAGCAGAGAACAGAGCAGGGAACGAGCAGAGAACAGAGCAGGGTAGGGCAAGGAACAGAGCCGAGAACAGAGCAGGGAACAGAGCCGAGAACAGAGCAGGGAACAGGGCAGAGAACAGAGCAGAGAACAGAGCAGAGAACAGAGCAGAGAACAGAGCAGGGAACAGAGCAGAGAACAGGGCAGAGAACAGAGCAGGGAACATAGCAGGAAACAGGGCAGGGAACAGGGCAGGGAACAGAGCAGGGAACAGAGCAGAGAACAGAGCAGGGAACAGAGCAGAGAGCAGAGAACAGAGCAGAGGACAGGGCAGGGAACAGAGCAGGGAACAGAGCAGGGAACGAGCAGGGAACAGAGCAGGGAACAGAAGAGAACAGATCAGGGAACAGAACAGAGCAGAGAACAGAGCAGAGAACAGAGCAGAGAACAGAGCAGCGAACAGAGCAGGGAACAGAGAACAGAGCAGGGAACAGAGCTGAGAACAGAGCAGGGAATGAACAGTGAACAGAGCAGGGAACAGATCAGGGAACAAAAAAGGGAACAGGGCAGAGAACAGAGCAGGGAACAGGGCAGGGAACAGGGCAGGGAACAGAGCAGGGAACAGAGCAGGGAACAAGAAAAGGGAACAGATCAGGGAACAGAGCAGAGCAGTGAACAGAGCAGAGCAGGGAACAGAGCAGAGCAGGGAACAGAGCAGAGCAGAGAACAGAGCAGAGAGCAGAGCAGAGAGCAGAGCAGAGAGCAGAGCAGAGAGCAGAGCAGGGAACAGATCAGGGAACAGGGCAGAGAACAGGGAACAGAACACAGAACAGAGCAGGGAACAGAGCAGGGAACAGAGCAGGGAACAGAGCAGGGAACAGAGCAGGGAACAGAGCAGAGAACTGAGGAGAGAACAGAGCAGGGAAAAGAACAGAACAGAACAGAGAACAGATCAGGGAACAGAGAACAGAACAGAGAACAGAACAGAGAACAGAACAGAGAACAGAGCAGGGAACAGAGCAGGGAACAGAGCAGGGAACAGATCAGGGAACAAAAAAGGGAACAGGGCAGAGAACAGAGCAGGGAACAGGGCAGGGAACAGAGCAGGGAACAGAGAACAGAGCAGTGAACAGATCAGGGAACAAAAAAGGGAACAGGGCAGAGAACAGAGCAGGGTAGGGCAGGGAACAGAGCAGGGAACAGAGCAGGGAACGAGCAGGGAACAGAAGAGAACAGAGCAGAGAACAGATCAGGGAACAGAGCAGGGTAGGGCAGGGAACAGAACAGAGCATAGAACAGAGAACAGAGCAGAGAACAGAGCAGCGAACAGAGCAGGGAACAGAGAACAGAGCAGGGAACAGAGCAGGGAACAGAGCACAGGACAGAGCAGGGAACAGAGCAGAGAACAGAGCAGGGAACAGAGCAGAGAACAGAGCAGGGAACAGAGCAGGGAACAGAGCAGAAAACAGAGCAGGGAACAGGGCAGGGAACAGGGCAGGGAACAGGGCAGGGAACAGAGCAGAGAACAGAGCAGAGGACAGGGCAGGGAACAGAGCAGGGAACGAGCAGAGAACAGAGCAGGGTAGGGCAGGGAACAGAGCAGGGAACAGAGCAGAGAACAGAGCAGGGAACAGAGCAGGGAACAGAGCAGGGAACAGAGCAGGGAACGAGCAGAGAACAGAGCAGGGTAGGGCAAGGAACAGAGCCGAGAACAGAGCAGGGAACAGAGCCGAGAACAGAGCAGGGAACAGGGCAGAGAACAGAGCAGAGAACAGAGCAGAGAACAGAGCAGGGAACAGAGCAGAGAACAGGGCAGAGAACAGAGCAGGGAACATAGCAGGAAACAGGGCAGGGAACAGGGCAGGGAACAGAGCAGGGAACAGAGCAGGAAACAGAGCAGAGAGCAGAGAACAGAGCAGAGGACAGGGCAGGGAACAGAGCAGGGAACAGAGCAGGGAACGAGCAGGGAACAGAGCAGGGAACAGAAGAGAACAGATCAGGGAACAGAACAGAGCAGAGAACAGAGCAGCGAACAGAGCAGGGAACAGAGAACAGAGCAGGGAACAGAGCTGAGAACAGAGCAGGGAATGAACAGTGAACAGAGCAGGGAACAGATCAGGGAACAAAAAAGGGAACAGGGCAGAGAACAGAGCAGGGAACAGAGCAGGGAACAGGGCAGGGAACAGGGCAGACAACGGAGCAGGAACAGAGCAGAGAACAGAGCAGAGAACAGAGCAGGGAACAGAGCAGGGAACAGAGCAGGGAACAGAGCAGAGAACAGAGCAGGGAACAGAGCAGGGAACAGAGCAGGGAACAGAGCAGGGAACAGAGCAGGGAACAGAGCAGGGAACAGAGCAGGGAACAGAGCAGGGAACAGGGCAGGGAACAGAACAGAGGACAGAGCAGAGAGCAGAGAACAGAGCAGAGAACAGAGCAGGGAACAGGGCAGAGGGCAGGGAACAGAGCAGAGAACAGAGCAGAGAACAGAGCAGAGAACAGAGCAGAGGACAGGGCAGGGAACAGGGCAGGGAACAGGGCAGGGAACAGAGCAGGGAACAGAGCAGGGAACAGAGCAGGGAACAGATCAGGGAACAGAGCAGAGAACAGAGCAGGGTAGGGCAGGGAACAGAACAGAGGACAGAGCAGAGAACAGAGCACAGAACAGAGCAGAGAACAGAGCAGAGACCAGAGCAGAGACCAGAGCAGAGACCAGAGCAGAGACCAGAGAACAGAGCAGAGAACAGAGCAGAGGACAGAGCAGAGGACAGAGCAGAGGACAGAGCAGAGGACAGAGCAGAGGACAGAGCAGAGGACAGAGCAGAGGACAGAGCAGAGGACAGAGCAGAGACCAGAGCAGGGAACAGAGCAGGGAACAGAGCAGAGAAAAGAGCAGGGAACAGAGAGCAGAGCAGGGAACAGAGCAGGGAACAGAGCAGAGAACAGAGCAGGGAACAGAGCAGGGAACAAAAAAGGGAACAGGGCAGAGAACAGATCAGGGAACAGGGCAGGGAACAGAACACAGAACAGAGCAGAGAACAGAGCACAGGACAGTGCAGGGAACAGAGCAGAGAACCGAGCAGGGAACAGAGCAGGGAACGAGCAGGGAACAGAGCAGGGAACAGAGCAGGGAACAGGGCAGAGAACAGAGAAGGGAACAGAGCAGGGAACAGAGCAGGGAACAGAGCAGGGAACAGAGCAGGGAACAGAGCAGGGAACAGAGCAGGGAACAGAGCAGGGAACAGAGCAGAGAACAGAGCAGGGAACAGAGCAGGGAACAGAGCAGAGAACAGAGCAGAGGACAGAGCAGAGGACAGAGCAGAGGACAGAGCAGAGGACAGAGCAGAGGACAGAGCAGAGGACAGAGCAGAGGACAGAGCAGAGGACAGAGCAGGGAACAGAGCAGGGAACAGAGCAGGGAACAGGGCAGGGAACGAGCAGGGAACAGATCAGAGAACAGAGCAGGGAACAGAGCAGGGAACAGAGCAGGGAACAGAGCAGGGAACAGAGCAGGGGACAGAGCAGGGGACAGAGCAGAGGACAGAGCAGAGGACAGAGCAGAGGACAGAGCAGAGGACAGAGCAGAGGACAGGGCAGAGGACAGAGCAGAGGACAGAGCAGAGGACAGAGCAGAGGACAGAGCAGGGAACGAGCAGGGAACGAGCAGGGAACAGAGCAGGGAACAGAGCAGGGAACAGAGCAGGGAACAGAGCAGGGTAGGGCAGGGGTGGAGACAGGCACCAAACCGTACAGACAATAGCAAGTAGAATAATAACTGTAAGGTGTTAGCGTCATGGTAACAATACATGTGGAATCCGTCTTGTATTTCTCCTGTGGCTCTTTGGGGCTTCTGATTATTTGACCTCTCACCAGGGCCAGACCTAGCCTTTGGGGGCCCTAAGCCACATTTTGTTGGGGGACCCCCCCACCTCACAGGCAAAGCTTTTCAGTCCTCCCCCATCCCTTTGACTGCGCAGAGAAAATGTTGCCGTTTTAAAGCTAATTTCCTGCAGTTCTACACATTTTGCCATGACTTACAGTATGCCATGTTAATATTATATATCAAGGCTTTATGACATCCGGCCGTGATTGGGAGTCCCATAGGGTGGCGCACAATTGGCCCAGTGTCGTCCGGGTGTGGCCTGGGTAGGCCGTCATTGTAAATAATAATTTGTTCTTAATTGACTTGTCTACTTAAATAAAGATTCAATAAAAAATTCAAACATTTAATAAAATGATATCTGAGTGAGAGTGACAAACAAAATCAATGGGGCCACCTGGAGGTCAGGCCCCCCTGGAGGTCAGGCCCCCTTGGAGGTCAGGCCCCCTGGAGGTCAGGGCCCCCTCGAGGTCAGGGCCCCTTGGAGGTCAGGGCCCCCTGGGCATGTGGCCTTCGTGCCCAGTCGATAATTCAACCATGATTACTACAAGTTTAGATGGCTAGACTAACTTACCAATCTAAAACAAAATGTAGCTGACATGGGCTAATTAGTGACTTTCAGTGACTGACATAACAAGAGACAAACTGCTGATGCACAACCAAAATTTCGAAAATTGTACCTCTGACCTTTGTGAGCGAACAGTGTTGTCTGCACGTAGCAGTTCTCTCCTCATTGTTTATGTTAATACCTGGGCAGTACGTCTTTGATAATGTCTCAGACAGCTCGCTCAACACTGTTTATGTTAATACCTGTACAGTACGTCTTTGATAATGTCTCAGAGAGATCTCTCAACACTGCACTGTTTATCTTGTAACCTGTACAGTATGTCTGTGTTGCAGTGTTGAAAGGGTTTGTTTTAATCCCTGTTATGATGTCATATAGCAACATAATTATGAAGAACAATTAATCTAAAGGGGGAAAAAAAGATGGCAACATGATTCATCATCTAATATCTAAGGTACGAACCTGGGGTTCCAGTCAATGTTCTCTCTGAGCTGAGGATATCTGAGGTAGAACCTGGGGTTCCAGTCAATGTTCCCTCTGAGCTGAGGACAACATGATTCATCATCTAATATCTGAGGTAGAACCTGGGGTTCCAGTCAATGTTCTCTCTGAGCTGAGGATATCTGAGGTAGAACCTGGGGTTCCAGTCAATGTTCCCCCTGAGCTGAGGACAACATGGATCATCATCTAATATCTGAGGTAGAACCTGGGATTCCAGTCAATGTTCCCTCTGAGCTGAGGATATCTGAGGTAGAACCTGGGGTTCCAGTCAATATTCCTGGGGTTCCAGTCAATGTTCCTGGGGTTCCAGTCAATATTCCTGGGGTTCCAGTCAATATTCCTGGGGTTCCAGTCAAAATCTGCCCCTGCAGAGAAGCGCGAGATTGAACTTCACTCCTCAACTTTCTACAGTTTTCCCAGTAAGGATCGAACCCTTTTTTTCAATTTCCGCCTAAAATGACATACCCAAATCTAACTGCCTGTAGCTCAGGATCTGAAGCAAGGATATGCATATTCTTGATACCATTTGAAAGGAAACACTTTGAAGTTTGTGGAAATGTGAAAGGAATGTAGGATAATTTAACACGTTAGATCTGGTAAAAGATAATACAAATATCATCTTGGAAATGCAAGAGAAAGGCCATTTATTGAGATAGGATTCTATGTGTAATTTAGATATTGTCCTCAAGATGGCAACAGTGTGTGTGCAAAGTTTCAGACTGATCCAGGGAAGAATTACATCACCTTTGTTTCAAGTCTGCCATGAGCTTGCCCAAATGTGCCGAATTGGTCAATTAATACATTTTCAAGTACATAACTATAGAAAACATACAAAAATGCTATGGTAATAAAAAATGTAAATTACACACTCTCAGGAATGTCATACATGATTGATCATTAGCTTCCCTACAGAAAATACACTAACCTTCACACATCTAGATGGCCGGGCGGGTAGGTGTGGAGCCAGAGACAGCAGTGGGGTCAAACTGTAGAATCTAGTTCCTACATTTGAATATTAACATTTATTTTATCAAACAGAACTATGCTACATTTTATCTCTGGGACCCTCGGGATGACAAATCAGAGCAAGATTACTGAATGTAAGTACATTATTTACCTTCAGAGGTGAATGTATCAAACCAGTTGCCGTGACAAAAGTTTGTTGTTGTGCACTCTCCTCAAAGAATAGAATGGTATTTTTTTCACTGTAATAGCTACTGTTAATTGGACACCGCAGTTAGATTAACAATAATTTAAGCTTTCAACCCATATAAGACGTCTATGCCACGGAAAGTTAGCTGTTGTTTACAAAGTAATTCTAGTCACATTATTGCATGTTGAACAACACTATCAATGTTTCCCTTTACTGTGGAAATTGTGATCGAATCAACGCAATATTAGCCACTTTCAATGCAACAAACCGAAACAAAACAAACTATGCAAGACTTAGTATGCAAAACAAACCATACAAGAGAATTTGTTGTAGGCACAGCGCATCGGCGTAGGATTCTATTGCATTGACACACGACTCAGGTCAGTACTCTACATAGACCGGTGCACCATAACCAATCAGAGCTGCAGTAAGCCTATATGCAAATAGATCACTGTCATATATGGATTTGTGCCATTCACTTTGAACTGGACTGTGTTTACAGCATGAGCGATAGCGATTATTATGTGCTTGTTTTGAGATCAGAGCTGCATGTAGCCACGTGTGTACATTTGTTCATAATATTTGCTTGTTAGTGAGTTATTAGCCCAGCTATTGTTAATTTCGAGTCAACAATGAGGGAGTGGTTTCTTCCAACAAGAGCACAAAACCTTTACATTTCTAGACATTTTTGAAAAGCCAGTCAGGTAAAGAGCTTTTTTTTATGTCTTAGATAATACAGTGAACATCCAGAAGGCGAGGTCAGTACAGGTGCATCAAAGCTGGAACCGAGAGACTGAAAAACAGCTTCTATCTCAAGGCCATCAGACTGTTAAACAGCCATCACTAACATTGAGTGGCTGCTGCCAACATACTGACTCAACTCAAGCCACTTTAATAATGGGAAAATTGATGTAATCAATTTATCACTTGCCACTTTATATCATTGATATTAGATCATGTTTACATAACCTACATTATTCATCTCATATGTATATACTGTATGCCATACCATCTACTGCATCTTACCATCTTGATGTAATTAGATGTATCACTAGCCACTTTAAACAATGCCACTTTATATACTGTTTTCATAACCTACATTACTCATCTCATATGTATATACTGTACTCTATACAATCTACTGCATCTTGCCATCCTGATGTAATGTATCACTAGCCACCTTAAACAATGCTGCTTTATATGTTTTCATACCCTACAATACTCATCTCATATGTATATACTGTACTCTATACCATCTATTACATCTTGCCTATGCCGTTTGGCCATCACTCATTTATATATTTTTATGTACATATTCGTATTCATTCCTTTACACTTGTGTGTACAAGGTAGTTGTTGTGGAATTGGTAGATTACTTGTTAGATATTACTGCATGGTCGGAACTAGAAGCACAAGCATTTCGCTACACTTGCATTAACACCTGCTAACCATGTGTATGTGACAAATACATTTGATTTGATTTGTGATGTATTTTGATAGGTAGATAGATATTTTAATAGGCAGATGGTAGCATAATGTGTCTGATTCTCTGCAATAATAGTATGGGAATAATGACAAATGTTATTTTGTAAAGTGGTTTCTTGCATCAAACAACACAACAATGTTCAGTCACCTCCTTGTCTGAAGAACAAGTGGATAAACAGGTTAATGTCAAGCCCTGCATGATTGTTTTTCAAAAGTCTTTACATGGTAAAATGTTATGGGGTGCATTTTCTGCATTATTTATGATGGTAGACCAACATTATGATCAAATAGCCACAGTAGCCTACTTGACCACTATTAAAACTAACTTAAAGCGGGTACAGCCTCAGTGTTCACAGTAAACACGAGCTGGAATTTTCAAAACATTCAAGTTTGCGCTCAGCAGAACTGAAATTTGATCAGTGATGTCATTTTTTTGAGGGAACATTGGTGTGGACCAAGGTCATTCCTTGGTGATGTGGACACGGAGGAACTTAAAGGTCTCGATCCACTCCACAACAACCCCATCAATGTGGATGGGGGCGTGCTCTTTCTCCTGTAGTCCACGATCAGCTCCTTTGTCTTGCTGACATTGAGGGAGAGGTTGTTGTTCTGGCACCACCATGTCTCTGACCTCCTCCCTGTAGGTGGTCTCATCGTCTTCAGTGATCAGGCCTACCACCGTCATGTCATCAACAAACTCGTGCGCGGCCACGCAGTCGTGGGTGAACAGGGAGTACAGGTGGGGACTAAGCACACACCCCTGAGGGGCCCCCGTGTTGTGGGACAGCGTGGCGGATGAGGAGGGCATCACAGTGCCCTCCAAGTGTGCCTCCTCTTCCTCCACCCTCTCCTCCTCCCAACCCTTCTCCTCCTCCTATCTCTCCTCATCCTCCTCGTCATATTCCTCCACCTCCTCCTGTTCATCCACCACCTCCTCTTCTTCCTCCTCCACCACCACCACTACTTCCTCCTCCTCCACCACCACTTTCTCCTCCTCCACCACCTCCTCCTCCTCCTTTTTCTCCTGCTCCACGACCACCTTCTCATCCTCCTTCTCCACCAGCACCACCTCTACACGGCAAGCGGAACCGATGCTCAAGTCTGGAACCAACAGGACCCTTGAGCAGCTTCTACCTCCAAGCTATTTGACTCATCACATATGCTGCTGCTGCTGTTTATTATCTATCCCGTTGCCTAGTTACTTTAGCCCTACCTATACAGTATGTATAGGTACCGACCTCAATTACCTTGTACCCCTGCCCATCGACTCAGTACTGGTACCATGTGTACAGTGGCAAGAAAAAGTACTGTATGTTAATTAAGGAGGGTTAAGGAGTTAATTTGTGTTCTATTGTGTTTTTTTATTTTTTATTTTTTTTAACCTTTATTTAACCAGGTAGGCCAGTTGAGAACAAGTTCTCATTTACAACTGCGACCTGGCCAAGATAAAGCAAAGCAGTGCGACACAAACAACACCGAGTTACACATGGAATAAACAAACGTACAGTAAATAACACAATAGAAAAGTCTATATAGAGTGTGCGCAAATTAAGTAAGATTATGGAGGTAAGGCAATAAATAGGCCATAGTGGAGAAATAATTACAATTTAGCATTAACACTGGATTGATACATAATCAGAAGATGAATATGCAAGTAGAGATACTAGGGTGCAAAGGAGCAAAAAAATATATAAAAATATGGGGATGAGGTAGTTGGGTGGGCTATTTACAGATGGGCTATGTACATGTGCAATGATCTGTAAGCTGCTCTGTCAGCTGATGCTTAAAGTTAGTGAGGGAGATATGAGTCTCCAGCTTCAGTGAATTTTGCAATTCGTTCCAGTCATTGGCAGCAGAGAACTGGAAGGAAAGGTGGCCAAAGGAGGAGTTGGCTTTGGGGGTGACCAGTGAAATATACCTGCTGGAGCGTGTGCTACGGGTGGGTGCTGCTATGGTGACCAGTGAGCTGAGATAAGGCAGACTTTACCTAGCAAAGACTTATAGATGACCTGGAGCCAGTGGGTTTGGCGACAAATATGAAGCGAGGGCCAGCCAACGAGGGCATACAGGTCACAGTGGTGGGTAGTATATGGGGCTTTGGTGACAAAACGGATGGCACTGTGATAGACTGCATCCAATTTGCTGAGTAGAGTGTTGGAGGCTATTTTGTAAATGACATGACCGAAGTCAAGGATCGGTAGGATGGTCAGTTTTACGAGGGTATGTTTGGCAACGTGAGTGAAGGATGCTTTGTTGCGAAATAGGAAGCCGATTCTAGATTTAATTTTGGATTGGAGATGCTTAATGTTAGTCTGGAAGGAGAGTTTACAGTCTAACCAGACACCCAGGTATTTGTAGTTGTCCACATATTCTAAGTCAGAACTGTCCATAGTAGTGATGCTAGACGGGCGGGCAGGTGCAGGCAGCAATCGGTTGAAGAGCATACATTTAGTTTTACTTGCATTTAAGAGCAGTTGGAGGCCATGGAAGGAGAGTTGTATGGCATTGAAGCTTGTCTGGGGGTTTGTTAACACAGTGTCTAAAGAATGGTCAGAAGTATACAGAATGTTGTCATCTGCGTAGAGGTGGATCAGAGAATCACCAGCAGCAAGAGCGACATCATTGATGTATACATAAAAAGTTGGCCCGAGAATTGAACCCTGTGGCACCCCCATAGACTGCCAGAGGTCCGGACAACAGGCCCTCCAATTTGACACGCTGAGCTCTGTCTGAGAAGTAGTTGGTGAACCAGGTGAGGCAGTCCATAGTAGTGGAGGTGAGGAGAAACCAGGTGAGGTGAGGAGAAACCAAGGCTGTCGAGTCTGCCAATAAGAATGTGTTGATTGACAGAGTCGAAAGCCTTGGCCAGGTCGATGAATATGGCTGCACAGTAATGTCTCTTATCGATGGCGGTTATGATGTCGTTTAGGACCTTGAGCGTGGCTGAGGTGCACCCATGACCAGCTCTGAAACCAGATTGCATAGCGGAGAGGGTGCGGTGGGATTCGAAATGGTCGGTAATCTGTTTGTTAACTTGGCTTTCGAAGACCTTAGAAAGGCAGGGTAGGATGGATATAGGTCTGTAGCAATTTGGGTCAAGAGTGTCACCTCCTTTGAAGAGGGGGATGACAGCAGCTGCTTTCCAATCTATGGGAATCTCAGACGACACGAAAGAGAGGTTGAACAGGCTACTAATAGGGGTTTCAAAAATTGCGGCGGATAATTTTAGAAAGAGAGGGTCCAGATTGTCTAGCCCTGCTGATTTGTAGGGGTCCAGATTTTGCGGCTCTTTCAGAAGATCAGCTACCTGGATTTAGGTGAATAGGAAATGGGGAAGGCTTGGGCAAGTTGCTGTGGGGGGTGCAGAGCTGTTGACCGGGGTAGGGGTAGCCAGGTGGAAAGCATGGCCAGCCGTAGAGAAATGCTTATTGAAATTCTCAATTATTGTGGATTTATCGGTGGTGACAGCGTTTCCTAGCCTCAGTGCAGTGGGTAGCTGGGAGGTGCCCTTATTGTCCATGGACTTCACAGTGTCCCAGAATTTTTTGGAGTTTATGCTACAGGATGCAAATTTCTGTATGAAAAAGCTAGCCTTTGCTTTCCTTATTGCCTGTGTATATTGGTTCCTAACTTCCCTGAAAAGTTGCATATCGCAGGGGCTATTCGATGCTAATGCAGTATGCCACAGGATGTTTTTGTGCTGGTCAAGGGCAGTCAGGTCGGGAGTGAACCAAGGGCTATATCTGATCTTAGTTCAACATTTTTTGAACGGGGCATGCTTATTTAAGATGGTGAGGAAAGCACTTTTAAAGAATAACCAGGCATCCTCTACTGATGGAATGAGGTCAATATCCTTCCAGGATACCCGGACCAGGTCGATTAGAAAGGCCTGCTTGCTGAAGTGTTTTAGGGAGCGTTTGACAGTGTTGAGGGGTGGTCATTTAACCACGGACCCATTATGGACGCAGGCAATGAGGCAGTGATCGCTGAGATCCTGGTTGAAGACAGCAGAGGTGTATTTAGAGGGCAGGTTGGTCAGGATGATATCTATGAGGGTGCTCATGTTTATGGATTTAGGGTTGTACCTGGTAGGTTCCATGATAATTTCTGTGAGATTGAGGGCATCTAGCTTAGATTGTAGGATGGCCGGGGTGTTAAGCATATCCCACTTTAGGTCACCTAACAGTATAAACTCTGAAGATAAATGGGGGGCGATTACTTCACATATGGTGTCCAGGGCACAGCTGGGGGCTGAGGGGGGTCTATAACAAGCGGCAACAGTGAGAGACTTATTTCTAGAAAGGTGGATTTTTAAAAGTAGAAGCTTGAACTGTTTGGGCACAGACCTGGATAGCATGACAAAACTCTGCAAGCTGTCTCTGCAGTAGATTGCAACTCCACCCCCTTTGGCAGTTCTATCTTGGCAGAAAATGTTGTAGTTGGGGATGGAAATTTCAGAAATATTTGGTGGCCTTCCTAAACCAGGATTCAGACACGGCTAGGACATCAGAGTTGGCGGGGTGTGCTAAAGCAGTGAAAAAAACTAATTTTGGGAGGAGGCTTCTAATGTTAACATGCATGAAACCAAGGCTTTTACGGTTACAAAAGTCAACAAATGATAGCACCTGGGGAATAGGTGTAGTACTGGGGGCTACAGGGCCTGGGTAATAAACAACAAAAATTAACAGTAAACATTACACTCACAGAAGTTCCAAAAGAATAAAGACATCTCTCTCTCTATCTCTCCAATGTTGTCCTTTTCTCCTTTAGGGAGAGTTTGGATATGAAACAGCAGGGGACAGGAGGCTGTATGGAGGTACTACATGTGAAGCAGCAGAGGAGACAGGAGGCTGTATGTCGGTACTACATGTGAAGCAGCAGAGGAAACAGGAAGCTGTACGGAGGTCCTATAAGTGAAGCAGCAGAGGAGACAGGAAACTGTACGGAGGTCCTATAGGTGAAGCAGCAGAGGAGACAGGAAGCTGTACGGAGGTATCATTGGCTACATGTTTGAGAAAGCTGGGCCTATAGCATAAAGAGAGATCACAAAAGATAGCTAAGGCAAGGATTTATAAAGGGTGGCTAGAGAGAGGCAGAATCTAGTGGACCATATTTGATGAGGTGTAAACTGGCCTTTTAAACAAGTGTATAATCTGGGGCCCAACTTTCCATCAGAGACGGACAAAAAATGGCTAGATCACAGATATACAATATGTTTATATGGACTAGACTGTATCACGGAAGCATGAGAATAGAATTGAATACAATATGCCTGGGTAGCCTACATAAAGTGATCCTTCCGCACGGTCTGTTAAAGTGACCATTTGTTTTAGGGAAGTGTGCTATCGGGAACTGAAAGGAAAATCCTAAAGGCTATACAACCTGACACCAAAGTGGTCTGGTCCTTTGAAGAGGGCAATAAACAAACAAAGTGCTTAAAAGGTGATCAGTCTCTCAAACACCATTTGTCTTGCTGAGGTACAAAGCAGCCACAACTTTCACGATGGTGTGCAGATCAGCAGGAAATAGACACACATGCAAATAGCAGAGTCAGTCAGTCACCCACTGTAGCCTAGCAGTAACAGAGTCAGTCAGTCACCCACTTTAGCCATGCAGTAACAGAGTCAGTCAGTCACCCACTGTTGCCTAGCAGTAACAGTCAGTCAGTCACCCACTATAGCCTAGAAGTAAGAGAGTCAGTCAGTCACCCACTGTAGCCTAGTAGTAACAGAGTCAGTCACCAACTGTAGCCTAGCAGTAAGAGAGTCAGTCAGTCACCCACTGTAGCCTAGTAGTAACAGAGACAGTCAGTCACCCACTGTAGCCTAGCAGTAACAGTCAGTCACCCACTGTAGGCTAGCAGTAACAGAGTCTGTCACCCAATGTAGCCTAGCAGTAACAGAGTCAGTCACCCACTGTAGCCTAGTAGTAACAGAGTCAGTCAGTCACCCACTGTAGCCTAGCAGTAACAGAGTCAGTCAGTCACCCACTGTAGCCTAGCAGTAAAATAATCACTCAGTAACCCACTATAGCCTAGCAGTAACAGAGACAGTCACCCACTGTTGCCTAGAAGTAACAGAGTCAGTCACTCACCCACTGTAGCCTAGCAGTAACAGTCAGTCAGTCACCCACTGTAGCCTAATAGTAAGAGAGTCAGTCAGTCACCAACTGTAGCCTAGTAGTAACAGAGTCAATCAGTCACCCACTGTAGCCTAGCAGTAACAGTCAGTCAGTCACCCACTGTAGCCTAGTAGTAACAGAGTCAGTCACCAACTGTAGCCTAGTAGTAAAAGAGTCAGTCAGTCACCCACTGTAGCCTAGCAGTAACAGAGACAGTCAGTCACCCACTGTAGCCTAGTAGTAAGAGAGTCAGTCAGTCACCAACTGTAGCCTAGTAGTAACAGAGTCAGTCAGTCACCCACTGTAGCCTAGCAGTAACAGTCAGTCAGTCACCCACTGTAGCCTAGTAGTAACAGAGTCAGTCACCAACTGTAGCCTAGCAGTAAGAGAGTCAGTCAGTCACCCACTGTAGCCTAGCAGTAACAGAGTCAGTCACCCACTATAGCCTAGCAGTAACAGAATCAGTCAGTCACCCACTGTAGCCTAGCAGTAACAGTGTCACTCAGTCACCCACTGTAGCCTAGCAGTAACAGAGTCAGTCAGTCACCCACTGTAGCCTAGTAGTAACAGAGTCACTCAGTCACCCACTGTAGCCTAGCAGTAACAGAGTCACTCAGTCATCCACTGTAGCCTAGCAGTAACAGAGTCAGTCAGTCACCCACTGTAGCCTAGTAGTAACAGAGTCACTCAGTCACCCACTGTAGCCTAGCAGTAACAGAGTCACTCAGTCATCCACTGTAGCCTAGCAGTAACAGAGTCAGTCAGTCACCCAATGTAGCCTATTAGTAACAGAGTCAGTCAATCACCCACTATAGCCTAGCAGTAACAGAGTCACTCAGTAACTCACTATAGCCTAGCAGTAACAGGCAGTCAGTCACCCACTATAGCCTAGCAGTAACAGAGTCACTCAGTCATCCACTGTAGCCTAGCAGTAACAGTCAGTCACCCAATAAGGCCTAGCTGTAACACAGTCAGTCACCCACTGTAGCCTAGCAGTAACAGAGTCAGTCAGTCACCCACTGTAGCCTAGCAGTAACAGTCAGTCAGTCACACACTGTAGCCTAGCAGTAACAGTCACTCAGTCACCCACTGTAGCCCAACAGTAACAGAGTCACTCAGTCACCCAATGTGGCCTAGCAGTAACACAGTCAGTCACCCACTGTAGCCTAGCAGTAACAGAGTCACTCAGTAACCCACTGTAGCGTACTAGTAACAGATTCAGTCAGTCACCAACTGTAGCCTAGCAGTGACAGAGTCAGTCAGTCACCCACTGTAGCCTAGCAATAACAGAGTCAGTCACCCACTGTAGCCTAGCAGTAACAGAGTCAGTCAGTCATCCACTGTAGCCTAGCAGTAACAGTCAGTCAGTCACCCACTGTAGCCTAGCAGTAAGAGAGTCAGTCAGTCACCCACTGTAGCCTAGCAGTAACAGTCAGTCACCCAACAAGGCCTAGCTGTAACACAGTCAGTCACCCACTGTAGCCTAGCAGTAACAGAGTCAGTCAGTCACACACTGTAGCCTAGCAGTAACAGTCACTCAGTCACCCACTGTAGCCCAACAGTAACAGAGTCACTCAGTCACCCAATGTGGCCTAGCAGTAACACAGTCAGTCACCCACTGTAGCCTAGCAGTAACAGAGTCACTCAGTAACCCACTATAGCCTAGCAGTAACAGAGACAGTCACCCACTGTAGCCTAGTAGTAACAGAGTCAGTCAGTAACCCACTGTAGCCTAGCAGTAACAGAGTCAGTCAGTAACCCACTCTAGCCTAGCAGTAACAGAGCCAGTCAGTCACCCACTGTAGCCTAACAGTAACAGAGTCAGTCAGTCACCCACTGTAGCCTAGCAATAACAGAGTCAGTCACCCACTGTAGCCTAGCAGTAACAGAGTCAGTCAGTCACCCACTGTAGCCTAGCAGTAACAGAGTCAGTCAGTCACCCACTGTAGCCTAGCAGTAACAGAGTCAGTCAGTCACCCACTGTAGCCTAGCAGTAACAGAGTCACTCAGTCCCCCACTGTAGCCTAGCAGTAACAGAGTCACTCAGACACCCACTGTAGCCTAGCAGTAACAGTCAGTCAGTCATCCACTGTAGCCTAGCAGTAACAGTCACTCAGTCACCCACTGTAGCCTAGCAGTAACAGTCACTCAGTCACCCACTGTAGCCTAGCAGAAACAGAGTCACTCAGTCACCCACTGTAGCCTAGCAGTAACAGAGTCAGTCACCCACTATAGCCTAGCAGTAACAGAGTCAGTCAGTCACGCACTGTAGCCTAGCAGTAACAGAGTCACTCAGTCACCCACTGTAGCCTAGCAATAACAGAGTCAGTCAGTCACCCACTGTAGCCTAGCAGTAACAGTCACTCAGTCACCCACTGTAGCCTAGTAGTAACAGAGTCAGTCACCCACTGTAGCCTAGTAGTAACAGAGTCAGTCACCCACTGTAGCCTAGTAGTAACAGAGTCAGTCACACACTGTAGCCTAGCAGTAACAGAGTCAGTCACCCACTGTAGCCTAGCAGTAACAGTAACTCAGTCACCCACTGTAGCCTAGCAGTAACACTCAGTCACCCACTGTAGCCTAGCAGTAACAGAGTCAGTCAGTCACCCACTGTAGCCTAGCAGTAACAGTCAGTCACCCACTGTAGCCTAGCAGTAACAGTCAGTCAGTCACCCACTGTAGCCTAGCAGTAACAGTCAGTCACCCACTGTAGCCTAGCAGTAACAGTCAGTCACCCACTGTAGCCTAGCAGTAACAGAGTCAGTCAGTCATCCACTGTAGCCTAGCAGTAACAGTCACTCAGTCACCAACTGTAGTCCAACAGTAACAGTCACTCAGTCACCCACTGTAGCCTAGCAGTAACAGAGTCACTCAGTATCCCACTGTAGCCTACCAGTAACAGAGACAGTCACCCACTGTAGCCTAGCAGTAACAGAGTCAGTCAGTCACCCACTCTAGCCTAGCAGTAACAGAGTCACTCAGTCACCCACTGTAGCCTAGTAGTAACAGAATCAGTCAGTCACCCACTGTAGCCTAGTAGTAACAGAGTCACTCAGTCACCCACTGTAGCCTAGTAGTAACAGAGTCACTCAGTCACCCACTGTAGCCTAGCAGTAACAGAGTCAGTCAGTCACCCACTGTAGCCTAGCAGTAACAGAGTCAGTCAGTCATCCACTGTAGACTAGCATTAACAGTCACTCAGTCATCCAATGTAGCCTACTATTAACTGAGTCAGTCACCCACTGTAGCCTAGCAGTAACAGAGTCAGTCACCCACTGTAGCCTAGCAGTAACAGAGTCAGTCAGTCACCCACTGTAGCCTAGCAGTAACAGAGTCACTCAGTATCCCACTATAGCCTAGCAGTAACAGAGACAGTCACCCACTCTAACCTAGCAGTAACAGAGTCACTCAGTCACCCCCTGTAGCCTAGTAGTAACAGAGTCAGTCAGTCACCCACTCTAGCCTAGCAGTAACAGAGTCAGTCACCCACTATAGCCTAGCAGTAACAGAATCAGTCAGTCACCCACTGTAGCCTAGTAGTAACAGAGTCACTCAGTCACCCACTGTAGCCTAGTAGTAACAGAGTCACTCAGTCACCCACTGTAGCCTAGCAGTAACAGAGTCAGTCACCCACTGTAGCCTTGCAGTAACAGAGTCAGTCAGTCACCCACTGTAGCCTAGCAGTAACAGAGTCAGTCAGTCACCCACTGTAGCCTAGTAGTAACAGAATCAATAAGTCACCCACTGTACCCTAGCAGTAACAGTCAGTCAGTCACCCACTGTAGCCTAGCAGTAACAGAGTCAGTCAGTCACCCACTGTAGCCTAGCAGTAACAGTCAGTCACCCACTGTAGCCTAGCAGTAACAGTCAGTCACTCACTGTAGCCTAGCAGTAACAGAGTCAGTCAGTCACCCACTCTAGCCTAGCAGTAACAGAGTCAGTCAGTCACCCACTCTAGCCTAGCAGTAACAGAGTCAGTCAGTCACCCACTGTAGCCTAGCAGTAACAGAGTCAGTCAGTCACCCACTGTAGCCTAGCAGTAACAGTCACTCAGTCACCCACTGTAGCCTAGTAGTAACAGAGTCAGTCACACACTGTAGCCTAGCAGTAACAGAGTCAGTCACCCACTGGAGCCTAGCAGTAACAGTAACTCAGTCACCCACTGTAGCCTGGTATTAACATAGTCAGTCACCCACTGTATCCTAACAGTAATAGAGTCAGTCACCCACTGAAGCCTAGCAGTAACAGTCACTCAGGCACCCACTGAAGCCTAGTAGTAACAGAGTCAGTCACCCACTGTAGCCTAGCGGTAACAGAATCAGTGAGTCACCCACTGTAGCCTAGCAGTAACAGAGTCAGTCAGTCACCCACTGTAGCCTAGCAGTAACAGAGTCAGTCAGTCACCCACTGTAGCCTAGTAGTAACAGAATCAATAAGTCACCCACTGTAGCCTAGCATTAACAGAGTCAGTCAGTCACCCACTGTAGCCTAGCATTAACAGAGTCAGTCAGTCACCCACTGTAGCCCAGCAGTAACAGAGTCAGTCAGTCACCCACTGTAGCCTAGCAGTAACAGAGTCAGTCACCCACTGTAGCCTAGCAGTAACAGAGTCAGTCAGTCACCCACTGTAGGCTAGCAGTAACAGTCACTCAGTCACCCACTGTAGCCCAACAGTAACAGTCACTCAGTCACCCACTGTAGCCTAGCATTAACAGAGTCAGTCAGTCACCCACTGTAGCCCAGCAGTAACAGAGTCAGTCAGTCACCCACTGTAGCCCAGCAGTAACAGAGTCAGTCAGTCACCCACTGTAGCCCAACAGTAACAGTCACTCAGTCACCCACTGTAGCCTAGTAGTAACAGACTCAGTCAGTCATCCACTGTAGCCTAGCAGTAACAGTCACTCAGTCACCCACTGTAGCCTAGCAGTAACAGTCACTCAGTCACCCACTGTAGCCTAGCAGAAACAGAGTCACTCAGTCACCCACTGTAGCCTAGCAGTAACAGAGTCAGTCACCCACTATAGCCTAGCAGTAACAGAGTCAGTCAGTCACGCACTGTAGCCTAGCAGTAACAGAGTCACTCAGTCACCCACTATAGCCTAGCAGTAACAGAGTCAGTCAGTCACGCACTGTAGCCTAGCAGTAACAGAGTCACTCAGTCACCCACTGTAGCCTAGCAATAACAGAGTCAGTCAGTCACCCACTGTAGCCTAGCAATAACAGAGTCAGTCAGTCACCCACTGTAGCCTAGTAGTAACAGAGTCAGTCACCCACTGTAGCCTAGTAGTAACAGAGTCAGTCACCCACTGTAGCCTAGCAGTAACAGAGTCAGTCACCCACTGTAGCCTAGCAGTAACAGTAACTCAGTCACCCACTGTAGCCTAGCAGTAACAGTCAGTCAGTCACCCACTGTAGCCTAGCAGTAACAGTCAGTCACACACTGTAGCCTAGCAGTAACAGAGTCAGTCAGTCACCCACTGTAGCCTAGCAGTAACAGTCAGTCACCCACTGTAGCCTAGCAGTAACAGAGTCAGTCAGTCACCCACTGTAGCCTAGCAGTAACAGTCACCAAGTCACCAACTGTAGCCCAACAGTAACAGTCACTCAGTCACCCACTGTAGCCTAGCAGTAACAGAGTCAGTCAGTCATCCACTGTAGCCTAGCAGTAACAGTCACTCAGTCACCCACTGTAGCCTAGCAGTAACAGTCACTCAGTCACCCACTGTAGCCTAGCAGTAACAGAGTCAGTCACACACTGTAGCCTAGCAGTAACAGAGTCAGTCACCCACTGTAGCCTAGCAGTAACAGTAACTCAGTCACCCACTGTAGCCTAGCAGTAACAGTCAGTCAGTCACCCACTGTAGCCTAGCAGTAACAGAGTCAGTCAGTCACCCACTGTAGCCTAGCAGTAACAGTCAGTCACCCACTGTAGCCTAGCAGTAACAGTCAGTCACCCACTGTAGCCTAGCAGTAACATAGTCAGTCAGTCACCCACTGTAGCCTAGCAGTAACAGTCAGTCACCCACTGTAGCCTAGCAGTAACAGAGTCAGTCAGTCACCCACTGTAGCCTAGCAGTAACAGTCACTCAGTCACCAACTGTAGTCCAACAGTAACAGTCACTCAGTCACCCACTGTAGTCCAACAGTAACAGTCACTCAGTCACCCACTGTAGCCTAGCAGTAACAGAGTCACTCAGTATCCCACTGTTGCCTAGCAGTAACAGAGTCAGTCAGTCACCCACTATAGCCTAGCAGTAACAGAATCAGTCAGTCACCCACTGTAGCCTAGTAGTAACAGAGTCACTCAGTCATCCACTGTAGCCTAGCAGTAACAGTCAGTCAGTCACCCACTGTAGCCTAGCAGTAACAGAGTCACTCAGTCACCCACTGTAGCCTAGCAGTAACAGAGTCACTCAGTCACCCACTGTAGCCTAGCAGTAACAGAGTCAGTCAGTCACCCACTGTAGCCTAGCAGTAACAGTCACTCAGTCACCCACTGTAGCCTAGTAGTAACAGAGTCAGTCACCCACTGTAGCCTAGTAGTAACAGAGTCAGTCACACACTGTAGCCTAGCAGTAACAGAGTCAGTCACCCACTGGAGCCTAGCAGTAACAGTAACTCAGTCACCCACTGGAGCCTGGTATTAACATAGTCAGTCACCCACTGTATCCTAACAGTAATAGAGTCAGTCACCCACTGAAGCCTAGCAGTAACAGTCACTCAGGCACCCACTGAAGCCTAGTAGTAACAGAGTCAGTCACCCACTGTAGCCTAGCGGTAACAGAATCAGTGAGTCACCCACTGTAGCCTAGCAGTAACAGAGTCAGTCAGTCTCCCACTGTAGCCTAGCAGTAACAGAGTCAGTCACCCAATGTAGCCTCGCAGTATTAGTCACTCAGTCACCCACTGTAGGCTAGTAGTAAGAGTCAGTCACCCACTGTAGCCTAGTAGTAACAGAGTCAGTCACCCACTGTAGCCTAGCAGTAACAGAGTCAGTCAGTCACCCACTGTAGCCTAGTAGTAACAGAATCAATAAGTCACCCACTGTAGCCTAGCATTAACAGAGTCAGTCAGTCACCCACTGTAGCCCAGCAGTAACAGAGTCAGTCAGTCACCCACTGTAGCCCAGCAGTAACAGAGTCAGTCAGTCACCCACTGTAGCCTAGCAGTAACAGAGTCAGTCAGTCACCCACTGTAGCCCAGCAGTAACAGTCACTCAGTCACCCACTGTAGCCCAACAGTAACAGTCACTCAGTCACCCACTGTAGCCTAGTAGTAACAGAGTCAGTCAGTCATCCACTGTAGCCTAGCAGTAACAGTCACTCAGTCACCCACTGTAGCCTAGCAGTAACAGTCACTCAGTCACCCACTGTAGCATAGCAGAAACAGAGTCACTCAGTCACCCACTGTAGCCTAGCAGTAACAGAGTCAGTCAGTCATCCACTGTAGCCTAGCAGAAACAGAGTCACTCAGTCACCCACTGTAGCCTAGCAGTAACAGAGTCAGTCACCCACTATAGCCTAGCAGTAACAGAGTCAGTCAGTCACGCACTGTAGCCTAGCAGTAACATAGTCAGTCAGTCACCCACTGTAGCCTAGCAGTAACAGTCAGTCACCCACTGTAGCCTAGCAGTAACAGAGTCAGTCAGTCACCCACTGTAGCCTAGCAGTAACAGTCACTCAGTCACCAACTGTAGTCCAACAGTAACAGTCACTCAGTCACCCACTGTAGCCTAGCAGTAACAGAGTCAGTCAGTCACCCACTCTAGCCTAGCAGTAACAGAGTCACTCAGTCACCCACTGTAGCCTAGTAGTAACAGAGTCAGTCAGTCACCCACTGTAGCCTAGTAGTAACAGAGTCAGTCAGTCACCCACTGTAGCCTAGCAGTAACAGAGTCAGTCAGTCACTCCACTCTAGCCTAGCAGTAACAGAGTCAGTCACCCACTATAGCCTAGCAGTAACAGAATCAGTCAGTCACCCACTGTAGCCTAGTAGTAACAGAGTCACTCAGTCACCCACTGTAGCCTAGCAGTAACAGAGTCAGTCAGTCACCCACTGTAGCCTAGCAGTAACAGAGTCACTCAGTATCCCACTATAGCCTAGCAGTAACAGAGACAGTCACCCACTGTAGCCTAGCAGTAACAGAGTCAGTCAGTCACCCACTCTAGCCTAGCAGTAACAGAGTCAGTCACCCACTCTAGCCTAGCAGTAACAGAGTCAGTCAGTCACCCACTGTAGCCTAGTAGTAACAGAGTCACTCAGTCACCCACTGTAGCCTAGCAGTAACAGAGTCAGTCACCCACTGTAGCCTTGCAGTAACAGAGTCAGTCAGTCACCCACTGTAGCCTAGCAGTAACAGAGTCAGTCAGTCACCCACTGTAGCCTAGTAGTAACAGAATCAATAAGTCACCCACTGTACCCTAGCAGTAACAGTCAGTCAGTCACCCACTGTAGCCTAGCAGTAACAGAGTCAGTCAGTCACCCACTGTAGCCTAGCAGTAACAGTCAGTCACCCACTGTAGCCTAGCAGTAACAGTCAGTCACCCACTGTAGCCTAGCAGTAACAGAGTCAGTCAGTCACCCACTCTAGCCTAGCAGTAACAGAGTCAGTCAGTCACCCACTCTAGCCTAGCAGTAACAGAGTCACTCAGTCACCCACTGTAGCGTAGTAGTAACAGAGTCAGTCAGTCACCCACTGTAGCCTAGCAGTAACAGAGTCAGTCAGTCACCCACTGTAGCCTAGTAGTAACAGAATCAATAAGTCACCCACTGTACCCTAGCAGTAACAGTCAGTCAGTCACCCACTGTAGCCTAGCAGTAACAGAGTCAGTCAGTCACCCACTGTAGCCTAGCAGTAACAGTCAGTCACCCACTGTAGCCTAGCAGTAACAGAGTCAGTCAGTCACCCACTGTAGCCTAGCAGTAACAGTCAGTCACCCACTGTAGCCTAGCAGTAACAGAGTAAGTCAGTCACCCACTCTAGCCTAGCAGTAACAGAGTCACTCAGTCACCCACTGTAGCCTAGTAGTAACAGAGTCAGTCAGTCACCCACTGTAGCCTAGCAGTAACAGAGTCAGTCAGTCACCCACTCTAGCCTAGCAGTAACAGAGTCAGTCACCCACTATAGCCTAGCAGTAACAGAATCAGTCAGTCACCCACTGTAGCCTAGCAGTAACAGAGTCACTCAGTCACCCACTGTAGCCTAGCAGTAACAGAGTCAGTCAGTCACCCACTGGAGCCTAGCAGTAACAGTAACTCAGTCACCCACTGTAGCCTGGTATTAACATAGTCAGTCACCCACTGTATCCTAACAGTAATAGAGTCAGTCACCCACTGTAGCCTAGCAGTAACAGAGTCAGTCACCCACTGTAGCCCAACAGTAACAGTCACTCAGTCACCCACTGTAGCCCAGCAGTAACAGAGTCAGTCAGTCACCCACTGTAGCCCAGCAGTAACAGAGTCAGTCAGTCACCCACTGTAGCCTAGCAGTAACAGAGTCAGTCACCCACTGTAGCCTAGGAGTAACAGAGTCAGTCAGTCACCCACTGTAGCCTAGCAGTAACAGTCACTCAGTCACCCACTGTAGCCCAACAGTAACAGTCACTCAGTCACCCACTGTAGCCTAGTAGTAACAGAGTCAGTCAGTCATCCACTGTAGCCTAGCAGTAACAGTCACTCAGTCACCCACTGTAGCCTAGCAGTAACAGTCACTCAGTCACCCACTGTAGCCTAGCAGAAACAGAGTCACTCAGTCACCCACTGAGCCTAGCAGTAACAGAGTCAGTCAGTCATCCACTGTAGCCTAGCAGTAACAGTCACTCAGTCACCCACTGTAGCCTAGCAGTAACAGTCACTCACCCACCCACTGTAGCCTAGCAGAAACAGAGTCACTCAGTCACCCACTGTAGCCTAGCAGTAACAGAGTCAGTCACCCACTATAGCCTAGCAGTAACAGAGTCAGTCAGTCACCCACTGTAGCCTAGTAGTAACAGAGTCAGTCACCCACTGTAGCCTAGCAGTAACAGAGTCAGTCACCCACTGTAGCCTAGCAGTAACAGTAACTCAGTCACCCACTGTAGCCTAGCAGTAACAGTCAGTCACCCACTGTAGCCTAGCAGTAACAGTCAGTCACCCACTGTAGCCTAGCAGTAACAGAGTCAGTCAGTCACCCACTGTAGCCTAGCAGTAACAGTCACCAAGTCACCAACTGTAGCCCAACAGTAACAGTCACTCAGTCACCCACTGTAGCCTAGCAGTAACAGAGTCAGTCAGTCATCCACTGTAGCCTAGCAGTAACAGTCACTCAGTCACCCACTGTAGCCTAGCAGTAACAGTCACTCAGTCACCCACTGTAGCCTAGCAGAAACAGAGTCACTCAGTCACCCACTGTAGCCTAGCAGTAACAGAGTCAGTCACCCACTATAGCCTAGCAGTAACAGAGTCAGTCAGTCACGCACTGTAGCCTAGCAGTAACAGAGTCACTCAGTCACCCACTGTAGCCTAGCAGAAACAGAGTCACTCAGTCACCCACTGTAGCCTAGTAGTAACAGAGTCAGTCACCCACTGTAGCCTAGTAGTAACAGAGTCAGTCACACACTGTAGCCTAGCAGTAACAGTAACTCAGTCACCCACTGTAGCCTAGCAGTAACAGTCAGTCAGTCACCCACTGTAGCCTAGCAGTAACAGAGTCAGTCAGTCACCCACTGTAGCCTAGCAGTAACATAGTCAGTCAGTCACCCACTGTAGCCTAGCAGTAACATAGTCAGTCACCCACTGTAGCCTAGTAGTAACAGAGTCAGTCACCCACTGTAGCCTAGTAGTAACAGAGTCAGTCACACACTGTAGCCTAGCAGTAACAGAATCAGTCAGTCACCCACTGTAGCCTAGTAGTAACAGAGTCACTCAGTCACCCACTGTAGCCTAGCAGTAACAGAGTCAGTCACCCACTGTAGCCTTGCAGTAACAGAGTCAGTCAGTCACCCACTGTAGCCTAGCAGTAACAGTCAGTCACCCACTGTAGCCTAGCAGTAACAGAGTCAGTCAGTCACCCACTGTAGCCTAGCAGTAACAGTCAGTCACCCACTGTAGCCTAGCAGTAACAGAGTCAGTCACCCACTCTAGCCTAGCAGTAACAGAGTCACTCAGTCACCCACTGTAGCCTAGTAGTAACAGAGTCAGTCAGTCACCCACTGTAGCCTAGCAGTAACAGAGTCAGTCAGTCACCCACTGTAGCCTAGCAGTAACAGAGTCAGTCACCCACTATAGCCTAGCAGTAACAGAATCAGTCAGTCACCCACTGTAGCCTAGCAGTAACAGAGTCACTCAGTCACCCACTGTAGCCTAGCAGTAACAGAGTCAGTCAGTCACCCACTGTAGCCTAGCAGTAACAGTCACTCAGTCACCCACTGTAGCCTAGTAGTAACAGAGTCAGTCACCCACTGTAGCCTAGTAGTAACAGAGTCAGTCACACACTGTAGCCTAGCAGTAACAGAGTCAGTCACCCACTGGAGCCTAGCAGTAACAGTAACTCAGTCACCCACTGTAGCCTGGTATTAACATAGTCAGTCACCCACTGTATCCTAACAGTAATAGAGTCAGTCACCCACTGTAGCCTAGCAGTAACAGAGTCAGTCACCCACTGTAGCCCAACAGTAACAGTCACTCAGTCACCCACTGTAGCCTAGTAGTAACAGAGTCAGTCACCCACTGTAGCCTAGTAGTAACAGAGTCAGTCACACACTGTAGCCTAGCAGTAACAGAGTCAGTCACCCACTGTAGCCTAGCAGTAACAGTAACTCAGTCACCCACTGTAGCCTAGCAGTAACAGTCAGTCAGTCACCCACTGTAGCCTAGCAGTAACAGAGTCAGTCAGTCACCCACTGTAGCCTAGCAGTAACATAGTCAGTCAGTCACCCACTGTAGCCTAGCAGTAACAGTCACTCAGTCACCCACTGTAGCCTAGTAGTAACAGAGTCAGTCACCCACTGTAGCCTAGTAGTAACAGAGTCAGTCACACACTGTAGCCTAGCAGTAACAGAATCAGTCAGTCACCCACTGTAGCCTAGTAGTAACAGAGTCACTCAGTCACCCACTGTAGCCTAGCAGTAACAGAGTCAGTCACCCACTGTAGCCTTGCAGTAACAGAGTCAGTCAGTCACCCACTGTAGCCTAGCAGTAACAGAGTCAGTCAGTCACCCACTGTAGCCTAGTAGTAACAGAATCAATAAGTCACCCACTGTACCCTAGCAGTAACAGTCAGTCAGTCACCCACTGTAGCCTAGCAGTAACAGAGTCAGTCAGTCACCCACTGTAGCCTAGCAGTAACAGTCAGTCACCCACTGTAGCCTAGCAGTAACAGAGTCAGTCAGTCACCCACTCTAGCCTAGCAGTAACAGAGTCAGTCAGTCACCCACTCTAGCCTAGCAGTAACAGAGTCACTCAGTCACCCACTGTAGCCTAGTAGTAACAGAGTCAGTCAGTCACCCACTGTAGCCTAGCAGTAACAGAGTCAGTCAGTCACCCACTGTAGCCTAGTAGTAACAGAATCAATAAGTCACCCACTGTACCCTAGCAGTAACAGTCAGTCAGTCACCCACTGTAGCCTAGCAGTAACAGAGTCAGTCAGTCACCCACTGTAGCCTAGCAGTAACAGAGTCAGTCAGTCACCCACTGTAGCCTAGCAGTAACAGTCAGTCACCCACTGTAGCCTAGCAGTAACAGAGTCAGTCAGTCACCCACTGTAGCCTAGCAGTAACAGTCAGTCACCCACTGTAGCCTAGCAGTAACAGAGTCAGTCACCCACTCTAGCCTAGCAGTAACAGAGTCACTCAGTCACCCACTGTAGCCTAGTAGTAACAGAGTCAGTCAGTCACCCACTGTAGCCTAGCAGTAACAGAGTCAGTCAGTCACCCACTGTAGCCTAGCAGTAACAGAGTCAGTCAGTCACCCACTCTAGCCTAGCAGTAACAGAGTCAGTCACCCACTGTAGCCTAGCAGTAACAGAGTCACTCAGTCACCCACTGTAGCCTAGCAGTAACAGAGTCACTCAGTCACCCACTGTAGCCTAGCAGTAACAGAGTCAGTCAGTCACCCACTGTAGCCTAGCAGTAACAGTCACTCAGTCACCCACTGTAGCCTAGTAGTAACAGAGTCAGTCACCCACTGTAGCCTAGTAGTAACAGAGTCAGTCACACACTGTAGCCTAGCAGTAACAGAGTCAGTCACCCACTGGAGCCTAGCAGTAACAGTAACTCAGTCACCCACTGTAGCCTGGTATTAACATAGTCAGTCACCCACTGTATCCTAACAGTAATAGAGTCAGTCACCCACTGTAGCCTAGCAGTAACAGAGTCAGTCACCCACTGTAGCCCAACAGTAACAGTCACTCAGTCACCCACTGTAGCCTAGTAGTAACAGAGTCAGTCACCCACTGTAGCCTAGTAGTAACAGAGTCAGTCACACACTGTAGCCTAGCAGTAACAGAGTCAGTCACCCACTGTAGCCTAGCAGTAACAGTAACTCAGTCACCCACTGTAGCCTAGCAGTAACAGTCAGTCAGTCACCCACTGTAGCCTAGCAGTAACAGAGTCAGTCAGTCACCCACTGTAGCCTAGCAGTAACATAGTCAGTCAGTCACCCACTGTAGCCTAGCAGTAACAGTCACTCAGTCACCCACTGTAGCCTAGTAGTAACAGAGTCAGTCACCCACTGTAGCCTAGTAGTAACAGAGTCAGTCACACACTGTAGCCTAGCAGTAACAGAATCAGTCAGTCACCCACTGTAGCCTAGTAGTAACAGAGTCACTCAGTCACCCACTGTAGCCTAGCAGTAACAGAGTCAGTCACCCACTGTAGCCTTGCAGTAACAGAGTCAGTCAGTCACCCACTGTAGCCTAGCAGTAACAGAGTCAGTCAGTCACCCACTGTAGCCTAGTAGTAACAGAATCAATAAGTCACCCACTGTACCCTAGCAGTAACAGTCAGTCAGTCACCCACTGTAGCCTAGCAGTAACAGAGTCAGTCAGTCACCCACTGTAGCCTAGCAGTAACAGTCAGTCACCCACTGTAGCCTAGCAGTAACAGAGTCAGTCAGTCACCCACTCTAGCCTAGCAGTAACAGAGTCAGTCAGTCACCCACTCTAGCCTAGCAGTAACAGAGTCACTCAGTCACCCACTGTAGCCTAGTAGTAACAGAGTCAGTCAGTCACCCACTGTAGCCTAGCAGTAACAGAGTCAGTCAGTCACCCACTGTAGCCTAGTAGTAACAGAATCAATAAGTCACCCACTGTACCCTAGCAGTAACAGTCAGTCAGTCACCCACTGTAGCCTAGCAGTAACAGAGTCAGTCAGTCACCCACTGTAGCCTAGCAGTAACAGTCAGTCACCCACTGTAGCCTAGCAGTAACAGAGTCAGTCAGTCACCCACTGTAGCCTAGCAGTAACAGTCAGTCACCCACTGTAGCCTAGCAGTAACAGAGTCAGTCACCCACTCTAGCCTAGCAGTAACAGAGTCACTCAGTCACCCACTGTAGCCTAGTAGTAACAGAGTCAGTCAGTCACCCACTGTAGCCTAGCAGTAACAGAGTCAGTCAGTCACCCACTGTAGCCTAGCAGTAACAGAGTCAGTCACCCACTATAGCCTAGCAGTAACAGAATCAGTCAGTCACCCACTGTAGCCTAGCAGTAACAGAGTCACTCAGTCACCCACTGTAGCCTAGCAGTAACAGAGTCAGTCAGTCACCCACTGTAGCCTAGCAGTAACAGTCACTCAGTCACCCACTGTAGCCTAGTAGTAACAGAGTCAGTCACCCACTGTAGCCTAGTAGTAACAGAGTCAGTCACACACTGTAGCCTAGCAGTAACAGAGTCAGTCACCCACTGGAGCCTAGCAGTAACAGTAACTCAGTCACCCACTGTAGCCTGGTATTAACATAGTCAGTCACCCACTGTATCCTAACAGTAATAGAGTCAGTCACCCACTGTAGCCTAGCAGTAACAGAGTCAGTCACCCACTGTAGCCTAGCAGTAACAGAGTCAGTCACCCACTGTAGCCCAACAGTAACAGTGTCAGTCAGTCACCCACTGTAGCCCAGCAGTAACAGAGTCAGTCAGTCACCCACTGTAGCCTAGCAGTAACAGAGTCAGTCACCCACTGTAGCCTAGCAGTAACAGAGTCAGTCAGTCACCCACTGTAGCCTAGCAGTAACAGTCAGTCAGTCACCCACTGTAGCCTAGCAGTAACAGTCACTCAGTCACCCACTGTAGCCTAGTAGTAACAGAGTCAGTCAGTCATCCACTGTAGCCTAGCAGTAACAGTCAGTCACCCACTGTAGCCTAGCAGTAACAGAGTCAGTCAGTCACCCACTGTAGCCTAGCAGTAACAGTCACCAAGTCACCAACTGTAGCCCAACAGTAACAGTCACTCAGTCACCCACTGTAGCCTAGCAGTAACAGAGTCAGTCAGTCATCCACTGTAGCCTAGCAGTAACAGTCACTCAGTCACCCACTGTAGCCTAGCAGTAACAGTCACTCAGTCACCCACTGTAGCCTAGCAGAAACAGAGTCACTCAGTCACCCACTGTAGCCTAGCAGTAACAGAGTCAGTCACCCACTATAGCCTAGCAGTAACAGAGTCAGTCAGTCACGCACTGTAGCCTAGCAGTAACAGAGTCACTCAGTCACCCACTGTAGCCTAGCAATAACAGAGTCAGTCAGTCACCCACTGTAGCCTAGCAGTAACAGTCACTCAGTCACCCACTGTAGCCTAGCAGTAACAGTCACTCAGTCACCCACTGTAGCCTAGCAGAAACAGAGTCACTCAGTCACCCACTGTAGCCTAGCAGTAACAGAGTCAGTCACCCACTATAGCCTAGCAGTAACAGAGTCAGTCAGTCACGCACTGTAGCCTAGCAGTAACAGAGTCACTCAGTCACCCACTGTAGCCTAGCAATAACAGAGTCAGTCAGTCACCCACTGTAGCCTAGCAGTAACAGTCACTCAGTCACCCACTGTAGCCTAGCAATAACAGAGTCAGTCAGTCACCCACTGTAGCCTAGTAGTAACAGAGTCAGTCACACACTGTAGCCTAGCAGTAACAGAGTCAGTCACCCACTGTAGCCTAGCAGTAACAGTAACTCAGTCACCCACTGTAGCCTAGCAGTAACAGTCAGTCAGTCACCCACTGTAGCCTAGCAGTAACAGAGTCAGTCAGTCACCCACTGTAGCCTAGCAGTAACATAGTCAGTCAGTCACCCACTGTAGCCTAGCAGTAACAGTCAGTCACCCACTGTAGCCTAGCAGTAACAGAGTCAGTCAGTCACCCACTGTAGCCTAGCAGTAACAGTCACTCAGTCACCAACTGTAGTCCAACAGTAACAGTCACTCAGTCACCCACTGTAGCCTAGCAGTAACAGAGTCACTCAGTATCCCACTGTAGCCTAGTAGTAACAGAGTCAGTCAGTCACCCACTGTAGCCTAGCAGTAACAGAGTCAGTCAGTCACTCCACTCTAGCCTAGCAGTAACAGAGTCAGTCAGTCACTCCACTCTAGCCTAGCAGTAACAGAGTCAGTCACCCACTGTAGCCTAGTAGTAACAGAGTCACTCAGTCACCCACTGTAGCCTAGCAGTAACAGAGTCAGTCAGTCACCCACTGAAGCCTAGTAGTAACAGAGTCACTCAGTCACCCACTGTAGCCTAGCAGTAACAGAGTCAGTCAGTCATCCACTGTAGACTAGCATTAACAGTCACTCAGTCATCCAATGTAGCCTACTATTAACTGAGTCAGTCACCCACTGTAGCCTAGCAGTAACAGAGTCAGTCAGTCACCCACTGTAGCCTAGCAGTAACAGAGTCAGTCAGTCACCCACTGTAGCCTAGCAGTAACAGAGTCAGTCAGTCACCCACTCTAGCCTAGCAGTAACAGAGTCAGTCACCCACTATAGCCTAGCAGTAACAGAATCAGTCAGTCACCCACTGTAGCCTAGTAGTAACAGAGTCACTCAGTCATCCACTGTAGCCTAGCAGTAACAGAGTCAGTCAGTCACCCACTGTAGCCTAGCAGTAACAGAGTCAGTCAGTCATCCACTGTAGACTAGCATTAACAGTCACTCAGTCATCCAATGTAGCCTACTATTAACTGAGTCAGTCACCCACTGTAGCCTAGCAGTAACAGAGTCAGTCACCCAATGTAGCCTTGCAGTAACAGAGTCAGTCAGTCACCCACTGAAGCCTAGCAGTAACAGAGTCAGTCAGTCACCCACTGTAGCCTAGTAGTAACAGAATCAATAAGTCACCCACTGTACCCTAGCAGTAACAGTCAGTCAGTCACCCACTGTAGCCTAGCAGTAACAGTCAGTCACCCACTGTAGCCTAGCAGTAACAGAGTCAGTCAGTCACCCACTCTAGCCTAGCAGTAACAGAGTCAGTCAGTCACCCACTCTAGCCTAGCAGTAACAGAGTCACTCAGTCACCCACTGTAGCCTAGTAGTAACAGAGTCAGTCAGTCACCCACTGTAGCCTAGCAGTAACAGAGTCAGTCAGTCACCCACTGTAGCCTAGCAGTAACAGAATCAGTCAGTCACCCACTGTAGCCTAGCAGTAACAGAGTCACTCAGTCACCCACTGTAGCCTAGCAGTAACAGAGTCACTCAGTCACCCACTGTAGCCTAGCAGTAACAGAGTCAGTCAGTCACCCACTGTAGCCTAGCAGTAACAGTCACTCAGTCACCCACTGTAGCCTAGTAGTAACAGAGTCAGTCACCCACTGTAGCCTAGCAGTAACAGTAACTCAGTCACCCACTGTAGCCTGGTATTAACATAGTCAGTCACCCACTGTATCCTAACAGTAATAGAGTCAGTCAATCACCCACTGTAGCCTAGTAGTAACAGAATCAATAAGTCACCACTGTAGCCTAGCATTAACAGAGTCAGTCAGTCACCCACTGTAGCCCAGCAGTAACAGAGTCAGTCAGTCACTGTAGCCTAGCAGTAACAGAGTCAGTCACCCACTGTAGCCTAGCAGTAACAGAGTCAGTCAGTCACCCACTGTAGCCTAGCAGTAACAGTCACTCAGTCACCCACTGTAGCCCAACAGTAACAGTCACTCAGTCACCCACTGTAGCCTAGTAGTAACATAGTCAGTCAGTCATCCACTGTAGCCTAGCAGTAACAGTCACTCAGTCACCCACTGTAGCCTAGCAGTAACAGTCACTCAGTCACCCACTGTAGCCTAGCAGAAACAGAGTCACTCAGTCACCCACTGTAGCCTAGCAGTAACAGAGTCAGTCAGTCATCCACTGTAGCCTAGCAGTAACAGTCACTCAGTCACCCACTGTAGCCTAGTAGTAACAGAGTCAGTCACCCACTGTAGCCTAGCAGTAACAGAGTCAGTCACCCACTGTAGCCTAGCAGTAACAGAGTCAGTCACACACTGTAGCCTAGCAGTAACAGAGTCAGTCACCCACTGTAGCCTAGCAGTAACAGTAACTCAGTCACCCACTGTAGCCTAGCAGTAACAGTCAGTCAGTCACCCACTGTAGCCTAGCAGTAACAGAGTCAGTCAGTCACCCACTGTAGCCTAGCAGTAACAGTCACTCAGTCACCAACTGTAGCCCAACAGTAACAGTCACTCAGTCACCCACTGTAGCCTAGCAGTAACAGTCACTCAGTATCCCACTGTAGCCTAGCAGTAACAGAGACAGTCACCCACTGTCGCCTAGCAGTAACAGAGTCAGTCAGTCACTCCACTCTAGCCTAGCAGTAACAGAGTCAGTCAGTCACCCACTGTAGCCTAGCAGTAACAGAATCAGTCAGTCACCCACTGTAGCCTAGCAGTAACAGAGTCACTCAGTCACCCACTGTAGCCTAGTAGTAACAGAGTCAGTCAGTCACCCACTGTAGCCTAGCAGTAACAGAGTCAGTCAGTCACCCACTGTAGCCTAGCAGTAACAGAATCAGTCAGTCACCCACTGTAGCCTAGCAGTAACAGAGTCACTCAGTCACCCACTGTAGCCTAGCAGTAACAGAGTCAGTCAGTCACCCACTGTAGCCTAGCAGTAACAGTCAATCAGTCACCCACTGTAGCCTAGTAGTAACAGAGTCAGTCACCCACTGTAGCCTAGTAGTAACAGAGTCAGTCACCCACTGCATCCTAACAGTAATAGAGTCAGTCACCCACTGAAGCCTAGCAGTAACAGTCACTCAGGCACCCACTGAAGCCTAGTAGTAACAGAGTCAGTCACACACTGTAGCCTAGCAGTAACAGAGTCAGTCACCCACTGTAGCCTAGCAGTAACAGTAACTCAGTCACCCACTGTAGCCTAGCAGTAACAGTCAGTCAGTCACCCACTGTAGCCTAGCAGTAACAGTCAGTCAGTCACCCACTGTAGCCTAGCAGTAACAGAGTCAGTCAGTCACCCACTGTAGCCTAGCAGTAACAGTCAGTCACCCACTGTAGCCTAGCAGTAACAGAGTCAGTCAGTCACCCACTGTAGCCTAGCAGTAACAGAGTCAGTCAGTCACCCACTGTAGCCTAGCAGTAACAGAGTCAGTCAGTCACCCACTGTAGCCTAGTAGTAACAGAGTCAGTCAGTCACTCCACTCTAGCCTAGCAGTAACAGAGTCAGTCACTCCACTCTAGCCTAGCAGTAACATAGTCACTCAGTCACCCACTGTAGCCTAGTAGTAACAGAGTCACTCAGTCACCCACTGTAGCCTAGCAGTAACAGAGTCAGTCAGTCACCCACTGTAGCCTAGCAGTAACAGAGTCAGTCACCCACTGTAGCCTAGCAGTAACAGAGTCAGTCAGTCACCCACTGTAGCCTAGCAGTAACAGAGTCACTCAGTATCCCACTATAGCCTAGCAGTAACAGAGACAGTCACCCACTGTAGCCTAGCAGTAACAGAGTCAGTCAGTCACCCACTCTAACCTAGCAGTAACAGAGTCACTCAGTCACCCCCTGTAGCCTAGCAGTAACAGAGTCAGTCAGTCACCCACTGTAGCCTAGCAGTAACAGAGTCAGTCAGTCACCCACTCTAGCCTAGCAGTAACAGAGTCAGTCAGTCACCCACTATAGCCTAGCAGTAACAGAATCAGTCAGTCACCCACTGTAGCCTAGTAGTAACAGAGTCACTCAGTCACCCACTGTAGCCTAGCAGTAACAGAGTCAGTCAGTCACCCACTGTAGCCTAGCAGTAACAGAGTCAGTCAGTCATCCACTGTAGACTAGCATTAACAGTCACTCAGTCATCCAATGTAGCCTACTATTAACTGAGTCAGTCACCCACTGTAGCCTAGCAGTAACAGAGTCAGTCACCCACTGTAGCCTTGCAGTAACAGAGTCAGTCAGTCACCCACTGTAGCCTAGCAGTAACAGAGTCAGTCAGTCACCCACTGTAGCCTAGTAGTAACAGAATCAATAAGTCACCCACTGTACCCTAGCAGTAACAGTCAGTCAGTCACCCACTGTAGCCTAGCAGTAACAGAGTCAGTCAGTCACCCACTGTAGCCTAGCAGTAACAGAGTCAGTCAGTCACCCACTGTAGCCTAGCAGTAACAGTCAGTCACCCACTGTAGCCTAGCAGTAACAGAGTCAGTCAGTCACCCACTCTAGCCTAGCAGTAACAGAGTCAGTCAGTCACCCACTCTAGCCTAGCAGTAACAGAGTCAGTCAGTCACCCACTCTAGCCTAGCAGTAACAGAGTCAGTCAGTCACCCACTGTAGCCTAGCAGTAACAGAGTCAGTCAGTCACCTACTCTAGCCTAGCAGTAACAGAGTCAGTCACCCACTATAGCCTAGCAGTAACAGAATCAGTCAGTCACCCACTGTAGCCTAGCAGTAACAGAGTCACTCAGTCACCCACTGTAGCCTAGCAGTAACAGAGTCAGTCAGTCACCCACTGTAGCCTAGCAGTAACAGTCACTCAGTCACCCACTGTAGCCTAGTAGTAACAGAGTCAGTCACCCACTGTAGCCTAGTAGTAACAGAGTCAGTCACACACTGTAGCCTAGCAGTAACAGAGTCAGTCACCCACTGGAGCCTAGCAGTAACAGTAACTCAGTCACCCACTGTAGCCTGGTATTAACATAGTCAGTCACCCACTGTATCCTAACAGTAATAGAGTCAGTCACCCACTGAAGCCTAGCAGTAACAGTCACTCAGGCACCCACTGAAGCCTAGTAGTAACAGAGTCAGTCACCCACTGTAGCCTAGCGGTAACAGAATCAGTGAGTCACCCACTGTAGCCTAGTAGTAACAGTCAGTCAGTCACCCACTGTAGCCTAGCAGTAACAGAGTCAGTCACCATTTGTAGCCTCGCAGTATTAGTCACTCAGTCACCCACTGTAGGCTAGTAGTAAGAGTCAGTCACCCACTGTAGCCTAGTAGTAACAGAGTCAGTCACCCACTGTAGCCTAGCAGTAACAGAGTCAGTCAGTCACCCACTGTAGCCTAGTAGTAACAGAATCAATAAGTCACCCACTGTAGCCTAGCATTAACAGAGTCAGTCAGTCACCCACTGTAGCCCAGCAGTAACAGAGTCAGTCAGTCACCCACTGTAGCCTAGCAGTAACAGAGTCAGTCACCCACTGTAGCCTAGCAGTAACAGAGTCAGTCAGTCACCCACTGTAGCCTAGCAGTAACAGTCACTCAGTCACCCACTGTAGCCCAACAGTAACAGTCACTCAGTCACCCACTGTAGCCTAGTAGTAACAGTCAGTCACCCACTGTAGCCTAGCAGTAATAGTCACTCAGTCACCCACTGTAGCCTAGCAGTAACAGAGTCAGTCAGCCACCCACTGTAGCCTAGCAGTAACAGTCAGTCACCCACTGTAGCCTAGCAGAAACAGAGTCAGTCACCCACAGTAGCCTAGCAGTAACAGAGTCAGTCACCCAATGTAGCCTCGCAGTAACAGTCACTCAGTCACCCACTGTAGCCTAGTAGTAACAGAGTCAGTCACCCACTGTAACCTAGCAGTAACAGTCAGTCAGTCACCCACTGTAGCCTAGCAGTAACAGAGTCAGTCAGTCACCCACTGTAGCCTAGCAGTAACAGAGTCAGTCAGTCACCCACTGTAGCCTAGCAGTAACAGAGTCAGTCAGTCACCCACTCTAGCCTAGCAGTAACAGAGTCAGTCACCCACTATAGCCTAGCAGTAACAGAATCAGTCAGTCACCCACTGTAGCCTAGCAGTAACAGAGTCACTCAGCCACCCACTGTAGCCTAGCAGTAACAGAGTCACTCAGTCATCCACTGTAGCCTAGCAGTAACAGAGTCAGTCAGTCACCCACTGTAGCCTAGTAGTAACAGAGTCACTCAGTCACCCACTGTAGCCTAGTAGTAACAGAGTCACTCAGTCACCCACTGTAGCCTAGCAGTAACAGTCACTGAGTCACCCACTGTAGCCTAGTATTAACAGAGTCAGTCACCCACTGTAGCCTAGCAGTAACAGTCAGTCAGTCACCCACTGTAGCCTAGTAGTAACAGAGTCAGTCAGTCACCCACTCTAGCCTAGCAGTAACAGAGTCAGTCACCCACTATAGCCTAGCAGTAACAGAATCAGTTAGTCAACCACTGTAGCCTAGCAGTAACAGTCACTCAGCCACCCACTGTAGCCTAGCAGTAACAGAGTCACTCAGTCATCCACTGTAGCCTAGCAGTAACAGAGTCAGTCAGTCACCCACTGTAGCCTAGTAGTAACAGAGTCAGTCAGTCACCCACTGTAGCCTAGCAGTAACAGAGTCAGTCAGTCACCCACTGTAGCGTAGCAGTAACAGTCACTGAGTCACCCACTGTAGCCTAGTATTAACAGAGTCACTCAGGCACCCACTGAAGCCTAGCAGTAACAGAGTCAGTCACCCACTGTAGCCTAGCGGTAACAGAATCAGTGAGTCACCCACTGTAGCCTAGTAGTAACAGAGTCAGTCAGTCACCCACTGTAGCCTAGCAGTAACAGAGTCAGTCACCATTTGTAGCCTCGCAGTATTAGTCACTCAGTCACCCACTGTAGGCTAGTAGTAAGAGTCAGTCACCCACTGTAGCCTAGTAGTAACAGAGTCAGTCACCCACTGTAGCCTAGCAGTAACAGAGTCAGTCAGTCACCCACTGTAGCCTAGTAGTAACAGAATCAATAAGTCACCCACTGTAGCCTAGCATTAACAGAGTCAGTCAGTCACCCACTGTAGCCCAGCAGTAACAGAGTCAGTCAGTCACCCACTGTAGCCTAGCAGTAACAGAGTCAGTCACCCACTGTAGCCTAGCAGTAACAGAGTCAGTCAGTCACCCACTGTAGCCTAGCAGTAACAGTCACTCAGTCACCCACTGTAGCCCAACAGTAACAGTCACTCAGTCACCCACTGTAGCCTAGTAGTAACAGTCAGTCACCCACTGTAGCCTAGCAGTAATAGTCACTCAGTCACCCACTGTAGCCTAGCAGTAACAGAGTCTGTCAGCCACCCACTGTAGCCTAGCAGTAACAGAGTCAGTCAGTCACCCACTCTAGCCTAGCAGAAACAGAGTCAGTCACCCACAGTAGCCTAGCAGTAACAGAGTCAGTCACCCAATGTAGCCTCGCAGTAACAGTCACTCAGTCACCCACTGTAGCCTCGCAGTAACAGAGTCAGTCACCCACTGTACCCTAGCAGTAACAGTCAGTCAGACACCCACTGTACCCTAGCAGTAACAGAGTCAGTCAGTCACCCACTGTAGCCTAGCAGTAACAGAGTCAGTCAGTCACCCACTCTAGCCTAGCAGTAACAGAGTCAGTCACCCACTCTAGCCTAGCAGTAACAGAATCAGTCAGTCACCCACTGTAGCCTAGCAGTAACAGAGTCACTCAGCCACCCACTGTAGCCTAGCAGTAACAGAGTCACTCAGTCATCCACTGTAGCCTAGCAGTAACAGTCAGTCAGTCACCCACTGTAGCCTAGTAGTAACAGAGTCACTCAGTCACCCACTGTAGCCTAGCAGTAACAGAGTCAGTCAGTCACCCACTGTAGCCTAGCAGTAACAGTCACTGAGTCACCCACTGTAGCCTAGTATTAACAGAGTCAGTCACCCACTGTAGCCTAGCAGTAACAGAGTCAGTCAGTCACCCACTGTAGCCTAGCAGTAACAGTCACTCAGTCACCCACTGTAGCCTAGCAGTAACAGAGTCACTCAGTCATCCACTGTAGCCTAGCAGTAACAGAGTCAGTCAGTCACCCACTGTAGCCTAGTAGTAACAGAGTCAGTCAGTCACCCACTATAGCCTAGCAGTAACAGAGACTGTCACCCACTGTAGCCTAGCAGTAACAGAGTCAGTCAGTCACCCACTCTAGCCTAGCAGTAACAGAGTCACTCAGTCACCCACTGTAGCCTAGTAGTAACAGAGTCAGTCAGTCACCCACTGTAGCCTAGCAGTAACAGAGTCAGTCAGTCACCCACTGTAGCCTAGCTGTAACAGAGTCAGTCAGTCACCCACTCTAGCCTAGCAGTAACAGAATCAGTCAGTCACCCACTGTAGCCTAGCAGTAACAGAGTCACTCAGTCACCCACTGTAGCCTAGCAGTAACAGAGTCAGTCAGTCACCCACTGTAGCCTAGCAGTAACAGTCACTCAGTCACCCACTGTAGTCTAGTAGTAACAGAGTCAGTCACCCACTGTAGCCTAGTAGTAACAGAGTCAGTCACACACTGTAGCCTGGCAGTAACAGAGTCAGTCACCCACTGTAGCCTAGCAGTAACAGTAACTCAGTCACCCACTGTAGCCTGGTATTAACAGAGTCAGTCACCCACTGTAGCCTAGCAGTAACAGAGTCAGTCAGTCACCCACTGTAGCCTAGCAGTAACAGAGTCAGTCACCCAATGTAGCCTCGCAGTATTAGTCACTCAGTCACCCACTGTAGGCTAGTAGTAAGAGTCAGTCACCCACTGTAGCCTAGTAGTAACAGAGTCAGTCACCCACTGTAGCCTAGCAGTAACAGAGTCAATAAGTCACCCACTGTAGCCTAGCATTAACAGAGTCAGTCAGTCACCCACTGTAGCCCAGCAGTAACAGAGTCAGTCAGTCACCCACTGTAGCCTAGCAGTAACAGAGTCAGTCACCCACTGTAGCCTAGCAGTAACAGAGTCAGTCACCCAATGTAGCCCAACAGTAACAGTCACTCAGTCACCCACTGTAGCCTAGTAGTAACAGTCAGTCACCCACTGTAGCCTAGCAGTAATAGTCACTCAGTCACCCACTGTAGCCTAGCAGTAACAGAGTCAGTCAGCCACCCACTGTTTCCTGGCAGTAACAGAGTCAGTCACCCACTGTAGCCTAGCAGAAACAGAGTCAGTCACCCACTGTAGCCTAGCAGTAACAGAGTCAGTCACCCAATGTAGCCTCGCAGTAACAGTCACTCAGTCACCCACTGTAGCCTAGTAGTAACAGAGTCAGTCACCCACTGTACCCTAGCAGTAACAGTCAGTTGTCAGTCACCCACTGTAGCCTAGCAGTAACAGAGTCAGTCAGTCACCCACTGTAGCCTAGCAGTAACAGAGTCAGTCACCCACTGTAGCCTAGCAGTAACAGTAACTCAGTCACCCACTGTAGCCTAGCAGTAACAGTAACTCAGTCACCCACTGTAGCCTGGTATTAACAGAGTCAGTCACCCACTGTAGCCTAGCAGTAACAGTAACTCAGTCACCCACTGTAGCCTAGCAGTAACAGTAACTCAGTCACCCACTGTAGCCTGGTATTAACAGAGTCAGTCACCCACTGTAGCCTAGCAGTAACAGAGTCAGTCAGTCACCCAATGTAGCCTCGCAGTATTAGTCACTCAGTCACCCACTGTAGGCTAGTAGTAAGAGTCAGTCACCCACTGTAGCCTAGTAGTAACAGAGTCAGTCACCCACTGTAGCCTAGCAGTAACAGAGTCAGTCAGTCACCCACTGTAGCCTAGTAGTAACAGAATCAATAAGTCACCCACTGTAGCCTAGCATTAACAGAGTCAGTCAGTCACCCACTGTAGCCCAGCAGTAACAGAGTCAGTCAGTTACCCACTGTAGCCTAGCAGTAACAGAGTCAGTCACCCACTGTAGCCTAGCAGTAACAGTCACTCAGTCACCCACTGTAGCCCAACAGTAACAGTCACTCAGTCACCCACTGTAGCCTAGTAGTAACAGTCAGTCACCCACTGTAGCCTAGCAGTAATAGTCACTCAGTCACCCACTGTAGCCTAGCAGTAACAGTCAGTCAGCCACCCACTGTTTCCTGGCAGTAACAGAGTCAGTCACCCACTGTAGCCTAGCAGAAACAGAGTCAGTCACCCACTGTAGCCTAGCAGTAACAGAGTCAGTCACCCAATGTAGCCTCGCAGTAACAGTCACTCAGTCACCCACTGTAGCCTAGTAGTAACAGAGTCAGTCACCCACTGTACCCTAGCAGTAACAGTCAGTTGTCAGTCACCCACTGTAGCCTAGCAGTAACAGAGTCAGTCAGTCACCCACTGTAGCCTAGCAGTAACAGAGTCAGTCACCCACTGTAGCCTAGCAGTAACAGAGTCACTCAGTCACCCACTGTAGCCTAGCAGTAACAGAGTCAGTCACCCACTGTAGCCTAGCAGTAACAGAGTCACTCAGTCACCCACTGTAGCCTAGCAGTAACAGAGTCAGTCAGCCACCCACTGTTTCCTGGCAGTAACAGAGTCAGCCACCCACTGTTTCCTAGCAGAAACAGAGTCAGTCACCCACTGTAGCCTAGTAGTAACAGAGTCAGTCACCCACTGTACCCTAGCAGTAACAGTCAGTTGTCAGTCACCCACTGTAGCCTAGCAGTAACAGAGTCAGTCAGTCACCCACTGTAGCCTAGCAGTAACAGAGTCAGTCACCCACTGTAGCCTAGCAGTAACAGAGTCACTCAGTCACCCACTGTAGCCCAACAGTAACAGTCTCTCAGTCACCCACTGTAGCCTAGCAGTAACAGAGTCACTCAGTATCCCACTATAGCCTAGCAGTAACAGAGACAGTCACCCACTCTAGCCTAGCAGTAACAGAGTCACTCAGTCACCCACTGTAGCCTAGTAGTAACAGAGTCAGTTAGTCACCCACTGTAGCCTAGCAGTAACAGAGTCAGTCAGTCACCCACTCTAGCCTAGCAGTAACAGAGTCAGTCACCCACTATAGCCTAGCAGTAACAGAATCAGTCAGTCACCCACTGTAGCCTAGCAGTAACAGAGTCACTCAGTCACCCACTGTAGCCTAGCAGTAACAGAGTCACTCAGTCATCCACTGTAGCCTAGCAGTAACAGAGTCACTCAGTCACCCACTGTAGCCTAGCAGTAACAGAGTCAGTCAGTCACCCACTGTAGCCTAGCAGTAACAGTCACTCAGTCACCCACTGTAGCCTAGTATTAACAGAGTCAGTCACCCACTGTAGCCTAGCAGTAACAGAGTCAGTCAGTCACCCACTGTAGCCTAGCAGTAACAGTCAGTCAGTCACCCACTGTAGCCTAGCAGTAACAGTCAGTCAGTCACCCACTGTAGCCTAGCAGTAACAGAGTCAGTCACCCACTGTAGCCTAGCAGTAACAGTAACTCAGTCACCCACTGTAGCCTGGTATTAACATAGTCAGTCACCCACTGTATCCTAGCAGTAATAGAGTCAGTCACCCACTGAAGCCTAGCAGAAACAGTCACTCAGGCACCCACTGAAGCCTAGTAGTAACAGAGTCAGTCACCCACTGTAGCCTAGCGGTAACAGAATCAGTGAGTCACCCACTGTAGCCTAGCAGTAACAGAGTCAGTCAGTCACCTACTGTAGCCTAGCAGTAACAGAGTCAGTCACCCAATGTAGCCTCGCAGTATTAGTCACTCAGTCACCCACTGTAGGCTAGTAGTAAGAGTCAGTCACCCACTGTAGCCTAGCAGTAACAGAGTCAGTCAGTCACCCACTGTAGCCTAGTAGTAACAGAATCAATAAGTCACCCACTGTAGCCTAGCATTAACAGAGTCAGTCAGTCACCCACTGTAGCCCAGCAGTAACAGAGTCAGTCAGTCACCCACTGTAGCCTAGCAGTAACAGAGTCAGTCAGTCACCCACTGTAGCCTAGCAGTAACAGAGTCAGTCAGTCACCCACTGTAGCCTAGCAGTAACAGTCACTCAGTCACCCACTGTAGCCCAACAGTAACAGTCACTCAGTCACCCACTGTAGCCTAGTAGTAACAGTCAGTCACCCACTGTAGCCTAGCAGTAATAGTCACTCAGTCACCCACTGTAGCCTAGCAGTAACAGAGTCAGTCACCCAATGTAGCCTCGCAGTAACAGTCACTCAGTCACCCACTGTAGCCTAGCAGTAACAGAGTCACTCAGTCACCCACTGTAGCCTAGCAGTAACAGTCACTCAGTCACCCACTGTAGCCCAACAGTAACAGTCACTCAGTCACCCACTGTAGCCCAGCAGTAACAGAGTCACTCAGTATCCCACTGTAGCCTAGTAGTAACAGAGTCAGTCAGTCACCCACTGTAGCCTAGCAGTAACAGAGACAGTCACCCACTGTAGCCTATCAGTAACAGAGTCAGTCAGTCACCCACTCTAGCCTAGCAGTAACAGAGTCACTCAGTCACCCACTGTAGCCTAGTAGTAACAGAGTCAGTCAGTCACCCACTGTAGCCTAGCAGTAACAGAGTCAGTCAGTCACCCACTCTAGCCTAGCAGTAACAGAGTCAGTCACCCACTATAGCCTAGCAGTAACAGAATCAGTCAGTCACCCACTGTAGCCTAGCAGTAACAGAGTCACTCAGTCACCCACTGTAGCCTAGCAGTAACAGAGTCACTCAGTCATCCACTGTAGCCTAGCAGTAACAGAGTCAGTCAGTCACCCACTGTAGCCTAGTAGTAACAGAGTCACTCAGTCACCCACTGTAGCCTAGCAGTAACAGAGTCACTCAGTCACCCACTGTAGCCTAGCAGTAACAGTCACTCAGTCACCCACTGTAGCCTAGCAGTAACAGAGTCAGTCACCCACTGTAGCCTTGTAGTAACAGAGTCAGTCACCCACTGTAGCCTAGCAGAAACAGAGTCAGTCAGTCACCCACTGTAGCCTAGCAGTAACAGAGTCAGTCAGTCACCCACTGTAGCCATGCAGTAACAGTCAGTCACCCACTGTAGCCTAGCAGTAACAGTCAGTCACCCAGTGTAGCCTAGCAGTAACAGAGTCAGTCAGTCACCCACTGTAGCCTAGCAGTAACAGTCAGTCAGTCATCCACTGTAGACTAGCATTAACAGTCACTCAGTCATCCAATGTAGCCTACTATTAACTGAGTCAGTCACCCACTGTAGCCTAGCAGTAACAGAGTCAGTCACCCACTGTAGCCTAGCAGTAACAGAGTCAGTCAGTCACCCACTGTAGCCTAGCAGTAACAGTGTCACTCAGTCACCCACTGTAGCCTAGCAGTAACAGAGTCACTCAGTCACCCACTGTAGCCTAGCAGTAACAGAGTCACTCAGTCATCCACCGTAGCCTAGCAGTAACAGAGTCAGTCAGTCACACACTGTAGCCTAGCAGTAACAGAGTCACTCAGTCACCCACTGTAGCCTAGCAGTAACAGAGTCACTCAGTCACCCACTGTAGCCTAGCAGTAACAGAGTCACTCAGTCACCCACTGTAGCCTAGCAGTAACAGAGTCAGTCAGTCACCCACTGTAGCCTAGCAGTAACAGAGTATGTCAGTCACCCACTGTAGACTAGCATTAACAGTCACTCAGTCATCCAATGTAGCCTACTATTAACTGAGTCAGTCACCCACTGTAGCCTAGCAGTAACAGAGTCAGTCACCCACTGTAGCCTAGAAGTAACAGAGTCAGTCAGTCACCCATTGTAGCCTAGCAGTAACAGTGTCACTCAGTCACCCACTGTAGCCTAGCAGTAACAGAGTCACTCAGTCACCCACTGTAGCCTAGCAGTAACAGAGTCACTCAGTATCCCACTATAGCCTAGCAGTAACAGAGTCAGTCAGTCACCCACTCTAGCCTAGCAGTAACAGATTCACTCAGTCACCCACTGTAGCCTAGTAGTAACAGAGTCAGTCAGTCACCCACTGTAGCCTAGCAGTAACAGAGTCAGTCACCCACTGTAGCCTAGCAGTAACAGAGTCAGTCAGTCACCCACTGTAGCCTAGCAGTAACAGTGTCACTCAGTCACCCACTGTAGCCTAGCAGTAACAGAGTCAGTCAGTCACCCACTCTAGCCTAGCAGTAACAGAGTCAGTGACCCACTATAGCCTAGCAGTAACAGAATCAGTCAGTCACCCACTGTAGCCTAGCAGTAACAGAGTCACTCAGTCATCCACCGTAGCCTAGCAGTAACAGAGTCAGTCAGTCACACACTGTAGCCTAGTAGTAACAGAGTCACTCAGTCACCCACTGTAGCCTAGCAGTAACAGAGTCAGTCAGTCACCCACTGTAGCCTAGCAGTAACAGAGTCAGTCAGTCATCCACTGTAGACTAGCATTAACAGTCACTCAGTCATCCAATGTAGCCTACTATTAACTGAGTCAGTCACCCACTGTAGCCTAGCAGTAACAGAGTCAGTCACCCACTGTAGCCTAGCAGTAACAGAGTCAGTCAGTCACCCACTGTAGCCTAGCAGTAACAGTGTCACTCAGTCACCCACTGTAGCCTAGCAGTAACAGAGTCAGTCAGTCACCCACTCTAGCCTAGCAGTAACAGAGTCAGTGACCCACTATAGCCTAGCAGTAACAGAATCAGTCAGTCACCCACTGTAGCCTAGCAGTAACAGAGTCACTCAGTCACCCACTGTAGCCTAGCAGTAACAGAGTCACTCAGTCATCCACTGTAGCCTAGCAGTAACAGAGTCACTCAGTCACCCACTGTAGCCTAGCAGTAACAGAGTCACTCAGTCATCCACTGTAGCCTAGCAGTAACAGAGTCAGTCAGTCACCCACTGTAGCCTAGCAGTAACAGTCACTCAGTCATCCAATGTAGCCTACTATTAACTGAGTCAGTCACCCACTGTAGCCTAGCAGTAACAGAGTCAGTCACCCACTGTAGCCTAGCAGTAACAGAGTCAGTCACCCACCCACTGTAGCCTAGCAGTAACAGAGTCAGTCAGTCACCCACTCTAGCCTAGCAGTAACAGTCACTCAGTCACCCACTGTAGCCTAGCAGTAACAGAGTCAGTCACCCACTGTAGCCTAGTAGTAAAAGAGTCAGTCACCCACTGTAGCCTTGTAGTAACAGAGTCAGTCAACCACTGTAGCCTAGTAGTAACAGAGTCAGTCACCCACTGTAGCCTAGCAGTAACAGAGTCAGTCAGTCACCCACTGTAGCCTAGCAGTAACAGTGTCACTCAGTCACCCACTGTAGCCTAGCAGTAACAGAGTCAGTCACCCACTGTAGCCTAGCAGTAACAGAGTCAGTCAACAACTGTAGCCTAGTAGTAACAGAGTCAGTCAGTCACCCACTGTAGCCTAGCAGTAACAGAGTCAGTCAGTCACCCACTGTAGCCATGCAGTAACAGTCAGTCACCCACTGTAGCCTAGCAGTAAACGAGTCAGTCAGTCACCCACTGTAGCCTAGCAGTAACAGTCACTCAGTCACCCACTGTAGCCTAGCAGTAACAGAGTCAGTCACCCACTGTAGCCTAGTAGTAACAGTCAGTCACCCACTGTAGCCTAGCAGTAATAGTCACTCAGTCACCCACTGTAGCATAGCAGTAACAGAGTCAGTCAGCCACCCATTGTAGCCTAGCAGTAACAGAGTCAGACACCCACTGTAGCCTAGCAGTAACAGAGTCAGTCATCCAATGTAGCCTCGCAGTAACAGTAACTCAGTCACCCACTGTAGCCTAGTAGTAACAGAGTCAGTCACCCACTGTAGCCTAGTAGTAACAGAGTCACTCAGTATCCCACTATAGCCTAGCAGTAACAGAGACAGTCACCCACTGTAGCCTATCAGTAACAGAGTCAGTCAGTCACCCACTCTAGCCTAGCAGTAACAGAGTCACTCAGTCACCCACTGTAGCCTAGTAGTAACAGAGTCAGTCAGTCACCCACTGTAGCCTAGCAGTAACAGAGTCAGTCAGTCACCCACTCTAGCCTAGCAGTAACAGAGTCAGTCAGCCACCCATTGTAGCCTAGCAGTAACAGAGTCAGACACCCACTGTAGCCTAGCAGTAACAGAGTCAGTCATCCAATGTAGCCTCGCAGTAACAGTAACTCAGTCACCCACTGTAGCCTAGTAGTAAGAGTCACTCAGTATCCCACTATAGCCTAGCAGTAACAGAGACAGTCACCCACTGTAGCCTATCAGTAACAGAGTCAGTCAGTCACCCACTCTAGCCTAGCAGTAAGAGTCACTCAGTCACCCACTGTAGCCTAGTAGTAACAGAGTCAGTCAGTCACCCACTGTAGCCTAGCAGTAACAGAGTCAGTCAGTCACCCACTCTAGCCTAGCAGTAACAGAGTCAGTCACCCACTATAGCCTAGCAGTAACAGAATCAGTCAGTCACCCACTGTAGCCTAGCAGTAACAGAGTCACTCAGTCATCCACTGTAGCCTAGCAGTAACAGAGTCAGTCAGTCATCTCTGTAGCCTAGTAGTAACAGAGTCACTCAGTCACCCACTGTAGCCTAGCAGTAACAGAGTCAGTCAGTCACCCACTGTAGCCTAGCAGTAACAGTCACTCAGTCACCCACTGTAGCCTAGTCTTAACAGAGTCAGTCACCCACTGTAGCCTAGCAGTAACAGAGTCAGTCAGTCACCCACTGTAGCCTAGCAGTAACAGTCACTCAGTCACCCACTGTAGCCTAGCAGTAACAGAGTCAGTCACCCACTGTAGCCTTGTAGTAACAGAGTCAGTCACCCACTGTAGCCTAGCAGTAACAGAGTCAGTCAGTCACCCACTGTAGCCTAGCAGTAACAGAGTCAGTCACCCACTGTAGCCTAGCAGTAACAGTAACTCAGTCACCCACTGTAGCCTGGTATTAACATAGTCAGTCACCCACTGTATCCTAGCAGTAATAGAGTCAGTCACCCACTGAAGCCTAGCAGAAACAGTCACTCAGGCACCCACTGAAGCCTAGTAGTAACAGAGTCAGTCACCCACTGTAGCCTAGTGGTAACAGAATCAGTGAGTCACCCACTGTAGCCTAGCAGTAACAGAGTCAGTCAGTCACCCACTGTAGCCTAGCAGTAACAGAGTCAGTCACCCAATGTAGCCTCGCAGTATTAGTCACTCAGTCACCCACTGTAGGCTAGTAGTAAGAGTCAGTCACCCACTGTAGCCTAGTAGTAACAGAGTCAGTCACCCACTGTAGCCTAGCAGTAACAGAGTCGGTCAGTCACCCACTGTAGCCTAGTAGTAACAGAATCAATAAGTCACCCACTGTATCCTAGCATTAACAGAGTCAGTCAGTCACCCACTGTAGCCCAGCAGTAACAGAGTCAGTCAGTCACCCACTGTAGCCTAGCAGTAACAGAGTCAGTCACCCACTGTAGCCTAGCAGTAACAGAGTCAGTCAGTCACCCACTGTAGCCTAGCAGTAACAGTCAGTCAGTCACCCACTGTAGCCCAACAGTAACAGTCACTCAGTCACCCACTGTAGCCTAGTAGTAACAGAGTCAGTCAGCCACCCACTGTAGCCTAGCAGTAACAGAGTCAGTCACCCACTGTAGCCTAGCAGTAACAGTCACTCAGTCACCCACTGTAGCCTAGTAGTAACAGAGTCAGTCACCCACTGTACCCTAGCAGTAACAGTCAGTCGTCAGTCACCCACTGTAGCCTAGCAGTAACAGAGTCAGTCAGTCACCCACTGTAGCCTAGCAGTAACAGAGTCAGTCACCCACTGTAGCCTAGCAGTAACAGAGTCACTCAGTCACCCACTGTAGCCTAGCAGTAACAGTCACTCAGTCACCCACTGTAGCCCAACAGTAACAGTCACTCAGTCACCCACTGTAGCCTAGCAGTAACAGAGTCACTCAGTATCACACTATAGCCTAGCAGTAACAGAGACAGTCACCCACTGTAGCCTATCAGTAACAGAGTCAGTCAGTCACCCACTCTAGCCTAGCAGTAACAGAGTCACTCAGTCACCCACTGTAGCCTAGTAGTAACAGAGTCAGTCAGTCACCCACTGTAGCCTAGCAGTAACAGAGTCAGTCAGTCACCCACTGTAGCCTAGTAGTAACAGAGTCACTCAGTCACCCACTGTAGCCTAGCAGTAACAGAGTCAGTCAGTCACCCACTGTAGCCTAGCAGTAACAGTCACTAAGTCACCCACTGTAGCCTAGTATTAACAGAGTCAGTCACCCACTGTAGCCTAGCAGTAACAGAGTCAGTCAGTCACCCACTGTAGCCTAGCAGTAACAGAGTCAGTCAGTCACCCACTGTAGCCTAGCAGTAACAGAGTCAGTCAGTCACCCACTATAGCCTAGCAGTAACAGAATCAGTCAGTCACCCACTGTAGCCTAGCAGTAACAGAGTCACTCAGTCACCCACTGTAGCCTAGTAGTAACCGAGTCACTCAGTCACCCACTGTAGCCTAGCAGTAACAGAGTCACTCAGTCACCCACTGTAGCCTAGCAGTAACAGAGTCAGTCAGTCACCCACTGTAGACTAGCATTAACAGTCACTCAGTCATCCAATGTAGCCTACTATTAACTGAGTCAGTCACCCACTGTAGCCTAGCAGTAACAGAGTCAGTCACCCACTGTAGCCTAGCAGTAACAGAGTCAGTCAGTCACCCACTGTAGCCTAGCAGTAACAGAGTCAGTCAGTCACCCACTGTAGCCTAGCAGTAACAGTGTCACTCAGTCACCCACTGTAGCCTAGCAGTAACAGAGTCACTCAGTATCCCACTATAGCCTAGCAGTAACAGAGACAGTCACCCACTGTAGACTAGCATTAACAGTCACTCAGTCACCCACTGTAGCCTACTATTAACTGAGTCAGTCACCCACTGTAGCCTAGCAGTAACAGAGTCAGTCACCCACTGTAGCCTAGCAGTAACAGAGTCAGTCACCCACTGTAGCCTAGCAGTAACAGAGTCAGTCAGTCACCCACTGTAGCCTAGCAGTAACAGAGTCAGTCAGTCACCCACTCTAGCCTAGCAGTAACAGTCACTCAGTCACCCACTGTAGCCTAGCAGTAACAGAGTCAGTCACCCACTGTAGCCTTGTAGTAACAGAGTCAGTCAACCACTGTAGCCTAGTAGTAACAGAGTCAGTCACCCACTGTAGCCTAGCAGTAACAGAGTCAGTCAGTCACCCACTGTAGCCTAGCAGTAACAGTGTCACTCAGTCACCCACTGTAGCCTAGCAGTAACAGAGTCAGTCACCCACTGTAGCCTAGCAGTAACAGAGTCAGTCAACAACTGTAGCCTAGTAGTAACAGAGTCAGTCAGTCACCCACTGTAGCCTAGCAGTAACAGAGTCAGTCAGTCACCCACTGTAGCCATGCAGTAACAGTCAGTCACCCACTGTAGCCTAGTTGTAACAGTCAGTCACCCAGTGTAGCCTAGCAGTAACAGAGTCAGTCAGCCACCCATTGTAGCCTAGCAGTAAAAGAGTCAGCCACCCATTGTAGCCTAGCAGTAAAAGAGTCAGCCACCCATTGTAGCCTAGCAGTAAAAGAGTCAGTCATCCGATGTAGCCTCGCAGTAACAGTAACTCAGTCACCCACTGTAGCCTAGTAGTAACAGTCAGTCACCCACTGTAGCCTAGTAGTAACAGAGTCAGTCACCCACTGTAGCCTAGCAGTAACAGAGTCAGTTAGTCACCCACTGTAGCCTAGTAGTAACAGAATCAATAAGTCACCCACTGTAGCCTAGCAGTAACAGAGTCAGTCACCCACTCTAGCCTAGCAGTAACAGTCACTCAGTCACCCACTGTAGCCCAACAGTAACAGTCACTCAGTCACCCACTGTAGCCTAGCAGTAACAGAGTCACTCAGTATCCCACTATAGCCTAGCAGTAACAGAGTCAGACACCCACTGTAGCCTAGCAGTAACAGAGTCAGTCATCCAATGTAGCCTCGCAGTAACAGTAACTCAGTCACCCACTGTAGCCTAGTAGTAACAGTCAGTCACCCACTGTAGCCTAGTAGTAACAGTCAGTCACCCACTGTAGCCTAGCAGTAACAGAGTCAGTCAGTCACCCACTGTAGCCTAGTAGTAACAGAATCAATAAGTCACCCACTGTAGCCTAGCAGTAACAGAGTCAGTCACCCACTGTAGCCTAGCAGTAACAGAGTCAGTCATCCAATGTAGCCTCGCAGTAACAGTAACTCAGTCACCCACTGTAGCCTAGTAGTAACAGTCAGTCACCCACTGTAGCCCAACAGTAACAGTCAGTCAGTCACCCACTGTAGCTTAGCAGTAACAGAGTCAGTCAGTGACCCACTGTAGCCTAGCAGTAACAGTCACTCAGTCACCCACTGTAGCCCAACAGTAACAGTCACTCAGTCACCCACTGTAGCCTAGCAGTAACAGAGTCACTCAGTATCCCACTATAGCCTAGCAGTAACAGTCACTCAGTCACCCACTGTAGCTTAGCAGTAACAGAGTCAGTCAGTCACCCACTGTAGCCTAGCAGTAACAGTCACTCAGTCACCCACTGTAGCCCAACAGTAACAGTCACTCAGTCACCCACTGTAGCCTAGCAGTAACAGAGTCACTCAGTCACCCACTGTAGCCTAGCAGTAACAGAGTCACTCAGTCATCCACTGTAGCCTAGCAGTAACAGAGTCAGTCAGTCACCCACTGTAGCCTAGCAGTAACAGAGTCAGTCATCCACTGTAGACTAGCATTAACAGTCACTCAGTCATCCAATGTAGCCTACTATTAACTGAGTCAGTCACCCACTGTAGCCTTGCAGTAACAGAGTCAGTCAGTCACCCACTGTAGCCTAGCAGTAACAGAGTCAGTCAGTCACCCACTGTAGCCTAGCAGTAACAGAGTCAGTCACCCACTGTAGCCTTGTAGTAACAGAGTCAGTCACCCACTGTAGCCTTGTAGTAACAGAGTCAGTCACCCACTGTAGCCTTGTAGTAACAGAGTCAGTCACCCACTGTAGCCTAGCAGTAACAGAGTCAGTCAGTCACCCACTGTAGCCTAGCAGTAACAGTCACTCACTCACCCACTGTAGCCTAGCAGTAACAGAGTCAGTCACCCACTGTAGCCTAGCAGTAACAGAGTCAGTCACCCACTGTAGCCTAGCAGTAACAGTGTCACTCAGTCACCCACTGTAGCCTAGCAGTAACAGTCAGTTACCCACTGTAGCCTAGCAGTAACAGAGTCAGTCACCAACTGTAGCCTAGTAGTAACAGAGTCAGTCAGTTACCCACTGTAGCCTAGCAGTAACAGAGTCAGTCACCAACTGTAGCCTAGTAGTAACAGAGTCAGTCAGTCACCCACTGTAGCCTAGCAGTAACAGAGTCAGTCAGTCACCCACTGTAGTCATGCTGTAACAGTCAGTCACCCACTGTAGCCTAGCAGTAACAGTCACTCAGTCACCCACTGTAGCCCAACAGTAACAGTCACTCAGTCACCCACTGTAGCCTAGCAGTAACAGAGTCACTCAGTATCCCACTATAGACTAGCAGTAACAGAGACAGTCACCCACTGTAGCCTAGCAGTAACAGAGTCACTCAGTCACCCACTGTAGCCTAGTAGTAACAGAGTCAGTCAGTCACCCACTGTAGCCTAGCAGTAACAGAGTCAGTCAGTCACCCACTCTAGCCTAGCAGTAACAGAGTCAGTCACCCACTATAGCCTAGCAGTAACAGAATCAGTCAGTCACCCACTGTAGCCTAGCAGTAACAGAGTCACTCAGTCACCCACTGTAGCCTAGCAGTAACAGAGTCACTCAGTCACCCACTGTAGCCTAGCAGTAACAGAGTCACTCAGTCATCCACTGTAGCCTAGCAGTAACAGAGTCAGTCAGTCACCAACTGTAGCCTAGCAGTAACAGTCAGTCATCCACTGTAGACTAGCATTAACAGTCACTCAGTCATCCAATGTAGCCTACTATTAACTGAGTCAGTCACCCACTGTAGCCTTGCAGTAACAGAGTCAGTCAGTCACCCACTGTAGCCTAGCAGTAACAGAGTCAGTCAGTCACCCACTCTAGCCTTGCAGTAACAGAGTCAGTCACCCACTGTAGCCTTGTAGTAACAGAGTCAGTCACCCACTGTAGCCTTGTAGTAACAGAGTCAGTCACCCACTGTAGCCTAGTAGTAACAGAGTCAGTCACCCACTGTAGCCTAGCAGTAACAGAGTCAGTCAGTCACCCACTGTAGCCTAGCAGTAACAGAGTCAGTCAGTCACCCACTGTAGCCTAGCAGTAACAGAGTCAGTCAGTCACCCACTGTAGCCTACCAGTAACAGAGTCAGTCAGTCACCCACTGTAGCCTAGCAGTAACAGTGTCACTCAGTCACCCACTGTAGCCTAGCAGTAACAGAGTCAGTTACCCACTGTAGCCTAGCAGTAACAGAGTCAGTCACCAACTGTAGCCTAGTAGTAACAGAGTCAGTCAGTTACCCACTGTAGCCTAGCAGTAACAGAGTCAGTCACCAACTGTAGCCTAGTAGTAACAGAGTCAGTCAGTCACCCACTGTAGCCTAGCAGTAACAGAGTCAGTCAGTCACCCACTGTAGTCATGCTGTAACAGTCAGTCACCCACTGTAGTCATGCTGTAACAGTCAGTCACCCACTGTAGCCTAGCAGTAACAGTCACTCAGTCACCCACTGTAGCCTAGCAGTAACAGAGTCAGTCACCCACTGTAGCCTAGTAGTAACAGTCAGTCACCCACTGTAGCCTAGCAGTAATAGTCACTCAGTCACCCACTGTAGCATAGCAGTAACAGAGTCAGTCAGCAACCCATTGTAGCCTAGCAGTAACAGAGTCAGACACCCACTGTAGCCTAGCAGTAACAGAGTCAGTCATCCAATGTAGCCTCGCAGTAACAGTAACTCAGTCACCCACTGTAGCCTAGTAGTAACAGAGTCAGTCACCCACTGTAGCCTAGTAGTAACAGAGTCAGTCACCCACTGTAGCCTAGCAGTAACAGAGTCAGTCAGTCACCCACTGTAGCCTAGTAGTAACAGAGTCAGTCAGTCACCCACTGTAGCCTAGTAGTAACAGAATCAATAAGTCACCCACTGTAGCCTAGCAGTAACAGAGTCAGTCACCCACTGTAGCCTAGCAGTAACAGAGTCAGTCAGTCACCCACTGTAGCCCAACAGTAACAGTCACTCAGTCACCCACTGTAGCTTAGCAGTAACAGAGTCAGTCAGTCACCCACTGTAGCCTAGCAGTAACAGTCACTCAGTCACCCACTGTACCCCAACAGTAACAGTCACTCAGTCACCCACTGTAGCCTAGCAGTAACAGAGTCACTCAGTATCCCACTATAGCCTAGCAGTAACAGTCACTCAGTCACCCACTGTAGCTTAGCAGTAACAGAGTCAGTCAGCCACCCACTGTAGCCTAGCAGTAACAGTCACTCAGTCACCCACTGTAGCCCAACAGTAACAGTCACTCAGTCACCCACTGTAGCCTAGCAGTAACAGAGTCACTCAGTATCCCACTATAGCCTAGCAGTAACAGAGACAGTCACCCACTGTAGCCTAGCAGTAACAGAGTCACTCAGTCACCCACTGTAGCCTAGTAGTAACAGAGTCAGTCAGTCACCCACTGTAGCCTAGCAGTAACAGAGTCAGTCAGTCACCCACTCTAGCCTAGCAGTAACAGAGTCAGTCACCCACTATAGCCTAGCAGTAACAGAATCAGTCAGTCACCCACTGTAGCCTAGCAGTAACAGAGTCACTCAGTCACCCACTGTAGCCTAGCAGTAACAGAATCACTCAGTCATCCACTGTAGCCTAGCAGTAACAGAGTCAGTCAGTCACCCACTGTAGCCTAGTAGTAACAGAGTCACTCAGTCACCCACTGTAGCCTAGTAGTAACAGAGTCACTCAGTCACCCACTGTAGCCTAGCAGTAACAGAGTCACTCAGTCACCCACTCTAGCCTAGCAGTAACAGAGTCAGTCACCCACTGTAGCCTAGCAGTAACAGAGTCACTCTGTCATCCACTGTAGCCTAGCAGTAACAGTCAGTCAGTCACCCACTGTAGCCTAGCAGTAACAGAGTCAGTCAGTCACCCACTGTAGCCTAGCAGTAACAGAGTCAGTCATCCACTGTAGACTAGCATTAACAGTCACTCAGTCATCCAATGTAGCCTACTATTAACTGAGTCAGTCACCCACTGTAGCCTTGCAGTAACAGAGTCAGTCAGTCACCCACTGTAGCCTAGCAGTAACAGAGTCAGTCAGTCACCCACTCTAGCCTAGCAGTAACAGTCACTCAGTCACCCACTGTAGCCTAGCAGTAACAGAGTCAGTCAGTCACCCACTGTAGCCCAACAGTAACAGTCACTCAGTCACCCACTGTAGCTTAGCAGTAACAGAGTCAGTCAGTCACCCACTGTAGCCTAGCAGTAACAGTCACTCAGTCACCCACTGTACCCCAACAGTAACAGTCACTCAGTCACCCACTGTAGCCTAGCAGTAACAGAGTCACTCAGTATCCCACTATAGCCTAGCAGTAACAGTCACTCAGTCACCCACTGTAGCTTAGCAGTAACAGAGTCAGTCAGTCACCCACTGTAGCCTAGCAGTAACAGTCACTCAGTCACCCACTGTAGCCCAACAGTAACAGTCACTCAGTCACCCACTGTAGCCTAGCAGTAACAGAGTCACTCAGTATCCCACTATAGCCTAGCAGTAACAGAGACAGTCACCCACTGTAGCCTAGCAGTAACAGAGTCACTCAGTCACCCACTGTAGCCTAGTAGTAACAGAGTCAGTCAGTCACCCACTGTAGCCTAGCAGTAACAGAGTCAGTCAGTCACCCACTCTAGCCTAGCAGTAACAGAGTCACTCAGTCACCCACTGTAGCCTAGCAGTAACAGAATCACTCAGTCATCCACTGTAGCCTAGCAGTAACAGAGTCAGTCAGTCACCCACTGTAGCCTAGTAGTAACAGAGTCACTCAGTCACCCACTGTAGCCTAGCAGTAACAGAGTCAGTCACCCACTATAGCCTAGCAGTAACAGAGTCAGTCACCCACTGTAGCCTAGCAGTAACAGAATCACTCAGTCACCCACTGTAGCCTAGCAGTAACAGAGTCACTCAGTCACCCACTGTAGCCTAGCAGTAACAGAGTCAGTCAGTCACCCACTGTAGCCTAGCAGTAACAGAGTCACTCTGTCATCCACTGTAGCCTAGCAGTAACAGTCAGTCAGTCACCCACTGTAGCCTAGCAGTAACAGAGTCAGTCAGTCACCCACTGTAGCCTAGCAGTAACAGAGTCAGTCAGTCACCCACTGTAGCCTAGCATTAACAGTCACTCAGTCACCCACTGTAGCCTACTATTAACTGAGTCAGTCACCCACTGTAGCCTTGCAGTAACAGAGTCAGTCAGTCACCCACTGTAGCCTAGCAGTAACAGAGTCAGTCAGTCACCCACTCTAGCCTAGCAGTAACAGTCACTCAGTCACCCACTGTAGCCTAGCAGTAACAGAGTCAGTCACCCACTGTAGCCTTGTAGTAACAGAGTCAGTCACCCACTGTAGCCTAGTAGTAACAGAGTCAGTCACCCACTGTAGACTAGCAGTAACAGAGTCAGTCAGTCACCCACTGTAGCCTAGCAGTAACAGTCACTCACTCACCCACTGTAGCCTAGCAGTAACAGAGTCAGTCACCCACTGTAGCCTAGCAGTAACAGAGTCAGTCAGTCACCCACTGTAGCCTAGCAGTAACAGTGTCACTCAGTCACCCACTGTAGCCTAGCAGTAACAGAGTCAGTCAGTCACCCACTGTAGTCATGCTGTAACAGTCAGTCACCCAGTGTAGCCTAGCAGTAACAGAGTCAGTCAGTCACCCACTGTAGCCTAGCAGTAACAGTCACTCAGTCAGCCACTGTAGCTTAGCAGTAACAGAGTCAGTCACCCACTGCAGCCTAGCAGTAACAGAGTCAGTCAGTCACCCACTGTAGCCTAGCAGTAACAGTCACTCAGTCACCCACTGTAGCCTAGCAGTAACAGAGTCAGTCACCCACTGTAGCCTAGTAGTAACAGTCAGTCACCCACTGTAGCCTAGCAGTAACAGTCACTCAGTCACCCACTGTAGCCCAACAGTAACAGTCACTCTGTCACCCACTGTAGCTTAGCAGTAACAGAGTCAGTCAGTCACCCACTGTAGCCTAGCAGTAACAGTCATTCAGTCACCCACTGTAGCCCAACAGTAACAGTCACTCAGTCACCCACTGTAGCCTAGCAGTAACAGAGTCACTCAGTATCCCACTATAGCCTAGCAGTAACAGAGACAGTCACCCACTGTAGCTTAGCAGTAACAGAGTCAGTCAGTCACCCACTGTAGCCTAGCAGTAACAGTCACTCAGTCACCCACTGTAGCCCAACAGTAACAGTCACTCAGTCACCCACTGTAGCCTAGCAGTAACAGAGTCACTCAGTATCCCACTATAGCCTAGCAGTAACAGAGACAGTATCCCACTATAGCCTAGCAGTAACAGAGTCAGACACCCACTGTAGCCTAGCAGTAACAGAGTCAGTCATCCAATGTAGCCTCGCAGTAACAGTAACTCAGTCACCCACTGTAGCCTAGTAGTAACAGAGTCAGTCACCCACTGTAGCCTAGTAGTAACAGAGTCAGTCACCCACTGTAGCCTAGTAGTAACAGAGTCAGTCACCCACTGTAGCCTAGCAGTAACAGAGTCAGTCAGTCACCCACTGTAGCCCAACAGTAACAGTCACTCAGTCACCCACTGTAGCTTAGCAGTAACAGAGTCAGTCAGTCACCCACTGTAGCCTAGCAGTAACAGTCACTCAGTCACCCACTGTAGCCCAACAGTAACAGTCACTCAGTCACCCACTGTAGCCTAGCAGTAACAGAGTCACTCAGTATCCCACTATAGCCTAGCAGTAACAGTCACTCAGTCACCCACTGTAGCTTAGCAGTAACAGAGTCAGTCAGTCACCCACTGTAGCCTAGCAGTAACAGTCACTCAGTCACCCACTGTAGCCCAACAGTAACAGTCACTCAGTCACCCACTGTAGCCTAGCAGTAACAGAGTCACTCAGTATCCCACTATAGCCTAGCAGTAACAGAGACAGTCAGTCACCCACTGTAGCCTAGCAGTAACAGAGTCAGTCAGTCACCCACTCTAGCCTAGCAGTAACAGAGTCAGTCACCCACTATAGCCTAGCAGTAACAGAATCAGTCAGTCACCCACTGTAGCCTAGCAGTAACAGAGTCACTCAGTCACCCACTGTAGCCTAGCAGTAACAGAATCACTCAGTCATCCACTGTAGCCTAGCAGTAACAGAGTCAGTCAGTCACCCACTGTAGCCTAGTAGTAACAGAGTCACTCAGTCACCCACTGTAGCCTAGCAGTAACAGAGTCACTCAGTCACCCACTCTAGCCTAGCAGTAACAGAGTCAGTCACCCACTATAGCCTAGCAGTAACAGAATCAGTCAGTCACCCACTGTAGCCTAGCAGTAACAGTCACTCAGTCACCCACTGTAGCCTAGCAGTAACAGAGTCACTCAGTCATCCACTGTAGCCTAGCAGTAACAGAGTCAGTCAGTCACCCACTGTAGCCTAGCAGTAACAGAGTCAGTCAGTCACCCACTGTAGCCTAGCAGTAACAGAGTCAGTCAGTCACCCACTGTAGCCTAGCAGTAACAGAGTCAGTCAGTCACCCACTGTAGCCTAGCAGTAACAGAGTCAGTCAGTCACTGTAGACTAGCATTAACAGTCACTCAGTCATCCAATGTAGCCTAATATTAACTGAGTCAGTCACCCACTGTAGCCTTGCAGTAACAGAGTCAGTCAGTCACCCACTGTAGCCTTGCAGTAACAGAGTCAGTCAGTCACCCACTCTAGCCTAGCAGTAACAGTCACTCAGTCACCCACTGTAGCCTAGCAGTAACAGAGTCAGTCACCCACTGTAGCCTTGTAGTAACAGAGTCAGTCACCCACTCTGCCTTGTAGTAACAGAGTCAGTCACCCACTGTAGCCTAGTAGTAACAGAGTCAGTCACCCACTGTAGCCTAGCAGTAACAGAGTCAGTCAGTCACCCACTGTAGCCTAGCAGTAACAGTCACTCACTCACCCACTGTAGCCTAGCAGTAACAGAGTCAGTCACCCACTGTAGCCTAGCAGTAACAGAGTCAGTCAGTCACCCACTGTAGCCTAGCAGTAACAGAGTCAGTCAGTCACCCACTGTAGCCTAGCAGTAACAGTGTCACTCAGTCACCCACTGTAGCCTAGCAGTAACAGAGTCAGTCACCAACTGTAGCCTAGTAGTAACAGAGTCAGTCAGTCACCCACTGTAGCCTAGCAGTAACAGAGTCACTCAGTATCCCACTATAGCCTAGCAATAACAGAGACAGTATCCCACTATAGCCTAGCAGTAACAGAGTCAGACACCCTCTGTAGCCTAGCAGTAACAGAGTCAGTCATCCAATGTAGCCTCGCAGTAACAGTAACTCAGTCACCCACTGTAGCCTAGTAGTAACAGAGTCAGTCACCCACTGTAGCCTAGTAGTAACAGAGTCAGTCACCCACTGTAGCCTAGCAGTAACAGAGTCAGTCAGTCACCCACTGTAGCCTAGTAGTAACAGAATCAATAAGTCACCCACTGTAGCCTAGCAGTAACAGAGTCAGTCACCCACTGTAGCCTAGCAGTAACAGAGTCAGTCAGTCACCCACTGTAGCCCAACAGTAACAGTCACTCAGTCACCCACTGTAGCTTAGCAGTAACAGAGTCAGTCAGTCACCCACTGTAGCCTAGCAGTAACAGTCACTCAGTCACCCACTGTAGCCCAACAGTAACAGTCACTCAGTCACCCACTGTAGCCTAGCAGTAACAGAGTCACTCAGTATCCCACTATAGCCTAGCAGTAACAGAGACAGTCACCCACTGTAGCCTAGCAGTAACAGAGTCAGTCAGTCACCCACTCTAGCCTAGCAGTAACAGAGTCACTCAGTCACCCACTGTAGCCTAGTAGTAACAGAGTCAGTCAGTCACCAACTGTAGCCTAGCAGTAACAGAGTCAGTCAGTCACCCACTCTAGCCTAGCAGTAACAGAGTCAGTCACCCACTATAGCCTAGCAGTAACAGAATCAGTCAGTCACCCACTGTAGCCTAGCAGTAACAGAATCACTTAGTCATCCACTGTAGCCTAGCAGTAACAGAGTCAGTCAGTCACCCACTGTAGCCTAGTAGTAACAGAGTCACTCAGTCACCCACTGTAGCCTAGCAGTAACAGAGTCACTCAGTCATCCACTGTAGCCTAGCAGTAACAGAGACAGTCACCCACTGTAGCCTAGCAGTAACAGAGTCAGTCACCCACTGTAGCCTTGTAGTAACAGAGTCAGTCACCCACTGTAGCCTTGTAGTAACAGAGTCAGTCACCCACTGTAGCCTAGCAGTAATAGTCACTCAGTCACCCACTGTAGCCTAGCAGTAACAGTGTCACTCAGTCACCCACTGTAGCCTAGCAGTAACAGAGTCAGACACCCACTGTAGCCTAGCAGTAACAGAGTCAGTCATCCAATGTAGCCTCGCAGTAACAGTCACTCAGTCACCCACTGTAGCCTAGTAGTAACAGAGTCAGTCACCCACTGTAGCCTAGCAGTAACAGAGTCAGTCAGTCACCCACTGTAGCCTAGTAGTAACAGAATCAATAAGTCACCCACTGTAGCCTAGCAGTAACAGAGTCAGTCACCCACTGTAGCCTAGCAGTAACAGAATCAGTCAGTCACCCACTGTAGCCTAGCAGTAACAGAATTGCTCAGTCATCCACTGTAGCCTAGCAGTAACAGATTCATTCAGTCACCCACTGTAGCCTAGCAGTAACAGAGTCAGTCAGTCATCCACTGTAGACTAGCATTAACAGTCACTCAGTCATCCAATGTAGCCTACTATTAACTGAGTCAGTCACCCACTGTAGCCTAGCAGTAACAGAGTCAGTCACCCACTGTAGCCTAGCAGTAACAGAGTCAGTCAGTCACCCACTGTAGCCTAGCAGTAACAGAGTCAGTCAGTCACCCACTGTAGCCCAACAGTAACAGTCACTCAGTCACCCACTGTAGCTTAGCAGTAACAGAGTCAGTCAGTCACCCACTGTAGCCTAGCAGTAACAGTCACTCAGTCACCCACTGTAGCCCAACAGTAACAGTCACTCAGTCACCCACTGTAGCCTAGCAGTAACAGAGTCACTCAGTATCCCACTATAGCCTAGCAGTAACAGAGTCAGTCACCCACTGTAGCTTAGCAGTAACAGAATCAGTCAGTCACCCACTGTAGCCTAGCAGTAACAGAATCACTCAGTCATCCACTGTAGCCTAGCAGTAACAGAGTCACTCAGTCACCCACTGTAGCCTAGTAGTAACAGAGTCAGTCAGTCACCCACTGTAGCCTAGTAGTAACAGAGTCACTCAGTCACCCACTGTAGCCTAGCAGTAACAGAGTCACTCAGTCATCCACTGTAGCCTAGCAGTAACAGAGTCAGTCAGTCACCCACTGTAGCCTAGCAGTAACAGAGTCATTCAGTCACCCACTGTAGCCTAGTAGTAACAGAATCAATAAGTCACCCACTGTAGCCTAGCAGTAACAGAGTCAGTCACCCACTGTAGCCTAGCAGTAACAGAGTCAGTCAGTCACCCACTGTAGCCTAGCAGTAACAGAGTCAGTCAGTCACCCACTGTAGCCCAACAGTAACAGTCACTCAGTCACCCACTGTAGCTTAGCAGTAACAGAGTCAGTCAGTCACCCACTGTAGCCTAGCAGTAACAGTCACTCAGTCACCCACTGTAGCCCAACAGTAACAGTCACTCAGTCACCCACTGTAGCCTAGCAGTAACAGAGTCACTCAGTATCCCACTATAGCCTAGCAGTAACAGAGTCAGTCACCCACTGTAGCTTAGCAGTAACAGAATCAGTCAGTCACCCACTGTAGCCTAGCAGTAACAGAATCACTCAGTCATCCACTGTAGCCTAGCAGTAACAGAGTCACTCAGTCACCCACTGTAGCCTAGTAGTAACAGAGTCACTCAGTCACCCACTGTAGCCTAGTAGTAACAGAGTCACTCAGTCACCCACTGTAGCCTAGCAGTAACAGTCAGTCAGTCACCCACTGTAGCCTAGCAGTAACAGAGTCATTCAGTCACCCACTGTAGCCTAGCAGTAACAGATTCATTCAGTCACCCACTGTAGCCTAGCAGTAACAGAGTCAGTCAGTCATCCACTGTAGACTAGCATTAACAGTCACTCAGTCATCCAATGTAGCCTACTATTAACTGAGTCAGTCACCCACTGTAGCCTAGCAGTAACAGTCAGTCACCCACTGTAGCCTAGCAGTAACAGAGTCAGTCACCCACTGTAGCCTTGCAGTAACAGAGTCAGTCAGTCACCCACTGTAGCCTAGCAGTAACAGAGTCAGTCAGTCACCCACTGTAGCCTAGCAGTAACAGTCACTCAGTCACCCACTGTAGCCTAGCAGTAACAGAGTCAGTCACCCACTGTAGCCTAGCAGTAACAGAGTCAGTCAGTCACCCACTGTAGCCTAGCAGTAACAGTGTCACTCAGTCACCCACTGTAGCCTAGCAGTAACAGAGTCAGTCACCCACTGTAGCCTAGCAGTAACAGAGTCAGTCACCAACTGTAGCCTAGTAGTAACAGAATCACTCAGTCATCCACTGTAGCCTAGCAGTAACAGTCAGTCAGTCACCCACTGTAGCCTAGCAGTAACAGAGTCATTCAGTCACCCACTGTAGCCTAGCAGTAACAGATTCATTCAGTCACCCACTGTAGCCTAGCAGTAACAGAGTCAGTCAGTCATCCACTGTAGACTAGCATTAACAGTCACTCAGTCATCCAATGTAGCCTACTATTAACAGAGTCAGTCACCCACTGTAGCCTAGCAGTAACAGAGTCAGTCACCCACTGTAGCCTAGCAGTAACAGAGTCAGTCACCCACTGTAGCCTTGCAGTAACAGAGTCAGTCAGTCACCCACTGTAGCCTAGCAGTAACAGAGTCAGTCAGTCACCCACTGTAGCCTAGCAGTAACAGTCACTCAGTCACCCACTGTAGCCTAGCAGTAACAGAGTCAGTCACCCACTGTAGCCTAGCAGTAACAGAGTCAGTCAGTCACCAACTGTAGCCTAGTAGTAACAGAGTCAGTCAGTCACCCACTGTAGCCTAGTAGTAACAGAGTCAGTCACCCACTGTAGCCTAGTAGTAACAGAGTCAGTCACCCACTGTAGCCTAGCAGTAACAGAGTCAGTCAGTCACCCACTGTAGCCTAGTAGTAACAGAATCAATAAGTCACCCACTGTAGCCTAGCAGTAACAGAGTCAGTCACCCACTGTAGCCTAGCAGTAACAGTCACTCAGTCACCCACTGTAGCTTAGCAGTAACAGAGTCAGTCAGTCACCCACTGTAGCCTAGCAGTAACAGTCACTCAGTCACCCACTGTAGCCCAACAGTAACAGTCACTCAGTCACCCACTGTAGCCTAGCAGTAACAGAGTCACTCAGTATCCACTGTAGCCTAGCAGTAACAGAGTCAGTCAGTCACCAACTGTAGCCTAGTAGTAACAGAGTCAGTCAGTCACCCACTGTAGCCTAGCAGTAACAGAGTCAGTCAGTCACCCACTGTAGCCATGCAGTAACAGTCAGTCACCCACTGTAGCCATGCAGTAACAGTCAGTCACCCACTGTAGCCTAGCAGTAACAGAGTCACTCAGTATCCCACTATAGACTAGCAGTAACAGAGACAGTCACCCACTGTAGCCTAGCAGTAACAGAGTCAGTCAGTCACCCACTCTAGCCTAGCAGTAACAGAGTCAGTCACCCACTATAGCCTAGCAGTAACAGAGTCAGTCACCCACTGTAGCCTAGTAGTAACAGAGTCACTCAGTCACCCACTGTAGCCTAGCAGTAACAGAGTCACTCAGTCATCCACTGTAGCCTAGCAGTAACAGAGTCAGTCAGTCACCCACTGTAGCCTAGCAGTAACAGAGTCATTCAGTCACCCACTGTAGCCTAGCAGTAACAGAGTCATTCAGTCACCCACTGTAGCCTAGCAGTAACAGAGTCAGTCAGTCATCCACTGTAGACTAGCATTAACAGTCACTCAGTCATCCAATGTAGCCTACTATTAACTGAGTCAGTCACCCACTGTAGCCTAGCAGTAACAGAGTCAGTCACCCACTGTAGCCTTGCAGTAACAGAGTCAGTCAGTCACCCACTGTAGCCTAGCAGTAACAGAGTCAGTCAGTCACCCACTGTAGCCTAGCAGTAACAGTCACTCAGTCACCCACTGTAGCCTAGCAGTAACAGAGTCAGTCACCCACTGTAGCCTAGCAGTAACAGAGTCAGTCAGTCACCCACTGTAGCCTAGCAGTAACAGTGTCACTCAGTCACCCACTGTAGCCTAGCAGTAACAGAGTCAGTCACCCACTGTAGCCTAGCAGTAACAGAGTCAGTCAGTCACCCACTGTAGCCATGCAGTAACAGAGTCAGTCACCCACTGTGGCCTTGTAGTAACAGAGTCAGTCACCCACTGTAGCCTAGCAGTAATAGTCACTCAGTCACCCACTGTAGCCTAGCAGTAACAGTGTCACTCAGTCACCCACTGTAGCCTAGCAGTAACAGAGTCACTCAGTATCCCACTATAGCCTAGCAGTAACAGAGTCAGACACCCACTGTAGCCTAGCAGTAACAGAGTCAGTCATCCAATGTAGCCTCGCAGTAACAGTCACTCAGTCACCCACTGTAGCCTAGTAGTAACAGAGTCAGTCACCCACTGTAGCCTAGTAGTAACAGAGTCAGTCACCCACTGTAGCCTAGCAGTAACAGAGTCAGTCAGTCACCCACTGTAGCCTAGTAGTAACAGAATCAATAAGTCACCCACTGTAGCCTAGCAGTAACAGAGTCAGTCACCCACTGTAGCCTAGCAGTAACAGTCACTCAGTCACCCACTGTAGCTTAGCAGTAACAGAGTCAGTCAGTCACCCACTGTAGCCTAGCAGTAACAGTCACTCAGTCACCCACTGTAGCCCAACAGTAACAGTCACTCAGTCACCCACTGTAGCCTAGCAGTAACAGAGTCACTCAGTATCCACTGTAGCCTAGCAGTAACAGAGACAGTCACCCACTGTAGCCTAGCAGTAACAGAGTCAGTCAGTCACCCACTCTAGCCTAGCAGTAACAGAGTCACTCAGTCACCCACTGTAGCCTAGTAGTAACAGAGTCAGTCAGTCACCCACTGTAGCCTAGCAGTAACAGAGTCAGTCAGTCACCCACTCTAGCCTAGCAGTAACAGAGTCAGTCACCCACTATAGCCTAGCAGTAACAGAATCAGTCAGTCACCCACTGTAGCCTAGCAGTAACAGAATCACTCAGTCATCCACTGTAGCCTAGCAGTAACAGAGTCATTCAGTCACCCACTGTAGCCTAGCAGTAACAGATTCATTCAGTCACCCACTGTAGCCTAGCAGTAACAGAGTCAGTCAGTCATCCACTGTAGACTAGCATTAACAGTCACTCAGTCATCCAATGTAGCCTACTATTAACTGAGTCAGTCACCCACTGTAGCCTAGCAGTAACAGAGTCAGTCACCCACTGTAGCCTTGCAGTAACAGAGTCACTCAGTCACCCACTGTAGCCTAGCAGTAACAGAGTCAGTCAGTCACCCACTGTAGCCTAGCAGTAACAGATTCATTCAGTCACCCACTGTAGCCTAGCAGTAACAGAGTCAGTCAGTCACCCACTGTAGCCTAGCAGTAACAGTGTCACTCAGTCACCCACTGTAGCCTAGCAGTAACAGAGTCAGTCACCCACTGTAGCCTAGCAGTAACAGAGTCAGTCACCAACTGTAGCCTAGTAGTAACAGAGTCAGTCAGTCACCCACTGTAGCCTAGCAGTAACAGAGTCAGTCAGTCACCCACTGTAGCCATGCAGTAACAGTCAGTCACCCACTGTAGCCTAGTTGTAACAGTCAGTCACCCAGTGTAGCCTAGCAGTAACAGAGTCAGTCAGTCACCCACTGTAGCCTAGCAGTAACAGTCACTCAGTCACCCACTGTAGCCTAGCAGTAACAGTCAGTCAGTCACCCACTGTAGCCTAGCAGTAACAGAGTCAGTCAATCACCCACTCTAGCCTAGCAGTAACAGAGTCACTCAGTCACCCACTGTAGCCTAGTAGTAACAGAGTCAGTCAGTCACCCACTGTAGCCTAGCAGTAACAGAGTCAGTCAGTCATCCACTGTAGACTAGCATTAACAGTCACTCAGTCATCCAATGTAGCCTACTATTAACTGAGTCAGTCACCCACTGTAGCCTAGCAGTAACAGAGTCAGTCACCCACTGTAGCCTTGCAGTAACAGAGTCAGTCAGTCACCCACTGTAGCCTAGCAGTAACATAGTCAGTCAGTCACCCACTGTAGCCTAGCAGTAACAGTCACTCAGTCACCCACTTTAGCCTAGTTGTAACAGTCAGTCACCCAGTGTAGCCTAGCAGTAACAGAGTCAGTCAGTCACCCACTGTAGCCTAGCAGTAACAGTCACTCAGTCACCCACTGTAGCCTAGCAGTAACAGAGTCTGTCACCCACTGTAGCCTAGCAGTAACAGAGTCAGTCAGTCACCCACTGTAGCCTAGCAGTAACAGTCACTCAGTCACCCACTGTAGCCCAACAGTAACAGTCACTCAGTCACCCACTGTAGCCTAGTAGTAACAGTCAGTCACCCAATTTAGCCTCGCAGTAACAGTCACTCAGTCACCCACTGTAGCCTAGTAGTAACAGAGTCAGTCACCCACTGTAGCCTAGTAGTAACAGTCAGTCACCCACTGTAGCCTAGCAGTAACAGAGTCAGTTAGTCACCCACTGTAGCCTAGCAGTAACAGAGTCAGTCAGTCACCCACTGTAGCCTAGCAGTAACAGAGTCAGTCAGTCACCCACTGTAGCCTAGCAGTAACAGAGTCAGTCAGTCACCCACTGTAGCCTAGCAGTAACAGAATCAGTCAACCACTGTAGCCTAGCAGTAACAGAGTCAGTCAGTCACCCACTGTAGCCTAGCAGTAACAGTCACTCAGTCACCCACTGTAGCCTAGCAGTAACAGTCACTCAGTCACCCACTGTAGCCTAGCAGTAACAGAGTCAGTCAGCCACCCACTGTAGCCTAGCAGTAACAGAGTCAGTCAGCCACCCACTGTAGCCTAGCAGTAACAGAGTCAGTCACCCAATGTAGCCTCGCAGTAACAGTCACTCAGTCACCCACTGAAGCCTAGCAGTAACAGAGTCAGTCAGTCACCCAATGTAGCCTCGCAGTAACAGTCACTCAGTCACCCACTGTAGCCTAGCAGTAACAGAGTAACTCAGTATCCCACTATAGCCTAGCAGTAACAGAGACAGTCACACACTGTAGCCTAGCAGTAACAGAGTCACTCAGTCACCCACTGTAGCCTAGTAGTAACAGAGTCAGTCAGTCACCCACTGTAGCCTAGCAGTAACAGAGTCAGTCAGTCACCCACTCTAGCCTAGCAGTAACAGAGTCAGTCACCCACTATAGCCTAGCAGTAACAGAATCAGTCAGTCACACACTGTAGCCTAGTAGTAACAGAGTCACTCAGTCACCCACTGTAGCCTAGCAGTAACAGAGTCAGTCAGTCATCCACTGTAGACTAGCATTAACAGTCACTCAGTCATCCAATGTAGCCTACTATTAACTGAGTCAGTCACCCACTGTAGCCTAGCAGTAACAGAGTCAGTCAGTCACCCACTGTAGCCTAGCAGTAACAGTGTCACTCAGTCACCCACTGTAGCCTAGCAGTAACAGAGTCAGTCACCCACTGCAGCCTAGCAGTAACAGAGTCAGTCACCCACTGCAGCCTAGCAGTAACAGAGTCAGTCAGTCACCCACTGCAGCCTAGCAGTAACAGAGTCAGTCAGTCACCCACTGTAGCCTAGCAGTAACAGAGTCAGTCAGTCACCCACTGTAGCCTAGTAGTAACAGAATCAATAAGTCACCCACTGTACCCTAGCAGTAACAGTCAGTCAGTCACCCACTGTAGCCTAGCAGTAACAGAGTCAGTCAGTCACCCACTGTAGCCTAGCAGTAACAGAGTCAGTCAGTCACCCACTCTAGCCTAGCAGTAACAGAGTCAGTCAGTCACCCACTCTAGCCTAGCAGTAACAGAATCAGTCAGTCACCCACTGTAGCCTAGTAGTAACAGAGTCACTCAGTCACCCACTGTAGCCTAGCAGTAACAGAGTCAGTCAGTCATCCACTGTAGACTAGCATTAACAGTCACTCAGTCATCCAATGTAGCCTACTATTAACTGAGTCAGTCACCCACTGTAGCCTAGCAGTAACAGAGTCAGTCACCCACTGTAGCCTTGCAGTAACAGAGTCAGTGAGTCACCCACTGTAGCCTAGCAGTAACAGAGTCAGTCAGTCACCCACTGTAGCCTAGCAGTAACAGAGTCAGTCAGTCACCCACTGTAGCCTAGCAGTAACAGTCAGTCACCCACTGTAGCCTAGCAGTAACAGTCAGTCAGTCACCCACTGTAGCCTAGCAGTAACAGTCACTCAGTCACCCACTGTAGCCCAACAGTAACAGTCACTCAGTCACCCACTGTAGCCTAGCAGTAACAGAGACAGTCACCCACTGTAGCCTAGCAGGAACAGAGTCAGTCAGTCACCCACTGTAGCCTAGTAGTAACAGAGTCAGTCAGTCACCCACTGTAGCCTAGCAGTAACAGAGTCAGTCAGTCACCCACTGTAGCCTAGCAGTAAAAGTCACTCAGTCACCCACTGTAGCCCAACAGTAACAGTCACTCAGTCACCCACTGAAGCCTAGCAGTAACAGAGTCACTCAGTATCCCACTATAGCCTAGCAGTAACAGAGACAGTCACCCACTGTAGCCTAGCAGTAACAGAATCAGTCAGTCACCCACTGTAGCCTAGTAGTAACAGAATCAATAAGTCACCCACTGTACCCTAGCAGTAACAGTCAGTCAGTCACCCACTGTAGCCTAGCAGTAACAGAGTCAGTCAGTCACCCACTGTAGCCTAGTAGTAACAGAGTCAGTCAGTCACCCACTCTAGCCTAGCAGTAACAGAGTCAGTCACCCACTATAGCCTAGCAGTAACAGAATCAGTCAGTCACCCACTGTAGCCTAGTAGTAACAGAGTCACTCAGTCACCCACTGTAGCCTAGCAGTAACAGAGTCAGTCAGTCATCCACTGTAGACTAGCATTAACAGTCACTCAGTCATCCAATGTAGCCTACTATTAACTGAGTCAGTCACCCACTGTAGCCTAGCAGTAACAGAGTCAGTCACCCACTGTAGCCTTGCAGTAACAGAGTCAGTCAGTCACCCACTGTAGCCTAGCAGTAACAGAGTCAGTCAGTCACCCACTGTAGCCTAGCAGTAACAGTCAGTCACCCACTGTAGCCTAGCAGTAACAGAGTCAGTCAGTCACCCACTGTAGCCTAGCAGTAACAGTCACTCAGTCACCCACTGTAGCCCAACAGTAACAGTCACTCAGTCACCCACTGTAGCCTAGCAGTAACAGAGTCACTCAGTATCCCACTATAGCCTAGCAGTAACAGAGACAGTCACCCACTGTAGCCTAGCAGTAACAGAGTCAGTCAGTCACCCACTCTAGCCTAGCAGTAACAGAGTCACTCAGTCACCCACTGTAGCCTAGTAGTAACAGAGTCAGTCAGTCACCCACTGTAGCCTAGCAGTAACAGAGTCAGTCAGTCACCCACTCTAGCCTAGCAGTAACAGAGTCAGTCACCCACTATAGCCTAGCAGTAACAGAATCAGTCAGTCACCCACTGTAGCCTAGTAGTAACAGAGTCACTCAGTCACCCACTGTAGCCGAGCAGTAACATAGTCAGTCACGCACTGTAGCCTTGCAGTAACAGAGTCAGTCAGTCACCCACTGTAGCCTAGCAGTAACAGAGTCAGTCAGTCACCCACTGTAGCCTAGCAGTAACAGAGTCAGTCAGTCACCCACTGTAGCCTAGCAGTAACAGTCAGTCAGTCACCCACTGTAGCCTAGCAGTAACAGTGTCACTCAGTCACCCACTGCAGCCTAGCAGTAACAGAGTCAGTCACCCACTGCAGCCTAGCAGTAACAGAGTCAGTCAGTCACCCACTGCAGCCTAGCAGTAACAGAATCAGTCAGTCACCCACTGTAGCCTAGCATTAACAGTCACTCAGTCATCCAATGTAGCCTACTATTAACTGAGTCAGTCACCCACTGTAGCCTAGCAGTAACAGAGTCAGTCACCCACTGTAGCCTAGCAGTAACAGAGTCAGTCAGTCACCCACTGTAGCCTAGCAGTAACAGAGTCAGTCAGTCACCCACTGTAGCCTAGCAGTAACAGTCACTCAGTCACCCACTGTAGCCCAACAGTAACAGTCACTCAGTCACCCACTGTAGCCTAGCAGTAACAGAGTCACTCAGTATCCCACTATAGCCTAGCAGTAACAGAGACAGTCACCCACTGTAGCCTAGCAGTAACAGAGTCAGTCAATCACCCACTCTAGCCTAGCAGTAACAGAGTCAGTCACCCACTATAGCCTAGCAGTAACAGAGTCAGTCACCCACTATAGCCTAGCAGTAACAGAATCAGTCAGTCATCCACTGTAGACTAGCATTAACAGTCACTCAGTCATCCAATGTAGCCTACTATTAACTGAGTCAGTCACCCACTGTAGCCTAGCAGTAACAGAGTCAGTCACCCACTGTAGCCTAGCAGTAACAGAGTCAGTCACCCACTGTAGCCTAGCAGTAACAGAGTCAGTCAGTCACCCACTGTAGCCTAGCAGTAACAGAGTCAGTCAGTCACCCACTGTAGCCTAGCAGTAACAGTCAGTCACCCACTGTAGCCTAGCAGTAACAGTCAGTCACCCACTGTAGCCCAACAGTAACAGTCACTCAGTCACCCACTGTAGCCTAGCAGTAACAGAGTCACTCAGTATCCCACTGTAGCCTAGCAGTAACAGAGTCAGTCAGTCACCCACTGTAGCCTAGCAGTAACAGTGTCACTCAGTCACCCACTGCAGCCTAGCAGTAACAGAGTCAGTCACCCACTGCAGCCTAGCAGTAACAGAGTCAGTCAGTCACCCACTGCAGCCTAGCAGTAACAGAGTCAGTCAGTCACCCACTGTAGCCTAGCAGTAACAGAGTCAGTCAGTCACCCACTGTAGCCTAGTAGTAACAGAATCAATAAGTCACCCACTGTACCCTAGCAGTAACAGTCAGTCAGTCACCCACTGTAGCCTAGCAGTAACAGTGTCACTCAGTCACCCACTGCAGCCTAGCAGTAACAGAGTCAGTCACCCACTGCAGCCTAGCAGTAACAGAGTCAGTCAGTCACCCACTGCAGCCTAGCAGTAACAGAGTCAGTCAGTCACCCACTGTAGCCTAGCAGTAACAGAGTCAGTCAGTCACCCACTGTAGCCTAGCAGTAACAGTCAGTCACCCACTGTAGCCTAGCAGTAACAGTCAGTCACCCACTGTAGCCTAGCAGTAACAGAGTCAGTCAGTCACCCACTGTAGCCTAGCAGTAAAAGTCACTCAGTCACCCACTGTAGCCCAACAGTAACAGTCACTCAGTCACCCACTGAAGCCTAGCAGTAACAGAGTCACTCAGTATCCCACTATAGCCTAGCAGTAACAGAGACAGTCACCCACTGTAGCCTAGCAGTAACAGAGTCAGTCAGTCACCCACTCTAGCCTAGCAGTAACAGAGTCACTCAGTCACCCACTGTAGCCTAGCAGTAACAGAGTCAGTCAGTCACCCACTCTAGCCTAGCAGTAACAGAGTCAGTCACCCACTATAGCCTAGCAGTAACAGAATCAGTCAGTCACCCACTGTAGCCTAGCATTAACAGTCACTCAGTCATCCAATGTAGCCTACTATTAACTGAGTCAGTCACCCACTGTAGCCTTGCAGTAACAGAGTCAGTCAGTCACCCACTGTAGCCTAGCAGTAACAGAGTCAGTCAGTCACCCACTGTAGCCTAGCAGTAACAGTCACTCAGTCACCCACTGTAGCCCAACAGTAACAGTCACTCAGTCACCCACTGTAGCCTAGCAGTAACAGAGTCACTCAGTATCCCACTATAGCCTAGCAGTAACAGAGACAGTCACCCACTGTAGCCTAGCAGTAACAGAGTCAGTCAGTCACCCACTCTAGCCTAGCAGTAACAGAGTCACTCAGTCACCCACTGTAGCCTAGTAGTAACAGAGTCAGTCAGTCACCCACTGTAGCCTAGCAGTAACAGAGTCAGTCAGTCACCCACTCTAGCCTAGCAGTAACAGAGTCAGTCACCCACTCTAGCCTAGCAGTAACAGAGTCAGTCACCCACTCTAGCCTAGCAGTAACAGAGTCAGTCAGTCACCCACTGTAGCCTAGTAGTAACAGAGTCACTCAGTCACCCACTGTAGCCGAGCAGTAACAGAGTCAGTCAGTCACCCACTGTAGCCTAGCAGTAACAGAGTCAGTCAGTCATCCACTGTAGACTAGCATTAACAGTCACTCAGTCATCCAATGTAGCCTACTATTAACTGAGTCAGTCACCCACTGTAGCCTTGCAGTAACAGAGTCAGTCAGTCACGCACTGTAGCCTTGCAGTAACAGAGTCAGTCAGTCACCCACTGTAGCCTAGCAGTAACAGTCAGTCAGTCACCCACTGTAGCCTAGCAGTAACAGTCAGTCAGTCACCCACTGTAGCCTAGCAGTAACAGTCACTCAGTCACCCACTGTAGCCCAACAGTAACAGTCACTCAGTCACCCACTGTAGCCTAGCAGTAACAGAGTCACTCAGTATCCCACTATAGCCTAGCAGTAACAGAGTCACTCAGTATCCCACTATAGCCTAGCAGTAACAGAGTCAGTCAGTCACCCACTGTAGCCTAGTAGTAACAGAATCAATAAGTCACCCACTGTACCCTAGCAGTAACAGTCAGTCAGTCACCCACTGTAGCCTAGCAGTAACAGTCAGTCACCCACTGTAGCCTAGCAGTAACAGAGTCAGTCAGTCACCCACTGTAGCCTAGCAGTAACAGAGTCACTCAGTCACCCACTGTAGTCCAACAGTAACAGTCACTCAGTCACCCACTGTAGCCTAGCAGTAACAGAGTCACTCAGTATCCCACTATAGCCTAGCAGTAACAGAGACAGTCACCCACTGTAGCCTAGCAGTAACAGAGTCAGTCAGTCACCCACTCTAGCCTAGCAGTAACAGAGTCACTCAGTCACCCACTGTAGCCTAGTAGTAACAGAGTCAGTCAGTCACCCACTGTAGCCTAGCAGTAACAGAGTCAGTCAGTCACCCACTCTAGCCTAGCAGTAACAGAGTCAGTCAATCACCCACTCTAGCCTAGCAGTAACAGAGTCAGTCACCCACTATAGCCTAGTAGTAACAGAATCAGTCAGTCACCCACTGTAGCCTAGTAGTAACAGAGTCACTCAGTCACCCACTGTAGCCTAGCAGGAACAGATTCAGTCAGTCATCCACTGTAGCCTAGCAGTAACAGAGTCAGTCAGTCATCCACTGTAGACTAGCATTAACAGTCACTCAGTCATCCAATGTAGCCTACTATTAACTGAGTCAGTCACCCACTGTAGCCTAGCAGTAACAGAGTCAGTCACCCACTGTAGCCTAGCAGTAACAGAGTCAGTCACCCACTGTAGCCTAGCAGTAACAGAGTCAGTCAGTCACCCACTGTAGCCTAGCAGTAACAGTCAGTCACCCACTGTAGCCTAGCAGTAACAGTCAGTCACCCACTGTAGCCTAGCAGTAACAGAGTCAGTCAGTCACCCACTGTAGCCTAGCAGTAACAGTCACTCAGTCACCCACTGTAGCCCAACAGTAACAGTCACTCAGTCACCCACTGTAGCCTAGCAGTAACAGAGTCACTCAGTATCCCACTATAGCCTAGCAGTAACAGAGTCAGTCAGTCACCCACTGTAGCCTAGTAGTAACAGAATCAATAAGTCACCCACTGTACCCTAGCAGTAACAGTCAGTCAGTCACCCACTGTAGCCTAGCAGTAACAGAGTCAGTCAGTCACCCACTGTAGCCTAGCAGTAACAGTCAGTCACCCACTGTAGCCTAGCAGTAACAGAGTCAGTCAGTCACCCACTGTAGCCTAGCAGTAACAGTCACTCAGTCACCCACTGTAGCCCAACAGTAACAGTCAGTCAGTCACCCACTGTAGCCTAGCAGTAACAGTGTCACTCAGTCACCCACTGTAGCCTAGCAGTAACAGAGTCAGTCACCCACTGCAGCCTAGCAGTAACAGAGTCAGTCACCCACTGCAGCCTAGCAGTAACAGAGTCAGTCAGTCACCCACTGTAGCCTAGCAGTAACAGAGTCAGTCAGTCACCCACTGTAGCCTAGCAGTAACAGTCAGTCACCCAGTGTAGCCTAGCAGTAACAGAGTCAGTCAGTCACCCACTGTAGCCTAGCAGTAACAGAGTCAGTCAGTCACCCACTGTAGCCTAGCAGTAACAGTCAGTCACCCACTGTAGCCTAGCAGTAACAGAGTCAGTCAGTCACCCACTGTAGCCTAGCAGTAACAGAGTCAGTCAGTCACCCACTGTAGCCTAGCAGTAACAGTCAGTCAGTCACCCACTGTAGCCTAGCAGTAACAGTCAGTCACCCACTGTAGCCTAGCAGTAACAGTCAGTCACCCACTGTAGCCTAGCAGTAACAGAGTCAGTCAGTCACCCACTGTAGCCTAGCAGTAACAGTCACTCAGTCACCCACTGTAGCCCAACAGTAACAGTCACTCAGTATCCCACTATAGCCTAGCAGTAACAGAGACAGTCACCCACTGTAGCCTAGCAGTAACAGAGTCAGTCAGTCACCCACTGTAGCCTAGTAGTAACAGAATCAATAAGTCACCCACTGTACCCTAGCAGTAACAGTCAGTCAGTCACCCACTGTAGCCTAGCAGTAACAGAGTCAGTCAGTCACCCACTGTAGCCTAGCAGTAACAGAGTCAGTCAGTCACCCACTGTAGCCTAGCAGTAACAGAGTCAGTCAGTCACCCACTGTAGCCTAGCAGTAACAGTCAGTCACCCACTGTAGCCTAGCAGTAACAGAGTCAGTCAGTCACCCACTCTAGCCTAGCAGTAACAGAGTCACTCAGTCACCCACTGTAGCCTAGCAGTAACAGAGTCACTCAGTCACCCACTGTAGCCTAGCAGTAACAGAGTCACTCAGTCACCCACTGTAGCCGAGCAGTAACAGAGTCAGTCAGTCATCCACTCTAGACTAGCATTAACAGTCACTCAGTCATCCAATGTAGCCTACTATTAACTGAGTCAGTCACCCACTGTAGCCTAGCAGTAACAGAGTCAGTCACCCACTGTAGCCTTGCAGTAACAGAGTCAGTCAGTCACCCACTGTAGCCTAGCAGTAACAGAGTCAGTCAGTCACCCACTGTAGCCTAGCAGTAACAGTCAGTCACCCACTGTAGCCTAGCAGTAACAGAGTCAGTCAGTCACCCACTGTAGCCTAGCAGTAACAGTCACTCAGTCACCCACTGTAGCCCAACAGTAACAGTCACTCAGTCACCCACTGTAGCCTAGCAGTAACAGAGTCACTCAGTATCCCACTATAGCCTAGCAGTAACAGAGACAGTCACCCACTGTAGCCTAGCAGTAACAGAGTCAGTCAGTCACCCACTCTAGCCTAGCAGTAACAGAGTCACTCAGTCACCCACTGTAGCCTAGTAGTAACAGAGTCAGTCAGTCACCCACTGTAGCCTAGCAGTAACAGAGTCAGTCAGTCACCCACTCTAGCCTAGCAGTAACAGAGTCAGTCACCCACTATAGCCTAGCAGTAACAGAATCAGTCAGTCACCCACTGTAGCCTAGTAGTAACAGAGTCACTCAGTCACCCACTGTAGCCGAGCAGTAACATAGTCAGTCACGCACTGTAGCCTTGCAGTAACAGAGTCAGTCAGTCACCCACTGTAGCCTAGCAGTAACAGAGTCAGTCAGTCACCCACTGTAGCCTAGCAGTAACAGAGTCAGTCAGTCACCCACTGTAGCCTAGCAGTAACAGTCAGTCAGTCACCCACTGTAGCCTAGCAGTAACAGTGTCACTCAGTCACCCACTGCAGCCTAGCAGTAACAGAGTCAGTCACCCACTGCAGCCTAGCAGTAACAGAGTCAGTCAGTCACCCACTGCAGCCTAGCAGTAACAGAATCAGTCAGTCACCCACTGTAGCCTAGCATTAACAGTCACTCAGTCATCCAATGTAGCCTACTATTAACTGAGTCAGTCACCCACTGTAGCCTAGCAGTAACAGAGTCAGTCACCCACTGTAGCCTAGCAGTAACAGAGTCAGTCAGTCACCCACTGTAGCCTAGCAGTAACAGAGTCAGTCAGTCACCCACTGTAGCCTAGCAGTAACAGTCACTCAGTCACCCACTGTAGCCCAACAGTAACAGTCACTCAGTCACCCACTGTAGCCTAGCAGTAACAGAGTCACTCAGTATCCCACTATAGCCTAGCAGTAACAGAGACAGTCACCCACTGTAGCCTAGCAGTAACAGAGTCAGTCAATCACCCACTCTAGCCTAGCAGTAACAGAGTCAGTCACCCACTATAGCCTAGCAGTAACAGAGTCAGTCACCCACTATAGCCTAGCAGTAACAGAATCAGTCAGTCATCCACTGTAGACTAGCATTAACAGTCACTCAGTCATCCAATGTAGCCTACTATTAACTGAGTCAGTCACCCACTGTAGCCTAGCAGTAACAGAGTCAGTCACCCACTGTAGCCTAGCAGTAACAGAGTCAGTCACCCACTGTAGCCTAGCAGTAACAGAGTCAGTCAGTCACCCACTGTAGCCTAGCAGTAACAGAGTCAGTCAGTCACCCACTGTAGCCTAGCAGTAACAGTCAGTCACCCACTGTAGCCTAGCAGTAACAGTCAGTCACCCACTGTAGCCCAACAGTAACAGTCACTCAGTCACCCACTGTAGCCTAGCAGTAACAGAGTCACTCAGTATCCCACTATAGCCTAGCAGTAACAGAGTCAGTCAGTCACCCACTGTAGCCTAGTAGTAACAGAATCAATAAGTCACCCACTGTACCCTAGCAGTAACAGTCAGTCAGTCACCCACTGTAGCCTAGCAGTAACAGAGTCAGTCAGTCACCCACTGTAGCCTAGCAGTAACAGTGTCACTCAGTCACCCACTGCAGCCTAGCAGTAACAGAGTCAGTCACCCACTGCAGCCTAGCAGTAACAGAGTCAGTCAGTCACCCACTGCAGCCTAGCAGTAACAGAGTCAGTCAGTCACCCACTGTAGCCTAGCAGTAACAGAGTCAGTCAGTCACCCACTGTAGCCTAGTAGTAACAGAATCAATAAGTCACCCACTGTACCCTAGCAGTAACAGTCAGTCAGTCACCCACTGTAGCCTAGCAGTAACAGTGTCACTCAGTCACCCACTGCAGCCTAGCAGTAACAGAGTCAGTCACCCACTGCAGCCTAGCAGTAACAGAGTCAGTCAGTCACCCACTGCAGCCTAGCAGTAACAGAGTCAGTCAGTCACCCACTGTAGCCTAGCAGTAACAGAGTCAGTCAGTCACCCACTGTAGCCTAGCAGTAACAGTCAGTCACCCACTGTAGCCTAGCAGTAACAGTCAGTCACCCACTGTAGCCTAGCAGTAACAGAGTCAGTCAGTCACCCACTGTAGCCTAGCAGTAAAAGTCACTCAGTCACCCACTGTAGCCCAACAGTAACAGTCACTCAGTCACCCACTGAAGCCTAGCAGTAACAGAGTCACTCAGTATCCCACTATAGCCTAGCAGTAACAGAGACAGTCACCCACTGTAGCCTAGCAGTAACAGAGTCAGTCAGTCACCCACTCTAGCCTAGCAGTAACAGAGTCACTCAGTCACCCACTGTAGCCTAGCAGTAACAGAGTCAGTCAGTCACCCACTCTAGCCTAGCAGTAACAGAGTCAGTCACCCACTATAGCCTAGCAGTAACAGAATCAGTCAGTCACCCACTGTAGCCTAGCATTAACAGTCACTCAGTCATCCAATGTAGCCTACTATTAACTGAGTCAGTCACCCACTGTAGCCTTGCAGTAACAGAGTCAGTCAGTCACCCACTGTAGCCTAGCAGTAACAGAGTCAGTCAGTCACCCACTGTAGCCTAGCAGTAACAGTCACTCAGTCACCCACTGTAGCCCAACAGTAACAGTCACTCAGTCACCCACTGTAGCCTAGCAGTAACAGAGTCACTCAGTATCCCACTATAGCCTAGCAGTAACAGAGACAGTCACCCACTGTAGCCTAGCAGTAACAGAGTCAGTCAGTCACCCACTCTAGCCTAGCAGTAACAGAGTCACTCAGTCACCCACTGTAGCCTAGTAGTAACAGAGTCAGTCAGTCACCCACTGTAGCCTAGCAGTAACAGAGTCAGTCAGTCACCCACTCTAGCCTAGCAGTAACAGAGTCAGTCACCCACTCTAGCCTAGCAGTAACAGAGTCAGTCACCCACTCTAGCCTAGCAGTAACAGAGTCAGTCAGTCACCCACTGTAGCCTAGTAGTAACAGAGTCACTCAGTCACCCACTGTAGCCGAGCAGTAACAGAGTCAGTCAGTCACCCACTGTAGCCTAGCAGTAACAGAGTCAGTCAGTCATCCACTGTAGACTAGCATTAACAGTCACTCAGTCATCCAATGTAGCCTACTATTAACTGAGTCAGTCACCCACTGTAGCCTTGCAGTAACAGAGTCAGTCAGTCACGCACTGTAGCCTTGCAGTAACAGAGTCAGTCAGTCACCCACTGTAGCCTAGCAGTAACAGTCAGTCAGTCACCCACTGTAGCCTAGCAGTAACAGTCAGTCAGTCACCCACTGTAGCCTAGCAGTAACAGTCACTCAGTCACCCACTGTAGCCCAACAGTAACAGTCACTCAGTCACCCACTGTAGCCTAGCAGTAACAGAGTCACTCAGTATCCCACTATAGCCTAGCAGTAACAGAGTCACTCAGTATCCCACTATAGCCTAGCAGTAACAGAGTCAGTCAGTCACCCACTGTAGCCTAGTAGTAACAGAATCAATAAGTCACCCACTGTACCCTAGCAGTAACAGTCAGTCAGTCACCCACTGTAGCCTAGCAGTAACAGTCAGTCACCCACTGTAGCCTAGCAGTAACAGAGTCAGTCAGTCACCCACTGTAGCCTAGCAGTAACAGAGTCACTCAGTCACCCACTGTAGTCCAACAGTAACAGTCACTCAGTCACCCACTGTAGCCTAGCAGTAACAGAGTCACTCAGTATCCCACTATAGCCTAGCAGTAACAGAGACAGTCACCCACTGTAGCCTAGCAGTAACAGAGTCAGTCAGTCACCCACTCTAGCCTAGCAGTAACAGAGTCACTCAGTCACCCACTGTAGCCTAGTAGTAACAGAGTCAGTCAGTCACCCACTGTAGCCTAGCAGTAACAGAGTCAGTCAGTCACCCACTCTAGCCTAGCAGTAACAGAGTCAGTCAATCACCCACTCTAGCCTAGCAGTAACAGAGTCAGTCACCCACTATAGCCTAGTAGTAACAGAATCAGTCAGTCACCCACTGTAGCCTAGTAGTAACAGAGTCACTCAGTCACCCACTGTAGCCTAGCAGGAACAGATTCAGTCAGTCATCCACTGTAGCCTAGCAGTAACAGAGTCAGTCAGTCATCCACTGTAGACTAGCATTAACAGTCACTCAGTCATCCAATGTAGCCTACTATTAACTGAGTCAGTCACCCACTGTAGCCTAGCAGTAACAGAGTCAGTCACCCACTGTAGCCTAGCAGTAACAGAGTCAGTCACCCACTGTAGCCTAGCAGTAACAGAGTCAGTCAGTCACCCACTGTAGCCTAGCAGTAACAGTCAGTCACCCACTGTAGCCTAGCAGTAACAGTCAGTCACCCACTGTAGCCTAGCAGTAACAGAGTCAGTCAGTCACCCACTGTAGCCTAGCAGTAACAGTCACTCAGTCACCCACTGTAGCCCAACAGTAACAGTCACTCAGTCACCCACTGTAGCCTAGCAGTAACAGAGTCACTCAGTATCCCACTATAGCCTAGCAGTAACAGAGTCAGTCAGTCACCCACTGTAGCCTAGTAGTAACAGAATCAATAAGTCACCCACTGTACCCTAGCAGTAACAGTCAGTCAGTCACCCACTGTAGCCTAGCAGTAACAGAGTCAGTCAGTCACCCACTGTAGCCTAGCAGTAACAGTCAGTCACCCACTGTAGCCTAGCAGTAACAGAGTCAGTCAGTCACCCACTGTAGCCTAGCAGTAACAGTCACTCAGTCACCCACTGTAGCCCAACAGTAACAGTCAGTCAGTCACCCACTGTAGCCTAGCAGTAACAGTGTCACTCAGTCACCCACTGTAGCCTAGCAGTAACAGAGTCAGTCACCCACTGCAGCCTAGCAGTAACAGAGTCAGTCACCCACTGCAGCCTGGCAGTAACAGAGTCAGTCAGTCACCCACTGTAGCCTAGCAGTAACAGAGTCAGTCAGTCACCCACTGTAGCCTAGCAGTAACAGTCAGTCACCCAGTGTAGCCTAGCAGTAACAGAGTCAGTCAGTCACCCACTGTAGCCTAGCAGTAACAGAGTCAGTCAGTCACCCACTGTAGCCTAGCAGTAACAGTCAGTCACCCACTGTAGCCTAGCAGTAACAGAGTCAGTCAGTCACCCACTGTAGCCTAGCAGTAACAGAGTCAGTCAGTCACCCACTGTAGCCTAGCAGTAACAGAGTCAGTCAGTCACCCACTGTAGCCTAGCAGTAACAGTCAGTCACCCACTGTAGCCTAGCAGTAACAGTCAGTCACCCACTGTAGCCTAGCAGTAACAGAGTCAGTCAGTCACCCACTGTAGCCTAGCAGTAACAGTCACTCAGTCACCCACTGTAGCCCAACAGTAACAGTCACTCAGTATCCCACTATAGCCTAGCAGTAACAGAGACAGTCACCCACTGTAGCCTAGCAGTAACAGAGTCAGTCAGTCACCCACTGTAGCCTAGTAGTAACAGAATCAATAAGTCACCCACTGTACCCTAGCAGTAACAGTCAGTCAGTCACCCACTGTAGCCTAGCAGTAACAGAGTCAGTCAGTCACCCACTGTAGCCTAGCAGTAACAGAGTCAGTCAGTCACCCACTGTAGCCTAGCAGTAACAGAGTCAGTCAGTCACCCACTGTAGCCTAGCAGTAACAGTCAGTCACCCACTGTAGCCTAGCAGTAACAGAGTCAGTCAGTCACCCACTCTAGCCTAGCAGTAACAGAGTCACTCAGTCACCCACTGTAGCCTAGCAGTAACAGAGTCACTCAGTCACCCACTGTAGCCTAGCAGTAACAGAGTCACTCAGTCACCCACTGTAGCCGAGCAGTAACAGAGTCAGTCAGTCATCCACTCTAGACTAGCATTAACAGTCACTCAGTCATCCAATGTAGCCTACTATTAACTGAGTCAGTCACCCACTGTAGCCTTGCAGTAACAGAGTCAGTCACCCACTGTAGCCTTGCAGTAACAGAGTCAGTCAGTCACCCACTGTAGCCTAGCAGTAACAGTCAGTCACCCACTGTAGCCTAGCAGTAACAGAGTCAGTCAGTCACCCACTGTAGCCTAGCAGTAACAGTCACTCAGTCACCCACTGTAGCCCAACAGTAACAGTCACTCAGTCACCCACTGTAGCCTAGCAGTAACAGAGTCACTCAGTATCCCACTATAGCCTAGCAGTAACAGAGACAGTCACCCACTGTAGCCTAGCAGTAACAGAGTCAGTCACCCACTGTAGCCTAGCAGTAACAGAGTCACTCAGTCACCCACTGTAGCCTAGTAGTAACAGAGTCAGTCAGTCACCCACTGTAGCCTAGCAGTAACAGAGTCAGTCAGTCACCCACTGTAGCCTAGCAGTAACAGAGTCAGTCAGTCACCCACTGTAGCCTAGCAGTAACAGAGTCACTCAGTCACCCACTGTAGCCCAACAGTAACAGTCACTCAGTCACCCACTGTAGCCTAGCAGTAACAGAGTCACTCAGTATCCCACTATAGCCTAGCAGTAACAGAGACAGTCACCCACTGTAGCCTAGCAGTAACAGAGTCAGTCAGTCACCCACTGTAGCCTAGCAGTAACAGAGTCAGTCAGTCAGTCACCCACTCTAGCCTAGCAGTAACAGAATCAGTCAGTCACCCACTGTAGCCTAGTAGTAACAGAGTCACTCAGTCACCCACTGTAGCCTAGCAGTAACAGATTCAGTCAGTCACCCACTGTAGCCTAGCAGTAACAGAGTCAGTCAGTCATCCACTGTAGACTAGCATTAACAGTCACTCAGTCATCCAATGTAGCCTACTATTAACTGAGTCAGTCACCCACTGTAGCCTAGCAGTAACAGAGTCAGTCACCCACTGTAGCCTTGCAGTAACAGAGTCAGTCAGTCACCCACTGTAGCCTAGCAGTAACAGAGTCAGTCAGTCACCCACTGTAGCCTAGCAGTAACAGTCAGTCACCCACTGTAGCCTAGCAGTAACAGAGTCACTCAGTATCCCACTATAGCCTAGCAGTAACAGAGTCAGTCAGTCACCCACTGTAGCCTAGCAGTAACAGTCAGTCACCCACTGTAGCCTAGCAGTAACAGAGTCAGTCAGTCACCCACTGTAGCCTAGCAGTAACAGTCACTCAGTCACCCACTGTAGCCCAACAGTAACAGTCACTCAGTCACCCACTGTAGCCCAGCAGTAACAGAGTCACTCAGTATCCCACTATAGCCTAGCAGTAACAGAGACAGTCACCCACTGTAGCCTAGCAGTAACAGAGTCAGTCAGTCACCCACTCTAGCCTAGCAGTAACAGAGTCACTCAGTCACCCACTGTAGCCTAGTAGTAACAGAGTCAGTCAGTCATCCACTGTAGACTAGCATTAACAGTCACTCAGTCATCCAATGTAGCCTACTATTAACTGAGTCAGTCACCCACTGTAGCCTAGCAGTAACAGTGTCACTCAGTCACCCACTGTAGCCTAGCAGTAACAGAGTCAGTCACCCACTGCAGCCTAGCAGTAACAGAGTCAGTCACCCACTGCAGCCTAGCAGTAACAGAGTCAGTCAGTCACCCACTGTAGCCTAGCAGTAACAGAGTCAGTCACCCACTGTAGCCTAGCAGTAACAGAGTCAGTCAGTCACCCACTGTAGCCTAGTAGTAACAGTCAGTCAGTCACCCACTGTAGCCTAGCAATAACAGAGTCAGTCAGTCACCCACTGTAGCCTAGCAGTAACAGTCAGTCACCCAGTGTAGCCTAGCAGTAACAGAGTCATTCAGTCACCCACTGTAGCCTAGTAGTAACAGAGTCACTCAGTCACCCACTGTAGCCTAGCAGTAACAGAGTCAGTCAGTCACCCACTGTAGCCTAGCAGTAACAGAGTCAGTCAGTCACCCACTGTAGCCTAGCAGTAACAGAGTCACTCAGTCACCCACTGTAGCCCAACAGTAACAGTCACTCAGTCACCCACTATAGCCTAGCAGTAACAGAGACAGTCACCCACTGTAGCCTAGCAGTAACAGAGTCAGTCAGTCACCCACTCTAGCCTAGCAGTAACAGAGTCACTCAGTCACCCACTGTAGCCTAGCAGTAACAGAGTCAGTCAGTCACCCACTGTAGCCTAGCAGTAACAGAGTCAGTCAGTCACCCACTCTAGCCTAGCAGTAACAGAATCAGTCAGTCACCCACTGTAGCCTAGTAGTAACAGTCACTCAGTCACCCACTGTAGCCTAGCAGTAACAGAGTCAGTCAGTCATCCACTGTAGACTAGCATTAACAGTCACTCAGTCATCCAATGTAGCCTACTATTAACTGAGTCAGTCACCCACTGTAGCCTAGCAGTAACAGAGTCAGTCACCCACTGTAGCCTTGCAGTAACAGAGTCAGTCAGTCACCCACTGTAGCATAGCAGTAACAGTCAGTCACCCAGTGTAGCCTAGCAGTAACAGAGTCATTCAGTCACCCACTGTAGCCTAGCAGTAACAGTCACTCAGTCACCCACTGTAGCCTAGCAGTAACAGAGTCACTCAGTATCCCACTATAGCCTAGCAGTAACAGAGTCAGTCACCCACTGTAGCCTAGCAGTAACAGAGTCAGTCAGTCACCCACTCTAGCCTAGCAGTAACAGAGTCAGTCAGTCACCCACTGTAGCCTAGCAGTAACAGAGTCAGTCAGTCACCCACTGTAGCCTAGTAGTAACAGAGTCACTCAGTCACCCACTGTAGCCTAGCAGTAACAGATTCAGTCAGTCACCCACTGTAGCCTAGCAGTAACAGAGTCAGTCAGTCATCCACTGTAGACTAGCATTAACAGTCACTCAGTCATCCAATGTAGCCTACTATTAACTGAGTCAGTCAACCACTGTAGCCTAGCAGTAACAGAGTCAGTCACCCACTGTAGCCTTGCAGTAACAGAGTCAGTCAGTCACCCACTGTAGCCTAGCAGTAACAGAGTCAGTCAGTCACCCACTGTAGCCTAGCAGTAACAGTCAGTCACCCACTGTAGCCTAGCAGTAACAGAGTCAGTCAGTCACCCACTGTAGCCTAGCAGTAACAGTCACTCAGTCACCCACTGTAGCACAACAGTAACAGTCACTCAGTCACCCACTGTAGCCTAGCAGTAACAGAGTCACTCAGTATCCCACTATAGCCTAGCAGTAACAGAGTCAGTCAGTCACCCACTGTAGCCTAGCAGTAACAGTCAGTCACCCACTGTAGCCTAGCAGTAACAGAGTCAGTCAGTCACCCACTGTAGCCTAGCAGTAACAGTCACTCAGTCACCCACTGTAGCCCAACAGTAACAGTCACTCAGTCACCCACTGTAGCCTAGCAGTAACAGAGTCACTCAGTATCCCACTATAGCCTAGCAGTAACAGAGACAGTCAGTCACCCACTCTAGCCTAGCAGTAACAGAGTCACTCAGTCACCCACTGTAGCCTAGTAGTAACAGAGTCAGTCAGTCACCCACTGTAGCCTAGCAGTAACAGAGTCAGTCAGTCACCCACTGTAGCCTAGTAGTAACAGAATCAATAAGTCACCCACTGTACCCTAGCAGTAACAGTCAGTCAGTCACCCACTGTAGCCTAGCAGTAACAGAGTCAGTCAGTCACCCACTGTAGCCTAGCAGTAACAGTCAGTCACCCACTGTAGCCTAGCAGTAACAGAGTCAGTCAGTCACCCACTGTAGCCTAGCAGTAACAGTCACTCAGTCACCCACTGTAGCACAACAGTAACAGTCACTCAGTCACCCACTGTAGCCTAGCAGTAACAGAGTCACTCAGTATCCCACTATAGCCTAGCAGTAACAGAGTCAGTCAGTCACCCACTGTAGCCTAGCAGTAACAGAGTCACTCAGTATCCCACTATAGCCTAGCAGTAACAGAGTCAGTCAGTCACCCACTGTAGCCTAGCAGTAACAGTCAGTCACCCACTGTAGCCTAGCAGTAACAGAGTCAGTCAGTCACCCACTGTAGCCTAGCAGTAACAGTCACTCAGTCACCCACTGTAGCCCAACAGTAACAGTCACTCAGTCACCCACTGTAGCCTAGCAGTAACAGAGTCACTCAGTATCCCACTATAGCCTAGCAGTAACAGAGACAGTCAGTCACCCACTCTAGCCTAGCAGTAACAGAGTCACTCAGTCACCCACTGTAGCCTAGTAGTAACAGAGTCAGTCAGTCACCCACTGTAGCCTAGCAGTAACAGAGTCAGTCAGTCACCCACTGTAGCCTAGTAGTAACAGAATCAATAAGTCACCCACTGTACCCTAGCAGTAACAGTCAGTCAGTCACCCACTGTAGCCTAGCAGTAACAGAGTCAGTCAGTCACCCACTGTAGCCTAGCAGTAACAGAGTCAGTCAGTCACCCACTGTAGCCTAGCAGTAACAGTCAGTCACCCACTGTAGCCTAGCAGTAACAGTCACTCAGTCACCCACTGTAGCCCAACAGTAACAGTCACTCAGTCACCCACTGTAGCCTAGCAGTAACAGAGTCACTCAGTATCCCACTATAGCCTAGCAGTAACAGAGACAGTCACCCACTGTAGCCTAGCAGTAACAGAGTCAGTCAGTCACCCACTGTAGCCTAGAAGTAACAGTGTCACTCAGTCACCAACTGTAGCCTAGCAGTAACAGAGTCAGTCAGTCACACACTGTAGCCTAGTAGTAACAGAGTCACTCAGTCACCCACTGTAGCCTAGCAGTAACAGAGTCAGTCAGTCACCCACTGTAGCCTAGCAGTAACAGAGTCAGTCAGTCATCCACTGTAGACTAGCATTAACAGTCACTCAGTCATCCAATGTAGCCTACTATTAACTGAGTCAGTCACCCACTGTAGCCTAGCAGTAACAGAGTCAGTCAGTCACCCACTGTAGCCTAGCAGTAACAGTGTCACTCAGTCACCCACTGTAGCCTAGCAGTAACAGAGTCAGTCACCCACTGCAGATTAGCAGTAACAGAGTCAGTCACCCACTGCAGCCTAGCAGTAACAGAGTCAGTCAGTCACCCACTGCAGCCTAGCAGTAACAGAGTCAGTCAGTCACCCACTGTAGCCTAGCAGTAACAGAGTCAGTCACCCACTGTAGCCTAGCAGTAACAGAGTCAGTCAGTCACCCACTGTAGCCTAGTAGTAACAGTCAGTCAGTCACCCACTGCAGCCTAGCAGTAACAGAGTCAGTCAGTCACCCACTGTAGCCTAGCAGTAACAGTCAGTCACCCAGTGTAGCCTAGCAGTAACAGAGTCAGTCAGTCACCCACTGTAGCCTAGCAGTAACAGTCAAACAGTCACCCACTGTAGCCTAGCAGTAACAGAGACAGTCACCCACTGTAGCCTAGCAGTAACAGAGTCAGTCAGTCACCCACTCTAGCCTAGCAGTAACAGAGTCAGTCAGTCACCCACTGTAGCCTAGCAGTAACAGAGTCAGTCAGTCACCCACTGTAGCCTAGCAGTAACAGTCAGTCACCCACTGTAGCCTAGCAGTAACAGAGTCAGTCAGTCACCCACTGTAGCCTAGCAGTAACAGAGTCAGTCAGTCACCCACTGTAGCCTAGCAGTAACAGAGTCAGTCAGTCACCCACTGTAGCCTAGCAGTAACAGAGTCAGTCAGTCACCCACTGTAGCCTAGCAGTAACAGTCAGTCACCCACTGTAGCCTAGCAGTAACAGTCAGTCACCCACTGTAGCCTAGCAGTAACAGAGTCACTCAGTCACCCACTGTAGCCTAGCAGTAACAGAGTCAGTCAGTCACCCACTGTAGCCTAGCAGTAACAGAGTCAGTCAGTCACCCACTGTAGCCTAGCAGTAACAGTCACTCAGTCACCCACTGTAGCCCAACAGTAACAGTCACTCAGTCACCCACTGTAGCCTAGCAGTAACAGAGTCACTCAGTATCCCACTATAGCCTAGCAGTAACAGAGACAGTCACCCACTGTAGCCTAGCAGTAACAGAGTCAGTCAGTCACCCACTGTAGCCTAGCAGTAACAGTCAGTCACCCACTGTAGCCTAGCAGTAACAGAGTCACTCAGTCACCCACTGTAGCCTAGCAGTAACAGAGTCACTCAGTCACCCACTGTAGCCCAACAGTAACCGTCACTCAGTCACCCACTGTAGCCTAGCAGTAACAGTCAGTCACCCACTGTAGCCTAGCAGTAACAGAGTCAGTCAGTCACCCACTCTAGCCTAGCAGTAACAGAGTCACTCAGTCACCCACTGTAGCCTAGTAGTAACAGAGTCAGTCAGTCACCCACTGTAGCCTAGCAGTAACAGAGTCAGTCAGTCACCCACTGTAGCCTAGCAGTAACAGAGTCAGTCAGTCACCCACTCTAGCCTAGCAGTAACAGAGTCAGTCACCCACTATAGCCTAGCAGTAACAGAATCACTCAGTCACCCACTGTAGCCTAGTAGTAACAGAGTCACTCAGTCACCCACTGTAGCCTAGCAGTAACAGAATCAATAAGTCACCCACTGTACCCTAGCAGTAACAGTCAGTCAGTCACCCACTGTAGCCTAGCAGTAACAGAGTCAGTCAGTCACCCACTGTAGCCTAGCAGTAACAGAGTCAGTCAGTCACCCACTGTAGCCTAGCAGTAACAGTCAGTCACCCACTGTAGCCTAGCAGTAACAGTCACTCAGTCACCCACTGTAGCCCAACAGTAACAGTCACTCAGTCACCCACTGTAGCCTAGCAGTAACAGAGTCACTCAGTATCCCACTATAGCCTAGCAGTAACAGAGACAGTCACCCACTGTAGCCTAGCAGTAACAGAGTCAGTCAGTCACCCACTGTAGCCTAGAAGTAACAGTGTCACTCAGTCACCAACTGTAGCCTAGCAGTAACAGAGTCAGTCAGTCACACACTGTAGCCTAGTAGTAACAGAGTCACTCAGTCACCCACTGTAGCCTAGCAGTAACAGAGTCAGTCAGTCACCCACTGTAGCCTAGCAGTAACAGAGTCAGTCAGTCATCCACTGTAGACTAGCATTAACAGTCACTCAGTCATCCAATGTAGCCTACTATTAACTGAGTCAGTCACCCACTGTAGCCTAGCAGTAACAGAGTCAGTCAGTCACCCACTGTAGCCTAGCAGTAACAGTGTCACTCAGTCACCCACTGTAGCCTAGCAGTAACAGAGTCAGTCACCCACTGCAGATTAGCAGTAACAGAGTCAGTCACCCACTGCAGCCTAGCAGTAACAGAGTCAGTCAGTCACCCACTGCAGCCTAGCAGTAACAGAGTCAGTCAGTCACCCACTGTAGCCTAGCAGTAACAGAGTCAGTCACCCACTGTAGCCTAGCAGTAACAGAGTCAGTCAGTCACCCACTGTAGCCTAGTAGTAACAGTCAGTCAGTCACCCACTGCAGCCTAGCAGTAACAGAGTCAGTCAGTCACCCACTGTAGCCTAGCAGTAACAGTCAGTCACCCAGTGTAGCCTAGCAGTAACAGAGTCAGTCAGTCACCCACTGTAGCCTAGCAGTAACAGTCAAACAGTCACCCACTGTAGCCTAGCAGTAACAGAGACAGTCACCCACTGTAGCCTAGCAGTAACAGAGTCAGTCAGTCACCCACTCTAGCCTAGCAGTAACAGAGTCAGTCAGTCACCCACTGTAGCCTAGCAGTAACAGAGTCAGTCAGTCACCCACTGTAGCCTAGCAGTAACAGTCAGTCACCCACTGTAGCCTAGCAGTAACAGAGTCAGTCAGTCACCCACTGTAGCCTAGCAGTAACAGAGTCAGTCAGTCACCCACTGTAGCCTAGCAGTAACAGAGTCAGTCAGTCACCCACTGTAGCCTAGCAGTAACAGAGTCAGTCAGTCACCCACTGTAGCCTAGCAGTAACAGTCAGTCACCCACTGTAGCCTAGCAGTAACAGTCAGTCACCCACTGTAGCCTAGCAGTAACAGAGTCACTCAGTCACCCACTGTAGCCTAGCAGTAACAGAGTCAGTCAGTCACCCACTGTAGCCTAGCAGTAACAGAGTCAGTCAGTCACCCACTGTAGCCTAGCAGTAACAGTCACTCAGTCACCCACTGTAGCCCAACAGTAACAGTCACTCAGTCACCCACTGTAGCCTAGCAGTAACAGAGTCACTCAGTATCCCACTATAGCCTAGCAGTAACAGAGACAGTCACCCACTGTAGCCTAGCAGTAACAGAGTCAGTCAGTCACCCACTGTAGCCTAGCAGTAACAGTCAGTCACCCACTGTAGCCTAGCAGTAACAGAGTCACTCAGTCACCCACTGTAGCCTAGCAGTAACAGAGTCACTCAGTCACCCACTGTAGCCCAACAGTAACCGTCACTCAGTCACCCACTGTAGCCTAGCAGTAACAGTCAGTCACCCACTGTAGCCTAGCAGTAACAGAGTCAGTCAGTCACCCACTCTAGCCTAGCAGTAACAGAGTCACTCAGTCACCCACTGTAGCCTAGTAGTAACAGAGTCAGTCAGTCACCCACTGTAGCCTAGCAGTAACAGAGTCAGTCAGTCACCCACTCTAGCCTAGCAGTAACAGAGTCAGTCACCCACTATAGCCTAGCAGTAACAGAATCACTCAGTCACCCACTGTAGCCTAGTAGTAACAGAGTCACTCAGTCACCCACTGTAGCCTAGCAGTAACAGAGTCAGTCAGTCACCCACTGTAGCCTAGCAGTAACAGAGTCAGTCAGTCATCCACTGTAGACTAGCATTAACAGTCACTCAGTCATCCAATGTAGCCTACTATTAACTGAGTCAGTCACCCACTGTAGCCTAGCAGTAACAGAGTCAGTCACCCACTGTAGCCTAGCAGTAACAGAGTCAGTCAGTCACCCACTGTAGCCTAGCAGTAACAGAGTCAGTCAGTCACCCACTGTAGCCTAGCAGTAACAGTCAGTCACCCACTGTAGCCTAGCAGTAACAGAGTCAGTCACCCACTGTAGCCTTGCAGTAACAGAGTCAGTCAGTCACCCACTGTAGCCTAGCAGTAACAGTCACTCAGTCACCCACTGTAGCCCAACAGTAACAGGCACTCAGTCACCCACTGTAGCCTAGCAGTAACAGAGTCACTCAGTATCCCACTATAGCCTAGCAGTAACAGAGACAGTCACCCACTGTAGCCTAGCAGTAACAGAGTCAGTCAGTCACCCACTCTAGCCTAGCAGTAACAGAGTCACTCAGTCACCCACTGTAGCCTAGTAGTAACAGAGTCAGTCAGTCACCCACTGTAGCCTAGCAGTAACAGAGTCAGTCAGTCACCCACTCTAGCCTAGCAGTAACAGAGTCAGTCACCCACTATAGCCTAGCAGTAACAGAATCAGTCAGTCACCCACTGTAGCCTAGTAGTAACAGAGTCACTCAGTCACCCACTGTAGCCTAGCAGTAACAGAGTCAGTCAGTCACCCACTGTAGCCTAGCAGTAACAGTCAGTCACCCACTGTAGCCTAGCAGTAACAGAGTCAGTCAGTCACCCACTGTAGCCCAGCAGTAACAGAGTCACTCAGTCACCCACTGTAGCCCAACAGTAACAGTCACTCAGTCACCCACTGTAGCCTAGCAGGAACAGAGTCACTCAGTATCCCACTATAGCCTAGCAGTAACAGAGACAGTCACCCACTGTAGCCTAGCAGTAACAGAGTCAGTCAGTCACCCACTCTAGCCTAGCAGTAACAGAGTCACTCAGTCACCCACTGTAGCCTAGTAGTAACAGAGTCAGTCAGTCACCCACTGTAGCCTAGCAGTAACAGAGTCAGTCAGTCACCCACTCTAGCCTAGCAGTAACAGAGTCAGTCACCCACTATAGCCTAGCAGTAACAGAATCAGTCAGTCACCCACTGTAGCCTAGTAGTAACAGAGTCACTCAGTCACCCACTGTAGCCTAGCAGTAACAGAGTCAGTCAGTCACCCACTGTAGCCTAGCAGTAACAGAGTCAGTCAGTCATCCACTGTAGACTAGCATTAACAGTCACTCAGTCATCCAATGTAGCCTACTATTAACTGAGTCAGTCACCCACTGTAGCCTTGCAGTAACAGAGTCAGTCAGTCACCCACTGTAGCCTTGCAGTAACAGAGTCAGTCAGTCACCCACTGTAGCCTAGCAGTAACAGAGTCAGTCAGTCACCCACTGTAGCCTAGCAGTAACAGTCAGTCACCCACTGTAGCCTAGCAGTAACAGAGTCAGTCAGTCACCCACTGTAGCCTAGCAGTAACAGTCACTCAGTCACCCACTGTAGCCCAACAGTAACAGTCACTCAGTCACCCAGTGTAGCCTAGCAGTAACAGAGTCACTCAGTATCCCACTATAGCCTAGCAGTAACAGAGACAGTCACCCACTGTAGCCTAGCAGTAACAGAGTCACTCAGTATCCCACTATAGCCTAGCAGTAACAGAGACAGTCACCCACTGTAGCCTAGCAGTAACAGAGTCAGTCAGTCACCCACTGTAGCCTAGTAGTAACAGAGTCAGTCAGTCACCCACTGTAGCCTAGCAGTAACAGAGTCAGTCAGTCACTCCACTCTAGCCTAGCAGTAACAGAGTCAGTCACCCACTATAGCCTAGCAGTAACAGAATCAGTCAGTCACCCACTGTAGCCTAGTAGTAACAGAGTCACTCAGTCACCCACTGTAGCCTAGCAGTAACAGAGTCAGTCAGTCACCCACTGTAGCCTAGCAGTAACAGTCAGTCACCCACTGTAGCCTAGCAGTAACAGAGTCAGTCAGTCACCCACTGTAGCCTAGCAGTAACAGAGTCACTCAGTCACCCACTGTAGCCCAACAGTAACAGTCACTCAGTCACCCACTGTAGCCTAGCAGTAACAGAGTCACTCAGTATCCCACTATAGCCTAGCAGTAACAGAGACAGTCACCCACTGTAGCCTAGCAGTAACAGAGTCAGTCAGTCACCCACTCTAGCCTAGCAGTAACAGAGTCACTCAGTCACCCACTGTAGCCTAGTAGTAACAGAGTCAGTCAGTCACCCACTGTAGCCTAGCAGTAACAGAGTCAGTCAGTCACCCACTCTAGCCTAGCGGTAACAGAGTCAGTCACCCACTATAGCCTAGCAGTAACAGAATCAGTCAGTCACCCACTGTAGCCTAGTAGTAACAGAGTCACTCAGTCACCCACTGTAGCCTAGCAGTAACAGAGTCAGTCAGTCACCCACTGTAGCCTAGCAGTAACAGAGTCACTCAGTCACCCACTGTAGCCCAACAGTAACAGTCACTCAGTCACCCACTGTAGCCTAGCAGTAACAGAGTCACTCAGTATCCCACTATAGCCTAGCAGTAACAGAGACAGTCACCCACTGTAGCCTAGCAGTAACAGAGTCAGTCAGTCACCCACTCTAGCCTAGCAGTAACAGAGTCACTCAGTCACCCACTGTAGCCTAGTAGTAACAGAGTCAGTCAGTCACCCACTGTAGCCTAGCAGTAACAGAGTCAGTCAGTCACTGTAGCCTTGCAGTAACAGAGTCAGTCAGTCACCCACTGTAGCCTTGCAGTAACAGAGTCAGTCAGTCACCCACTGTAGCCTAGCAGTAACAGAGTCAGTCAGTCACCCACTGTAGCCTAGCAGTAACAGTCAGTCACCCACTGTAGCCTAGCAGTAACAGAGTCAGTTAGTCACCCACTGTAGCCTAGCAGTAACAGTCACTCAGTCACCCACTGTAGCCCAACAGTAACAGTCAATCAGTCACCCACTGTAGCCTAGCAGTAACAGAGTCACTCAGTATCCCACTATAGCCTAGCAGTAACAGAGACAGTCACCCACTGTAGCCTAGCAGTAACAGAGTCAGTCAGTCACCCACTCTAGCCTAGCAGTAACAGAGTCACTCAGTCACCCACTGTAGCCTAGTAGTAACAGAGTCAGTCAGTCACCCACTGTAGCCTAGTAGTAACAGAGTCAGTCAGTCACCCACTGTAGCTTAGCAGTAACAGAGTCAGTCAGTCACTCCACTCTAGCCTAGCAGTAACAGAGTCAGTCACCCACTATAGCCTAGCAGTAACAGAATCAGTCAGTCACCCACTGTAGCCCAACAGTAACAGTCACTCAGTCACCCACTGTAGCCTAGCAGTAACAGAGTCACTCAGTATCCCACTATAGCCTAGCAGTAACAGAGACAGTCACCCACTGTAGCCTAGCAGTAACAGAGTCAGTCAGTCACCCACTCTAGCCTAGCAGTAACAGAGTCACTCAGTCACCCACTGTAGCCTAGTAGTAACAGAGTCACTCAGTCACCCACTGTAGCCTAGCAGTAACAGAGTCAGTCAGTCACCCACTGTAGCCTAGCAGTAACAGAGTCAGTCAGTCATCCACTGTAGACTAGCATTAACAGTCACTCAGTCATCCAATGTAGCCTACTATTAACTGAGTCAGTCACCCACTGTAGCCTAGCAGTAACAGAGTCAGTCACCCACTGTAGCCTTGCAGTAACAGAGTCAGTCAGTCACCCACTGTAGCCTAGCAGTAACAGTCACTCAGTCACCCACTGTAACCTAGCAGTAACAGAGTCAGTCACCCACTGTAGCCTAGTAGTAACAGAGTGAGTCACCCACTGTAGCCTAGTAGTAACAGAGTCAGTCACCCACTGTAGCCTAGCAGTAACAGAGTCAGTCAGTCACCCACTGTAGCCCAACAGTAACAGTCACTCAGTCACCCACTGTAGCCTAGCAGTAACAGAGTCACTCAGTATCCCACTATAGCCTAGCAGTAACAGAGACAGTCACCCACTGTAGCCTAGCAGTAACAGAGTCAGTCAGTCACCCACTCTAGCCTAGCAGTAACAGAGTCACTCAGTCACCCACTGTAGACTAGTAGTAACAGAGTCAGTCAGTCACCCACTGTAGCCTAGCAGTAACAGAGTCAGTCAGTCACCCACTCTAGCCTAGCAGTAACAGAGTCAGTCACCCACTATAGCCTAGCAGTAACAGAATCAGTCAGTCACACACTGTAGCCTAGTAGTAACAGAGTCACTCAGTCACCCAATGTAGCCTAGCAGTAACAGAGTCAGTCAGTCACCCACTGTAGCCGAGCAGTAACAGTCACTCAGTCACCCACTGTAGCCTAGCAGTAACAGAGTCAGTCACCCACTGTAGCCTAGCAGTAACAGAGTCAGTCACCCACTGTAGCCTAGCAGAAACAGAGTCAGTCAGTCACCCACTGTAGCCATGCAGTAACAGTCAGTCACCCACTGTAGCCTAGTTGTAACAGTCACTCAGTCACCCACTGTAGCCTAGCAGTAACAGTCACTCAGTCACCCACTGTAGCCCAACAGTAACAGTCACTCAGTCACCCACTGTAGCCTAGTAGTAACAGTCAGTCACCCACTGTAGCCTAGCAGTAATAGTCACTCAGCCACCCACTGTAGCCTAGCAGAAACAGAGTCAGTCACCCACTGTAGCCTAGCAGTAACAGAGTCAGTCACCCAATGTAGCCTCGCAGTAACAGTCACTCAGTCACCCACTGTAGCCTAGTAGTAACAGAGTATGTCACCCACTGTAGCCTAGTAGTAACAGAGTCAGTCACCCACTGTAGCCTAGCAGTAAAAGAGTCAGTCAGTCACCCACTGTAGCCTAGTAGTAACAGAATAAATAAGTCACCCACTGTACCCTAGCAGTAACAGAGTCAGTCAGTCACCCACTGTAGCCTAGCAGTAACAGAGTCAGTCAGTCACCCACTGTAGCCTAGCAGTAACAGTCAGTCACCCAATGTAGCCTAGCAGTAACAGAGTCAGTCAACCACTGTAGCCTAGCAGTAACAGAGTCAGTCAGTCACCCACTGTAGCCTAGCAGTAACAGAGTCACTCAGTATCCCACTATAGCCTAGCAGTAACAGAGACTGTCACCCACTGTAGCCTAGCAGTAACAGAGTCAGTCAGTCACCCACTGTAGCCTAGCAGTAACAGAGTCAGTCACCCACTGTAGCCTAGCAGTAACAGAGTCAGTCAACCACTGTAGCCTAGCAGTAACAGAGTCAGTCACCCACTCTAGCCCAACAGTAACAGTCACTCAGTCACCCACTGTAGCCTAGCAGTAACAGAGTCACTCAGTATCCCACTATAGCCTAGCAGTAACAGAGACTGTCACCCACTGTAGCCTAGCAGTAACAGAGTCACTCAGTCACCCACTGTAGCCTAGTAGTAACAGAGTCAGTCACCCACAGTAGCCTAGTAGTAACAGAGTCAGTCACACACTGTAGCCTAGCAGTAACAGAGTCAGTCACCCACTGTAGCCTAGCAGTAAAAGAATCAGTCAGTCACCCACTGTAGCCTAGCAGTAACAGAGTCACTCAGTCACCCACTGTAGCCTAGAAGTAATAGAGTCAGTCAGTCACCCACTGTAGCCTAGCAGTAACAGTCACTCAGTCACCCACTGTAGCCTAGTAGTAACAGAGTCAGTCACCCACAGTAGCCTAGTAGTAACAGAGTCAGTCACACACTGTAGCCTAGCAGTAACAGTAACTCAGTCACCCACTGTAGCCTGGTATTAACATAGTCAGTCACCCACTGTATCCTAGCAGTAAGAGTCAGTCACCCACTGTAGCCTAGCGGTAACAGAATCAGTCAGTCACCCACTGTAGCCTAGCAGTAACAGAGTCAGTCAGTCACCCACTGTAGCCTAGTAGTAACAGAATCAATAAGTCACCCACTGTAGCCTAGCAGTAACAGAGTCAGTCAGTCACCCACTGTAGCCCAGCAGTAACAGAGTCAGTCAGTCACCCATTGTAGCCTAGCAGTAACAGAGTCAGTCACCCACTGTAGCCTAGCAGTAACAGTCACTCAGTCACCCACTGTAGCCCAACAGTAACAGTCACTCAGTCACCCACTGTAGCCTAGTAGTAACAGTCAGTCACCCACTGTAGCCTAGCAGTAACAGTCAGTCAGTCACCCACTGTAGCCTAGCAGTAACAGAGTCAGTCACCCACTGTAGCCTAGCAGTAACAGAGTCAGTCACCCAATGTAGCCTTGCAGTAACAGTCACTCAGTCACCCACTGTAGCCTAGTAGTAACAGAGTCAGTCACCCACTGTACCCTAGCAGTAACAGTCAGTCAGTCACCCACTGTAGCCTAGCAGTAACAGAGTCAGTCACCCACTGTAGCCTAGCAGTAACAGAGTCAGTCAGTCACCCACTGTAGCCTAGTAGTAACAGAGTCAGTCAGTCACCCACTGTAGCCTAGCAGTAACAGAGTCAGTCAGTCACCCACTGTAGCCTAGCAGTAACAGAGTCAGTCAGTCAGTCACCCACTGTAGCCATGCAGTAACACTCAGTCACCCACTGTAGCCTAGCAGTAACAGAGTCAGTCACCCACTGTAGCCTTGTAGTAACAGAGTCAGTCACCCACTGTAGCCTAGTAGTAACAGTCAGTCACCCACTGTAGCCTAGCAGTAATAGTCACTCAGTCACCCACTGTAGCCTAGCAGTAACAGAGTCAGTCAGCCACCCACTGTAGCCTAGCAGTAACAGTCAGACACCCACTGTAGCCTAGCAGTAACAGAGTCAGTCACCCAATGTAGCCTAGCAGTAACATTCACTCAGTCACCCACTGTAGCCTAGCAGTAACAGAGTCAGTCAGTCACCCACTGTAGTCTAGCAGTAACAGTCACTCAGTCACCCACTGTAGCCTAGCAGTAACAGAGTCACTCAGTATCCCACTATAGCCTAGCAGTAACAGAGTCAGTCACCCACTATAGCCTAGCAGTAACAGAATCAGTCAGTCACCCATTGTAGCCTAGCAGTAACAGAGTCAGTCACACACTGTAGCCTAGCAGTAACAGAGTCAGTCAGTCACCCACTGTAGCCTAGCAGTAACAGAGTCACTCAGTCACCCACTGTAGCCTAGCAGTAACAGAATCACTCAGTCATCCACTGTAGCCTAGCAGTAACAGAGTCAGTCAGTCACCCACTGTACCCTAGCAGTAACAGTCACTCAGTCACCCACTGTACCCTAGCAGTAACAGTCAGTCAGTCACCCACTGTAGCCTAGCAGTAACAGAGTCAGTCAGTCACCCACTGTAGCCTAGCAGTAACAGTCAGTCACCCACTGTAGCCTAGCAGTAACAGTCAGTCACCCACTGTAGCCTAGCAGTAACAGAGTCAGTCAGTCATCCACTGTAGACTAGCATTAACAGTCACTCAGTCATCCAATGTAGCCTACTATTAACTGAGTCAGTCACCCACTGTAGCCTTGCAGTAACAGAGTCAGTCAGTCACCCACTGTAGCCTAGCAGTAACAGAGTCAGTCAGTCACCCACTGTAGCCTAGCAGTAACAGTCAGTCACCCACTGTAGCCTAGCAGTAACAGAGTCAGTTAGTCACCCACTGTAGCCTAGCAGTAACAGTCACTCAGTCACCCACTGTAGCCCAACAGTAACAGTCACTCAGTCACCCACTGTAGCCTAGCAGTAACAGAGTCACTCAGTATCCCACTATAGCCTAGCAGTAACAGAGACAGTCACCCACTGTAGCCTAGCAGTAACAGAGTCAGTCAGTCACCCACTCTAGCCTAGCAGTAACAGAGTCACTCAGTCACCCACTGTAGCCTAGTAGTAACAGAGTCAGTCAGTCACCCACTGTAGCCTAGTAGTAACAGAGTCAGTCAGTCACCCACTGTAGCCTAGCAGTAACAGAGTCAGTCAGTCACTCCACTCTAGCCTAGCAGTAACAGAGTCAGTCACCCACTATAGCCTAGCAGTAACAGAATCACTCAGTCACCCACTGTAGCCTAGTAGTAACAGAGTCACTCAGTCACCCACTGTAGCCTAGCAGTAACAGAGTCAGTCAGTCACCCACTGTAGCCTAGCAGTAACAGAGTCAGTCAGTCATCCACTGTAGACTAGCATTAACAGTCACTCAGTCATCCAATGTAGCCTACTATTAACTGAGTCAGTCACCCACTGTAGCCTAGCAGTAACAGTCAGTCAGTCACCCACTGTAGCCTAGCAGTAACAGTCAGTCAGTCACCCACTGTAGCCTTGCAGTAACAGTCAGTCAGTCACCCACTGTAGCCTAGCAGTAACAGTCACTCAGTCACCCACTGTAACCTAGCAGTAACAGAGTCAGTCACCCACTGTAGCCTAGTAGTAACAGAGTGAGTCACCCACTGTAGCCTAGTAGTAACAGAGTCAGTCACACACTGTAGCCTAGCAGTAACAGAGTCAGTCAGTCACCCACTGTAGCCTAGCAGTAACAGTGTCACTCAGTCACCCACTGTAGCCTAGCAGTAACAGAGTCAGTCACCCACTGTAGCCTAGCAGTAACAGAGTCAGTCAGTCACCCACTGTAGCCCAACAGTAACAGTCACTCAGTCACCCACTGTAGCCTAGTAGTAACAGAGTATGTCACCCACTCTAGCCTAGCAGTAACAGAGTCAGTCACCCACTATAGCCTAGCAGTAACAGAATCAGTCAGTCACACACTGTAGCCTAGTAGTAACAGAGTCACTCAGTCACCCACTGTAGCCTAGCAGTAACAGAGTCAGTCAGTCACCCACTGTAGCCTAGCAGTAACAGTCACTCAGTCACCCACTGTAGCCTAGCAGTAACAGAGTCAGTCACCCACTGTACCCTAGCAGTAACAGAGTCAGTCAGTAACCCACTGTAGCCTAGCAGTAACAGTGTCACTCAGTCACCCACTGTAGCCTAGCAGTAACAGAGTCAGTCACCCACTGTAGCCTAGCAGTAACAGAGTCAGTCACCAACTGTAGCCTAGTAGTAATAGAGTCAGTCAGTCACCCACTGTAGCCATGCAGTAACAGTCACTCAGTCACCCACTGTAGCCTAGCAGTAACAGTCACTCAGTCACCCACTGTAGCCCAACAGTAACAGTCACTCAGTCACCCACTGTAGCCTAGTTGTAACAGTCAGTCACCCACTGTAGACTAGCAGTAATAGTCACTCAGTCACCCACTGTAGCCTAGCAGTAAAAGAGTCAGTCAGCCACCCACTGTAGCCTAGCAGAAACAGAGTCAGTCACCCACTGTAGCCTAGCAGTAACAGAGTCAGTCACCCAATGTAGCCTCGCAGTAACAGTCACTCAGTCACCCACTGTAGCCTAGTAGTAACAGAGTATGTCACCCACTGTAGCCTAGTAGTAACAGAGTCAGTCACCCACTGTAGCCTAGCAGTAACAGTCAGTCAGTCACCCACTGTAGCCTAGTAGTAACAGAATAAATAAGTCACCCACTGTACCCTAGCAGTAACAGAGTCAGTCAGTCACCCACTGTAGCCTAGCAGTAACAGAGTCAGTCAGTCACCCACTGTAGCCTAGCAGTAACAGAGTCAGTCAACCACTGTAGCCTAGCAGTAACAGAGTCAGTCAGTCACCCACTGTAGCCTAGCAGTAACAGAGTCACTCAGTATCCCACTATAGCCTAGCAGTAACAGAGACTGTCACCCACTGTAGCCTAGCAGTAACAGAGTCAGTCAGTCACCCACTCTAGCCTAGCAGTAACAGAGTCACTCAGTCACCCACTGTAGCCTAGTAGTAACAGAGTCAGTCACTCACTGTAGCCTAGCAGTAACAGAGTCAGTCAGTCACCCACTGTAGCCTAGTAGTAACAGAATCAATAAGTCACCCACTGTACCCTAGCAGTAACAGAGTCAGTCAGTCACCCACTGTAGCCTAGCAGTAACAGAGTCAGTCAACCACTGTAGCCTAGCAGTAACAGAGTCAGTCACCCACTCTAGCCCAACAGTAACAGTCACTCAGTCACCCACTGTAGCCTAGCAGTAACAGAGTCACTCAGTATCCCACTATAGCCTAGCAGTAACAGAGACTGTCACCCACTGTAGCCTAGCAGTAACAGAGTCAGTCAGTCACCCACTCTAGCCTAGCAGTAACAGAGTCACTCAGTCACCCACTGTAGCCTAGCAGTAACAGAGTCAGTCAGTCACCCACTGTAGCCTAGCAGTAACAGAGTCAGTCAGTCACCCACTCTAGCCTAGCAGTAACAGAGTCAGTCACCCACTATAGCCTAGCAGTAACAGAATCAGTCGTTCACCCACTGTAGCCTAGCAGTAACAGAGTCACTCAGTCACCCACTGTAGCCTAGCAGTAATAGAGTCAGTCAGTCACCCACTGTAGCCTAGCAGTAACAGAGTCAGTCACCCACAGTAGCCTAGTAGTAAAAGAGTCAGTAACACACTGTAGCCTAGCAGTAACAGAGTCAGTCACCCACTGTAGCCTAGCAGTAACAGTAACTCAGTCACCCACTGTAGCCTGGTATTAACATAGTCAGTCACCCACTGTATCCTAGCAGTAATAGAGTCAGTCACCCACTGTAGCCAAGCAGTAACAGTCACTCAGGCACCCACTGAAGCCTAGTAGTAACAGAGTCAGTCACCCACTGTAGCCTAGCGGTAACAGAATCAGTCAGTCACCCATTGTAGCCTAGCAGTAACAGAGTCAGTCAGTCACCCACTGTAGCCTAGCAGTAACAGTCACTCAGTCACCCACTGTAGTCCAACAGTAACAGTCACTCAGTCACCCACTGTAGCCTAGTAGTAACAGTCAGTCACCCACTGTAGCCTAGCAGTAATAGTAACTCAGTCACCCACTGTAGCCTAGCAGTAACAGAGTCAGTCAGCCACCCACTGTAGCCTTGCAGTAACAGAGTCAATCACCCACTGTAGCCTAGCAGAAACAGAGTCAGTCACCCACTGTAGCCTAGCAGTAACAGAGTCAGTCACCCACTGTAGCCTAGCAGTAACAGAGTCAGTCACCCAATGTAGCCTCGCAGTAACAGTCACTCAGTCACCCACTGTAGCCTAGCAGTAACAGTCACTCAGTCACCCACTGTAGTCCAACAGTAACAGTCACTCAGGCACCCACTGAAGCCTAGTAGTAACAGAGTCAGTCACCCACTGTAGCCTAGTAGTAACAGAATCAATAAGTCACCCACTGTAGCCTAGCATTAACAGAGTCAGTCAGTCACCCACTGTAGCCCAGCAGTAACAGAGTCAGTCAGTCACCCATTGTAGCCTAGCAGTAACAGAGTCAGTCACCCACTGTAGCCTAGCAGTAACAGAGTCAGTCAGTCACCCACTGTAGCCTAGCAGTAACAGAGTCAGTCAGTCACCCACTGTAGCCTAGCAGTAACAGTCACTCAGTCACCCACTGTAGTCCAACAGTAACAGTCACTCAGTCACCCACTGTAGCCTAGTAGTAACAGTCAATCACCCACTGTAGCCTAGCAGAAACAGAGTCAGTCACCCACTGTAGCCTAGCAGTAACAGAGTCAGTCACCCACTGTAGCCTAGCAGTAACAGAGTCAGTCACCCAATGTAGCCTCGCAGTAACAGTCACTCAGTCACCCACTGTAGCCTAGTAGTAACAGAGTCAGTCACCCACTGTACCCTAGCAGTAACAGTCAGTCAGTCACCCACTGTAGCCTAGCAGTAACAGAGTCAGTCAGTCACCCACTGTAGCCTAGCAGTAACAGAGTCAGTCACCCACTGTAGCCTAGCAGTAACAGAGTCAGTCAGTCACCCACTGTAGCCTAGCAGTAACAGTCAGTCAGTCACCCACTCTAGCCTAGCAGTAACAGAGTCACTCAGTCACCCACTGTAGCCTAGCAGTAACAGAGTCACTCAGTCATCCACCGTAGCCTAGCAGTAACAGAGTCAGTCAGTCACACACTGTAGCCTAGCAGTAACAGAGTCACTCAGTCACCCACTGTAGCCTAGCAGTAACAGAATCACTCAGTCATCCACTGTAGCCTAGCAGTAACAGAGTCAGTCAGTCACCCACTGTAGCCTAGTAGTAACAGAGTCACTCAGTCACCCACTGTAGCCTAGTAGTAACAGAGTCAGTCACCCACTGCAGCCTAGCAGTAACAGTCAGTCACCCACTGTAGCCTAGCAGTAACAGAGTCAGTAAGTCACCCACTGTAGCCTAGTAGTAACAGAATCAATAAGTCACCCACTGTACCCTAGCAGTAACAGTCAGTCAGTCACCCACTCTAGCCTAGCAGTAACAGAGTCAGTCAGTCACCCACTCTAGCCTAGCAGTAACAGAGTCAGTCAGTCACCCACTGTAGCCTAGCAGTAACAGAGTCAGTCAGTCACCCACTGTAGCCTAACAGTAACAGTCACTCAGTCACCCACTGTAGCCCAACAGTAACAGTCACTCAGTCATCCAATGTAGCCTACTATTAACTGAGTCAGTCACCCACTGTAGCCTAGCAGTAACAGAGTCAGTCACCCACTGTAGCCTAGCAGTAACAGTGTCACTCAGTCACCCACTGTAGCCTAGCAGTAACAGAGTCAGTCACCCACTGCAGCCTAGCAGTAACAGAGTCAGTCACGCACTGTAGCCTAGCAGTAACAGAGTCAGTCAGTCACCCACTGTAGCCTAGTAGTAACAGAGTCAGTCACCCACTGTAGCCTAGCAGTAACAGAGTCAGTCACCCACTGTAGCCTAGCAGTAACAGTCACTCAGTCACCCACTGTAGTCCAACAGTAACAGTCACTCAGTCACCCACTGTAGCCTAGTAGTAACAGTCAGTCACCCACTGTAGCCTAGCAGTAATAGTCACTCAGTCACCCACTGTAGCCTAGCAGTAACAGAGTCAGTCAGTCACCCACTGTAGCCTAGCAGTAACAGTCACTCAGTCACCCACTGTAGCCCAACAGTAACAGTCACTCAGTCACCCACTGTAGCCTAGCAGTAACAGAGTCACTCAGTATCCCACTATAGCCTAGCAGTAACAGAGACAGTCACCCACTGTAGCCTATCAGTAACAGAGTCAGTCAGTCACCCACTCTAGCCTAGCAGTAACAGAGTCACTCAGTCACCCACTGTAGCCTAGCAGTAACAGAGTCACTCAGTCATCCACCGTAGCCTAGCAGTAACAGAGTCAGTCAGTCACACACTGTAGCCTAGCAGTAACAGAGTCAGTCAGTCACCCACTGTAGCCTAGCAGTAACAGAGTCACTCAGTCACCCACTGTAGCCTAGCAGTAACAGAATCACTCAGTCATCCACTGTAGCCTAGCAGTAACAGAGTCAGTCAGTCACCCACTGTAGCCTAGTAGTAACAGAGTCACTCAGTCACCCACTGTAGCCTAGTAGTAACAGAGTCAGTCACCCACTGCAGCCTAGCAGTAACAGTCAGTCACCCACTGTAGCCTAGCAGTAACAGAGTCAGTCAGTCACCCACTGTAGCCTAGCAGTAACAGTCACTCAGTCACCCACTGTAGCCCAACAGTAACAGTCACTCAGTCACCCACTGTAGCCTAGCAGTAACAGAGTCACTCAGTATCCCACTATAGCCTAGCAGTAACAGAGACAGTCACCCACTGTAGCCTAGCAGTAACAGAGTCAGTCAGTCACCCACTCTAGCCTAGCAGTAACAGAGTCATTCAGTCACCCACTGTAGCCTAGCAGTAACAGAGTCAGTCAGTCACCCACTGTAGCCTAGCAGTAACAGAGTCAGTCAGTCACCCACTGTAGCCTAACAGTAACAGTCACTCAGTCACCCACTGTAGCCCAACAGTAACAGTCACTCAGTCATCCAATGTAGCCTACTATTAACTGAGTCAGTCACCCACTGTAGCCTAGCAGTAACAGAGTCAGTCACCCACTGTAGCCTAGCAGTAACAGAGTCAGTCAGTCACCCACTGTAGCCTAGCAGTAACAGTGTCACTCAGTCACCCACTGTAGCCTAGCAGTAACAGAGTCAGTCACCCACTGCAGCCTAGCAGTAACAGAGTCAGTCACGCACTGTAGCCTAGCAGTAACAGAGTCAGTCAGTCACCCACTGTAGCCTAGTAGTAACAGAGTCAGTCAACCACTGTAGCCTAGTAGTAACAGAGTCAGTCAGGCACCCACTGTAGCCTAGTAGTAACAGAATCAATAAGTCACCCACTGTACCCTAGCAGTAACAGTCAGTCAGTCACCCACTGTAGCCTAGCAGTAACAGAGTCAGTCAGTCACCCACTGTAGCCTAGCAGTAACAGTCAGTCAACCACTGTAGCCTAGCAGTAACAGAGTCAGTCAGTCACCCACTGTAGCCCAACAGTAACAGTCACTCAGTCACCCACTGTAGCCTAGTAGTAACAGAGTCACTCAGTCACCCACTGTAGCCTAGCAGTAACAGAGTCAGTCACCCACTGTAGCCTAGTAGTAACAGTCAGTCACCCACTGTAGCCTAGCAGTAATAGTCACTCAGTCACCCACTGTATCCTAGCAGTAACAGAGTCAGTCAGCCACCCACTGTAGCCTAGCAGTAACAGAGTCAGACACCCACTGTAGCCTAGCAGTAACAGAGTCAGTCACCCAATGTAGCCTCGCAGTAACATTCACTCAGTCACCCACTGTAGCCTAGCAGTAACAGAGTCAGTCAGTCACCCACTGTAGCCTAGCAGTAACAGAGTCAGTCAGTCACCCACTGTAGCCTAGCAGTAACAGAGTCAGTCAGTCACCCACTGTAGCCTAACAGTAACAGTCACTCAGTCACCCACTGTAGCCTAGTAGTAACAGAGTCAGTCACCCACAGTAGCCTAGTAGTAACAGAGTCAGTCACCCACTGTATCCTAGCAGTAATAGAGTCAGTCACCCACTGTAGCCAAGCAGTAACAGTCACTCAGGAACCCACTGAAGCCTAGTAGTAACAGAGTCAGTCACCCACTGTAGCCTAGCGGTAACAGAATCAGTCAGTCACCCACTGTACCCTAGCAGTAACAGAGTCAGTCAGTCACCCACTGTAGCCTAGTAGTAACAGAATCAATAAGTCACCCACTGTAGCCTAGCATTAACAGAGTCAGTCAGTCACCCACTGTAGCCCAGCAGTAACAGAGTCAGTCAGTCACCCATTGTAGCCTAGCAGTAACAGAGTCAGTCAGTCACCCACTGTAGCCTAGCAGTAACAGTCACTCAGTCACCCACTGTAGCCTAGCAGTAACAGAGTCAGTCAGCCACCCACTGTAGCCTAGCAGTAACAGAGTCAATCACCCACTGTAGCCTAGCAGAAACAGAGTCAATCACCCACTGTAGCCTAGCAGTAACAGAGTCAGTCACCCACTGTAGCCTAGCAGTAACAGAGTCAGTCACCCACTGTAGCCTAGCAGTAACAGTCAGTCAGTCACCCACTGTAGCCTAGTAGTAACAGAGTCAGTCAGTCACCCACTGTAGCCTAGCAGTAACAGAGTCAGTCACCCACTGTAGCCTATCAGTAACAGAGTCAGTCAGTCACCCACTCTAGCCTAGTAGTAACAGATTCAGTCAGTCACCCACTGTAGCCTAGTAGTAACAGATTCAGTCAGTCACCCACTGTAGCCTAGCAGTAACAGAGTCAGTCAGTCACCCACTGTAGCCTAGCAGTAACAGAGTCAGTCAGTCAGTCACCCACTGTAGCCATGCAGTAACACTCAGTCACCCACTGTAGCCTTGTAGTAACAGTCAGTCACCCACTGTAGCCTAGCAGTAATAGTCACTCAGTCACCCACTGTAGCCTAGCAGTAACAGAGTCAGTCAGCCACCCACTGTAGCCTAGCAGTAACAGAGTCAGACACCCACTGTAGCCTAGCAGTAACAGAGTCAGTCACCCAATGTAGCCTCGCAGTAACATTCACTCAGTCAACCACTGTAGCCTAGCAGTAACAGAGTCAGTCAGTCACCCACTGTAGTCTAGCAGTAACAGTCACTCAGTCACCCACTGAAGCCCAACAGTAACAGTCACTCAGTCACCCACTGTAGCCTAGCAGTAACAGAGTCACTCAGTATCCCACTATAGCCTAGCAGTAACAGAGACAGTCACCCACTGTAGCCTAGCAGTAACAGAGTCAGTCAGTCACCCACTCTAGCCTAGCAGTAACAGAGTCAGTCACCCACTATAGCCTAGCAGTAACAGAATCAGTCAGTCACCCACTGTAGCCTAGCAGTAACAGAGTCACTCAGTCATCCACCGTATTCTAGCAGTAACAGAGTCAGTCAGTCACATACTGTAGCCTAGCAGTAACAGAGTCACTCAGTCACCCACTGTAGCCTAGCAGTAACAGAATCACTCAGTCACCCACTGTAGCCTAGCAGTAACAGAATCACTCAGTCACCCACTGTAGCCTAGCAGTAACAGAGTCAGTCAGTCACCCACTGTAGCCTAGCAGTAACAGAGTCAGTCAGTCACCCACTGTAGCCTAACAGTAACAGTCACTCAGTCACCCACTGTAGCCCAACAGTAACAGTCACTCAGTCATCCAATGTAGCCTACTATTAACTGAGTCAGTCACCCACTGTAGCCTAGCAGTAACAGAGTCAGTCACCCACTGTAGCCTAGCAGTAACAGAGTCAGTCAGTCACCCACTGTAGCCTAGCAGTAACAGTGTCACTCAGTCACCCACTGTAGCCTAGCAGTAACAGAGTCAGTCACCCACTGTAGCCTAGCAGTAACAGAGTCAGTCAGTCACCCACTGTAGCCTAGTAGTAACAGAGTCAGTCACCCACTGTAGCCTAGCAGTAACAGTCAGTCAGTCACCCACTGTAGCCTAGCAGTAACAGAGTCAGTCAGTCACCCACTGTAGCCTAGCAGTAACAGTCAGTCAACCACTGTAGCCTAGCAGTAACAGAGTCAGTCAGTCACCCACTGTAGCCTAGCAGTAACAGTCACTCAGTCACCCACTGTAGCCCAACAGTAACAGTCACTCAGTCACCCACTGTAGCCTAGCAGTAACAGAGTCAGTCAGTCACCCACTCTAGCCTAGCAGTAACAGAGTCACTCAGTCACCCACTGTAGCCTAGTAGTAACAGAGTCACTCAGTCACCCACTGTAGCCTAGCAGTAACAGAGTCAGTCACCCACTGTAGCCTAGTAGTAACAGTCAGTCACCCACTGTAGCCTAGCAGTAATAGTCACTCAGTCACCCACTGTAGCCTAGCAGTAACAGAGTCAGTCAGCCACCCACTGTAGCCTAGCAGTAACAGAGTCAGACACCCACTGTAGCCTAGCAGTAACAGAGTCAGTCACCCAATGTAGCCTCGCAGTAACATTCACTCAGTCACCCACTGTAGCCTAGCAGTAACAGAGTCAGTCAGTCACCCACTGTAGCCTAGCAGTAACAGAGTCAGTCAGTCACCCACTGTAGCCTAACAGTAACAGTCACTCAGTCACCCACTGTAGCCCAACAGTAACAGTCACTCAGTCATCCAATGTAGCCTACTATTAACTGAGTCAGTCACCCACTGTAGCCTAGTAGTAACAGTCAGTCACCCACTGTAGCCTAGCAGTAATAGTCACTCAGTCACCCACTGTAGCCTAGCAGTAACAGAGTCAGTCAGCCACCCACTGTAGCCTAGCAGTAACAGAGTCAGTCACCCACTGTAGCCTAGCAGTAACAGAGTCAGTCAGTCACCCACTGTAGTCTAGCAGTAACAGTCACTCAGTCACCCACTGAAGCCCAACAGTAACAGTCACTCAGTCACCCACTGTAGCCTAGCAGTAACAGAGTCACTCAGTATCCCACTATAGCCTAGCAGTAACAGAGACAGTCACCCACTGTAGCCTAGCAGTAACAGAGTCAGTCAGTCACCCACTCTAGCCTAGCAGTAACAGAGTCAGTCACCCACTATAGCCTAGCAGTAACAGAATCAGTCAGTCACCCATTGTAGCCTAGCAGTAACAGAGTCACTCAGTCACCCACTGTAGCCTAGCAGTAACAGAGTCACTCAGTCATCCACCGTAGCCTAGCAGTAACAGAGTCAGTCAGTCACCCACTGTAGCCTAGCAGTAACAGAGTCACTCAGTCACCCACTGTAGCCTAGCAGTAACAGAATCACTCAGTCATCCACTGTAGCCTAGCAGTAACAGTCACTCAGTCATCCAATGTAGCCTACTATTAACTGAGTCAGTCACCCACTGTAGCCTAGCAGTAACAGTCAGTCACCCACTGTAGCCTAGCAGTAACAGAGTCAGTCAGTCACCCACTGTAGCCTAGCAGTAACAGTGTCACTCAGTCACCCACTGTAGCCTAGCAGTAACAGAGTCAGTCACCCACTGCAGCCTAGCAGTAACAGTCAGTCACCCACTGTAGCCTAGCAGTAACAGAGTCAGTCAGTCACCCACTGTAGCCTAGTAGTAACAGAGTCAGTCACCCACTGTAGCCTAGCAGTAACAGAGTCAGTCAGTCACCCACTGTAGCCTAGTAGTAACAGAATCAATAAGTCACCCACTGTACCCTAGCAGTAACAGTCAGTCAGTCACCCACTGTAGCCTAGCAGTAACAGAGTCAGTCAGTCACCCACTGTAGCCTAGCAGTAACAGTCAGTCAACCACTGTAGCCTAGCAGTAACAGAGTCAGTCAGTCACCCACTGTAGCCTAGCAGTAACAGTCACTCAGTCACCCACTGTAGCCCAACAGTAACAGTCACTCAGTCACCCACTGTAGCCTAGCAGTAACAGAGTCACTCAGTATCCCACTATAGCCTAGCAGTAACTGAGACAGTCACCCACTGTAGCCTAGCAGTAACAGAGTCAGTCAGTCACCCACTCTAGCCTAGCAGTAACAGAGTCACTCAGTCACCCACTGTAGCCTAGTAGTAACAGAGTCACTCAGTCACCCACTGTAGCCTAGCAGTAACAGAGTCAGTCAGCCACCCACTGTAGCCTAGCAGTAACAGAGTCAGACACCCACTGTAGCCTAGCAGTAACAGAGTCATTCAGTCACCCACTGTAGCCTAGCAGTAACAGAGTCAGTCAGTCACCCACTGTAGCCTAGCAGTAACAGAGTCAGTCAGTCACCCACTGTAGCCTAACAGTAACAGTCACTCAGTCACCCACTGTAGCCCAACAGTAACAGTCACTCAGTCATCCAATGTAGCCTACTATTAACTGAGTCAGTCACCCACTGTAGCCTAGCAGTAACAGTCAGTCACCCACTGTAGCCTAGCAGTAACAGAGTCAGTCAGTCACCCACTGTAGCCTAGCAGTAACAGTGTCACTCAGTCACCCACTGTAGCCTAGCAGTAACAGAGTCAGTCACCCACTGCAGCCTAGTAGTAACAGAGTCAGTCACCCACTGTAGCCTAGCAGTAACAGAGTCAGTCAGTCACCCACTGTAGCCTAGTAGTAACAGAATCAATAAGTCACCCACTGTACCCTAGCAGTAACAGTCAGTCAGTCACCCACTGTAGCCTAGCAGTAACAGAGTCAGTCAGTCACCCACTGTAGCCTAGCAGTAACAGTCAGTCAACCACTGTAGCCTAGCAGTAACAGAGTCAGTCAGTCACCCACTGTAGCCTAGCAGTAACAGTCACTCAGTCACCCACTGTAGCCCAACAGTAACAGTCACTCAGTCACCCACTGTAGCCTAGCAGTAACAGAGTCACTCAGTATCCCACTATAGCCTAGCAGTAACTGAGACAGTCACCCACTGTAGCCTAGCAGTAACAGAGTCAGTCAGTCACCCACTCTAGCCTAGCAGTAACAGAGTCACTCAGTCACCCACTGTAGCCTAGTAGTAACAGAGTCACTCAGTCACCCACTGTAGCCTAGCAGTAACAGAGTCAGTCACCCACTGTAGCCTAGTAGTAACAGTCAGTCACCCACTGTAGCCTAGCAGTAATAGTCACTCAGTCACCCACTGTAGCCTAGCAGTAACAGAGTCAGTCAGCCCCCCACTGTAGCCTAGCAGTAACAGAGTCAGACACCCACTGTAGCCTAGCAGTAACAGAGTCAGTCACCCACTGTAGCCTAGCAGTAACAGAGTCATTCAGTCACCCACTGTAGCCTAGCAGTAACAGAGTCAGTCAGTCACCCACTGTAGCCTAGCAGTAACAGAGTCAGTCAGTCACCCACTGTAGCCTAACAGTAACAGTCACTCAGTCACCCACTGTAGCCCAACAGTAACAATCACTCAGTCATCCAATGTAGCCTACTATTAACTGAGTCAGTCACCCACTGTAGCCTAGCAGTAACAGAGTCAGTCACCCACTGTAGCCTAGCAGTAACAGAGTCAGTCAGTCACCCACTGTAGCCTAGCAGTAACAGTGTCACTCAGTCACCCACTGTAGCCTAGCAGTAACAGTGTCACTCAGTCACCCACTGCAGCCTAGCAGTAACAGAGTCAGTCACCCACTGTAGCCTAGCAGTAACAGAGTCAGTCAGTCACCCACTGTAGCCTAGTAGTAACAGAGTCAGTCACCCACTGTAGCCTAGCAGTAACAGAGTCAGACACCCACTGTAGCCTAGCAGTAACAGAGTCAGTCACCCAATGTAGCCTCGCAGTAACATTCACTCAGTCACCCACTGTAGCCTAGCAGTAACAGAGTCACTCAGTATCCCACTATAGCCTAGCAGTAACAGAGACAGTCACCCACTGTAGCCTAGCAGTAACAGAGTCAGTCAGTCACCCACTCTAGCCTAGCAGTAACAGAGTCAGTCACCCACTATAGCCTAGCAGTAACAGAATCAGTCAGTCACCCATTGTAGCCTAGCAGTAACAGAGTCACTCAGTCACCCACTGTAGCCTAGCAGTAACAGAATCACTCAGTCATCCACTGTAGCCTAGCAGTAACAGAGTCAGTCAGTCACCCACTGTAGCCTAGTAGTAACAGAGTCACTCAGTCACCCACTGTAGCCTAGTAGTAACAGAGTCAGTCACCCACTGCAGCCTAGCAGTAACAGAGTCAGTCACCCACTGTAGCCTAGCAGTAACAGAGTCAGTCAGTCACCCACTGTAGCCTAGTAGTAACAGTCAGTCACCCACTGTAGCCTAGCAGTAACAGAGTCAGTCAGTCACCCACTGTAGCCTAGCAGTAACAGAGTCAGTCAGTCACCCACTGTAGCCTAGCAGTAACAGAGTCAGTCAGTCACCCACTGTAGCCTAGCAGTAACAGAATCAATAAGTCACCCACTGTAGCCTAGCAGTAACAGAGTCAGTCAGTCACCCACTGTAGCCTAGCAGTAACAGTGTCACTCAGTCACCCACTGTAGCCTAGCAGTAACAGAGTCAGTCACCCACTGCAGCCTAGCAGTAACAGAGTCAGTCACCCACTGTAGCCTAGCAGTAACAGAGTCAGTCAGTCACCCACTGTAGCCTAGTAGTAACAGAGTCAGTCACCCACTGTAGCCTAGCAGTAACAGAGTCAGTCAGTCACCCACTGTAGCCTAGTAGTAACAGAATCAATAAGTCACCCACTGTACCCTAGCAGTAACAGTCAGTCAGTCACCCACTGTAGCCTAGCAGTAACAGAGTCAGTCAGTCACCCACTGTAGCCTAGCAGTAACAGTCAGTCAACCACTGTAGCCTAGCAGTAACAGAGTCACTCAGTCACCCACTGTAGCCTAGCAGTAACAGAGTCACTCAGTATCCCACTATAGCCTAGCAGTAACTGAGACAGTCACCCACTGTAGCCTAGCAGTAACAGAGTCAGTCAGTCACCCACTCTAGCCTAGCAGTAACAGAGTCAGTCACCCACTGTAGCCTAGTAGTAACAGTCAGTCACCCACTGTAGCCTAGCAGTAATAGTCACTCAGTCACCCACTGTAGCCTAGCAGTAACAGAGTCAGTCAGCCACCCACTGTAGCCTTGCAGTAACAGAGTCAGACACCCACTGTAGCCTAGCAGTAACAGAGTCAGTCACCCAATGTAGCCTCGCAGTAACATTCACTCAGTCACCCACTGTAGCCTAGCAGTAACAGAGTCACTCAGTATCCCACTATAGCCTAGCAGTAACAGAGACAGTCACCCACTGTAGCCTAGCAGTAACAGAGTCAGTCAGTCACCCACTCTAGCCTAGCAGTAACAGAGTCAGTCACCCACTATAGCCTAGCAGTAACAGAATCAGTCAGTCACCCATTGTAGCCTAGCAGTAACAGAGTCACTCAGTCACCCACTGTAGCCTAGCAGTAACAGAATCACTCAGTCATCCACTGTAGCCTAGCAGTAACAGAGTCAGTCAGTCACCCACTGTAGCCTAGTAGTAACAGAGTCACTCAGTCACCCACTGTAGCCTAGTAGTAACAGAGTCAGTCACCCACTGCAGCCTAGCAGTAACAGAGTCAGTCACCCACTGCAGCCTAGCAGTAACAGAGTCAGTCACCCACTGTAGCCTAGCAGTAACAGAGTCAGTCACCCACTGTAGCCTAGCAGTAACAGAGTCAGTCAGTCACCCACTGTAGCCTAGTAGTAACAGTCAGTCACCCACTGTAGCCTAGCAGTAACAGAGTCAGTCAGTCACCCACTGTAGCCTAGCAGTAACAGAGTCAGTCAGTCACCCACTGTAGCCTAGCAGTAACAGAATCAATAAGTCACCCACTGTAGCCTAGCAGTAACAGAGTCAGTCAGTCACCCACTGTAGCCTAGCAGTAACAGTGTCACTCAGTCACCCACTGTAGCCTAGCAGTAACAGAGTCAGTCACCCACTGCAGCCTAGCAGTAACAGAGTCAGTCACCCACTGTAGCCTAGCAGTAACAGAGTCAGTCAGTCACCCACTGTAGCCTAGTAGTAACAGAGTCAGTCACCCACTGTAGCCTAGCAGTAACAGAGTCAGTCAGTCACCCACTGTAGCCTAGTAGTAACAGAATCAATAAGTCACCCACTGTACCCTAGCAGTAACAGTCAGTCAGTCACCCACTGTAGCCTAGCAGTAACAGAGTCAGTCAGTCACCCACTGTAGCCTAGCAGTAACAGTCAGTCAACCACTGTAGCCTAGCAGTAACAGAGTCAGTCAGTCACCCACTGTAGCCTAGCAGTAACAGTCACTCAGTCACCCACTGTAGCCCAACAGTAACAGTCACTCAGTCACCCACTGTAGCCTAGCAGTAACAGAGTCACTCAGTATCCCACTATAGCCTAGCAGTAACTGAGACAGTCACCCACTGTAGCCTAGCAGTAACAGAGTCAGTCAGTCACCCACTCTAGCCTAGCAGTAACAGAGTCAGTCACCCACTGTAGCCTAGTAGTAACAGTCAGTCACCCACTGTAGCCTAGCAGTAATAGTCACTCAGTCACCCACTGTAGCCTAGCAGTAACAGAGTCAGTCAGCCACCCACTGTAGCCTAGCAGTAACAGAGTCAGACACCCACTGTAGCCTAGCAGTAACAGAGTCAGTCACCCAATGTAGCCTCGCAGTAACATTCACTCAGTCACCCACTGTAGCCTAGCAGTAACAGAGTCACTCAGTATCCCACTATAGCCTAGCAGTAACAGAGACAGTCACCCACTGTAGCCTAGCAGTAACAGAGTCAGTCAGTCACCCACTCTAGCCTAGCAGTAACAGAGTCAGTCACCCACTATAGCCTAGCAGTAACAGAATCAGTCAGTCACCCATTGTAGCCTAGCAGTAACAGAGTCACTCAGTCACCCACTGTAGCCTAGCAGTAACAGAATCACTCAGTCATCCACTGTAGCCTAGCAGTAACAGAGTCAGTCAGTCACCCACTGTAGCCTAGTAGTAACAGAGTCACTCAGTCACCCACTGTAGCCTAGTAGTAACAGTCAGTCACCCACTGTAGCCTAGCAGTAACAGAGTCAGTCAGTCACCCACTGTAGCCTAGCAGTAACAGAGTCAGTCAGTCACCCACTGTAGCCTAGCAGTAACAGAATCAATAAGTCACCCACTGTAGCCTAGCAGTAACAGTCAGTCACCCACTGTAGCCTAGCAGTAACAGAGTCAGTCAGTCACCCACTGTAGCCTAGCAGTAACAGTGTCACTCAGTCACCCACTGTAGCCTAGCAGTAACAGAGTCAGTCACCCACTGCAGCCTAGCAGTAACAGAGTCAGTCACCCACTGTAGCCTAGCAGTAACAGAGTCAGTCAGTCACCCACTGTAGCCTAGTAGTAACAGAGTCAGTCACCCACTGTAGCCTAGCAGTAACAGAGTCAGTCAGTCACCCACTGTAGCCTAGTAGTAACAGAATCAATAAGTCACCCACTGTACCCTAGCAGTAACAGTCAGTCAGTCACCCACTGTAGCCTAGCAGTAACAGAGTCAGTCAGTCACCCACTGTAGCCTAGCAGTAACAGTCAGTCAACCACTGTAGCCTAGCAGTAACAGAGTCAGTCAGTCACCCACTGTAGCCTAGCAGTAACAGTCACTCAGTCACCCACTGTAGCCCAACAGTAACAGTCACTCAGTCACCCACTGTAGCCTAGCAGTAACAGAGTCACTCAGTATCCCACTATAGCCTAGCAGTAACTGAGACAGTCACCCACTGTAGCCTAGCAGTAACAGAGTCAGTCAGTCACCCACTCTAGCCTAGCAGTAACAGAGTCACTCAGTCACCCACTGTAGCCTAGTAGTAACAGAGTCACTCAGTCACCCACTGTAGCCTAGCAGTAACAGAGTCAGTCACCCACTGTAGCCTAGTAGTAACAGTCAGTCACCCACTGTAGCCTAGCAGTAATAGTCACTCAGTCACCCACTGTAGCCTAGCAGTAACAGAGTCAGACACCCACTGTAGCCTAGCAGTAACAGAGTCAGTCACCCACTGTAGCCTAGCAGTAACAGAGTCATTCAGTCACCCACTGTAGCCTAGCAGTAACAGAGTCAGTCAGTCACCCACTGTAGCCTAGCAGTAACAGAGTCAGTCAGTCACCCACTGTAGCCTAACAGTAACAGTCACTCAGTCACCCACTGTAGCCCAACAGTAACAATCACTCAGTCATCCAATGTAGCCTACTATTAACTGAGTCAGTCACCCACTGTAGCCTAGCAGTAACAGAGTCAGTCACCCACTGTAGCCTAGCAGTAACAGAGTCAGTCAGTCACCCACTGTAGCCTAGTAGTAACAGAATCAATAAGTCACCCACTGTACCCTAGCAGTAACAGTCAGTCAGTCACCCACTGTAGCCTAGCAGTAACAGAGTCAGTCAGTCACCCACTGTAGCCTAGCAGTAACAGTCAGTCAACCACTGTAGCCTAGCAGTAACAGAATCAATAAGTCACCCACTGTAGCCTAGCAGTAACAGTCAGTCACCCACTGTAGCCTAGCAGTAACAGAGTCAGTCAGTCACCCACTGTAGCCTAGCAGTAACAGTGTCACTCAGTCACCCACTGTAGCCTAGCAGTAACAGAGTCAGTCACCCACTGCAGCCTAGCAGTAACAGAGTCAGTCACCCACTGTAGCCTAGCAGTAACAGAGTCAGTCAGTCACCCACTGTAGCCTAGTAGTAACAGAGTCAGTCACCCACTGTAGCCTAGCAGTAACAGAGTCAGTCAGTCACCCACTGTAGCCTAGTAGTAACAGAATCAATAAGTCACCCACTGTACCCTAGCAGTAACAGTCAGTCAGTCACCCACTGTAGCCTAGCAGTAACAGAGTCAGTCAGTCACCCACTGTAGCCTAGCAGTAACAGTCAGTCAACCACTGTAGCCTAGCAGTAACAGAGTCAGTCAGTCACCCACTGTAGCCTAGCAGTAACAGTCACTCAGTCACCCACTGTAGCCCAACAGTAACAGTCACTCAGTCACCCACTGTAGCCTAGCAGTAACAGAGTCACTCAGTATCCCACTATAGCCTAGCAGTAACTGAGACAGTCACCCACTGTAGCCTAGCAGTAACAGAGTCAGTCAGTCACCCACTCTAGCCTAGCAGTAACAGAGTCACTCAGTCACCCACTGTAGCCTAGTAGTAACAGAGTCACTCAGTCACCCACTGTAGCCTAGCAGTAACAGAGTCAGTCACCCACTGTAGCCTAGTAGTAACAGTCAGTCACCCACTGTAGCCTAGCAGTAATAGTCACTCAGTCACCCACTGTAGCCTAGCAGTAACAGAGTCAGACACCCACTGTAGCCTAGCAGTAACAGAGTCAGTCACCCACTGTAGCCTAACAGTAACAGTCACTCAGTCACCCACTGTAGCCCAACAGTAACAATCACTCAGTCATCCAATGTAGCCTACTATTAACTGAGTCAGTCACCCACTGTAGCCTAGCAGTAACAGAGTCAGTCACCCACTGTAGCCTAGCAGTAACAGAGTCAGTCAGTCACCCACTGTAGCCTAGCAGTAACAGTGTCACTCAGTCACCCACTGTAGCCTAGCAGTAACAGTGTCACTCAGTCACCCACTGCAGCCTAGCAGTAACAGAGTCAGTCACCCACTGTAGCCTAGTAGTAACAGAGTCAGTCACCCACTGTAGCCTAGCAGTAACAGAGTCAGTCAGTCACCCACTGTAGCCTAGTAGTAACAGAATCAATAAGTCACCCACTGTACCCTAGCAGTAACAGTCAGTCAGTCACCCACTGTAGCCTAGCAGTAACAGAGTCAGTCAGTCACCCACTGTAGCCTAGCAGTAACAGTGTCACTCAGTCACCCACTGTAGCCTAGCAGTAACAGAGTCAGTCACCCACTGCAGCCTAGCAGTAACAGAGTCAGTCACCCACTGTAGCCTAGCAGTAACAGAGTCAGTCAGTCACCCACTGTAGCCTAGTAGTAACAGAGTCAGTCACCCACTGTAGCCTAGCAGTAACAGAGTCAGTCAGTCACCCACTGTAGCCTAGTAGTAACAGAATCAATAAGTCACCCACTGTACCCTAGCAGTAACAGTCAGTCAGTCACCCACTGTAGCCTAGCAGTAACAGAGTCAGTCAGTCACCCACTGTAGCCTAGCAGTAACAGTCAGTCAACCACTGTAGCCTAGCAGTAACAGAGTCAGTCAGTCACCCACTGTAGCCTAGCAGTAACAGTCACTCAGTCACCCACTGTAGCCCAACAGTAACAGTCACTCAGTCACCCACTGTAGCCTAGCAGTAACAGAGTCACTCAGTATCCCACTATAGCCTAGCAGTAACTGAGACAGTCACCCACTGTAGCCTAGCAGTAACAGAGTCAGTCAGTCACCCACTCTAGCCTAGCAGTAACAGAGTCACTCAGTCACCCACTGTAGCCTAGTAGTAACAGAGTCACTCAGTCACCCACTGTAGCCTAGCAGTAACAGAGTCAGTCACCCACTGTAGCCTAGTAGTAACAGTCAGTCACCCACTGTAGCCTAGCAGTAATAGTCACTCAGTCACCCACTGTAGCCTAGCAGTAACAGAGTCAGACACCCACTGTAGCCTAGCAGTAACAGAGTCAGTCACCCACTGTAGCCTAACAGTAACAGTCACTCAGTCACCCACTGTAGCCCAACAGTAACAATCACTCAGTCATCCAATGTAGCCTACTATTAACTGAGTCAGTCACCCACTGTAGCCTAGCAGTAACAGAGTCAGTCACCCACTGTAGCCTAGCAGTAACAGAGTCAGTCAGTCACCCACTGTAGCCTAGCAGTAACAGTGTCACTCAGTCACCCACTGTAGCCTAGCAGTAACAGTGTCACTCAGTCACCCACTGCAGCCTAGCAGTAACAGAGTCAGTCACCCACTGTAGCCTAGTAGTAACAGAGTCAGTCACCCACTGTAGCCTAGCAGTAACAGAGTCAGTCAGTCACCCACTGTAGCCTAGTAGTAACAGAATCAATAAGTCACCCACTGTACCCTAGCAGTAACAGTCAGTCAGTCACCCACTGTAGCCTAGCAGTAACAGAGTCAGTCAGTCACCCACTGTAGCCTAGCAGTAACAGTCAGTCAACCACTGTAGCCTAGCAGTAACAGAGTCAGTCAGTCACCCACTGTAGCCTAGCAGTAACAGTCACTCAGTCACCCACTGTAGCCCAACAGTAACAGTCACTCAGTCACCCACTGTAGCCTAGCAGTAACAGTCACTCAGTATCCCACTATAGCCTAGCAGTAACTGAGACAGTCACCCACTGTAGCCTAGCAGTAACAGAGTCAGTCAGTCACCCACTGTAGCCTAGCAGTAACAGAGTCAGTCACCCACTGTAGCCTAGTAGTAACAGTCAGTCACCCACTGTAGCCTAGCAGTAATAGTCACTCAGTCACCCACTGTAGCCTAGCAGTAACAGAGTCAGTCAGCCACCCACTGTAGCCTAGCAGTAACAGAGTCAGACACCCACTGTAGCCTAGCAGTAACAGAGTCAGTCACCCAATGTAGCCTCGCAGTAACATTCACTCAGTCACCCACTGTAGCCTAGCAGTAACAGAGTCACTCAGTATCCCACTATAGCCTAGCAGTAACAGAGACAGTCACCCACTGTAGCCTAGCAGTAACAGAGTCAGTCAGTCACCCACTCTAGCCTAGCAGTAACAGAGTCAGTCACCCACTATAGCCTAGCAGTAACAGAATCAGTCAGTCACCCATTGTAGCCTAGCAGTAACAGAGTCACTCAGTCACCCACTGTAGCCTAGCAGTAACAGAATCACTCAGTCATCCACTGTAGCCTAGCAGTAACAGAGTCAGTCAGTCACCCACTGTAGCCTAGTAGTAACAGAGTCACTCAGTCACCCACTGTAGCCTAGTAGTAACAGAGTCAGTCACCCACTGCAGCCTAGCAGTAACAGAGTCAGTCACCCACTGCAGCCTAGCAGTAACAGAGTCAGTCACCCACTGTAGCCTAGCAGTAACAGAGTCAGTCAGTCACCCACTGTAGCCTAGTAGTAACAGTCAGTCACCCACTGTAGCCTAGCAGTAACAGAGTCAGTCAGTCACCCACTGTAGCCTAGCAGTAACAGAGTCAGTCAGTCACCCACTGTAGCCTAGCAGTAACAGTCACTCAGTCACCCACTGTAGCCCAACAGTAACAGTCACTCAGTCACCCACTGTAGCCTAGCAGTAACAGAGTCACTCAGTATCCCACTATAGCCTAGCAGTAACAGAGACAGTCACCCACTGTAGCCTAGCAGTAACAGTCAGTCACCCACTGTAGCCTAGCAGTAATAGTCACTCAGTCACCCACTGTAGCCTAGCAGTAACAGAGTCAGTCAGCCACCCACTGTAGCCTAGCAGTAACAGAGTCAGACACCCACTGTAGCCTAGCAGTAACAGAGTCATTCAGTCACCCACTGTAGCCTAGCAGTAACAGAGTCAGTCAGTCACCCACTGTAGCCTAGCAGTAACAGAGTCAGTCAGTCACCCACTGTAGCCTAGTAGTAACAGTCAGTCACCCACTGTAGCCTAGCAGTAACAGAGTCAGTCAGTCACCCACTGTAGCCTAGCAGTAACAGAGTCAGTCAGTCACCCACTGTAGCCTAGCAGTAACAGTCACTCAGTCACCCACTGTAGCCCAACAGTAACAGTCACTCAGTCACCCACTGTAGCCTAGCAGTAACAGAGTCACTCAGTATCCCACTATAGCCTAGCAGTAACAGAGACAGTCACCCACTGTAGCCTAGCAGTAACAGTCAGTCACCCACTGTAGCCTAGCAGTAATAGTCACTCAGTCACCCACTGTAGCCTAGCAGTAACAGAGTCAGTCAGCCACCCACTGTAGCCTAGCAGTAACAGAGTCAGACACCCACTGTAGCCTAGCAGTAACAGAGTCATTCAGTCACCCACTGTAGCCTAGCAGTAACAGAGTCAGTCAGTCACCCACTGTAGCCTAGCAGTAACAGAGTCAGTCAGTCACCCACTGTAGCCTAACAGTAACAGTCACTCAGTCACCCACTGTAGCCCAACAGTAACAATCACTCAGTCATCCAATGTAGCCTACTATTAACTGAGTCAGTCACCCACTGTAGCCTAGCAGTAACAGAGTCAGTCACCCACTGTAGCCTAGCAGTAACAGAGTCAGTCAGTCACCCACTGTAGCCTAGCAGTAACAGTGTCACTCAGTCACCCACTGTAGCCTAGCAGTAACAGTGTCACTCAGTCACCCACTGCAGCCTAGCAGTAACAGAGTCAGTCACCCACTGTAGCCTAGCAGTAACAGAGTCAGTCAGTCACCCACTGTAGCCTAGTAGTAACAGAGTCAGTCACCCACTGTAGCCTAGCAGTAACAGAGTCAGTCAGTCACACACTGTAGCCTAGTAGTAACAGAATCAATAAGTCACCCACTGTACCCTAGCAGTAACAGTCAGTCAGTCACCCACTGTAGCCTAGCAGTAACAGTCAGTCAACCACTGTAGCCTAGCAGTAACAGAGTCAGTCAGTCACCCACTGTAGCCTAGCAGTAACAGTCACTCAGTCACCCACTGTAGCCCAACAGTAACAGTCACTCAGTCACCCACTGTAGCCTAGCAGTAACAGAGTCACTCAGTATCCCACTATAGCCTAGCAGTAACTGAGACAGTCACCCACTGTAGCCTAGCAGTAACAGAGTCAGTCAGTCACCCACTCTAGCCTAGCAGTAACAGAGTCACTCAGTCACCCACTGTAGCCTAGTAGTAACAGAGTCACTCAGTCACCCACTGTAGCCTAGCAGTAACAGAGTCAGTCACCCACTGTAGCCTAGTAGTAACAGTCAGTCACCCACTGTAGCCTAGCAGTAATAGTCACTCAGTCACCCACTGTAGCCTAGCAGTAACAGAGTCAGTCAGCCACCCACTGTAGCCTAGCAGTAACAGAGTCAGACACCCACTGTAGCCTAGCAGTAACAGAGTCAGTCACCCAATGTAGCCTCGCAGTAACATTCACTCAGTCACCCACTGTAGCCTAGCAGTAACAGAGTCACTCAGTCACCCACTGAAGCCCAACAGTAACAGTCACTCAGTCACCCACTGTAGCCTAGCAGTAACAGAGTCACTCAGTATCCCACTATAGCCTAGCAGTAACAGAGACAGTCACCCACTGTAGCCTAGCAGTAACAGAGTCAGTCAGTCACCCACTCTAGCCTAGCAGTAACAGAGTCAGTCACCCACTATAGCCTAGCAGTAACAGAATCAGTCAGTCACCCATTGTAGCCTAGCAGTAACAGAGTCACTCAGTCACCCACTGTAGCCTAGCAGTAACAGTCAGTCACCCACTGTAGCCTAGCAGTAACAGAGTCAGTCAGTCACCCACTGTAGCCTAGTAGTAACAGAATCAATAAGTCACCCACTGTACCCTAGCAGTAACAGTCAGTCAGTCACCCACTGTAGCCTAGCAGTAACAGAGTCAGTCAGTCACCCACTGTAGCCTAGCAGTAACAGTCACTCAGTCACCCACTGTAGCCCAACAGTAACAGTCACTCAGTCACCCACTGTAGCCTAGCAGTAACAGAGTCACTCAGTATCCCACTATAGCCTAGCAGTAACAGAGACAGTCACCCACTGTAGCCTAGCAGTAACAGAGTCAGTCAGTCACCCACTGTAGCCTAGCAGTAACAGTCATTCAGTCACCCACTGTAGCCTAGCAGTAACAGAGTCAGTCAGTCACCCACTGTAGCCTAGCAGTAACAGAGTCAGTCAGTCACCCACTGCAGCCTAGCAGTAACAGAGTCAGTCAGTCACCCACTGTAGCCTAGCAGTAACAGTCACTCAGTCACCCACTGTAGCCCAACAGTAACAGTCACTCAGTCATCCAATGTAGCCTACTATTAACTGAGTCAGTCACCCACTGTAGCCTAGCAGTAACAGAGTCAGTCACCTACTGTAGCCTAGCAGTAACAGAGTCAGTCAGTCACCCACTGTAGCCTAGCAGTAACAGTGTCACTCAGTCACCCACTGTAGCCTAGCAGTAACAGAGTCAGTCACCCACTGCACCCTAGCAGTAACAGAGTCAGTCACCCACTGTAGCCTAGCAGTAACAGAGTCAGTCAGTCACCCACTGTAGCCTAGTAGTAACAGAGTCACTCAGTATCCCACTATAGCCTAGCAGTAACTGAGACAGTCACCCACTGTAGCCTAGCAGTAACAGAGTCAGTCAGTCACCCACTGTAGCCTAGCAGTAACAGAGTCACTCAGTCACCCACTGTAGCCTAGTAGTAACAGAGGCACTCAGTCACCCACTGTAGCCTAGCAGTAACAGAGTCAGTCAGTCATCCACCGTAGCCTAGCAGTAACAGAGTCAGTCAGTCACACACTGTAGCCTAGTAGTAACAGAGTCACTCAGTCACCCACTGTAGCCTAGCAGTAACAGAGTCACTCAGTCATCCACTGTAGCCTAGCAGTAACAGAGTCAGTCAGTCACCCACTGTAGCCTAGCAGTAACAGAGTCAGTCAGTCACCCACTGTAGCCTAGCAGTAACAGAGTCAGTCAGTCACCCACTGTAGCCTAGCAGTAACAGTGTCACTCAGTCACCCACTGTAGCCTAGCAGTAACAGTGTCACTCAGTCACCCACTGTAGCCTAGCAGTAACAGAGTCAGTCACCCACTGTAGCCTAGCAGTAACAGAGTCAGTCAGTCACCCACTGTAGCCTAGTAGTAACAGAGTCAGTCACCCACTGTAGCCTAGCAGTAACAGAGTCAGTCAGTCACCCACTGTAGCCTAGTAGTAACAGAATCAATAAGTCACCCACTGTACCCTAGCAGTAACAGTCAGTCAGTCACCCACTGTAGCCTAGCAGTAACAGAGTCAGTCAGTCACCCACTGTAGCCTAGCAGTAACAGTCAGTCAGTCAACCACTGTAGCCTAGCAGTAACAGTCAGTCAGTCACCCACTGTAGCCTAGCAGTAACAGTCACTCAGTCACCCACTGTAGCCCAACAGTAACAGTCACTCAGTCACCCACTGTAGCCTAGAAGTAACAGAGTCACTCAGTCACCCACAGTAGCCTAGTAGTAACAGAGTCAGTCAGTCACCCACTGTAGCCTAGCAGTAACAGAGTCAGTCAGTCACCCACTCTAGCCTAGCAGCAACAGAGTCAGTCACCCACTATAGCCTAGCAGTAACAGAATCAGTCAGTCACCCACTGTAGACTAGTAGTAACAGAGTCACTCAGTCACCCACTGTAGCCTAGCAGTAACAGAGTCAGTCAGTCTCCCACTGTAGCCTAGCAGTAACAGAGTCAGTCAGTCATCCACTGTAGACTAGCATTAACAGTCACTCAGTCATCCAATGTAGCCTACTATTAACTGAGTCAGTCACCCACTGTACCCTAGCAGTAACAGTCAGTCAGTCACCCACTGTAGCCTAGCAGTAACAGAGTCAGTCAGTCACCCACTGTAGCCTAGCAGTAACAGTCAGTCAACCACTGTAGCCTAGCAGTAACAGAGTCAGTCAGTCACCCACTGTAGCCCAGCAGTAACAGTCACTCAGTCACCCACTGTAGCCCAACAGTAACAGTCACTCAGTCACCCACTGTAGCCTAGCAGTAACAGAGTCACTCAGTATCCCACTATAGCCTAGCAGTAACAGAGACAGTCACCCACTGTAGCCTAGCAGTAACAGAGTCAGTCAGTCACCCACTCTAGCCTAGCAGTAACAGAGTCAGTCAGTCACCCACTGTAGCCTAGCAGTAACAGAGTCAGTCAGTCACCCACTGTAGCCTAGCAGTAACAGAGTCAGTCAGTCACCCACTGTAGCCTAGCAGTAACAGAGTCAGTCAGTCACCCACTGTAGCCTAGCAGTAACAGAGTCAGTCAGTCACCCACTGTAGCCCAACAGTAACAGTCACTCAGTCATCCAATGTAGCCTACTATTAACTGAGTCAGTCACCCACTGTAGCCTAGCAGTAACAGAGTCAGTCACCCACTGTAGCCTAGCATTAACAGAGTCAGTCAGTCACCCACTGTAGCCTAGCAGTAACAGTGTCACTCAGTCACCCACTGTAGCCTAGCAGTAACAGAGTCAGTCACCCACTGCAGCCTAGCAGTAACAGAGTCAGTCACCCACTGCAGCCTAGCAGTAACAGAGTCAGTCACCCACTGCAGCCTAGCAGTAACAGAGTCAGTCAGTCACCCACTGTAGCCTAGTAGTAACAGAGTCAGTCAGTCACCCACTGTAGCCTAGTAGTAACAGAATCAATAAGTCACCCACTGTACCCTAGCAGTAACAGTCAGTCAGTCACCCACTGTAGCCTAGCAGTAACAGTCAGTCAACCACTGTAGCCTAGCAGTAACAGAGTCAGTCAGTCACCCACTGTAGCCTAGCAGTAACAGTCACTCAGTCACCCACTGTAGCCCAACAGTAACAGTCACTCAGTCACCCACTGTAGCCTAGCAGTAACAGAGTCACTCAGTATCCCACTATAGCCTAGCAGTAACAGAGACAGTCACCCACTGTAGCCTAGAAGTAACAGAGTCAGTCAGTCACCCACTCTAGCCTAGCAGTAACAGAGTCACTCAGTCACCCACTGTAGCCTAGTAGTAACAGAGTCAGTCAGTCAACCACTGTAGCCTAGCAGTAACAGAGTCAGTCAGTCACCCACTGTAGCCTAGCAGTAACAGTCACTCAGTCACCCACTGTAGCCCAACAGTAACAGTCACTCAGTCACCCACTGTAGCCTAGCAGTAACAGAGTCACTCAGTATCCCACTATAGCCTAGCAGTAACAGAGACAGTCACCCACTGTAGCCTAGCAGTAACAGAGTCAGTCAGTCACCCACTCTAGCCTAGCAGTAACAGAGTCACTCAGTCACCCACTGTAGCCTAGTAGTAACAGAGTCACTCAGTCACCCACTGTAGCCTAGCAGTAACAGAGTCACTCAATCATCCACTGTAGCCTAGCAGTAACAGAGTCAGTCAGTCATCCACCGTAGCCTAGCAGTAACAGAGTCAGTCAGTCACACACTGTAGTCTAGTAGTATCAGAGTCACTCAGTCATCCACTGTAGCCTAGCAGTAACAGAGTCAGTCAGTCACCCACTGTAGCCTAGCAGTAACAGAGTCAGTCAGTCACCCACTGTAGCCTAGCAGTAACAGAGTCAGTCAGTCACCCACTGTAGCCCAACAGTAACAGTCACTCAGTCATCCAATGTAGCCTACTATTAACTGAGTCAGTCACCCACTGTAGCCTAGCAGTAACAGAGTCAGTCACCCACTGTAGCCTAGCATTAACAGAGTCAGTCAGTCACCCACTGTAGCCTAGCAGTAACAGTGTCACTCAGTCACCCACTGTAGCCTAGCAGTAACAGAGTCAGTCACCCACTGCAGCCTAGCAGTAACAGAGTCAGTCAGTCACCCACTGTAGCCTAGTAGTAACAGAGTCAGTCAGTCACCCACTGTAGCCTAGTAGTAACAGAATCAATAAGTCACCCACTGTACCCTAGCAGTAACAGTCACTCAGTCATCCAATGTAGCCTACTATTAACTGAGTCAGTCACCCACTGTAGCCTAGCAGTAACAGAGTCAGTCACCCACTGTAGCCTTGCAGTAACAGAGTCAGTCAGTCACCCACTGTAGCCTAGCAATAACAGAGTCAGTCAGTCACCCACTGTAGCCTAGTAGTAACAGAATCAATAAGTCACCCACTGTAGCCTAGCAGTAACAGTCAGTCAGTCACCCACTGTAGCCTAGCAGTAACAGAGTCAATCAGTCACCCACTGTAGCCTAGCAGTAACAGTCAGTCACCCACTGTAGCCTAGCAGTAACAGTCAGTCAGTCACCCACTGTAGCCTAGCAGTAACAGTCAGTCACCCACTGTAGCCTAGCAGTAACAGAGTCAGTCAGTCACCCACTGTAGCCTAGCAGTAACAGTCACTCAGTCACCCACTGTAGCCCAACAGTAACAGTCACTCAGTCACCCACTGTAGCCTAGCAGTAACAGAGTCACTCAGTATCCCACTGTAGCCTAGCAGTAACAGAGACAGTCACCCACTGTAGCCTAGCAGTAACAGAGTCAGTCAGTCACCCACTCTAGCCTAGCAGTAACAGAGTCACTCAGTCACCCACTGTAGCCTAGTAGTAACAGAGTCAGTCAGTCACCCACTGTAGACTAGCATTAACAGTCACTCAGTCATCCAATGTAGCCTACTATTAACTGAGTCAGTCACCCACTGTAGCCTAGCAGTAAAAGAGTCAGTCACCCACTGTAGCCTTGCAGTAACAGAGTCAGTCAGTCACCCACTGTAGCCTAGTAGTAACAGAGTCAGTCAGTCACCCACTGTAGCCTAGTAGTAACAGAATCAATAAGTCACCCACTGTACCCTAGCAGTAACAGTCAGTCAGTCATCCACTGTAGCCTAGCAGTAACAGAGTCAGTCAGTCACCCACTGTAGCCTTGCAGTAACAGTCAGTCACCCACTGTAGACTAGCAGTAACAGAGTCAGTCAGTCACCCACTGTAGCCTAGCAGTAACAGTCACTCAGTCACCCACTGTAGCCCAACAGTAACAGTCACTCAGTCACCCACTGTAGCCTAGCAGTAACAGAGTCACTCAGTATCCCACTGTAGCCTAGCAGTAACAGAGACAGTCACCCACTGTAGCCTAGCAGTAACAGAGTCAGTCAGTCACTCACTCTAGCCTAGCAGTAACAGAGTCAGTCAGTCACCCACTGTAGCCTAGCAGTAACAGAGTCAGTTACCCACTATAGCCTAGCAGTAACAGAATCAGTCAGTCACCCAATGTAGCCTAGTAGTAACAGAGTCACTCAGTCACCCACTGTAGCCTAGCAGTAGCAGAGTCAGTCAGTCACCCACTGTAGCCTAGCAGTAACAGAGTCAGTCACCCACTATAGCCTAGCAGTACCAGAATCAGTCAGTCACCCACTGTAGCCTAGTAGTAACAGAGTCACTCAGTCACCCACTGTAGCCTAGCAGTAACAGAGTCAGTCAGTCACCCACTGTAGCCTAGCAGTAACAGAGTCAGTCAGTCATCCACTGTAGACTAGCATTAACAGTCACTCAGTCATCCAATGTAGCCTACTATTAACTGAGTCAGTCACCCACTGTAGCCTAGCAGTAACAGAGTCAGTCACCCACTGTAGCCTTGCAGTAACAGAGTCAGTCAGTCACCCCCTGTAGCCTAGCAGTAACAGTCACTCAGTCACCCACTGTAGCCTAGCAGTAACAGAGTCAGTCACCCACTGTAGCCTTGTAGTAACAGAGTCAGTCACCCACTGTAGCCTAGTAGTAACAGAGTCAGTCACCCACTGTAGCCTAGCAGTAACAGAGTCAGTCAGTCACCCACTGTAGCCTAGCAGTAACAGTGTCACTCAGTCACGCACTGTAGCCTAGCAGTAACAGAGTCAGTCACCCACTGTAGCCTAGCAGTAACAGAGTCAGTCAACAACTGTAGCCTAGTAGTAACAGAGTCAGTCAGTCACCCACTGTAGCCTAGCAGTAACAGAGGCAGTCACCCACTATAGCCTAGCAGTAACAGAATCAGTCAGTCACCCACTGTAGCCTAGTAGTAACAGAGTCACTCAGTCACCCACTGTAGCCTAGCAGTAACAGTCAGTCAGTCACCCACTGTAGCCTAGCAGTAACAGAGTCACTCAGTATCCCACTATAGCCTAGTAGTAAAAGAGTCAGTCAGTCACCCACTGTAGCCTAGCAGTAACAGAGTCAGTCAGTCACCCACTCTAGCCTAGCAGTAACAGAGTCACTCAGTCACCCACTGTAGCCTAGTAGTAAAAGAGTCAGTCAGTCACCCACTGTAGCCTAGCAGTAACAGAGTCAGTCAGTCACCCACTATAGCCTAGCAGTAACAGAATCAGTCAGTCACCCACTGTAGCCTTGCAGTAACAGAGTCAGTCAGTCACCCACTGTAGCCTAGCAGTAACAGAGTCAGTCAGTCACCCACTCTAGCCTAGCAGTAACAGAGTCACTCAGTCACCCACTGTAGCCTAGTAGTAACAGAGTCAGTCAGTCACCCACTGTAGCCTAGCAGTAACAGAGTCAGTTACCCACTATAGCCTAGCAGTAACAGAATCAGTCAGTCACCCACTGTAGCCTTGCAGTAACAGAGTCAGTCAGTCACCCACTGTAGCCTAGCAGTAACAGAGTCACTCAGTCACCCACTGTAGCCTAGTAGTAAAAGAGTCAGTCAGTCACCCACTGTAGCCTAGCAGTAACAGAGTCAGTCAGTCACCCACTCTAGCCTAGCAGTAACAGAGTCACTCAGTCACCCACTGTAGCCTAGTAGTAAAAGAGTCAGTCAGTCACCCACTGTAGCCTAGCAGTAACAGAGTCAGTCAGTCACCCACTATAGCCTAGCAGTAACAGAATCAGTCAGTCACCCACTGTAGCCTTGCAGTAACAGAGTCAGTCAGTCACCCACTGTAGCCTAGCAGTAACAGAGTCAGTCAGTCACCCACTCTAGCCTAGCAGTAACAGAGTCACTCAGTCACCCACTGTAGCCTAGTAGTAACAGAGTCAGTCAGTCACCCACTGTAGCCTAGCAGTAACAGAGTCAGTTACCCACTATAGCCTAGCAGTAACAGAATCAGTCAGTCACCCACTGTAGCCTAGTAGTAACAGAGTCACTCAGTCACCCACTGTAGCCTAGCAGTAGCAGAGTCAGTCAGTAACCCACTGTAGCCTAGCAGTAACAGAGTCAGTCACCCACTATAGCCTAGCAGTACCAGAATCAGTCAGTCACCCACTGTAGCCTAGTAGTAACAGAGTCACTCAGTCACCCACTGTAGCCTAGCAGTAACAGAGTCAGTCAGTCACCCACTGTAGCCTAGCAGTAACAGAGTCAGTCAGTCATCCACTGTAGACTAGCATTAACAGTCACTCAGTCATCCAATGTAGCCTATTATTAACTGAGTCAGTCACCCACTGTAGCCTAGCAGTAACAGAGTCAGTCACCCACTGTAGCCTTGCAGTAACAGAGTCAGTCAGTCACCCACTGTAGCCTTGCAGTAACAGTCACTCAGTCACCCACTGTAGCCTAGCAGTAACAGAGTCAGTCACCCACTGTAGCCTTGTAGTAACAGAGTCAGTCACCCACTGTAGCCTAGTAGTAACAGAGTCAGTCACCCACTGTAGCCTAGCAGTAACAGAGTCAGTCAGTCACCCACTGTAGCCTAGCAGTAACAGTGTCACTCAGTCACGCACTGTAGCCTAGCAGTAACAGTGTCACTCAGTCACGCACTGTAGCCTAGCAGTAACAGAGTCAGTCAACAACTGTAGCCTAGCAGTAACAGAGTCAGTCAGTCACCCACTGTAGCCTAGCAGTAACAGAGGCAGTCACCCACTATAGCCTAGCAGTAACAGAATCAGTCAGTCACCCACTGTAGCCTAGTAGTAACAGAGTCACTCAGTCACCCACTGTAGCCTAGCAGTAGCAGAGTCAGTCAGTAACCCACTGTAGCCTAGCAGTAACAGAGTCAGTCACCCACTATAGCCTAGCAGTACCAGAATCAGTCAGTCACCCACTGTAGCCTAGTAGTAACAGAGTCACTCAGTCACCCACTGTAGCCTAGCAGTAACAGAGTCAGTCAGTCACCCACTGTAGCCTAGCAGTAACAGAGTCAGTCAGTCATCCACTGTAGACTAGCATTAACAGTCACTCAGTCATCCAATGTAGCCTATTATTAACTGAGTCAGTCACCCACTGTAGCCTAGCAGTAACAGAGTCAGTCACCCACTGTAGCCTTGCAGTAACAGAGTCAGTCAGTCACCCACTGTAGCCTTGCAGTAACAGTCACTCAGTCACCCACTGTAGCCTAGCAGTAACAGAGTCAGTCACCCACTGTAGCCTTGTAGTAACAGAGTCAGTCACCCACTGTAGCCTAGTAGTAACAGAGTCAGTCACCCACTGTAGCCTAGCAGTAACAGAGTCAGTCAGTCACCCACTGTAGCCTAGCAGTAACAGTGTCACTCAGTCACGCACTGTAGCCTAGCAGTAACAGAGTCAGTCACCCACTGTAGCCTAGCAGTAACAGAGTCAGTCAACAACTGTAGCCTAGCAGTAACAGAGTCAGTCAGTCACCCACTGTAGCCTAGCAGTAACAGAGGCAGTCACCCACTATAGCCTAGCAGTAACAGAATCAGTCAGTCACCCACTGTAGCCTAGTAGTAACAGAGTCACTCAGTCACCCACTGTAGCCTAGCAGTAACAGAGTCAGTCAGTCACCCACTGTAGCCTAGCAGTAACAGAGTCAGTCACCCACTATAGCCTAGCAGTAACAGAGTCACTCAGTATCCCACTATAGCCTAGCAGTAACAGAGACAGTCACCCACTGTAGCCTAGCAGTAACAGAGTCAGTCAGTCACCCACTCTAGCCTAGCAGTAACAGAGTCAGTCACCCACTATAGCCTAGCAGTAACAGAATCAGTCAGTCACCCACTGTAGCCTAGCAGTAACAGAGTCACTCAGTCACCCACTGTAGCCTAGCAGTAACAGAATCACTCAGTCATCCACTGTAGCCTAGCAGTAACAGAGTCAGTCAGTCACACACTGTAGCCTAGTAGTAACAGAGTCACTCAGTCACCCACTGTAGCCTAGCAGTAACAGAGTCACTCAGTCAACCACTGTAGCCTAGCAGTAACAGAGTCATTCAGTCACCCACTGTAGCCTAGCAGTAACAGAGTCAGTCAGTCATCCACTGTAGACTAGCATTAACAGTCACTCAGTCATCCAATGTAGCCTACTATTAACTGAGTCAGTCACCCACTGTAGCCTAGCAGTAACAGAGTCAGTCAGTCACCCACTGTAGCCTTGCAGTAACAGAGTCAGTCAGTCACCCACTGTAGCCTAGCAGTAACAGAGTCAGTTACCCACTATAGCCTAGCAGTAACAGAATCAGTCAGTCACCCACTGTAGCCTAGTAGTAACAGAATCAGTCAGTCACCCACTGTAGCCTAGCAGTAACAGAGTCACTCAGTCAACCACTGTAGCCTAGCAGTAACAGAGTCATTCAGTCACCCACTGTAGCCTAGCAGTAACAGAGTCAGTCAGTCATCCACTGTAGACTAGCATTAACAGTCACTCAGTCATCCAATGTAGCCTACTATTAACTGAGTCAGTCACCCACTGTAGCCTAGCAGTAACAGAGTCAGTCAGTCACCCACTGTAGCCTTGCAGTAACAGAGTCAGTCAGTCACCCACTGTAGCCTAGCAGTAACAGAGTCAGTTACCCACTATAGCCTAGCAGTAACAGAATCAGTCAGTCACCCACTGTAGCCTAGTAGTAACAGAGTCACTCAGTCACCCACTGTAGCCTAGCAGTAACAGAGTCAGTCAGTCACCCACTGTAGCCTAGCAGTAACAGAGTCAGTCACCCACTATAGCCTAGCAGTACCAGAATCAGTCAGTCACCCACTGTAGCCTAGTAGTAACAGTCACTCAGTCACCCACTGTAGCCTAGCAGTAACAGAGTCAGTCAGTCACCCACTGTAGCCTAGCAGTAACAGAGTCAGTCAGTCATCCACTGTAGACTAGCATTAACAGTCACTCAGTCATCCAATGTAGCCTACTATTAACTGAGTCAGTCACCCACTGTAGCCTAGCAGTAACAGAGTCAGTCAGTCACCCCCTGTAGCCTAGCAGTAACAGTCACTCAGTCACCCACTGTAGCCTAGCAGTAACAGAGTCAGTCACCCACTGTAGCCTTGTAGTAACAGAGTCAGTCACCCACTGTAGCCTAGCAGTAACAGAGTCAGTCAGTCACCCACTGTAGCCTAGCAGTAACAGTGTCACTCAGTCACGCACTGTAGCCTAGCAGTAACAGTCAGTCACCCACTGTAGCCTAGCAGTAACAGAGTCAGTCACCCACTGTAGCCTAGCAGTAACAGAGTCAGTCAGTCACCCACTGTAGCCTAGCAGTAACAGAGTCAGTCACCCACTATAGCCTAGCAGTAACAGAATCAGTCAGTCACCCACTCTAGCCTAGCAGTAACAGAGTCACTCAGTCACCCACTGTAGCCTAGTAGTAAAAGAGTCAGTCAGTCACCCACTGTAGCCTAGCAGTAACAGAGTCAGTCAGTCACCCACTCTAGCCTAGCAGTAACAGAGTCAGTCACCCACTATAGCCTAGCAGTAACAGAATCAGTCAGTCACCCACTGTAGCCTAGCAGTAACAGAGTCACTCAGTCACCCACTGTAGCCTAGCAGTAACAGAATCACTCAGTCACCCACTGTAGCCTAGCAGTAACAGAGTCAGTCAGTCACACACTGTAGCCTAGTAGTAACAGAGTCACTCAGTCACCCACTGTAGCCTAGCAGTAACAGAATCACTCAGTCATCCACTGTAGCCTAGCAGAAACAGAGTCAGTCAGTCACACACTGTAGCCTAGTAGTAACAGAGTCACTCAGTCACCCACTGTAGCCTAGCAGTAACAGAGTCACTCAGTCAACCACTGTAGCCTAGCAGTAACAGAGTCATTCAGTCACCCACTGTAGCCTAGCAGTAACAGAGTCAGTCAGTCATCCACTGTAGACTAGCATTAACAGTCACTCAGTCATCCAATGTAGCCTACTATTAACTGAGTCAGTCACCCACTGTAGCCTTGCAGTAACAGAGTCAGTCAGTCACCCACTGTAGCCTTGCAGTAACAGAGTCAGTCAGTCACCCACTGTAGCCTAGCAGTAACAGAGTCAGTCAGTCACCCACTGTAGCCTAGCAGTAACAGTCACTCAGTCACCCACTGTAGCCTAGCAGTAACAGAGTCAGTCACCCACTATAGCCTAGCAGTAACAGAATCAGTCAGTCACCCACTGTAGCCTAGTAGTAACAGAGTCACTCAGTCACCCACTGTAGCCTAGCAGTAACAGAGTCAGTCAGTCACCCACTGTAGCCTAGCAGTAACAGAGTCAGTCACCCACTATAGCCTAGCAGTACCAGAATCAGTCAGTCACCCACTGTAGCCTAGTAGTAACAGAGTCACTCAGTCACCCACTGTAGCCTAGCAGTAACAGAGTCAGTCAGTCACCCACTGTAGCCTAGCAGTAACAGAGTCAGTCAGTCATCCACTGTAGACTAGCATTAACAGTCACTCAGTCATCCAATGTAGCCTACTATTAACTGAGTCAGTCACCCACTGTAGCCTTGTAGTAACAGTCAGTCACCCACTGTAGCCTAGTAGTAACAGAGTCAGTCACCCACTGTAGCCTAGCAGTAACCGAGTCAATCAGTCACCCACTGTAGCCTAGCAGTAACAGTCACTCAGTCACCCACTGTAGCCTAGCAGTAACAGAGTCAGTCACCCACTGTAGCCTTGTAGTAACAGAGTCAGTCACCCACTGTAGCCTTGTAGTAACAGAGTCAGTCACCCACTGTAGCCTTGTAGTAACAGAGTCAGTCACCCACTGTAGCCTAGTAGTAACAGAGTCAGTCACCCACTGTAGCCTAGTAGTAACAGAGTCAGTCACCCACTGTAGCCTAGCAGTAACAGAGTGAGGCAGTCACCCACTATAGCCTAGCAGTAACAGAATCAGTCAGTCACCCACTGTAGCCTAGTAGTAACAGAGTCACTCAGTCACCCACTGTAGCCTAGCAGTAACAGAGTCAGTCAGTCACCCACTGTAGCCTAGCAGTAACAGAGTCAGTCACCCACTATAGCCTAGCAGTAACAGAGTCACTCAGTCACCCACTGTAGCCTAGTAGTAAAAGAGTCAGTCAGTCACCCACTGTAGCCTAGCAGTAACAGAGTCAGTCAGTCACTATAGCCTAGCAGTAACAGAGTCAGTCACCCACTATAGCCTAGCAGTAACAGAGTCACTCAGTCACCCACTCTAGCCTAGCAGTAACAGAGTCACTCAGTCACCCACTGTAGCCTAGTAGTAAAAGAGTCAGTCAGTCACCCACTGTAGCCTAGCAGTAACAGAGTCAGTCAGTCACTATAGCCTAGCAGTAACAGAGTCAGTCACCCACTATAGCCTAGCAGTAACAGAGTCACTCAGTCACCCACTGTAGCCTAGCAGTAACAGAATCACTCAGTCATCCACTGTAGCCTAGCAGTAACAGAGTCAGTCAGTCACACACTGTAGCCTAGTAGTAACAGAGTCACTCAGTCACCCACTGTAGCCTAGCAGTAACAGAGTCACTCAGTCAACCACTGTAGCCTAGCAGTAACAGAGTCATTCAGTCACCCACTGTAGCCTAGCAGTAACAGAGTCAGTCAGTCATCCACTGTAGACTAGCATTAACAGTCACTCAGTCAACCAATGTAGCCTACTATTAACTGAGTCAGTCACCCACTGTAGCCTAGCAGTAACAGAGTCAGTCAGTCACCCACTGTAGCCTTGCAGTAACAGAGTCAGTCAGTCACCCACTGTAGCCTTGCAGTAACAGAGTCAGTCAGTCACCCACTGTAGCCTAGCAGTAACAGAGTCAGTCAGTCACCCACTGTAGCCTAGCAGTAACAGTCACTCAGTCACCCACTGTAGCCTAGCAGTAACAGAGTCAGTCAGTCACCCACTGTAGCCTAGCAGTAACAGAGTCAGTCAGTCACCCACTGTAGCCATGCAGTAACAGTCAGTCACCCACTGTAGCCTAGTTGTAACAGTCAGTCACCCAGTGTATCCTAGCAGTAACAGAGTCAGTCAGTCACCCACTGTAGCCTAGTAGTAACAGTCAGTCACCCACTGTAGCCTAGCAGTAATAGTCACTCAGTCACCCACTGTAGCCTAGCAGTAACAGAGTCAGTCAGCAAACCCACTGTAGCCTAGCAGAAACAGAGTCAGTCACCCACTGTAGCCTAGCAGTAACAGAGTCAGTCACCCAATGTAGCCTCGCAGTAACAGTCACTCAGTCACCCACTGTAGCCTAGTAGTAACAGAGTCAGTCACCCACTGTAGCCTAGTAGTAACAGAGTCAGTCACCCACTGTAGCCTAGCAGTAACAGAGTCAGTCAGTCACCCACTGTAGCCTAGTAGTAACAGAATCAATAAGTCACCCACTGTACCCTAGCAGTAACAGAGTCAGTCAGTCACCCACTGTAGCCTAGCAGTAACAGAGTCAGTCAGTCACCCACTGTAGCCTAGCAGTAACAGAGTCAGTCAACCACTGTAGCCTAGCAGTAACAGAGTCAGTCAGTCACCCACTGTAGCCTAGCAGTAACAGTCACTCAGTCACCCACTCTAGCCCAACAGTAACAGTCACTCAGTCACCCACTGTAGCCTAGCAGTAACAGAGTCACTCAGTATCCCACTATTGCCTAGCAGTAACAGAGACTGTCATCCACTGTAGCCTAGCAGTAAGATAGTCAGTCAGTCACCCACTCTAGCCTAGCAGTAACAGAGTCACTCAGTCACCCACTGTAGCCTAGTAGTAACAGAGTCAGTCAGTCACCCACTGTAGCCTAGCAGTAACAGAGTCAGTCAGTCACCCACTCTAGCCTAGCAGTAACAGAGTCAGTCACCCACTATAGCCTAGCAGTAACAGAATCAGTCAGTCACCCACTGTAGCCTAGCAGAAACAGAGTCACTCAGTCACCCACTGTAGCCTAGCAGTAAGAGAGTCAGTCAGTCACCCACTGTAGCCTAGCAGTAACAGTCACTCAGTCACCCACTGTAGCCTAGTAGTAACAGAGTCAGTCACACACTGTAGCCTAGCAGTAACAGAGTCAGTCACCCACTGTAGCCTAGCAGTAACAGTAACTCAGTCACCCACTGTAGCCTGGTATTAACATAGTCAGTCACCCACTGTATCCTAGCAGTAATAGAGTCAGTCACCCACTGTAGCCAAGCAGTAACAGTCACTCAGGCACCCACTGAAGCCTAGTAGTAACAGAGTCAGTCACCCACTGTAGCCTAGCGGTAACAGAATCAGTCAGTCACCCACTGTAGCCTAGCAGTAACAGAGTCAGTCAGTCACCCACTGTAGCCTAGCAGTAACAGAGTCAGTCAGTCACCCACTGTAGCCTAGCAGTAACAGAGTCAGTCACCCAATGTAGCCTCGCAGTAACAGTCACTCAGTCACCCACTGTAGCCTAGTAGTAACAGAGTCAGTCACCCACTGTAGCCTAGTAGTAACAGAGTCAGTCACCCACTGTAGCCTAGCAGTAACAGAGTCAGTCAGTCACCCACTGTAGCCTAGTAGTAACAGAATCAATAAGTCACCCACTGTACCCTAGCAGTAACAGAGTCAGTCAGTCACCCACTGTAGCCTAGCAGTAACAGAGTCAGTCAGTCACCCACTGTAGCCTAGCAGTAACAGAGTCAGTCAGTCACCCACTGTAGCCTAGCAGTAACAGAGTCAGTCAACCACCCACTGTAGCCTAGCAGTAACAGTCACTCAGTCACCCACTCTAGCCCAACAGTAACAGTCACTCAGTCACCCACTGTAGCCTAGCAGTAACAGAGTCACTCAGTATCCCACTATTGCCTAGCAGTAACAGAGACTGTCACCCACTGTAGCCTAGTAGTAACAGAGTCAGTCACTCACTGTAGCCTAGCAGTAACAGAGTCAGTCAGTCACCCACTGTAGCCTAGTAGTAACAGAATCAATAAGTCACCCACTGTACCCTAGCAGTAACAGTCAGTCAGTCACCCACTGTAGCCTAGCAGTAACAGAGTCAGTCAACCACTGTAGCCTAGCAGTAACAGAGTCAGTCAGTCACCCACTGTAGCCTAGCAGTAACAGTCACTCAGTCACCCACTCTAGCCCAACAGTAACAGTCACTCAGTCACCCACTGTAGCCTAGCAGTAACAGAGTCACTCAGTATCCCACTATAGCCTAGCAGTAACAGAGTCAGTCAGTCACCCACTCTAGCCTAGCAGTAACAGAGTCAGTCAGTCACCCACTGTAGCCTAGCAGTAACAGAGTCACTCAGTCACCCACTGTAGCCTAGCAGTAACAGAGTCAGTCAGTCACCCACTGTAGCCTAGCAGTAACAGTCACTCAGTCACCCACTGTAGCCTAGTAGTAACAGAGTCAGTCACACACTGTAGCCTAGCAGTAACAGAGTCAGTCACCCACTGTAGCCTAGCAGTAACAGTAACTCAGTCACCCACTGTAGCCTGGTATTAACATAGTCAGTCACCCACTGTATCCTAGCAGTAATAGAGTCAGTCACCCACTGTAGCCAAGCAGTAACAGTCACTCAGGCACCCACTGAAGCCTAGTAGTAACAGAGTCAGTCACCCACTGTAGCCTAGCGGTAACAGAATCAGTCAGTCACCCACTGTAGCCTAGCAGTAACAGAGTCAGTCAGTCACCCACTGTAGCCTAGCAGTAACAGAGTCAGTCACCCAATGTAGACTCGCAGTATTAGTCACTCAGACACCCACTGTAGGCTAGTAGTAACAGAGTCAGTCACCCACTGTATCCTAGTAGTAACAGAGTCAGTCACCCACTGTAGCCTAGCAGTAACAGAGTCAGTCAGTCACCCACTGTAGCCTAGTAGTAACAGAATCAATAAGTCACCCACTGTAGCCTAGCATTAACAGAGTCAGTCAGTCACCCACTCTAGCCTAGCAGTAACAGAGTCACTCAGTCACCCACTGTAGCCTAGTAGTAACAGAGTCAGTCAGTCACCCACTGTAGCCTAGCAGTAACAGAGTCAGTCAGTCACCCACTGTAGCCTAGCAGTAACAGAGTCAGTCAGTCAGTCACCCACTGTAGCCATGCAGTAACACTCAGTCACCCACTGTAGCCTAGCTGTAACAGTCAGTCACCCACTGTAGCCTAGCAGTAATAGTCACTCAGTCACCCACTGTAGCCTAGCAGTAACAGAGTCAGTCAGCCACCCACTGTAGCCTAGCAGTAACAGAGTCAGACACCCACTGTAGCCTAGCAGTAACAGAGTCAGTCACCCAATGTAGCCTCGCAGTAACAGTCACTCAGTCACCCACTGTAGCCTAGCAGTAACAGTCACTCAGTCACCCACTGTAGCCTAGCAGTAACAGAGTCACTCAGTCATCCACCGTAGCCTAGCAGTAACAGAGTCAGTCAGTCATCCACCGTAGCCTAGCAGTAACAGAGTCAGTCAGTCAGTCACCCACTTTAGCCTTGTAGTAACAGAGTCAGTCACCCACTGTAGCCTAGTAGTAACAGTCAGTCACCCACTGTAGCCTAGCAGTAATAGTCACTCAGTCACCCACTGTAGCCTAGCAGTAACAGAGTCAGTCAGTCACCCACTGTAGCCTAGCAGTAACAGTCACTCAGTCACCCACTGAAGCCCAACAGTAACAGTCACTCAGTCACCCACTGTAGCCTAGCAGTAACAGAGTCACTCAGTCATCCACCGTAGCCTAGCAGTAACAGAGTCAGTCAGTCATCCACCGTAGCCTAGCAGTAACAGAGTCAGTCAGTCACACACTGTAGCCTAGTAGTAACAGAGTCACTCAGTCACCCACTGTAGCCTAGCAGTAACAGAGTCACTCAGTCATCCACTGTAGCCTAGCAGTAACAGAGTCAATAAGTCACCCACTGTAGACTAGCAGTAACAGAGTCAGTCACCCACTGTAGCCTAGCAGTAACAGAGTCAGTCAGTCACCCACTGTAGCCTAGCAGTAACAGAGTCAGTCAGTCACCCACTGTAGCCTAGCAGTAACAGTCACTCAGTCACCCACTGTAGCCCAACAGTAACAGTCACTCAGTCATCCAATGTAGCCTACTATTAACTGAGTCAGTCACCCACTGTAGCCTAGCAGTAACAGAGTCAGTCACCCACTGTAGCCTAGCAGTAACAGAGTCAGTCAGTCACCCACTGTAGCCTAGCAGTAACAGTGTCACTCAGTCACCCACTGTAGCCTAGCAGTATCAGAGTCAGTCACCCACTGCAGCCTAGCAGTAACAGAGTCAGTCACCCACTGTAGCCTAGCAGTAACAGAGTCAGTCAGTCACCCACTGTAGCCTAGTAGTAACAGAGTCAGTCACCCACTGTAGCCTAGCAGTAACAGAGTCAGTCAGTCACCCACTGTAGCCTAGTAGTAACAGAATCAATAAGTCACCCACTGTACCCTAGCAGTAACAGTCAGTCAGTCACCCACTGTACCCTAGCAGTAACAGAGTCAGTCAGTCACCCACTGTAGCCTAGCAGTAACAGTGTCACTCAGTCACCCACTGTAGCCTAGCAGTATCAGAGTCAGTCACCCACTGCAGCCTAGCAGTAACAGAGTCAGTCACCCACTGTAGCCTAGCAGTAACAGAGTCAGTCAGTCACCCACTGTAGCCTAGTAGTAACAGAATCAATAAGTCACCCACTGTACCCTAGCAGTAACAGTCAGTCAGTCACCCACTGTAGCCTAGCAGTAACAGTCAGTCAACCACTGTAGCCTAGCAGTAACAGAGTCAGTCAGTCACCCACTGTAGCCTAGCAGTAACAGTCACTCAGTCACCCACTGTAGCCTAGCAGTAACAGAGTCACTCAGTATCCCACTATAGCCTAGCAGTAACAGAGACAGTCACCCACTGTAGCCTAGCAGTAACAGAGTCAGTCAGTCACCCACTCTAGCCTAGCAGTAACAGAGTCACTCAGTCACCCACTGTAGCCTAGTAGTAACAGAGTCAGTCAGTCACCCACTGTAGCCTAGCAGTAACAGAGTCAGTCAGTCACCCACTCTAGCCTAGCAGTAACAGAGTCAGTCACCCACTATAGCCTAGCAGTAACAGAATCAGTCAGTCACCCACTGTAGCCTAGTAGTAACAGAGTCACTCAGTCACCCACTGTAGCCTAGCAGTAACAGAGTCAGTCAGTCACCCACTGTAGCCTAGCAGTAACAGAGTCAGTCAGTCATCCACTGTAGACTAGCATTAACAGTCACTCAGTCATCCAATGTAGCCTACTATTAACTGAGTCAGTCACCCACTGTAGCCTAGCAGTAACAGAGTCAGTCACCCACTGTAGCCTTGCAGTAACAGAGTCAGTCAGTCACCCACTGTAGCCTAGCAGTAACAGAGTCAGTCAGTCACCCACTGTAGCCTAGCAGTAACAGTCAGTCAACCACTGTAGCCTAGCAGTAACAGAGTCAGTCAGTCAACCACTGTAGCCTAGCAGTAACAGAGTCAGTCAGTCACCCACTGTAGCCCAACAGTAACAGTTACTCAGTCACCCACTGTAGCCTAGCAGTAACAGAGTCACTCAGTATCCCACTATAGCCTAGCAGTAACAGAGACAGTCACCCACTGTAGCCTAGCAGTAACAGAGTCAGTCAGTCACCCACTCTAGCCTAGCAGTAACAGAGTCACTCAGTCACCCACTGTAGCCTAGCAGTAACAGAGTCAGTCAGTCACCCACTGTAGCCTAGCAGTAACAGAGTCAGTCAGTCCCCCACTCTAGCCTAGCAGTAACAGAGTCTGTCACCCACTATAGCCTAGCAGTAACAGAATCAGTCAGTCACCCACTGTAGCCTAGTAGTAACAGAGTCACTCAGTCACCCACTGTAGCCTAGCAGTAACAGAGTCAGTCAGTCACCCACTGTAGCCTAGCAGTAACAGAGTCAGTCAGTCATCCACTGTAGACTAGCATTAACAGTCACTCAGTCATCCAATGTAGCCTACTATTAACTGAGTCAGTCACCCACTGTAGCCTAGCAGTAACAGAGTCAGTCACCCACTGTAGCCTTGCAGTAACAGAGTCAGTCAGTCACCCACTGTAGCCTAGCAGTAACAGAGTCAGTCAGTCACCCACTGTAGCCTAGTAGTAACAGAATCAATAAGTCACCCACTGTAGCCTAGCAGTAACAGAGTCAGTCAGTCACCCACTGTAGCCTAGCAGTAACAGTCACTCAGTCACCCACTGTAGCCCAACAGTAACAGTCACTCAGTCACCCACTGTAGCCTAGCAGTAACAGAGTCACTCAGTATCCCACTGTAGCCTAGCAGTAACAGAGACAGTCACCCACTGTAGCCTAGCAGTAACAGTCAGTCAGTCACCCACTCTAGCCTAGCAGTAACAGAGTCACTCAGTCACCCACTGTAGCCTAGCAGTAACAGAGTCAGTCAGTCACCCACTGTAGCCTAGCAGTAACAGTCAGTCACCCACTGTAGCCTAGCAGTAACAGAGTCAGTCAGTCACCCACTGTAGCCTAGCAGTAACAGTCAGTCACCCACTGTAGCCTAGCAGTAACAGAGTCAGTCAGTCACCCACTGTAGCCCAGCAGTAACAGTCACTCAGTCACCCACTGTAGCCCAACAGTAACAGTCACTCAGTCACCCACTGTAGCCTCGCAGTAACAGAGTCACTCAGTATCCCACTGTAGCCTAGCAGTAACAGAGACAGTCACCCACTGTAGCCTAGCAGTAACAGAGTCAGTCAGTCACCCACTCTAGCCTAGCAGTAACAGAGTCACTCAGTCACCCACTGTAGCCTATTAGTAACAGAGTCAGTCAGTCACCCACTGTAGCCTAGTAGTAACAGAGTCAGTCAGTCACCCACTGTAGCCTAGCAGTAACAGAGTCAGTCAGTCACTCCACTCTAGCCTAGCAGTAACAGAGTCAGTCACCCACTATAGCCTAGCAGTAACAGAATCAGTCAGTCACCCACTGTAGCCTAGTAGTAACAGAGTCACTCAGTCACCCACTGTAGCCTAGCAGTAACAGAGTCAGTCAGTCACCCACTGTAGCCTAGCAGTAACAGAGTCAGTCACCCACTATAGCCTAGCAGTAACAGAATCAGTCAGTCACCCACTGTAGCATAGTAGTAACAGAGTCACTCAGTCACCCACTGCAGCCTAGCAGTAACAGAGTCAGTCAGTCATCCACTGTAGACTAGCATTAACAGTCACTCAGTCATCCAATGTAGCCTACTATTAACTGAGTCAGTCACCCACTGTAGCCTTGCAGTAACAGAGTCAGTCAGTCACCCACTGTAGCCTAGCAGTAACAGTCACTCAGTCACCCACTGTAGCCTAGCATTAACAAAGTCAGTCACCCACTGTAGCCTTGTAGTAACAGAGTCAGTCACCCACTGTAGCCTAGTAGTAACAGAGTCAGTCACCCACTGTAGCCTAGCAGTAACAGAGACAGTCAGTCACCCACTGTAGCCTAGCAGTAACAGTCAGTCACCCACTGTAGCCTAGCAGTAACAGTCAGTCAGTCACCCACTGTAGCCTAGCAGTAACAGTCAGTCGACCACTGTAGCCTAGCAGTAACAGAGTCAGTCAGTCACCCACTGTAGCCTAGCAGTAACAGTCACTCAGTCACCCACTGTAGCCAAACAGTAACAGTCACTCAGTCACCCACTGTAGCCTAGCAGTAACAGAGTCACTCAGTATCCCACTGTAGCCTAGCAGTAACAGAGACAGTCACCCACTGTAGCCTAGCAGTAACAGAGTCACTCAGTCACCCACTGTAGCCTATTAGTAACAGTCAGTCAGTCAGTCACCCACTGTAGCCTAGTAGTAACAGTCAGTCAGTCACCCACTGTAGCAATGCAGTAACAGAGTCAGTCAGTCACTCCACTCTAGCCTAGCAGTAACAGAATCAGTCAGTCACCCACTATAGCCTAGTAGTAACAGAGTCACTCAGTCACCCACTGTAGCCTAGCAGTAACAGAGTCAGTCAGTCACCCACTGTAGCCTAGCAGTAACAGAGTCAGTCACCCACTATAGCCTAGCAGTAACAGAATCAGTCAGTCACCCACTGTAGCCTAGTAGTAACAGAGTCACTCAGTCACCCACTGCAGCCTAGCAGTAACAGAGTCAGTCAGTCACTCCACTCTAGCCTAGCAGTAACAGAGTCAGTCACCCACTATAGCCTAGCAGTAACAGAATCAGTCAGTCACCCACTGTAGCCTAGTAGTAACAGAGTCACTCAGTCACCCACTGTAGCCTAGCAGTAACAGAGTCAGTCAGTCACCCACTGTAGCCTAGCAGTAACAGAGTCAGTCACCCACTATAGCCTAGCAGTAACAGAATCAGTCAGTCACCCACTGTAGCCTAGTAGTAACAGAGTCACTCAGTCACCCACTGCAGCCTAGCAGTAACAGAGTCAGTCAGTCACCCACTGTAGCCTAGCAGTAACAGAGTCAGTCAGTCATCCACTGTAGACTAGCATTAACAGTCACTCAGTCATCCAATGTAGCCTAGCAGTAACAGTCACTCAGTCACCCACTGTAGCCTAGCATTAACAAAGTCAGTCACCCACTGTAGCCTTGTAGTAACAGAGTCAGTCACCCACTGTAGCCTAGCAGTAACAGAGTCAGTCACCCACTGTAGCCTTGCAGTAACAGAGTCAGTCAGTCACCCACTGTAGCCTAGCAGTAACAGTCACTCAGTCACCCACTGTAGCCTAGCATTAACAAAGTCAGTCACCCACTGTAGCCTTGTAGTAACAGAGTCAGTCACCCACTGTAGCCTAGTAGTAACAGAGTCAGTCACCCACTGTAGCCTAGCAGTAACAGAGTCAGTCAGTCACCCACTGTAGCCTAGCAGTAACAGAGTCACTCAGTATCCCACTATAGCCTAGCAGTAACAGAGACAGTCACCCACTGTACCCTAGCAGTAACAGTCAGTCAGTCACCCACTGTAGCCTAGCAGTAACAGAGTCAGTCAGTCACCCACTGTAGCCTAGCAGTAACAGTCAGTCACCCACTGTAGCCTAGCAGTAACAGAGTCAGTCAGTCACCCACTGTAGCCTAGCAGTAACAGTCAGTCACCCACTGTAGCCTAGCAGTAACAGAGTCAGTCAGTCACCCACTGTAGCCTAGCAGTAACAGTCACTCAGTCACCCACTCTAGCCCAACAGTAACAGTCACTCAGTCACCCACTGTAGCCTAGCAGTAACAGAGTCACTCAGTATCCCACTATAGCCTAGCAGTAACAGAGTCAGTCAGTCACCCACTCTAGCCTAGCAGTAACAGAGTCACTCAGTCACCCACTGTAGCCTAGTAGTAACAGAGTCAGTCAGTCACCCACTGTAGCCTAGTAGTAACAGAATCAATAAGTCACCCACTGTACCCTAGCAGTAACAGAGTCAGTCAGTCACCCACTGTAGCCTAGCAGTAACAGAGTCAGTCAGTCACCCACTGTAGCCTAGCAGTAACAGAGTCAGTCAACCACTGTAGCCTAGCAGTAACAGTCAGTCAGTCACCCACTGTAGCCTAGCAGTAACAGTCACTCAGTCACCCACTCTAGCCCAACAGTAACAGTCACTCAGTCACCCACTGTAGCCTAGCAGTAACAGAGTCACTCAGTATCCCACTATAGCCTAGCAGTAACAGAGACTGTCACCCACTGTAGCCTAGCAGTAACAGAGACTGTCACCCACTGTAGCCTAGCAGTAACAGAATCAGTCAGTCACCCACTGCAGCCTAGCAGTAACAGAGTCACTCAGTCACCCACTGTAGCCTAGCAGTAACAGAGTCAGTCAGTCAACCACTGTAGCCTAGCAGTAACAGTCACTCAGTCACCCACTGTAGCCTAGTAGTAACAGAGTCAGTCACCCACTGTAGCCTAGTAGTAACAGAGTCAGTCAGTCACCCACTGTAGCCTAGTAGTAACAGAGTCAGTCACACACTGTAGCCTAGCAGTAACAGAGTCAGGCACCCACTGTAGCCTAGCAGTAACAGTAACTCAGTCACCCACTGTAGCCTGGTATTAACATAGTCAGTCACCCACTGTATCCTAGCAGTAATAGAGTCAGTCACCCACTGTAGCCAAGCAGTAACAGTCACTCAGGCACCCACTGAAGCCTAGTAGTAACAGAGTCAGTCACCCACTGTAGCCTAGCGGTAACAGAATCAGTCAGTCACCCACTGTAGCCTAGCAGTAACAGAGTCAGTCAGTCACCCACTGTAGCCTAGTAGTAACAGAATCAATAAGTCACCCACTGTAGCCTAGCATTAACAGAGTCAGTCAGTCACCCATTGTAGCCTAGCAGTAACAGAGTCAGTCACCCACTGTAGCCTAGCAGTAACAGAGTCAGTCAGTCACCCACTGTAGCCTAGCAGTAACAGTCACTCAGTCACCCACTGTAGCCCAACAGTAACAGTCACTCAGTCACCCACTGTAGCCTAGCAGTAACAGAGTCAGTCAGCCACCCACTGTAGCCTAGCAGTAACAGAGTCAATCACCCACTGTAGCCTAGCAGAAACAGAGTCAGTCACCCACTGTAGCCTAGCAGTAACAGAGTCATTCACCCACTGTAGCCTAGCAGTAACAGAGTCATTCACCCACTGTAGCCTAGCAGTAACAGAGTCAGTCACCCAATGTAGCCTCGCAGTAACAGTCACTCAGTCACCCACTGTAGCCTAGTAGTAACAGAGTCAGTCACCCACTGTACCCTAGCAGTAACAGTCAGTCAGTCACCCACTGTAGCCTAGCAGTAACAGAGTCAGTCAGTCACCCACTGTAGCCTATCAGTAACAGAGTCAGTCAGTCACCCACTCTAGCCTAGCAGTAACAGAGTCACTCAGTCACCCACTGTAGCCTAGTAGTAACAGAGTCAGTCAGTCACCCACTGTAGCCTAGCAGTAACAGAGTCAGTCAGTCACCCACTGTAGCCTAGCAGTAACAGAGTCAGTCAGTCAGTCACCCACTGTAGCCTAGCAGTAACAGAGTCAGTCACCCACTGTAGCCTTGTAGTAACAGAGTCAGTCACCCACTGTAGCCTAGCAGTAATAGTCACTCAGTCACCCACTGTAGCCTAGCAGTAACAGAGTCAGTCAGTCACCCACTGTAGTCTAGCAGTAACAGTCACTCAGTCACCCACTGTAGTCTAGCAGTAACAGTCACTCAGTCACCCACTGAAGCCCAACAGTAACAGTCACTCAGTCACCCACTATAGCCTAGCAGTAACAGAGACAGTCACCCACTGTAGCCTAGCAGTAACAGAGTCAGTCAGTCACCCACTCTAAACTAGCAGTAACAGAGTCAGTCACCCACTATAGCCTAGCAGTAACAGAATCAGTCAGTCACCCATTGTAGCCTAGCAGTAACAGAGTCACTCAGTCACCCACTGTAGACTAGCAGTAACAGAGTCACTCAGTCATCCACCGTAGCCTAGCAGTAACAGAGTCAGTCAGTCACACACTGTAGCCTAGCAGTAACAGAGTCAGTCAGTCACCCACTGTAGCCTAGCAGTAACAGAGTCACTCAGTCACCCACTGTAGCCTAGCAGTAACAGAATCACTCAGTCATCCACTGTAGCCTAGCAGTAACAGAGTCAGTCACCCACTGCAGCCTAGCAGTAACAGAGTCAGTCAGTCACCCACTGTAGCCTAGTAGTAACAGAGTCAGTCACCCACTGTAGCCTAGCAGTAACAGAGTCAGTCAGTCACCCACTGTAGCCTAGTAGTAACAGAATCAATAAGTCACCCACTGTACCCTAGCAGTAACAGTCAGTCAGTCACCCACTGTAGCCTAGCAGTAACAGTCAGTCAGTCACCCACTGTAGCCTAGCAGAAACAGTCAGTCAACCACTGTAGCCTAGCAGTAACAGAGTCAGTCAGTCACCCACTGTAGCCTAGCAGTAACAGTCACTCAGTCACCCACTGTAGCCCAACAGTAACAGTCACTCAGTCACCCACTGTAGCCTAGCAGTAACAGAGTCACTCAGTATCCCACTATAGCCTAGCAGTAACAGAGACAGTCACCCACTGTAGCCTAGCAGTAACAGAGTCAGTCAGTCACCCACTCTAGCCTAGCAGTAACAGAGTCATTCAGTCACCCACTGTAGCCTAGCAGTAACAGAGTCAGTCAGTCACCCACTGTAGCCTAGCAGTAACAGAGTCAGTCAGTCACCCACTGTAGCCTAGCAGTAACAGTCAGTCAGTCACCCACTGCAGCCTAGCAGTAACAGTCAGTCAGTCACCCACTGTAGCCTAGCAGTAACAGTCACTCAGTCACCCACTGTAGCCCAACAGTAACAGTCACTCAGTCATCCAATGTAGCCTACTATTAACTGAGTCAGTCACCCACTGTAGCCTAGCAGTAACAGAGTCAGTCACCCACTGTAGCCTAGCAGTAACAGTCACTCAGTCACCCACTGTAGCCCAACAGTAACAGTCACTCAGTCACCCACTGTAGCCTAGCAGTAACAGAGTCACTCAGTATCCCACTGTAGCCTAGCAGTAACTGAGACAGTCACCCACTGTAGCCTAGCAGTAACAGAGTCAGTCAGTCACCCACTCTAGCCTAGCAGTAACAGAGTCACTCAGTCACCCACTGTAGCCTAGTAGTAACAGAGTCACTCAGTCACCCACTGTAGCCTAGCAGTAACAGAGTCAGTCACCCACTGTAGCCTAGTAGTAACAGTCAGTCACCCACTGTAGCCTAGCAGTAATAGTCACTCAGTCACCCACTGTAGCCTAGCAGTAACAGAGTCAGTCAGCCACCCACTGTAGCCTAGCAGTAACAGAGTCAGACACCCACTGTAGCCTAGCAGTAACAGAGTCAGTCACCCAATGTAGCCTCGCAGTAACATTCACTCAGTCACCCACTGTAGCCTAGCAGTAACAGAGTCAGTCAGTCACCCACTGTAGTCTAGCAGTAACAGTCACTCAGTCACCCACTGAAGCCCAACAGTAACAGTCACTCAGTCACCCACTGTAGCCTAGCAGTAACAGAGTCACTCAGTATCCCACTATAGCCTAGCAGTAACAGAGACAGTCACCCACTGTAGCCTAGCAGTAACAGAGTCAGTCAGTCACCCACTCTAGCCTAGCAGTAACAGAGTCAGTCACCCACTATAGCCTAGCAGTAACAGAATCAGTCAGTCACCCATTGTAGCCTAGCAGTAACAGAGTCACTCAGTCAACCACTGTAGCCTAGCAGTAACAGAGTCACTCAGTCATCCACCGTAGCCTAGCAGTAACAGAGTCAGTCAGTCACACACTGTAGCCTAGCAGTAACAGAATCAGTCAGTCACCCATTGTAGCCTAGCAGTAACAGAGTCACTCAGTCAACCACTGTAGCCTAGCAGTAACAGAGTCACTCAGTCATCCACCGTAGCCTAGCAGTAACAGAGTCAGTCAGTCACACACTGTAGCCTAGCAGTAACAGAGTCAGTCAGTCACCCACTGTAGCCTAGCAGTAACAGAGTCACTCAGTCACCCACTGTAGCCTAGCAGTAACAGAATCACTCAGTCATCCACTGTAGCCTAGCAGTAACAGAGTCAGTCAGTCACCCACTGTAGCCTAGTAGTAACAGAGTCAGTCACCCACTGTAGCCTAGTAGTAACAGAGTCAGTCACCCACTGTAGCCTAGCAGTAACAGAGTCAGTCAGTCACCCACTGTAGCCTAGTAGTAACAGAATCAATAAGTCACCCACTGTACCCTAGCAGTAACAGTCAGTCAGTCACCCACTGTAGCCTAGCAGTAACAGAGTCAGTCAGTCACCCACTGTAGCCTAGCAGTAACAGTCAGTCAACCACTGTAGCCTAGCAGTAACAGAGTCAGTCAGTCACCCACTGTAGCCTAGCAGTAACAGTCACTCAGTCACCCACTGTAGCCCAACAGTAACAGTCACTCAGTCACCCACTGTAGCCTAGCAGTAAGAGTCACTCAGTATCCCACTATAGCCTAGCAGTAACAGAGACAGTCACCCACTGTAGCCTAGCAGTAACAGAGTCAGTCAGTCACCCACTCTAGCCTAGCAGTAACAGAGTCATTCAGTCACCCACTGTAGCCTAGCAGTAACAGAGTCAGTCAGTCACCCACTGTAGCCTAGCAGTAACAGAGTCAGTCAGTCACCCACTGTAGCCTAGCAGTAACAGAGTCAGTCAGTCACCCACTGTAGCCTAGCAGTAACAGAGTCAGTCACCCACTGCAGCCTAGCAGTAACAGTCACTCAGTCACCCACTGTAGCCCAACAGTAACAGTCACTCAGTCATCCAATGTAGCCTACTATTAACTGAGTCAGTCACCCACTGTAGCCTAGCAGTAACAGAGTCAGTCACCTACTGTAGCCTAGCAGTAACAGAGTCAGTCAGTCACCTACTGTAGCCTAGCAGTAACAGAGTCAGTCAGTCACCCACTGTAGCCTAGCAGTAACAGTGTCACTCAGTCACCCACTGTAGCCTAGCAGTAACAGAGTCAGTCACCCACTGTAGCCTAGCAGTAACAGAGTCAGTCAGTCACCCACTGTAGCCTAGTAGTAACAGAGTCAGTCACCCACTGTAGCCTAGCAGTAACAGAGTCAGTCAGTCACCCACTGTAGCCTAGTAGTAACAGAATCAATAAGTCACCCACTGTACCCTAGCAGTAACAGTCAGTCAGTCACCCACAGTAGCCTAGCAGTAACAGAGTCAGTCAGTCACCCACTGTAGCCTAGCAGTAACAGTCAGTCAACCACTGTAGCCTAGCAGTAACAGAGTCAGTCAGTCACCCACTGTAGCCTAGCAGTAACAGTCACTCAGTCACCCACTGTAGCCCAACAGTAACAGTCACTCAGTCACCCACTGTAGCCTAGCAGTAACAGAGTCACTCAGTATCCCACTATAGCCTAGCAGTAACTGAGACAGTCACCCACTGTAGCCTAGCAGTAACAGAGTCAGTCAGTCACCCACTCTAGCCTAGCAGTAACAGAGTCAGTCAGTCACCCACTGTAGCCTAGTAGTAACAGAGTCACTCAGTCACCCACTGTAGCCTAGCAGTAACAGAGTCACTCAGTCACCCACTGTAGCCTAGCAGTAACAGAGTCACTCAGTCATCCACTGTAGCCTAGCAGTAACAGAGTCAGTCAGTCACCCACTGTAGCCTAGCAGTAACAGAGTCAGTCAGTCACCCACTGTAGCCTAGCAGTAACAGAGTCAGTCACCCACTGTAGCCTAGCAGTAACAGAGTCAGTCAGTCACCCACTGTAGCCTAGCAGTAACAGTCAGTCAGTCACCCACTGTAGCCCAACAGTAACAGTCACTCAGTCATCCAATGTAGCCTACTATTAACTGAGTCAGTCACCCACTGTAGCCTAGCAGTAACAGAGTCAGTCACCCACTGTAGCCTAGCAGTAACAGAGTCAGTCAGTCACCCACTGTAGCCTAGCAGTAACAGAGTCAGTCAGTCACCCACTGTACCCTAGCAGTAACAGTCAGTCAGTCACCCACTGTAGCCTAGCAGTAACAGTCAGTCAACCACTGTAGCCTAGCAGTAACAGAGTCAGTCAGTCACCCACTGTAGCCTAGCAGTAACAGTCACTCAGTCACCCACTGTAGCCCAACAGTAACAGTCACTCAGTCACCCACTGTAGCCTAGAAGTAACAGAGTCAGTCAGTCACCCACTCTAGCCTAGCAGTAACAGAGTCACTCAGTCACCCACTGTAGCCTAGTAGTAACAGAGTCAGTCAGTCACCCACTGTAGCCTAGCAGTAACAGAGTCAGTCAGTCACCCACTCTAGCCTAGCAGCAACAGAGTCAGTCACCCACTATAGCCTAGCAGTAACAGAATCAGTCAGTCACCCACTGTAGACTAGTAGTAACAGAGTCACTCAGTCACCCACTGTAGCCTAGCAGTAACAGAGTCAGTCAGTCACCCACTGTAGCCTAGCAGTAACAGAGTCAGTCAGTCATCCACTGTAGACTAGCATTAACAGTCACTCAGTCATCCAATGTAGCCTATTATTAACTGAGTCAGTCACCCACTGTACCCTAGCAGTAACAGTCAGTCAGTCACCCACTGTAGCCTAGCAGTAACAGAGTCAGTCAGTCACCCACTGTAGCCTAGCAGTAACAGTCAGTCAACCACTGTAGCCTAGCAGTAACAGAGTCAGTCAGTCACCCACTGTAGCCTAGCAGTAACAGTCACTCAGTCACCCACTGTAGCCCAACAGTAACAGTCACTCAGTCACCCACTGTAGCCTAGCAGTAACAGAGTCACTCAGTATCCCACTATAGCCTAGCAGTAACAGAGACAGTCACCCACTGTAGCCTAGCAGTAACAGAGTCAGTCAGTCACCCACTCTAGCCTAGCAGTAACAGAGTCAGTCAGTCACCCACTGTAGCCTAGCATTAACAGAGTCAGTCAGTCACCCACTGTAGCCTAGCAGTAACAGAGTCAGTCAGTCACCCACTGTAGCCTAGCAGTAACAGAGTCAGTCACCCACTGTAGCCTAGCAGTAACAGAGTCAGTCAGTCACCCACTGTAGCCTAGCAGTAACAGTCACTCAGTCACCCACTGTAGCCCAACAGTAACAGTCACTCAGTCATCCAATGTAGCCTACTATTAACTGAGTCAGTCACCCACTGTAGCCTAGCAGTAACAGAGTCAGTCACCCACTGTAGCCTAGCAGTAACAGAGTCAGTCACCCACTGTAGCCTAGCAGTAACAGTCAGTCAGTCACCCACTGTAGCCTAGCAGTAACAGTGTCACTCAGTCACCCACTGTAGCCTAGCAGTAACAGAGTCAGTCACCCACTGCAGCCTAGCAGTAACAGAGTCAGTCACCCACTGTAGCCTAGCAGTAACAGAGTCAGTCAGTCACCCACTGTAGCCTAGCAGTAACAGAGTCAGTCAGTCACCCACTGTAGCCTAGTAGTAACAGAGTCAGTCAGTCACCCACTGTAGCCTAGTAGTAACAGAATCAATAAGTCACCCACTGTACCCTAGCAGTAACAGTCAGTCAGTCACCCACTGTAGCCTAGCAGTAACAGAGTCAGTCAGTCACTGTAGCCTAGCAGTAACAGAGTCAGTCAGTCACCCACTGTAGCCTAGCAGTAACAGTCACCCACTGTAGCCCAACAGTAACAGTCACTCAGTCACCCACTGTAGCCTAGCAGTAACAGAGTCACTCAGTATCCCACTATAGCCTAGCAGTAACAGAGACAGTCACCCACTGTAGCCTAGAAGTAACAGAGTCAGTCAGTCACCCACTCTAGCCTAGCAGTAACAGAGTCACTCAGTCACCCACTGTAGCCTAGTAGTAACAGAGTCAGTCAGTCAACCACTGTAGCCTGGCAGTAACAGAGTCAGTCAGTCACCCACTCTAGACTAGCAGCAACAGAGTCAGTCACCCACTATAGCCTAGCAGTAACAGAATCAGTCAGTCACCCACTGTAGCCTAGTAGTAACAGAGTCACTCAGTCACCGACTGTAGCCTAGCAGTAACAGAGTCAGTCAGTCACCCACTGTAGCCTAGCAGTAACAGAGTCAGTCAGTCATCCACTGTAGACTAGCATTAACAGTCACTCAGTCATCCAATGTAGCCTACTATTAACTGAGTCAGTCACCCACTGTAGCATAGCAGTAACAGAGTCAGTCACCCACTGTAGCCTAGCAGTAACAGAGTCATTCAGTCACCCACTGTAGCCTAGTAGTAACAGAATCAATAAGTCACCCACTGTACCCTAGCAGTAACAGTCAGTCAGTCACCCACTGTAGCCTAGCAGTAACAGAGTCAGTCAGTCACCCACTGTAGCCTAGCAGTAACAGTCAGTCACCCACTGTAGCCTAGCAGTAACAGAGTCAGTCAGTCACCCACTGTAGCCTAGCAGTAACAGAGTCAGTCAGTCACCCACTGTAGCCTAGCAGTAACAGTCACTCAGTCACCCACTGTAGCCCAACAGTAACAGTCACTCAGACACCCACTGTAGCCTAGCAGTAACAGAGTCACTCAGTATCCCACTGTAGCCTTGCAGTAACAGAGTCAGTCAGTCACCCACTGTAGCCTAGCAGTAACAGTGTCACTCAGTCACCCACTGTAGCCTAGCAGTAACAGAGTCAGTCACCCACTGTACCCTAGCAGTAACAGTCAGTCAGTCACCCACTGTAGCCTAGCAGTAACAGTCAGTCACCCACTGTAGCCTAGCAGTAACAGAGTCAGTCAGTCACCCACTCTAGCCTAGCAGTAACAGAGTCACTCAGTCACCCACTGTAGCCTAGTAGTAACAGAGTCAGTCAGTCACCCACTGTAGACTAGCATTAACAGTCACTCAGTCATCCAATGTAGCCTACTATTAACTGAGTCAGTCACCCACTGTAGCCTAGCAGTAACAGAGTCAGTCACCCACTGTAGCCTTGCAGTAACAGAGTCAGTCAGTCACCCACTGTAGCCTAGCAGTAACAGAGTCAGTCAGTCACCCACTGTAGCCTAGTAGTAACAGAATCAATAAGTCACCCACTGTACCCTAGCAGTAACAGTCAGTCAGTCATCCACTGTAGCCTAGCAGTAACAGAGTCAGTCAGTCACCCACTGTAGCCTAGCAGTAACAGTCAGTCACCCACTGTAGCCTAGCAGTAACAGAGTCAGTCAGTCACCCACTGTAGCCTTGCAGTAACAGTCAGTCACCCACTGTAGCCTAGCAGTAACAGAGTCACTCAGTCACCCACTGTAGCCTAGCAGTAACAGTCACTCAGTCATCCACTGTAGCCCAACAGTAACAGTCACTCAGTCGCCCACTGTAGCCTAGCAGTAACAGAGTCACTCAGTATCCCACTGCAGCCTAGCAGTAACAGAGACAGTCACCCACTGTAGCCTAGCAGTAACAGAGTCAGTCAGTCACCCACTCTAGCCTAGCAGTAACAGAGTCACTCAGTCACCCACTGTAGCCTAGTAGTAACAGAGTCACTCAGTCACCCACTGTAGCCTAGCAGTAACAGAGTCAGTCAGTCACCCACTGTAGCCTAGCAGTAACAGAGTCAGTCACCCACTATAGCCTAGCAGTACCAGAATCAGTCAGTCACCCACTGTAGCCTAGTAGTAACAGAGTCACTCAGTCACCCACTGTAGCCTAGCAGTAACAGAGTCAGTCAGTCACCCACTGTAGCCTAGCAGTAACAGAGTCAGTCAGTCATCCACTGTAGACTAGCATTAACAGTCACTCAGTCATCCAATGTAGCCTACTATTAGCTGAGTCAGTCACCCACTGTAGCCTTGCAGTAACAGAGTCAGTCAGTCACCCCCTGTAGCCTAGCAGTAACAGTCACTCAGTCACCCACTGTAGCCTAGCAGTAACAGAGTCAGTCACCCACTGTAGCCTTGTAGTAACAGAGTCAGTCACCCACTGTAGCCTAGTAGTAACAGAGTCAGTCACCCACTGTAGCCTAGCAGTAACAGAGTCAGTCAGTCACCCACTGTAGCCTAGCAGTAACAGTGTCACTCAGTCACGCACTGTAGCCTAGCAGTAACAGAGTCAGTCACCCACTGTAGCCTAGCAGTAACAGAGTCAGTCAACAACTGTAGCCTAGTAGTAACAGAGTCAGTCAGTCACCCACTGTAGCCTAGCAGTAACAGAGGCAGTCACCCACTATAGCCTAGCAGTAACAGAATCAGTCAGTCACCCACTGTAGCCTAGTAGTAACAGAGTCACTCAGTCACCCACTGTAGCCTAGCAGTAACAGAGTCAGTCAGTCACCCACTGTAGCCTAGCAGTAACAGAGTCAGTCACCCACTATAGCCTAGCAGTAACAGAGTCACTCAGTATCCCACTATAGCCTAGCAGTAACAGAGACAGTCACCCACTGTAGCCTAGCAGTAACAGAGTCAGTCAGTCACCCACTCTAGCCTAGCAGTAACAGAGTCACTCAGTCACCCACTGTAGCCTAGTAGTAAAAGAGTCAGTCAGTCACCCACTGTAGCCTAGCAGTAACAGAGTCAGTCAGTCACCCACTCTAGCCTAGCAGTAACAGAGTCAGTCACCCACTATAGCCTAGCAGTAACAGAATCAGTCAGTCACCCACTGTAGCCTAGCAGTAACAGAGTCACTCAGTCACCCACTGTAGCCTAGCAGTAACAGAATCACTCAGTCATCCACTGTAGCCTAGCAGTAACAGAGTCAGTCAGTCACACACTGTAGCCTAGTAGTAACAGAGTCACTCAGTCACCCACTGTAGCCTAGCAGTAACAGAGTCACTCAGTCAACCACTGTAGCCTAGCAGTAACAGAGTCATTCAGTCACCCACTGTAGCCTAGCAGTAACAGAGTCAGTCAGTCATCCACTGTAGACTAGCATTAACAGTCACTCAGTCATCCAATGTAGCCTACTATTAACTGAGTCAGTCACCCACTGTAGCCTAGCAGTAACAGAGTCAGTCAGTCACCCACTGTAGCCTTGCAGTAACAGAGTCAGTCAGTCACCCACTGTAGCCTTGCAGTAACAGAGTCAGTCAGTCACCCACTGTAGCCTAGCAGTAACAGTCACTCAGTCACCCACTGTAGCCTAGCAGTAACAGAGTCAGTCACCCACTGTAGCCTAGCAGTAACAGAGTCAGTCAGTCACCCACTGTAGCCTAGCAGTAACAGTCACTCAGTCACCCACTGTAGCCTAGCAGTAACAGAGTCAGTCACCCACTATAGCCTAGCAGTAACAGAATCAGTCAGTCACCCACTGTAGCCTAGTAGTAACAGAGTCACTCAGTCACCCACTGTAGCCTAGCAGTAACAGAGTCAGTCAGTCACCCACTGTAGCCTAGCAGTAACAGAGTCAGTCACCCACTATAGCCTAGCAGTACCAGAATCAGTCAGTCACCCACTGTAGCCTAGTAGTAACAGAGTCACTCAGTCACCCACTGTAGCCTAGCAGTAACAGAGTCAGTCAGTCACCCACTGTAGCCTAGCAGTAACAGAGTCAGTCAGTCACCCACTGTAGCCTAGCAGTAACAGAGTCAGTCAGTCATCCACTGTAGACTAGCATTAACAGTCACTCAGTCATCCAATGTAGCCTACTATTAACTGAGTCAGTCACCCACTGTAGCCTAGCAGTAACAGAGTCATTCAGTCACCCACTGTAGCCTAGCAGTAACAGAGTCAGTCAGTCATCCACTGTAGACTAGCATTAACAGTCACTCAGTCATCCAATGTAGCCTACTATTAACTGAGTCAGTCACCCACTGTAGCCTAGCAGTAACAGAGTCAGTCAGTCACCCACTGTAGCCTTGCAGTAACAGAGTCAGTCAGTCACCCACTGTAGCCTAGCAGTAACAGTCACTCAGTCACCCACTGTAGCCTAGCAGTAACAGAGTCAGTCACCCACTGTAGCCTAGCAGTAACAGAGTCAGTCAGTCACCCACTGTAGCCTAGCAGTAACAGTCACTCAGTCACCCACTGTAGCCTAGCAGTAACAGAGTCAGTCACCCACTATAGCCTAGCAGTAACAGAATCAGTCAGTCACCCACTGTAGCCTAGTAGTAACAGAGTCACTCAGTCACCCACTGTAGCCTAGCAGTAACAGAGTCAGTCAGTCACCCACTGTAGCCTAGCAGTAACAGAGTCAGTCACCCACTATAGCCTAGCAGTACCAGAATCAGTCAGTCACCCACTGTAGCCTAGTAGTAACAGAGTCAGTCAGTCATCCACTGTAGACTAGCATTAACAGTCATTCAGTCATCCAATGTAGCCTACTATTAACTGAGTCAGTCACCCACTGTAGCCTTGTAGTAACAGAGTCAGTCACCCACTGTAGCCTAGTAGTAACAGAGTCAGTCACCCACTGTAGCCTAGCAGTAACAGAGTCAGTCAGTCACCCACTGTAGCCTAGCAGTAACAGTGTCACTCAGTCACGCACTGTAGCCTAGCAGTAACAGAGTCAGTCACCCACTGTAGCCTAGCAGTAACAGAGTCAGTCAACAACTGTAGCCTAGTAGTAACAGAGTCAGTCAGTCACCCACTGTAGCCTAGCAGTAACAGAGGCAGTCACCCACTATAGCCTAGCAGTAACAGAATCAGTCAGTCACCCACTGTAGCCTAGTAGTAACAGAGTCACTCAGTCACCCACTGTAGCCTAGCAGTAACAGAGTCAGTCAGTCACCCACTGTAGCCTAGCAGTAACAGAGTCAGTCACCCACTATAGCCTAGCAGTAACAGAGTCACTCAGTATCCCACTATAGCCTAGCAGTAACAGAGACAGTCACCCACTGTAGCCTAGTAGTAAAAGAGTCAGTCAGTCACCCACTCTAGCCTAGCAGTAACAGTCACTCAGTCACCCACTGTAGCCTAGCAGTAACAGAGTCAGTCAGTCAGCCACCCACTGTAGCCTAGCAGTAACAGTCAGTCAGTCACCCACTGTAGCCTAGCAGTAACAGTCACTCAGTCACCCACTGTAGCCCAACAGTAACAGTCACTCAGTCACCCACTGTAGCCCAACAGTAACAGTCACTCAGTCACCCACTGTAGCCTAGTAGTAACAGTCAGTCACCCACTGTAGCCTAGCAGTAATAGTCACTCAGTCACCCACTGTAGCCTAGCAGTAACAGAGTCAGTCAGTCAGCCACCCACTGTAGCCTAGCAGAAACAGAGTCAGTCACCCACTGTAGCCTAGCAGTAACAGTCAGTCACCCAATGTAGCCTCGCAGTAACAGTCACTCAGTCACCCACTGTAGCCTAGTAGTAACAGAGTCAGTCACCCACTGTAGCCTAGTAGTAACAGAGTCAGTCACCCACTGTAGCCTAGCAGTAACAGAGTCAGTCAGTCACCCACTGTAGCCTAGTAGTAACAGAATCAATAAGTCACCCACTGTACCCTAGCAGTAACAGAGTCAGTCAGTCACCCACTGTAGCCTAGCAGTAACAGAGTCAGTCAGTCACCCACTGTAGCCTAGCAGTAACAGAGTCACTCAGTCACCCACTGTAGCCTAGTAGTAACAGAGTCAGTCACCCACTGTAGCCTAGCAGTAACAGAGTCAGTCAGTCACCCACTGTAGCCTAGTAGTAACAGAATCAATAAGTCACCCACTGTACCCTAGCAGTAACAGAGTCAGTCAGTCACCCACTGTAGCCTAGCAGTAACAGAGTCAGTCAGTCACCCACTGTAGCCTAGCAGTAACAGAGTCAGTCAACCACTGTAGCCTAGCAGTAACAGAGTCACTCAGTCACCCACTGTAGCCTAGCAGTAACAGTCACTCAGTCACCCACTCTAGCCCAACAGTAACAGTCACTCAGTCACCCACTGTAGCCTAGCAGTAACAGAGTCACTCAGTCACCCACTGTAGCCTAGTAGTAACAGAGTCAGTCAGTCACCCACTGTAGCCTAGCAGTAACAGAGTCAGTCAGTCACCCACTCTAGCCTAGCAGTAACAGAGTCAGTCACCCACTATAGCCTAGCAGTAACAGAATCAGTCAGTCACCCACTGTAGCCTAGCAGTAACAGAGTCAGTCACCCACTGTAGCCTAGCAGTAACAGTCACTCAGTCACCCACTGTAGCCTAGTAGTAACAGAGTCAGTCACCCACTGTAGCCTAGTAGTAACAGAGTCAGTCACCCACTGTAGCCTAGCAGTAACAGAGTCAGTCACCCACTGTAGCCTAGCAGTAACAGTAACTCAGTCACCCACTGTAGCCTGGTATTAACATAGTCAGTCACCCACTGTATCCTAGCAGTAACAGAGTCAGTCACCCACTGTAGCCTAGCAGTAACAGAGTCACTCAGTCACCCACTGTAGCCTAGTAGTAACAGAGTCAGTCAGTCACCCACTGTAGCCTAGCAGTAACAGAGTCAGTCAGTCACCCACTCTAGCCTAGCAGTAACAGAGTCAGTCACCCACTATAGCCTAGCAGTAACAGAATCAGTCAGTCACCCACTGTAGCCTAGCAGTAACAGAGTCAGTCAGTCACCCACTGTAGCCTAGCAGTAACAGTCACTCAGTCACCCACTGTAGCCTAGTAGTAACAGAGTCAGTCACCCACTGTAGCCTAGTAGTAACAGAGTCAGTCACCCACTGTAGCCTAGCAGTAACAGAGTCAGTCACCCACTGTAGCCTAGCAGTAACAGTAACTCAGTCACCCACTGTAGCCTGGTATTAACATAGTCAGTCACCCACTGTATCCTAGCAGTAACAGAGTCAGTCACCCACTGTAGCCTAGCAGTAACAGTCAGTCAGTCACCCACTGTAGCCTAGCAGTAACAGTCACTCAGTCACCCACTGTAGCCCAACAGTAACAGTCACACAGTCACCCACTGTAGCCCAACAGTAACAGTCACTCAGTCACCCACTGTAGCCTAGTAGTAACAGTCAGTCACCCACTGTAGCCTAGCAGTAATAGTCACTCAGTCACCCACTGTAGCCTAGCAGTAACAGAGTCAGTCAGTCAGCCACCCACTGTAGCCTAGCAGAAACAGAGTCAGTCACCCACTGTAGCCTAGCAGTAACAGAGTCAGTCACCCAATGTAGCCTCGCAGTAACAGTCACTCAGTCACCCACTGTAGCCTAGTAGTAACAGAGTCAGTCACCCACTGTAGCCTAGTAGTAACAGAGTCAGTCACCCACTGTAGCCTAGCAGTAACAGAGTCAGTCAGTCACCCACTGTAGCCTAGTAGTAACAGAATCAATAAGTCACCCACTGTACCCTAGCAGTAACAGAGTCAGTCAGTCACCCACTGTAGCCTAGCAGTAACAGAGTCAGTCAGTCACCCACTGTAGCCTAGCAGTAACAGAGTCAGTCAGTCACCCACTGTAGCCTAGCAGTAACAGAGTCACTCAGTCACCCACTGTAGCCTAGCAGTAACAGAGTCAGTCAGTCACCCACTGTAGCCTAGTAGTAACAGAATCAATAAGTCACCCACTGTACCCTAGCAGTAACAGAGTCAGTCAGTCACCCACTGTAGCCTAGCAGTAACAGAGTCAGTCAGTCACCCACTGTAGCCTAGCAGTAACAGAGTCAGTCAACCACTGTAGCCTAGCAGTAACAGAGTCACTCAGTCACCCACTGTAGCCTAGCAGTAACAGTCACTCAGTCACCCACTCTAGCCCAACAGTAACAGTCACTCAGTCACCCACTGTAGCCTAGCAGTAACAGAGTCACTCAGTCACCCACTGTAGCCTAGTAGTAACAGAGTCAGTCAGTCACCCACTGTAGCCTAGCAGTAACAGAGTCAGTCAGTCACCCACTCTAGCCTAGCAGTAACAGAGTCAGTCACCCACTATAGCCTAGCAGTAACAGAATCAGTCAGTCACCCACTGTAGCCTAGCAGTAACAGAGTCAGTCAGTCACCCACTGTAGCCTAGCAGTAACAGTCACTCAGTCACCCACTGTAGCCTAGTAGTAACAGAGTCAGTCACCCACTGTAGCCTAGTAGTAACAGAGTCAGTCACCCACTGTAGCCTAGCAGTAACAGAGTCAGTCACCCACTGTAGCCTAGCAGTAACAGTAACTCAGTCACCCACTGTAGCCTGGTATTAACATAGTCAGTCACCCACTGTATCCTAGCAGTAATAGAGTCAGTCACCCACTGTAGCCAAGCAGTAACAGTCACTCAGGCACCCACTGAAGCCTAGCAGTAACAGAGTCAGTCACCCAATGTAGCCTCGCAGTATTAGTCACTCAGACACCCACTGTAGGCTAGTAGTAACAGAGTCAGTCACCCACTGTAGCCTAGTAGTAACAGAGTCAGTCACCCACTGTAGCCTAGTAGTAACAGAGTCAGTCACCCACTGTAGCCTAGCAGTAACAGAGTCAGTCAGTCACGCACTGTAGCCTAGTAGTAACAGAATCAATAAGTCACCCACTGTAGCCTAGCATTAACAGAGTCAGTCAGTCACCCACTGTAGCCCAGCAGTAACAGAGTCAGTCAGTATCCCACTATAGCCTAGCAGTAACAGAGACTGTCACCCATTGTAGCCTAGCAGTAACAGAGTCAGTCACCCACTGTAGCCCAACAGTAACAGTCACTCAGTCACCCACTGTAGCCTAGTAGTAACAGTCAGTCACCCACTGTAGCCTAGCAGTAACAGAGACAGTCAGCCACCCACTGTAGCCTAGCAGTAACAGAGTCAATCACCCACTGTAGCCTAGCAGAAACAGAGTCAGTCACCCACTGTAGCCTAGCAGTAACAGAGTCAGTCACCCACTGTAGCCTAGCAGTAACAGAGTCAGTCACCCAATGTAGCCTCGCAGTAACAGTCACTCAGTCACCCACTGTAGCCTAGCAGTAACAGTCAGTCAGTCACCCACTGTACCCTAGCAGTAACAGTCAGTCAGTCACCCACTCTAGCCTAGCAGTAACAGAGTCACTCAGTCACCCACTGTAGCCTAGTAGTAACAGAGTCAGTCAGTCACCCACTGTAGCCTAGCAGTAACAGAGTCAGTCAGTCACCCACTGTAGCCTAGCAGTAACAGAGTCAGTCAGTCAGTCACCCACTGTAGCCATGCAGTAACACTCAGTCACCCACTGTAGCCTAGCAGTAACAGAGTCAGTCAGTCACCCACTGTAGCCTAGTAGTAACAGAATCAATAAGTCACCCACTGTAGCCTAGCAGTAACAGAGTCAGTCAGTCACCCACTGTAGCCTAGCAGTAACAGTCACTCAGTCACCCACTGTAGCCCAACAGTAACAGTCACTCAGTCACCCACTGTAGCCTAGCAGTAACAGAGTCACTCAGTATCCCACAGTAGCCTAGCAGTAACAGAGACAGTCACCCACTGTAGCCTAGCAGTAACAGAGTCAGTCAGTCACCCACTCTAGCCTAGCAGTAACAGAGTCACTCAGTCACCCACTGTAGCCTAGTAGTAACAGAGTCAGTCAGTCACCCACTGTAGACTAGCATTAACAGTTACTCAGTCATCCAATGTAGCCTACTATTAACTGAGTCAGTCACCCACTGTAGCCTAGCAGTAACAGAGTCAGTCACCCACTGTAGCCTTGCAGTAACAGAGTCAGTCAGTCACCCACTGTAGCCTAGCAGTAACAGAGTCAGTCAATCACCCACTGTAGCCTAGTAGTAACAGAATCAATAAGTCACCCACTGTACCCTAGCAGTAACAGTCAGTCAGTCACCCACTGTAGCCTAGCAGTAACAGAGTCAGTCAGTCACCCACTGTAGCCTAGCAGTAACAGTCAGTCACCCACTGTAGCCTAGCAGTAACAGAGTCAGTCAGTCACCCACTGTAGCCTAGCAGTAACAGTCAGTCACCCACTGTAGCCTAGCAGTAACAGAGTCAGTCAGTCACCCACTGTAGCCTAGCAGTAACAGTCACTCAGTCACCCACTGTAGCCCAACAGTAACAGTCACTCAGTCACCCATGGTAGCCTAGCAGTAACAGAGTCACTCAGTATCCCACTGTAGCCTAGCAGTAACAGAGACAGTCACCCACTGTAGCCTAGCAGTAACAGAGTCAGTCAGTCACCCACTCTAGCCTAGCAGTAACAGAGTCACTCAGTCACCCACTGTAGCCTATTAGTAACAGAGTCAGTCAGTCACCCACTGTAGCCTAGCAGTAACAGAGTCAGTCAGTCAGTCACCCACTGTAGCCATGCAGTAACACTCAGTCACCCACTGTAGCCTAGCAGTAACAGAGTCAGTCAGTCACCCACTGTAGCCTAGTAGTAACAGAATCAATAAGTCACCCACTGTAGCCTAGCAGTAACAGAGTCAGTCAGTCACCCACTGTAGCCTACCAGTAACAGTCACTCAGTCACCCACTGTAGCCCAACAGTAACAGTCACTCAGTCACCCACTGTAGCCTAGCAGTAACAGAGTCAGTCAGTCATCCACTGTAGACTAGCATTAACAGTCACTCAGTCATCCAATGTAGCCTACTATTAACTGAGTCAGTCACCCACTGTAGCCTAGCAGTAACAGAGTCAGTCACCCACTGTAGCCTTGCAGTAACAGAGTCAGTCAGTCACCCACTGTAGCCTAGCAGTAACAGTCACTCAGTCACCCACTGTAGCCTAGCATTAACAAAGTCAGTCACCCACTGTAGCCTTGTAGTAACAGAGTCAGTCACCCACTGTAGCCTAGTAGTAACAGAGTCAGTCACCCACTGTAGCCTAGCAGTAACAGAGTCAGTCAGTCACCCACTGTAGCCTAGCAGTAACAGAGTCACTCAGTATCCCACTATAGCCTAGCAGTAACAGAGACAGTCACCCACTGTACCCTAGCAGTAACAGTCAGTCAGTCACCCACTGTAGCCTAGCAGTAACAGAGTCAGTCACCCACTGTAGCCTAGCAGTAACAGTCAGTCACCCACTGTAGCCTAGCAGTAACAGTCAGTCAGTCACCCACTGTAGCCTAGCAGTAACAGAGTCAGTCAGTCACCCACTGTAGCCTAGTAGTAACAGAATCAATAAGTCACCCACTGTACCCTAGCAGTAACAGAGTCAGTCAGTCACCCACTGTAGCCTAGCAGTAACAGAGTCAGTCAGTCACCCACTGTAGCCTAGCAGTAACAGAGTCAGTCAACCACTGTAGCCTAGCAGTAACAGAGTCACTCAGTCACCCACTGTAGCCTAGCAGTAACAGTCACTCAGTCACCCACTCTAGCCCAACAGTAACAGTCACTCAGTCACCCACTGTAGCCTAGCAGTAACAGAGTCACTCAGTCACCCACTGTAGCCTAGTAGTAACAGAGTCAGTCAGTCACCCACTGTAGCCTAGCAGTAACAGAGTCAGTCAGTCACCCACTCTAGCCTAGCAGTAACAGAGTCAGTCACCCACTATAGCCTAGCAGTAACAGAATCAGTCAGTCACCCACTGTAGCCTAGCAGTAACAGAGTCAGTCAGTCACCCACTGTAGCCTAGCAGTAACAGTCACTCAGTCACCCACTGTAGCCTAGTAGTAACAGAGTCAGTCACCCACTGTAGCCTAGTAGTAACAGAGTCAGTCACCCACTGTAGCCTAGCAGTAACAGAGTCAGTCACCCACTGTAGCCTAGCAGTAACAGTAACTCAGTCACCCACTGTAGCCTGGTATTAACATAGTCAGTCACCCACTGTATCCTAGCAGTAACAGAGTCAGTCACCCACTGTAGCCTAGCAGTAACAGAGTCACTCAGTCACCCACTGTAGCCTAGTAGTAACAGAGTCAGTCAGTCACCCACTGTAGCCTAGCAGTAACAGAGTCAGTCAGTCACCCACTCTAGCCTAGCAGTAACAGAGTCAGTCACCCACTATAGCCTAGCAGTAACAGAATCAGTCAGTCACCCACTGTAGCCTAGCAGTAACAGAGTCAGTCAGTCACCCACTGTAGCCTAGCAGTAACAGTCACTCAGTCACCCACTGTAGCCTAGTAGTAACAGAGTCAGTCACCCACTGTAGCCTAGTAGTAACAGAGTCAGTCACCCACTGTAGCCTAGCAGTAACAGAGTCAGTCACCCACTGTAGCCTAGCAGTAACAGTAACTCAGTCACCCACTGTAGCCTGGTATTAACATAGTCAGTCACCCACTGTATCCTAGCAGTAACAGAGTCAGTCACCCACTGTAGCCTAGCAGTAACAGTCAGTCAGTCACCCACTGTAGCCTAGCAGTAACAGTCACTCAGTCACCCACTGTAGCCCAACAGTAACAGTCACTCAGTCACCCACTGTAGCCCAACAGTAACAGTCACTCAGTCACCCACTGTAGCCTAGTAGTAACAGTCAGTCACCCACTGTAGCCTAGCAGTAATAGTCACTCAGTCACCCACTGTAGCCTAGCAGTAACACAGTCAGTCAGTCACCCACTGTAGCCTAGCAGTAACAGAGTCAGTCACCCACTGTAGCCTAGCAGTAACAGTCAGTCACCCACTGTAGCCTAGCAGTAACAGAGTCAGTCAGTCACCCACTGTAGCCTAGCAGTAACAGTCAGTCACCCACTGTAGCCTAGCAGTAACAGTCACTCAGTCACCCACTGTAGCCAAACAGTAACAGTCACTCAGTCACCCACTGTAGCCTAGCAGTAACAGAGTCACTCAGTATCCCACTGTAGCCTAGCAGTAACAGAGACAGTCACCCACTGTAGCCTAGCAGTAACAGAGTCACTCAGTCACCCACTGTAGCCTATTAGTAACAGAGTCAGTCAGTCACCCACTGTAGCCTAGCAGTAACAGAGTCAGTCAGTCATCCACTGTAGACTAGCATTAACAGTCACTCAGTCATCCAATGTAGCCTACTATTAACTGAGTCAGTCACCCACTGTAGCCTAGCAGTAACAGAGTCAGTCACCCACTGTAGCCTTGCAGTAACAGAGTCAGTCAGTCACCCACTGTAGCCTAGCAGTAACAGTCACTCAGTCACCCACTGTAGCCTAGCATTAACAAAGTCAGTCACCCACTGTAGCCTTGTAGTAACAGAGTCAGTCACCCACTGTAGCCTAGCAGTAACAGAGTCACTCAGTATCCCACTATAGCCTAGCAGTAACAGAGACAGTCACCCACTGTACCCTAGCAGTAACAGTCAGTCAGTCACCCACTGTAGCCTAGCAGTAACAGAGTCAGTCAGTCACCCACTATAGCCTAGCAGTAACAGAGACAGTCACCCACTGTACCCTAGCAGTAACAGTCAGTCAGTCACCCACTGTAGCCTAGCAGTAACAGTCAGTCACCCACTGTAGCCTAGCAGTAACAGAGTCAGTCACCCACTGTAGCCTTGTAGTAACAGAGTCAGTCACCCACTGTAGCCTAGTAGTAACAGAGTCAGTCACCCACTGTAGCCTAGCAGTAACAGAGTCAGTCAGTCACCCACTGTAGCCTAGCAGTAACAGTGTCACTCAGTCACGCACTGTAGCCTAGCAGTAACAGAGTCAGTCACCCACTGTAGCCTAGCAGTAACAGAGTCAGTCAACAACTGTAGCCTAGTAGTAACAGAGTCAGTCAGTCACCCACTGTAGCCTAGCAGTAACAGAGGCAGTCACCCACTATAGCCTAGCAGTAACAGAATCAGTCAGTCACCCACTGTAGCCTAGTAGTAACAGAGTCACTCAGTCACCCACTGTAGCCTAGCAGTAACAGAGTCAGTCAGTCACCCACTGTAGCCTAGCAGTAACAGAGTCAGTCACCCACTATAGCCTAGCAGTAACAGAGTCACTCAGTATCCCACTATAGCCTAGCAGTAACAGAGACAGTCACCCACTGTAGCCTAGCAGTAACAGAGTCAGTCAGTCACCCACTCTAGCCTAGCAGTAACAGAGTCACTCAGTCACCCACTGTAGCCTAGTAGTAAAAGAGTCAGTCAGTCACCCACTCTAGCCTAGCAGTAACAGAGTCAGTCACCCACTATAGCCTAGCAGTAACAGAATCAGTCAGTCACCCACTGTAGCCTAGCAGTAACAGAGTCACTCAGTCACCCACTGTAGCCTAGCAGTAACAGAATCACTCAGTCATCCACTGTAGCCTAGCAGTAACAGAGTCAGTCAGTCACACACTGTAGCCTAGTAGTAACAGAGTCACTCAGTCACCCACTGTAGCCTAGCAGTAACAGAGTCACTCAGTCAACCACTGTAGCCTAGCAGTAACAGAGTCATTCAGTCACCCACTGTAGCCTAGCAGTAACAGAGTCAGTCAGTCATCCACTGTAGACTAGCATTAACAGTCACTCAGTCATCCAATGTAGCCTACTATTAACTGAGTCAGTCACCCACTGTAGCCTAGCAGTAACAGAGTCAGTCAGTCACCCACTGTAGCCTTGCAGTAACAGAGTCAGTCAGTCACCCACTGTAGCCTTGCAGTAACAGAGTCAGTCAGTCACCCACTGTAGCCTAGCAGTAACAGTCACTCAGTCACCCACTGTAGCCTAGCAGTAACAGAGTCAGTCACCCACTGTAGCCTAGCAGTAACAGAGTCAGTCAGTCACCCACTGTAGCCTAGCAGTAACAGTCACTCAGTCACCCACTGTAGCCTAGCAGTAACAGAGTCAGTCACCCACTATAGCCTAGCAGTAACAGAATCAGTCAGTCACCCACTGTAGCCTAGTAGTAACAGAGTCACTCAGTCACCCACTGTAGCCTAGCAGTAACAGAGTCAGTCAGTCACCCACTGTAGCCTAGCAGTAACAGAGTCAGTCACCCACTATAGCCTAGCAGTACCAGAATCAGTCAGTCACCCACTGTAGCCTAGTAGTAACAGAGTCACTCAGTCACCCACTGTAGCCTAGCAGTAACAGAGTCAGTCAGTCACCCACTGTAGCCTAGCAGTAACAGAGTCAGTCAGTCACCCACTGTAGCCTAGCAGTAACAGAGTCAGTCAGTCATCCACTGTAGACTAGCATTAACAGTCACTCAGTCATCCAATGTAGCCTACTATTAACTGAGTCAGTCACCCACTGTAGCCTAGCAGTAACAGAGTCATTCAGTCACCCACTGTAGCCTAGCAGTAACAGAGTCAGTCAGTCATCCACTGTAGACTAGCATTAACAGTCACTCAGTCATCCAATGTAGCCTACTATTAACTGAGTCAGTCACCCACTGTAGCCTAGCAGTAACAGAGTCAGTCAGTCACCCACTGTAGCCTTGCAGTAACAGAGTCAGTCAGTCACCCACTGTAGCCTAGCAGTAACAGTCACTCAGTCACCCACTGTAGCCTAGCAGTAACAGAGTCAGTCACCCACTGTAGCCTAGCAGTAACAGAGTCAGTCAGTCACCCACTGTAGCCTAGTAGTAACAGAGTCACTCAGTCACCCACTGTAGCCTAGCAGTAACAGAGTCAGTCAGTCACCCACTGTAGCCTAGCAGTAACAGAGTCAGTCACCCACTATAGCCTAGCAGTACCAGAATCAGTCAGTCACCCACTGTAGCCTAGTAGTAACAGAGTCAGTCAGTCATCCACTGTAGACTAGCATTAACAGTCACTCAGTCATCCAATGTAGCCTACTATTAACTGAGTCAGTCACCCACTGTAGCCTTGTAGTAACAGAGTCAGTCACCCACTGTAGCCTAGTAGTAACAGAGTCAGTCACCCACTGTAGCCTAGCAGTAACAGAGTCAGTCAGTCACCCACTGTAGCCTAGCAGTAACAGAGTCAGTCAGTCACCCACTGTAGCCTAGCAGTAACAGTGTCACTCAGTCACGCACTGTAGCCTAGCAGTAACAGAGGCAGTCACCCACTATAGCCTAGCAGTAACAGAATCAGTCAGTCACCCACTGTAGCCTAGTAGTAACAGAGTCACTCAGTCACCCACTGTAGCCTAGCAGTAACAGAGTCAGTCAGTCACCCACTGTAGCCTAGCAGTAACAGAGTCAGTCACCCACTATAGCCTAGCAGTAACAGAGTCACTCAGTATCCCACTATAGCCTAGCAGTAACAGAGACAGTCACCCACTGTAGCCTAGTAGTAAAAGAGTCAGTCAGTCACCCACTCTAGCCTAGCAGTAACAGAATCAGTCAGTCACCCACTGTAGCCTAGCAGTAACAGAGTCACTCAGTCACCCACTGTAGCCTAGCAGTAACAGAATCACTCAGTCATCCACTGTAGCCTAGCAGTAACAGAGTCAGTCAGTCACACAATGTAGCCTAGTAGTAACAGAGTCAGTCAGTCATCCACTGTAGACTAGCATTAACAGTCACTCAGTCATCCAATGTAGCCTACTATTAACTGAGTCAGTCACCCACTGTAGCCTTGCAGTAACAGAGTCAGTCAGTCACCCACTGTAGCCTAGCAGTAACAGAGTCAGTCAGTCACCCACTGTAGCCTAGCAGTAACAGTCACTCAGTCACCCACTGTAGCCTAGCAGTAACAGAGTCAGTCAGTCACCCACTGTAGCCTAGCAGTAACAGAGTCAGTCAGTCACCCACTGTAGCCTAGCAGTAACAGAGTCAGTCAGTCACCCACTGTAGCCATGCAGTAACAGTCAGTCACCCACTGTAGCCTAGTTGTAACAGTCAGTCACCCAGTGTAGCCTAGCAGTAACAGAGTCAGTCAGTCACCCACTGTAGCCTAGCAGTAACAGTCACTCAGTCACCCACTGTAGCCTAGCAGTAACAGAGTCAGTCACCCACTGTAGCCTAGCAGTAACAGTCAGTCAGTCACCCACTGTAGCCTAGCAGTAACAGTCACTCAGTCACCCACTGTAGCCCAACAGTAACAGTCAGTCACCCACTGTAGCCTAGCAGTAACAGTCACTCAGTCACCCACTGTAGCCTAGTAGTAACAGTCAGTCACCCACTGTAGCCTAGCAGTAATAGTCACTCAGTCACCCACTGTAGCCTAGCAGTAACAGAGTCAGTCAGTCAGCCACCCACTGTAGCCTAGCAGAAACAGAGTCAGTCACCCACTGTAGCCTAGCAGTAACAGAGTCAGTCACCCAATGTAGCCTCGCAGTAACAGTCACTCAGTCACCCACTGTAGCCTAGTAGTAACAGAGTCAGTCACCCACTGTAGCCTAGTAGTAACAGAGTCAGTCACCCACTGTAGCCTAGCAGTAACAGAGTCAGTCAGTCACCCACTGTAGCCTAGTAGTAACAGAATCAATAAGTCACCCACTGTACCCTAGCAGTAACAGAGTCAGTCAGTCACCCACTGTAGCCTAGCAGTAACAGAGTCAGTCAGTCACCCACTGTAGCCTAGCAGTAACAGAGTCACTCAGTCACCCACTGTAGCCTAGTAGTAACAGAGTCAGTCACCCACTGTAGCCTAGCAGTAACAGAGTCAGTCAGTCACCCACTGTAGCCTAGTAGTAACAGAATCAATAAGTCACCCACTGTACCCTAGCAGTAACAGAGTCAGTCAGTCACCCACTGTAGCCTAGCAGTAACAGAGTCAGTCAGTCACCCACTGTAGCCTAGCAGTAACAGAGTCAGTCAACCACTGTAGCCTAGCAGTAACAGAGTCACTCAGTCACCCACTGTAGCCTAGCAGTAACAGTCACTCAGTCACCCACTCTAGCCCAACAGTAACAGTCACTCAGTCACCCACTGTAGCCTAGCAGTAACAGAGTCACTCAGTCACCCACTGTAGCCTAGTAGTAACAGAGTCAGTCAGTCACCCACTGTAGCCTAGCAGTAACAGAGTCAGTCAGTCACCCACTCTAGCCTAGCAGTAACAGAGTCAGTCACCCACTATAGCCTAGCAGTAACAGAATCAGTCAGTCACCCACTGTAGCCTAGCAGTAACAGAGTCAGTCAGTCACCCACTGTAGCCTAGCAGTAACAGTCACTCAGTCACCCACTGTAGCCTAGTAGTAACAGAGTCAGTCACCCACTGTAGCCTAGTAGTAACAGAGTCAGTCACCCACTGTAGCCTAGCAGTAACAGAGTCAGTCACCCACTGTAGCCTAGCAGTAACAGTAACTCAGTCACCCACTGTAGCCTGGTATTAACATAGTCAGTCACCCACTGTATCCTAGCAGTAACAGAGTCAGTCACCCACTGTAGCCTAGCAGTAACAGAGTCACTCAGTCACCCACTGTAGCCTAGTAGTAACAGAGTCAGTCAGTCACCCACTGTAGCCTAGCAGTAACAGAGTCAGTCAGTCACCCACTCTAGCCTAGCAGTAACAGAGTCAGTCACCCACTATAGCCTAGCAGTAACAGAATCAGTCAGTCACCCACTGTAGCCTAGCAGTAACAGAGTCAGTCAGTCACCCACTGTAGCCTAGCAGTAACAGTCACTCAGTCACCCACTGTAGCCTAGTAGTAACAGAGTCAGTCACCCACTGTAGCCTAGTAGTAACAGAGTCAGTCACCCACTGTAGCCTAGCAGTAACAGAGTCAGTCACCCACTGTAGCCTAGCAGTAACAGTAACTCAGTCACCCACTGTAGCCTGGTATTAACATAGTCAGTCACCCACTGTATCCTAGCAGTAACAGAGTCAGTCACCCACTGTAGCCTAGCAGTAACAGTCAGTCAGTCACCCACTGTAGCCTAGCAGTAACAGTCACTCAGTCACCCACTGTAGCCCAACAGTAACAGTCACTCAGTCACCCACTGTAGCCCAACAGTAACAGTCACTCAGTCACCCACTGTAGCCTAGTAGTAACAGTCAGTCACCCACTGTAGCCTAGCAGTAATAGTCACTCAGTCACCCACTGTAGCCTAGCAGTAACAGAGTCAGTCAGTCAGCCACCCACTGTAGCCTAGCAGAAACAGAGTCAGTCACCCACTGTAGCCTAGCAGTAATAGAGTCAGTCACCCACTGTAGCCAAGCAGTAACAGTCACTCAGGCACCCACTGAAGCCTAGCAGTAACAGAGTCAGTCACCCAATGTAGCCTCGCAGTATTAGTCACTCAGACACCCACTGTAGGCTAGTAGTAACAGAGTCAGTCACCCACTGTAGCCTAGTAGTAACAGAGTCAGTCACCCACTGTAGCCTAGTAGTAACAGAGTCAGTCACCCACTGTAGCCTAGCAGTAACAGAGTCAGTCAGTCACCCACTGTAGCCTAGTAGTAACAGAATCAATAAGTCACCCACTGTAGCCTAGCATTAACAGAGTCAGTCAGTCACCCACTGTAGCCCAGCAGTAACAGAGTCAGTCAGTATCCCACTATAGCCTAGCAGTAACAGAGACTGTCACCCATTGTAGCCTAGCAGTAACAGAGTCAGTCACCCACTGTAGCCCAACAGTAACAGTCACTCAGTCACCCACTGTAGCCTAGTAGTAACAGTCAGTCACCCACTGTAGCCTAGCAGTAACAGAGTCAGTCAGCCACCCACTGTAGCCTAGCAGTAACAGAGTCAATCACCCACTGTAGCCTAGCAGAAACAGAGTCAGTCACCCACTGTAGCCTAGCAGTAACAGAGTCAGTCACCCACTGTAGCCTAGCAGTAACAGAGTCAGTCACCCAATGTAGCCTCGCAGTAACAGTCACTCAGTCACCCACTGTAGCCTAGCAGTAACAGTCAGTCAGTCACCCACTGTACCCTAGCAGTAACAGTCAGTCAGTCACCCACTCTAGCCTAGCAGTAACAGAGTCACTCAGTCACCCACTGTAGCCTAGCAGTAACAGTCACTCAGTCACCCACTGTAGCCCAACAGTAACAGTCACTCAGTCACCCACTGTAGCCTAGCAGTAACAGAGTCACTCAGTATCCCACAGTAGCCTAGCAGTAACAGAGACAGTCACCCACTGTAGCCTAGCAGTAACAGAGTCAGTCAGTCACCCACTCTAGCCTAGCAGTAACAGAGTCACTCAGTCACCCACTGTAGCCTAGTAGTAACAGAGTCAGTCAGTCACCCACTGTAGACTAGCATTAACAGTTACTCAGTCATCCAATGTAGCCTACTATTAACTGAGTCAGTCACCCACTGTAGCCTAGCAGTAACAGAGTCAGTCACCCACTGTAGCCTTGCAGTAACAGAGTCAGTCAGTCACCCACTGTAGCCTAGCAGTAACAGAGTCAGTCAGTCACCCACTGTAGCCTAGCAGTAACAGAGTCAGTCAGTCACCCACTGTAGCCTAGCAGTAACAGTCAGTCACCCACTGTAGCCTAGCAGTAACAGAGTCAGTCAGTCACCCACTGTAGCCTAGCAGTAACAGTCAGTCACCCACTGTAGCCTAGCAGTAACAGAGTCAGTCAGTCACCCACTGTAGCCTAGCAGTAACAGTCACTCAGTCACCCACTGTAGCCCAACAGTAACAGTCACTCAGTCACCCATGGTAGCCTAGCAGTAACAGAGTCACTCAGTATCCCACTGTAGCCTAGCAGTAACAGAGACAGTCACCCACTGTAGCCTAGCAGTAACAGAGTCAGTCAGTCACCCACTCTAGCCTAGCAGTAACAGAGTCACTCAGTCACCCACTGTAGCCTATTAGTAACAGAGTCAGTCAGTCACCCACTGTAGCCTAGTAGTAACAGAGTCACTCAGTCACCCACTGTAGCCTAGCAGTAACAGAGTCAGTCAGTCATCCACTGTAGACTAGCATTAACAGTCACTCAGTCATCCAATGTAGCCTACTATTAACTGAGTCAGTCACCCACTGTAGCCTAGCAGTAACAGAGTCAGTCACCCACTGTAGCCTTGCAGTAACAGTCACTCAGTCACCCACTGTAGCCTAGCATTAACAAAGTCAGTCACCCACTGTAGCCTTGTAGTAACAGAGTCAGTCACCCACTGTAGCCTAGTAGTAAGAGTCAGTCACCCACTGTAGCCTAGCAGTAACAGAGTCAGTCAGTCACCCACTGTAGCCTAGCAGTAACAGAGTCACTCAGTATCCCACTATAGCCTAGCAGTAACAGAGACAGTCACCCACTGTACCCTAGCAGTAACAGTCAGTCAGTCACCCACTGTAGCCTAGCAGTAACAGAGTCAGTCACCCACTGTAGCCTAGCAGTAACAGTCAGTCACCCACTGTAGCCTAGCAGTAACAGAGTCAGTCAGTCACCCACTGTAGCCTAGCAGTAACAGTCAGTCACCCACTGTAGCCTAGCAGTAACAGAGTCAGTCAGTCACCCACTGTAGCCTAGCAGTAACAGTCACTCAGTCACCCACTGTAGCCAAACAGTAACAGTCACTCAGTCACCCACTGTAGCCTAGCAGTAACAGAGTCACTCAGTATCCCACTGTAGCCTAGCAGTAACAGAGACAGTCACCCACTGTAGCCTAGCAGTAACAGAGTCACTCAGTCACCCACTGTAGCCTATTAGTAACAGAGTCAGTCAGTCACCCACTGTAGCCTAGTAGTAACAGAGTCAGTCAGTCATCCACTGTAGACTAGCATTAACAGTCACTCAGTCATCCAATGTAGCCTACTATTAACTGAGTCAGTCACCCACTGTAGCCTAGCAGTAACAGAGTCAGTCACCCACTGTAGCCTTGCAGTAACAGAGTCAGTCAGTCACCCACTGTAGCCTAGCAGTAACAGTCACTCAGTCACCCACTGTAGCCTAGCATTAACAAAGTCAGTCACCCACTGTAGCCTTGTAGTAACAGAGTCAGTCACCCACTGTAGCCTAGCAGTAACAGAGTCACTCAGTATCCCACTATAGCCTAGCAGTAACAGAGACAGTCACCCACTGTACCCTAGCAGTAACAGTCAGTCAGTCACCCACTGTAGCCTAGCAGTAACAGAGTCAGTCAGTCACCCACTGTAGCCTAGCAGTAACAGTCAGTCACCCACTGTAGCCTAGCAGTAACAGAGTCAGTCAGTCACCCACTGTAGCCTAGCAGTAACAGTCAGTCACCCACTGTAGCCTAGCAGTAACAGTCACTCAGTCACCCACTGTAGCCCAACAGTAACAGTCACTCAGTCACCCACTGTAGCCTAGCAGTAACAGAGTCACTCAGTATCCCACTGTAGCCTAGCAGTAACAGAGACAGTCACCCACTGTAGCCTAGCAGTAACAGAGTCAGTCAGTCACCCACTCTAGCCTAGTAGTAACAGAGTCAGTCAGTCACCCACTGTAGCCTAGCAGTAACAGTCAGTCACCCACTGTAGCCTAGCAGTAACAGTCACTCAGTCACCCACTGTAGCCCAACAGTAACAGTCACTCAGTCACCCACTGTAGCCTAGCAGTAACAGTCACTCAGTCACCCACTGTAGCCTAGCAGTAACAGAGTCACTCAGTATCCCACTGTAGCCTAGCAGTAACAGAGACAGTCACCCACTGTAGCCTAGCAGTAACAGAGTCAGTCAGTCACCCACTCTAGCCTAGTAGTAACAGAGTCAGTCAGTCACCCACTGTAGCCTAGCAGTAACAGAGTCAGTCAGTCACCCACTGTAGCCTAGCAGTAACAGTCAGTCACCCACTGTAGCCTAGCAGTAACAGAGTCAGTCAGTCACCCACTGTAGCCTAGCAGTAACAGTCACTCAGTCACCCACTGTAGCCCAACAGTAACAGTCACTCAGTCACCCACTGTAGCCTAGCAGTAACAGAGTCACTCAGTATCCCACTGTAGCCTAGCAGTAACAGAGACAGTCACCCACTGTAGCCTAGCAGTAACAGAGTCAGTCAGTCACCCACTCTAGCCTAGTAGTAACAGAGTCAGTCAGTCACCCACTGTAGCCTAGCAGTAACAGTCAGTCACCCACTGTAGCCTAGCAGTAACAGTCACTCAGTCACCCACTGTAGCCCAACAGTAACAGTCACTCAGTCACCCACTGTAGCCTAGCAGTAACAGTCACTCAGTCACCCACTGTAGCCTAGCAGTAACAGAGTCACTCAGTATCCCACTGTAGCCTAGCAGTAACAGAGACAGTCACCCACTGTAGCCTAGCAGTAACAGAGTCAGTCAGTCACCCACTCTAGCCTAGTAGTAACAGAGTCAGTCAGTCACCCACTGTAGCCTAGCAGTAACAGAGTCAGTCAGTCACCCACTGTAGCCTAGCAGTAACAGTCAGTCACCCACTGTAGCCTAGCAGTAACAGAGTCAGTCAGTCACCCACTGTAGCCTAGCAGTAACAGTCACTCAGTCACCCACTGTAGCCCAACAGTAACAGTCACTCAGTCACCCACTGTAGCCTAGCAGTAACAGAGTCACTCAGTATCCCACTGTAGCCTAGCAGTAACAGAGACAGTCACCCACTGTAGCCTAGCAGTAACAGAGTCAATCAGTCACCCACTCTAGCCTAGTAGTAACAGAGTCAGTCAGTCACCCACTGTAGCCTAGCAGTAACAGAGTCAGTCAACCACTGTAGCCTAGCAGTAACAGAGTCACTCAGTCACCCACTGTAGCCTAGCAGTAACAGTCACTCAGTCACCCACTCTAGCCCAACAGTAACAGTCACTCAGTCACCCACTGTAGCCTAGCAGTAACAGAGTCACTCAGTCACCCACTGTAGCCTAGTAGTAACAGAGTCAGTCAGTCACCCACTGTAGCCTAGCAGTAACAGAGTCAGTCAGTCACCCACTCTAGCCTAGCAGTAACAGAGTCAGTCACCCACTATAGCCTAGCAGTAACAGAATCAGTCAGTCACCCACTGTAGCCTAGCAGTAACAGAGTCAGTCAGTCACCCACTGTAGCCTAGCAGTAACAGTCACTCAGTCACCCACTGTAGCCTAGTAGTAACAGAGTCAGTCACCCACTGTAGCCTAGTAGTAACAGAGTCAGTCACCCACTGTAGCCTAGCAGTAACAGAGTCAGTCACCCACTGTAGCCTAGCAGTAACAGTAACTCAGTCACCCACTGTAGCCTGGTATTAACATAGTCAGTCACCCACTGTATCCTAGCAGTAACAGAGTCAGTCACCCACTGTAGCCTAGCAGTAACAGAGTCACTCAGTCACCCACTGTAGCCTAGTAGTAACAGAGTCAGTCAGTCACCCACTGTAGCCTAGCAGTAACAGAGTCAGTCAGTCACCCACTCTAGCCTAGCAGTAACAGAGTCAGTCACCCACTATAGCCTAGCAGTAACAGAATCAGTCAGTCACCCACTGTAGCCTAGCAGTAACAGAGTCAGTCAGTCACCCACTGTAGCCTAGCAGTAACAGTCACTCAGTCACCCACTGTAGCCTAGTAGTAACAGAGTCAGTCACCCACTGTAGCCTAGTAGTAACAGAGTCAGTCACCCACTGTAGCCTAGCAGTAACAGAGTCAGTCACCCACTGTAGCCTAGCAGTAACAGTAACTCAGTCACCCACTGTAGCCTGGTATTAACATAGTCAGTCACCCACTGTATCCTAGCAGTAACAGAGTCAGTCACCCACTGTAGCCTAGCAGTAACAGTCAGTCAGTCACCCACTGTAGCCTAGCAGTAACAGTCACTCAGTCACCCACTGTAGCCCAACAGTAACAGTCACTCAGTCACCCACTGTAGCCCAACAGTAACAGTCACTCAGTCACCCACTGTAGCCTAGTAGTAACAGTCAGTCACCCACTGTAGCCTAGCAGTAATAGTCACTCAGTCACCCACTGTAGCCTAGCAGTAACAGAGTCAGTCAGTCAGCCACCCACTGTAGCCTAGCAGAAACAGAGTCAGTCACCCACTGTAGCCTAGCAGTAATAGAGTCAGTCACCCACTGTAGCCAAGCAGTAACAGTCACTCAGGCACCCACTGAAGCCTAGCAGTAACAGAGTCAGTCACCCAATGTAGCCTCGCAGTATTAGTCACTCAGACACCCACTGTAGGCTAGTAGTAACAGAGTCAGTCACCCACTGTAGCCTAGTAGTAACAGAGTCAGTCACCCACTGTAGCCTAGTAGTAACAGAGTCAGTCACCCACTGTAGCCTAGCAGTAACAGAGTCAGTCAGTCACCCACTGTAGCCTAGTAGTAACAGAATCAATAAGTCACCCACTGTAGCCTAGCATTAACAGAGTCAGTCAGTCACCCACTGTAGCCCAGCAGTAACAGAGTCAGTCAGTATCCCACTATAGCCTAGCAGTAACAGAGACTGTCACCCATTGTAGCCTAGCAGTAACAGAGTCAGTCACCCACTGTAGCCCAACAGTAACAGTCACTCAGTCACCCACTGTAGCCTAGTAGTAACAGTCAGTCACCCACTGTAGCCTAGCAGTAACAGAGTCAGTCAGCCACCCACTGTAGCCTAGCAGTAACAGAGTCAATCACCCACTGTAGCCTAGCAGAAACAGAGTCAGTCACCCACTGTAGCCTAGCAGTAACAGAGTCAGTCACCCACTGTAGCCTAGCAGTAACAGAGTCAGTCACCCAATGTAGCCTCGCAGTAACAGTCACTCAGTCACCCACTGTAGCCTAGCAGTAACAGTCAGTCAGTCACCCACTGTACCCTAGCAGTAACAGTCAGTCAGTCACCCACTCTAGCCTAGCAGTAACAGAGTCACTCAGTCACCCACTGTAGCCTAGCAGTAACAGTCACTCAGTCACCCACTGTAGCCCAACAGTAACAGTCACTCAGTCACCCACTGTAGCCTAGCAGTAACAGAGTCACTCAGTATCCCACAGTAGCCTAGCAGTAACAGAGACAGTCACCCACTGTAGCCTAGCAGTAACAGAGTCAGTCAGTCACCCACTCTAGCCTAGCAGTAACAGAGTCACTCAGTCACCCACTGTAGCCTAGTAGTAACAGAGTCAGTCAGTCACCCACTGTAGACTAGCATTAACAGTTACTCAGTCATCCAATGTAGCCTACTATTAACTGAGTCAGTCACCCACTGTAGCCTAGCAGTAACAGAGTCAGTCACCCACTGTAGCCTTGCAGTAACAGAGTCAGTCAGTCACCCACTGTAGCCTAGCAGTAACAGAGTCAGTCAGTCACCCACTGTAGCCTAGCAGTAACAGAGTCAGTCAGTCACCCACTGTAGCCTAGCAGTAACAGTCAGTCACCCACTGTAGCCTAGCAGTAACAGAGTCAGTCAGTCACCCACTGTAGCCTAGCAGTAACAGTCAGTCACCCACTGTAGCCTAGCAGTAACAGAGTCAGTCAGTCACCCACTGTAGCCTAGCAGTAACAGTCACTCAGTCACCCACTGTAGCCCAACAGTAACAGTCACTCAGTCACCCATGGTAGCCTAGCAGTAACAGAGTCACTCAGTATCCCACTGTAGCCTAGCAGTAACAGAGACAGTCACCCACTGTAGCCTAGCAGTAACAGAGTCAGTCAGTCACCCACTCTAGCCTAGCAGTAACAGAGTCACTCAGTCACCCACTGTAGCCTATTAGTAACAGAGTCAGTCAGTCACCCACTGTAGCCTAGTAGTAACAGAGTCACTCAGTCACCCACTGTAGCCTAGCAGTAACAGAGTCAGTCAGTCATCCACTGTAGACTAGCATTAACAGTCACTCAGTCATCCAATGTAGCCTACTATTAACTGAGTCAGTCACCCACTGTAGCCTAGCAGTAACAGAGTCAGTCACCCACTGTAGCCTTGCAGTAACAGTCACTCAGTCACCCACTGTAGCCTAGCATTAACAAAGTCAGTCACCCACTGTAGCCTTGTAGTAACAGAGTCAGTCACCCACTGTAGCCTAGTAGTAAGAGTCAGTCACCCACTGTAGCCTAGCAGTAACAGAGTCAGTCAGTCACCCACTGTAGCCTAGCAGTAACAGAGTCACTCAGTATCCCACTATAGCCTAGCAGTAACAGAGACAGTCACCCACTGTACCCTAGCAGTAACAGTCAGTCAGTCACCCACTGTAGCCTAGCAGTAACAGAGTCAGTCACCCACTGTAGCCTAGCAGTAACAGTCAGTCACCCACTGTAGCCTAGCAGTAACAGAGTCAGTCAGTCACCCACTGTAGCCTAGCAGTAACAGTCAGTCACCCACTGTAGCCTAGCAGTAACAGAGTCAGTCAGTCACCCACTGTAGCCTAGCAGTAACAGTCACTCAGTCACCCACTGTAGCCAAACAGTAACAGTCACTCAGTCACCCACTGTAGCCTAGCAGTAACAGAGTCACTCAGTATCCCACTGTAGCCTAGCAGTAACAGAGACAGTCACCCACTGTAGCCTAGCAGTAACAGAGTCACTCAGTCACCCACTGTAGCCTATTAGTAACAGAGTCAGTCAGTCACCCACTGTAGCCTAGTAGTAACAGAGTCAGTCAGTCATCCACTGTAGACTAGCATTAACAGTCACTCAGTCATCCAATGTAGCCTACTATTAACTGAGTCAGTCACCCACTGTAGCCTAGCAGTAACAGAGTCAGTCACCCACTGTAGCCTTGCAGTAACAGAGTCAGTCAGTCACCCACTGTAGCCTAGCAGTAACAGTCACTCAGTCACCCACTGTAGCCTAGCATTAACAAAGTCAGTCACCCACTGTAGCCTTGTAGTAACAGAGTCAGTCACCCACTGTAGCCTAGCAGTAACAGAGTCACTCAGTATCCCACTATAGCCTAGCAGTAACAGAGACAGTCACCCACTGTACCCTAGCAGTAACAGTCAGTCAGTCACCCACTGTAGCCTAGCAGTAACAGAGTCAGTCAGTCACCCACTGTAGCCTAGCAGTAACAGTCAGTCACCCACTGTAGCCTAGCAGTAACAGAGTCAGTCAGTCACCCACTGTAGCCTAGCAGTAACAGTCAGTCACCCACTGTAGCCTAGCAGTAACAGTCACTCAGTCACCCACTGTAGCCCAACAGTAACAGTCACTCAGTCACCCACTGTAGCCTAGCAGTAACAGAGTCACTCAGTATCCCACTGTAGCCTAGCAGTAACAGAGACAGTCACCCACTGTAGCCTAGCAGTAACAGAGTCAGTCAGTCACCCACTCTAGCCTAGTAGTAACAGAGTCAGTCAGTCACCCACTGTAGCCTAGCAGTAACAGTCAGTCACCCACTGTAGCCTAGCAGTAACAGTCACTCAGTCACCCACTGTAGCCCAACAGTAACAGTCACTCAGTCACCCACTGTAGCCTAGCAGTAACAGTCACTCAGTCACCCACTGTAGCCTAGCAGTAACAGAGTCACTCAGTATCCCACTGTAGCCTAGCAGTAACAGAGACAGTCACCCACTGTAGCCTAGCAGTAACAGAGTCAGTCAGTCACCCACTCTAGCCTAGTAGTAACAGAGTCAGTCAGTCACCCACTGTAGCCTAGCAGTAACAGAGTCAGTCAGTCACCCACTGTAGCCTAGCAGTAACAGTCAGTCACCCACTGTAGCCTAGCAGTAACAGAGTCAGTCAGTCACCCACTGTAGCCTAGCAGTAACAGTCACTCAGTCACCCACTGTAGCCCAACAGTAACAGTCACTCAGTCACCCACTGTAGCCTAGCAGTAACAGAGTCACTCAGTATCCCACTGTAGCCTAGCAGTAACAGAGACAGTCACCCACTGTAGCCTAGCAGTAACAGAGTCAGTCAGTCACCCACTCTAGCCTAGTAGTAACAGAGTCAGTCAGTCACCCACTGTAGCCTAGCAGTAACAGTCAGTCACCCACTGTAGCCTAGCAGTAACAGTCACTCAGTCACCCACTGTAGCCCAACAGTAACAGTCACTCAGTCACCCACTGTAGCCTAGCAGTAACAGTCACTCAGTCACCCACTGTAGCCTAGCAGTAACAGAGTCACTCAGTATCCCACTGTAGCCTAGCAGTAACAGAGACAGTCACCCACTGTAGCCTAGCAGTAACAGAGTCAGTCAGTCACCCACTCTAGCCTAGTAGTAACAGAGTCAGTCAGTCACCCACTGTAGCCTAGCAGTAACAGAGTCAGTCAGTCACCCACTGTAGCCTAGCAGTAACAGTCAGTCACCCACTGTAGCCTAGCAGTAACAGAGTCAGTCAGTCACCCACTGTAGCCTAGCAGTAACAGTCACTCAGTCACCCACTGTAGCCCAACAGTAACAGTCACTCAGTCACCCACTGTAGCCTAGCAGTAACAGAGTCACTCAGTATCCCACTGTAGCCTAGCAGTAACAGAGACAGTCACCCACTGTAGCCTAGCAGTAACAGAGTCAATCAGTCACCCACTCTAGCCTAGTAGTAACAGAGTCAGTCAGTCACCCACTGTAGCCTAGCAGTAACAGAGTCAGTCAGTCACTCCACTCTAGCCTAGCAGTAACAGAGTCAGTCACCCACTATAGCCTAGCAGTAACAGAATCAGTCAGTCACCCACTGTAGCCTAGTAGTAACAGAGTCACTCAGTCACCCACTGTAGCCTAGCAGTAACAGAGTCAGTCAGTCACCCACTGTAGCCTAGCAGTAACAGTCAGTCACCCACTGTAGCCTAGCAGTAACAGAGTCAGTCAGTCACCCACTGTAGCCTAGCAGTAACAGTCACTCAGTCACCCACTGTAGCCCAACAGTAACAGTCACTCAGTCACCCACTGTAGCCTAGCAGTAACAGAGTCACTCAGTATCCCACTGTAGCCTAGCAGTAACAGAGACAGTCACCCACTGTAGCCTAGCTGTAACAGAGTCAGTCAGTCACCCACTCTAGCCTAGCAGTAACAGAGTCACTCAGTCACCCACTGTAGCCTAGTAGTAACAGTGTCAGTCAGTCACTACACTCTAGCCTAGCAGTAACAGAGTCAGTCACCCACTATAGCCTAGCAGTAACAGAATCAGTCAGTCACCCACTGTAGCCTAGTAGTAACAGATTCACTCAGTCACCCACTGTAGCCTAGCAGTAACAGAGTCAGTCAGTCACCCACTGTAGCCTAGCAGTAACAGAGTAAGTCAGTCATCCACTGTAGACTAGCATTAAGTCACTCAGTCACCCACTGTAGCCTAGCAGTAACAGTCACTCAGTCACCCACTATAGCCTAGCAGTAACAGAGTCAGTCACCCACTATAGCCTTGTAGTAACAGAGTCAGTCACCCACTGTAGCCTTGTAGTAACAGAGTCAGTCACCCACTGTAGCCTAGTAGTAACAGAGTCAGTCAGTCACCCACTGTAGCCTAGCAGTAACAGAGTCAGTCAGTCACCCACTGTAGCCTAGCAGTAACAGAGTCAGTCAGTCACCCACTGTAGCCTAGCAGTAACAGAGTCACTCAGTCATCCACTGTAGCCTAGCAGTAACAGAGTCAGTCAGTCACCCACTGTAGCCTAGCAGTAAAAGAGTCAGTCATCCACTGTAGACTAGCATTAACAGTCACTCAGTCATCCAATGTAGCCTACTATTAACTAATTCAGTCACCCACTGTAGCCTAGCAGTAACAGAGTCAGTCACCCACTGTAGCCTTGCAGTAACAGAGTCAGTCAGTCACCCACTGTAGCCTAGCAGTAACAGTCACTCAGTCACCCACTGTAGCCTAGCAGTAACAGAGTCAGTCACCCACTGTAGCCTTGTAGTAACAGAGTCAGTCACCCACTGTAGCCTTGTAGTAACAGAGTCAGTCACCCACTCTAGCCTAGCAGTAACAGTCACTCAGTCACCCACTGTAGCCTAGCAGTAACAGAGTCAGTCACCCACTGTAGCCTAGCAGTAACAGAGTCAGTCACCCACTGTAGCCTAGCAGTAACAGAGTCAGTCAACAACTGTAGCCTAGTAGTAACAGAGTCAGTCAGTCACCCACTGTAGCCTAGCAGTAACAGAGTCAGTCAGTCACCCACTGTAGCCTAGCAGTAACAGTCACTCAGTCACCCACTGTAGCCCAACAGTAACAGTCACTCAGTCACCCACTGTAGCCTAGCAGTAACAGAGTCACTCAGTATCCCACTATAGCCTAGCAGTAACAGAGTCAGTCAGTCACCCACAGTAGCCTAGCAGTAACAGAGTCAGTCAGTCACCCACTGTAGCCTAGCAGTAACAGAGTCAGTCAGTCACCCACTGTAGCCTAGCAGTAAGAGAGTCAGTCAGTCATCCACTGTAGCCATGCAGTAACACTCAGTCACCCACTGTAGCCTAGCAGTAACAGAGTCAGTCACCCACTGTAGCCTTGTAGTAACAGAGTCAGTCACCCACTGTAACCTAGTAGTAACAGTCAGTCACCCACTGTAGCCTAGCAGTAATAGTCACTCAGTCACCCACTGTAGCCTAGCAGTAACAGAGTCAGTCAGCCACCCACTGTAGCCTAGCAGTAACAGAGTTAGACACCCACTGTAGCCTAGCAGTAACAGAGTCAGTCACCCAATGTAGCCTCGCAGTAACAGTCACTCAGTCACCCACTGTAGCCTAGCAGTAACACAGTCAGTCAGTCACCCACTGTAGCCTAGCAGTAACAGTCACTCAGTCACCCACTGAAGCCCAACAGTAACAGTCACTCAGTCACCCACTGTAGCCTAGCAGTAACAGAGTCACTCAGTATCCCACTATAGCCTAGCAGTAACAGAGACAGTCACCCACTGTAGCCTAGCAGTAACAGAGTCAGAAAGTCACCCACTCTAGCCTAGCAGTAACAGACTCACTCAGTCACCCACTGTAGCCTAGTAGTAACAGAGTCAGTCAGTCACCCACTGTAGCCTAGCAGTAACAGTCAGTCAGTCACCCACTGTAGCCTAGCAGTAACAGAGTCAGTCAGTCACCCACTGTAGCCTAGCAGTAACAGAGTCAGTCAGTCACCCACTGTAGCCTAGCAGTAAGAGAGTCAGTCAGTCATCCACTGTAGACTAGCATTAACAGTCACTCAGTCATCCAATGTAGCCTACTATTAACTGAGTCAGTCACCCACCGTAGCCTAGCAGTAACAGAGTCAGTCAGTCACCCACTGTAGCCTTGCAGTAACAGAGTCAGTCAGTCACCCACTGTAGCCTAGCAGTAACAGAGTCAGTCAGTCACCCACTGTAGCCTAGTAGTAACAGAATCAATAAGTCACCCACTGTACCCTAGCAGTAACAGTCAGTCAGTCACCCACTGTAGCCTAGCAGTAACAGAGTCAGTCAGTCACCCACTGTAGCCTAGCAGTAACAGTCAGTCACCCACTGTAGCCTAGCAGTAACAGAGTCAGTCAGTCACCCACAGTAGCCTAGCAGTAACAGTCACTCAGTCACCCACTGTAGCCCAACAGTAACAGTCACTCAGTCACCCACTGTAGCCTAGCAGTAACAGAGTCACTCAGTATCCCACTGTAGCCTAGCAGTAACAGAGTCACTCAGTATCCCACTGTAGCCTAGCAGTAACAGAGTCACTCAGTCACCCACTGTAGCCTAGTAGTAACAGAGTCAGTCAGTCACCCACTGTAGCCTAGCAGTAACAGAGTCAGTCAGTCACTCCACTCTAGCCTAGCAGTAACAGAGTCAGTCACCCACTATAGCCTAGCAGTAACAGAATCAGTCAGTCACCCACTGTAGCCTAGTAGTAACAGAGTCACTCAGTCACCCACTGTAGCCTAGCAGTAACAGAGTCAGTCAGTCACCCACTGTAGCCTAGCAGTAACAGAGTCAGTCACCCACTATAGCCTAGCAGTAACAGAGTCACTCAGTATCCCACTATAGCCTAGCAGTAACAGAGACAGTCACCCACTGTAGCCTATCAGTAACAGAGTCAGTCAGTCACCCACTCTAGCCTAGCAGTAACAGAGTCACTCAGTCACCCACTGTAGCCTAGTAGTAACAGAGTCAGGCAGTTACCCACTGTAGCCTAGCAGTAACAGAGTCAGTCAGTCACCCACTGTAGCCTAGCAGTAACAGAGTCAGTCAGTCAGTCACCCACTGTAGCCATGCAGTAACACTCAGTCACCCACTGTAGCCTAGCAGTAACAGAGTCAGTCACCCACTGTAGCCTTGTAGTAACAGAGTCAGTCACCCACTGTAACCTAGTAGTAACAGTCAGTCACCCACTGTAGCCTAGCAGTAATAGTCACTCAGTCACCCACTGTAGCCTAGCAGTAACAGAGTCAGTCAGCCACCCACTGTAGCCTAGCAGTAACAGAGTCAGACACCCACTGTAGCCTCGCAGTAACAGAGTCAGTCACCCAATGTAGCCTCGCAGTAACAGTCACTCAGTCACCCACTGTAGCCTAGCAGTAACACAGTCAGTCAGTCACCCACTGTAGCCTAGCAGTAACAGTCACTCAGTCACCCACTGAAGCCCAACAGTAACAGTCACTCAGTCACCCACTGTAGCCTAGCAGTAACAGAGTCACTCAGTATCCCACTGTAGCCTAGCAGTAACAGAGACAGTCACCCACTGTAGCCTAGCAGTAACAGAGTCAGTCAGTCACCCACTCTAGCCTAGCAGTAACAGAGTCACTCAGTCAACCACTGTAGCCTAGTAGTAACAGAGTCAGTCAGTCACCCACTGTAGCCTAGCAGTAACAGAGTCAGTCAGTCACCCACTCTAGCCTAGCAGTAACAGAGTCAGTCACCCACTATAGCCTAGCAGTAACAGAATCAGTCAGTCACCCATTGTAGCCTAGCAGTAACAGAGTCACTCAGTCACCCACTGTAGCCTAGCAGTAACAGAGTCACTCAGTCATCCACCGTAGCCTAGCAGTAACAGAGTCAGTCAGTCACACACTGTAGCCTAGTAGTAACAGAGTCACTCAGTCACCCACTGTAGCCTAGCAGTAACAGAGTCACTCAGTCACCCACTGTAGCCTAGTAGTAACAGAATCACTGTCATCCACTGTAGCCTAGCAGTAACAGAGTCAGTCAGTCACCCACTGTAGCCTAGTAGTAACAGAGTCACTCAGTCATCCACTGTAGCCTAGCAGTAACAGAGTCAGTCAGTCATCCACCGTAGCCTAGCAGTAACAGAGTCAGTCAGTCACACACTGTAGCCTAGTAGTAACAGAGTCACTCAGTCATCCACTGTAGCCTAGCAGTAACAGAGTCACTCAGTCATCCACTGTAGCCTAGCAGTAACAGAGTCAGTCAGTCACCCACTGTAGCCTAGCAGTAACAGTGTCACTCTGTCACCCACTGTAGCCTAGCAGTAACAGAGTCAGTCACCCACTGTAGCCTAGCAGTAACAGAGTCAGTCAACAACTGTAGCCTAGTAGTAACAGAGTCAGTAAGTCACCCACTGTAGCCTAGCAGTAACAGAGTCAGTCAGTCACCCACTGTAGCCTAGCAGTAACAGAGTCAGTCAACAACTGTAGCCTAGTAGTAACAGAGTCAGTAAGTCACCCACTGTAGCCTAGCAGTAACAGAGTCAGTCAGTCACCCACTGTAGCCTAGCAGTAAAAGAGTCAGTCATCCACTGTAGACTAGCATTAACAGTCACTCAGTCATCCAATGTAGCCTACTATTAACTGAGTCAGTCACCCACTGTAGCCTAGCAGTAACAGAGTCAGTCACCCACTGTAGTCTAGCAGTAACAGAGTCAGTCAGTCACCCACTGTAGCCTAGCAGTAACAGTGTCACTCAGTCACCCACTGTAGCCTAGCAGTAACAGAGTCAGTCACCCACTGTAGCCTAGCAGTAACAGAGTCAGTCAACAACTGTAGCCTAGTAGTAACAGAGTCAGTCAGTCACCCACTGTAGCCTAGCAGTAACAGAGTCAGTCACCCACTGTAGCCTTGCAGTAACAGAGTCAGTCAGTCACCCACTGTAGCCTAGCAGTAACAGAGTCAGTCAGTCACCCACTCTAGCCTAGCAGTAACAGTCACTCAGTCACCCACTGTAGCCTAGCAGTAACAGAGTCAGTCACCCACTGTAGCCTTGTAGTAACAGAGTCAGTCACCCACTGTAGCCTTGTAGTAACAGAGTCAGTCACCCACTGTAGCCTAGTAGTAACAGAGTCAGTCACCCACTGTAGCCTAGCAGTAACAGAGTCAGTCAGTCACCCACTGTAGCCTAGCAGTAACAGTGTCACTCAGTCACCCACTGTAGCCTAGCAGTAACAGAGTCACTCAGTCACCCACTGTAGCCTAGCAGTAACAGTCAGTCAACAACTGTAGCCTAGTAGTAACAGAGTCAGTCAGTCACCCACTGTAGCCTAGCAGTAACAGAGTCAGTCAGTCACCCACTGTAGCCTAGCAGTAACAGTCACTCAGTCACCCACTGTAGCCCAACAGTAACAGTCACTCAGTCACCCACTGTAGCCTAGCAGTAACAGAGTCACTCAGTATCCCACTATAGCCTAGCAGTAACAGATTCACTCAGTCACCCACTGTAAACTAGTAGTAACAGAGTCAGTCAGTCACCCACAGTAGCCTAGCAGTAACAGAGTCAGTCAGTCACCCACTCTAGCCTAGCAGTAACAGAGTCAGTCACCCACTATAGCCTAGCAGTAACAGAATCACTCAGTCACCCACTGTAGCCTAGCAGTAACAGAGTCACTCAGTCACCCACTGTAGCCTAGCAGTAACAGAGTCACTCAGTCATCCACTGTAGCCTAGCAGTAACAGAGTCAGTCAGTCACCCACTGTAGCCTAGCAGTAACAGAGTCAGTCAGTCACCCACCGTAGCCTTGCAGTAACAGAGTCAGTCAGTCACCCACTGTAGCCTAGCAGTAACAGAGTCAGTCAGTCACCCACCGTAGCCTTGCAGTAACAGAGTCAGTCAGTCACCCACTGTAGCCTAGCAGTAACAGAGTCAGTCAGTCACCCACTGTAGCCTAGTAGTAACAGAATCAATAAGTCACCCACTGTACCCTAGCAGTAACAGTCAGTCAGTCACCCACTGTAGCCTAGCAGTAACAGAGTCAGTCAGTCACCCACTGTAGCCTAGCAGTAACAGTCAGTCACCCACTGTAGCCTAGCAGTAACAGAGTCAGTCAGTCACCCACTGTAGCCTAGCAGTAACAGTCAGTCACCCACTGTAGCCTAGCAGTAACAGAGTCAGTCAGTCACCCACAGTAGCCTAGCAGTAACAGTCACTCAGTCACCCACTGTAGCCCAACAGTAACAGTCACTCAGTCACCCACTGTAGCCTAGCAGTAACAGAGACAGTCACCCACTGTAGCCTAGCAGTAACAGAGTCAGTCAGTCACCCACTCTAGCCTAGCAGTAACAGAGTCACTCAGTCACCCACTGTAGCCTAGTAGTAACAGAGTCAGTCAGTCACCCACTGTAGCCTAGCAGTAACAGAGTCAGTCAGTCACTCCACTCTAGCCTAGCAGTAACAGAGTCAGTCACCCACTATAGCCTAGCAGTAACAGAATCAGTCAGTCACCCACTGTAGCCTAGTAGTAAGAGTCACTCAGTCACCCACTGTAGCCTAGCAGTAACAGAGTCAGTCAGTCACCCACTGTAGCCTAGCAGTAACAGAGTCAGTCACCCACTATAGCCTAGCAGTAACAGAGTCACTCAGTATCCCACTATAGCCTAGCAGTAACAGAGACAGTCACCCACTGTAGCCTATCAGTAACAGAGTCAGTCAGTCACCCACTCTAGCCTAGCAGTAACAGAGTCACTCAGTCACCCACTGTAGCCTAGTAGTAACAGAGTCAGGCAGTTACCCACTGTAGCCTAGCAGTAACAGAGTCAGTCAGTCACCCACTGTAGCCTAGCAGTAACAGAGTCAGTCAGTCAGTCACCCACTGTAGCCATGCAGTAACACTCAGTCACCCACTGTAGCCTAGCAGTAACAGAGTCAGTCACCCACTGTAGCCTTGTAGTAACAGAGTCAGTCACCCACTGTAACCTAGTAGTAACAGTCAGTCACCCACTGTAGCCTAGCAGTAATAGTCACTCAGTCACCCACTGTAGCCTAGCAGTAACAGAGTCAGTCAGCCACCCACTGTAGCCTAGCAGTAACAGAGTCAGACACCCACTGTAGCCTAGCAGTAACAGAGTCAGTCACCCAATGTAGCCTCGCAGTAACAGTCACTCAGTCACCCACTGTAGCCTAGCAGTAACACAGTCAGTCAGTCACCCACTGTAGCCTAGCAGTAACAGTCACTCAGTCACCCACTGAAGCCCAACAGTAACAGAGTCACTCAGTATCCCACTATAGCCTAGCAGTAACAGAGACAGTCACCCACTGTAGCCTAGCAGTAACAGAGTCAGTCAGTCACCCACTCTAGCCTAGCAGTAACAGACTCACTCAGTCACCCACTGTAGCCTAGTAGTAACAGAGTCAGTCAGTCACCCACTGTAGCCTAGCAGTAACAGAGTCAGTCAGTCACCCACTCTAGCCTAGCAGTAACAGAGTCAGTCACGCACTATAGCCTAGCAGTAACAGAATCAGTCAGTCACCCATTGTAGCCTAGCAGTAACAGAGTCACTCAGTCACCCACTGTAGCCTAGCAGTAACAGAGTCACTCAGTCATCCACCGTAGCCTAGCAGTAACAGAGTCAGTCAGTCACACACTGTAGCCTAGTAGTAACAGAGTCACTCAGTCACCCACTGTAGCCTAGCAGTAACAGAGTCACTCAGTCACCCACTGTAGCCCAGCAGTAACAGAATCACTCAGTCATCCACTGTAGCCTAGCAGTAACAGAGTCAGTCAGTCACCCACTGTAGCCTAGTAGTAACAGAGTCACTCAGTCACCCACTGTAGCCATGCAGTAACACTCAGTCACCCACTGTAGCCTAGCAGTAACAGAGTCAGTCACCCACTGTAGCCTTGTAGTAACAGAGTCAGTCACCCACTGTAACCTAGTAGTAACAGTCAGTCACCCACTGTAGCCTAGCAGTAATAGTCACTCAGTTACCCACTGTAGCCTAGCAGTAACAGAGTCAGTCAGCCACCCACTGTAGCCTAGCAGTAACAGAGTCAGACACCCACTGTAGCCTAGCAGTAACAGAGTCAGACACCCACTGTAGCCTAGCAGTAACAGAGTCAGTCACCCAATGTAGCCTCGCAGTAACAGTCACTCAGTCACCCACTGTAGCCTAGCAGTAACAGAGTCAGTCAGTCACCCACTGTAGCCTAGCAGTAACAGTCACTCAGTCACCCACTGAAGCCCAACAGTAACAGTCACTCAGTCACCCACTGTAGCCTAGCAGTAACAGAGTCACTCAGTATCCCACTATAGCCTAGCAGTAACAGAGACAGTCACCCACTGTAGCCTAGCAGTAACAGAGTCAGTCAGTCACCCACTCTAGCCTAGCAGTAACAGAGTCACTCAGTCAACCACTGTAGCCTAGTAGTAACAGAGTCAGTCAGTCACCCACTGTAGCCTAGCAGTAACAGAGTCAGTCAGTCACCCACTCTAGCATAGCAGTAACAGAGTCAGTCACCCACTGTAGCCTAGCAGTAACAGAATCAGTCAGTCACCCATTGTAGCCTAGCAGTAACAGAGTCACTCAGTCACCCACTGTAGCCTAGCAGTAACAGAGTCACTCAGTCATCCACCGTAGCCTAGCAGTAACAGAGTCAGTCAGTCACACACTGTAGCCTAGTAGTAACAGAGTCACTCAGTCACCCACTGTAGCCTAGCAGTAACAGAGTCACTCAGTCACCCACTGTAGCCTAGCAGTAACAGAATCACTGTCATCCACTGTAGCCTAGCAGTAACAGAGTCAGTCAGTCACCCACTGTAGCCTAGTAGTAACAGAGTCACTCAGTCATCCACTGTAGCCTAGCAGTAACAGAGTCAGTCAGTCATCCACCGTAGCCTAGCAGTAACAGAGTCAGTCAGTCACACACTGTAGCCTAGTAGTAATAGAGTCACTCAGTCATCCACTGTAGCCTAGCAGTATCAGAGTCACTCAGTCATCCACTGTAGCCTAGCAGTAACAGAGTCAGTCAGTCACCCACTGTAGCCTAGCAGTAACAGTGTCACTCAGTCACCCACTGTAGCCTAGCAGTAACAGAGTCAGTCACCCACTGTAGCCTAGCAGTAACAGAGTCAGTCAACAACTGTAGCCTAGTAGTAACAGAGTCAGTAAGTCACCCACTGTAGCCTAGCAGTAACAGAGTCAGTCAGTCACCCACTGTAGCCTAGCAGTAACAGAGTCAGTCAACAACTGTAGCCTAGTAGTAACAGAGTCAGTAAGTCACCCACTGTAGCCTAGCAGTAACAGAGTCAGTCAGTCACCCACTGTAGCCTAGCAGTAAAAGAGTCAGTCATCCACTGTAGACTAGCATTAACAGTCACTCAGTCATCCAATGTAGCCTACTATTAACTGAGTCAGTCACCCACTGTAGCCTAGCAGTAACAGAGTCAGTCACCCACTGTAGCCTTGCAGTAACAGAGTCAGTCAGTCACCCACTGTAGCCTAGCAGTAACAGAGTCAGTCAGTCACCCACTCTAGCCTAGCAGTAACAGTCACTCAGTCACCCACTGTAGCCTAGCAGTAACAGAGTCAGTCACCCATTGTAGCCTTGTAGTAACAGAGTCAGTCACCCACTGTAGCCTTGTAGTAACAGAGTCAGTCACCCACTGTTGCCTAGTAGTAACAGAGTCAGTCACCCACTGTAGCCTAGCAGTAACAGAGTCAGTCAGTCACCCACTGTAGCCTAGCAGTAACAGTGTCACTCAGTCACCCACTGTAGCCTAGCAGTAACAGAGTCAGTCAACAACTGTAGCCTAGTAGTAACAGAGTCAGTCAGTCACCCACTGTAGCCTAGCAGTAACAGAGTCAGTCACCCACTGTAGCCTTGCAGTAACAGAGTCAGTCAGTCACCCACTGTAGCCTAGCAGTAACAGAGTCAGTCACCCACTCTAGCCTAGCAGTAACAGTCACTCAGTCACCCACTGTAGCCTAGCAGTAACAGAGTCAGTCACCCACTGTAGCCTTGTAGTAACAGAGTCAGTCACCCACTGTAGCCTAGTAGTAACAGAGTCAGTCACCCACTGTAGCCTAGCAGTAACAGAGTCAGTCAGTCACCCACTGTAGCCTAGCAGTAACAGTGTCAGTCAGTCACCCACTGTAGACTAGCAGTAACAGTGTCACTCAGTCACCCACTGTAGCCTAGCAGTAACAGTCAGTCAACAACTGTAGCCTAGTAGTAACAGAGTCAGTCAGTCACCCACTGTAGCCTAGCAGTAACAGAGTCAGTCAGTCACCCACTGTAGCCTAGCAGTAACAGTCACTCAGTCACCCACTGTAGCCCAACAGTAACAGTCACTCAGTCACCCACTGTAGCCTAGCAGTAACAGAGTCACTCAGTATCCCACTATAGCCTAGCAGTAACAGATTCACTCAGTCACCCACTGTAAACTAGTAGTAACAGAGTCAGTCAGTCACCCACAGTAGCCTAGCAGTAACAGAGTCAGTCAGTCACCCACTCTAGCCTAGCAGTAACAGAGTCAGTCACCCACTATAGCCTAGCAGTAACAGAATCACTCAGTCACCCACTGTAGCCTAGCAGTAACAGAGTCACTCAGTCACCCACTGTAGCCTAGCAGTAACAGAGTCACTCAGTCATCCACTGTAGCCTAGCAGTAACAGAGTCAGTCAGTCACCCACTGTAGCCTAGTAGTAACAGAGTCACTCAGTCAGCCACTGTAGCCTAGCAGTAACAGAGTCAGTCAGTCACCCACTGTAGCCTAGCAGTAACAGAGTCAGTCAGTCACCCACTGTAGCCTAGCAGTAAGAGAGTCAGTCAGTCATCCACTGTAGACTAGCATTAACAGTCACTCAGTCATCCAATGTAGCCTACTATTAACTGAGTCAGTCACCCACCGTAGCCTAGCAGTAACAGAGTCAGTCAGTCACCCACTGTAGCCTTGCAGTAACAGAGTCAGTCAGTCACCCACTGTAGCCTAGCAGTAACAGAGTCAGTCAGTCACCCACTGTAGCCTAGTAGTAACAGAATCAATAAGTCACCCACTGTACCCTAGCAGTAACAGTCAGTCAGTCACCCACTGTAGCCTAGCAGTAACAGAGTCAGTCAGTCACCCACTGTAGCCTAGCAGTAACAGTCAGTCACCCACTGTAGCCTAGCAGTAACAGAGTCAGTCAGTCACCCACTGTAGCCTAGTAGTAACAGAGTCAGGCAGTTACCCACTGTAGCCTAGCAGTAACAGAGTCAGTCAGTCACCCACTGTAGCCTAGCAGTAACAGAGTCAGTCAGTCAGTCACCCACTGTAGCCATGCAGTAACACTCAGTCACCCACTGTAGCCTAGCAGTAACAGAGTCAGTCACCCACTGTAGCCTTGTAGTAACAGAGTCAGTCACCCACTGTAACCTAGTAGTAACAGTCAGTCACCCACTGTAGCCTAGCAGTAATAGTCACTCAGTCACCCACTGTAGCCTAGCAGTAACAGAGTCAGTCAGCCACCCACTGTAGCCTAGCAGTAACAGAGTCAGACACCCACTGTAGCCTAGCAGTAACAGAGTCATTCACCCACTGTAGCCTAGCAGTAACAGTCACTCAGTCACCCACTGAAGCCCAACAGTAACAGTCACTCAGTCACCCACTGTAGCCTAGCAGTAACAGAGTCACTCAGTATCCCACTATAGCCTAGCAGTAACAGAGACAGTCACCCACTGTAGCCTAGCAGTAACAGAGTCAGTCAGTCACCCACTCTAGCCTAGCAGTAACAGACTCACTCAGTCACCCACTGTAGCCTAGTAGTAACAGAGTCAGTCAGTCACCCACTGTAGCCTAGCAGTAACAGAATCAGTCAGTCACCCATTGTAGCCTAGCAGTAACAGAGTCACTCAGTCACCCACTGTAGCCTAGCAGTAACAGAGTCACTCAGTCATCCACCGTAGCCTAGCAGTAACAGAGTCAGTCAGTCACACACTGTAGCCTAGTAGTAACAGAGTCACTCAGTCACCCACTGTAGCCTAGCAGTAACAGAGTCACTCAGTCACCCACTGTAGCCCAGCAGTAACAGAATCACTCAGTCATCCACTGTAGCCTAGCAGTAACAGAGTCAGTCAGTCACCCACTGTAGCCTAGTAGTAACAGAGTCACTCAGTCACCCACTGTAGCCATGCAGTAACACTCAGTCACCCACTGTAGCCTAGCAGTAACAGAGTCAGTCACCCACTGTAGCCTTGTAGTAACAGAGTCAGTCACCCACTGTAACCTAGTAGTAACAGTCAGTCACCCACTGTAGCCTAGCAGTAATAGTCACTCAGTTACCCACTGTAGCCTAGCAGTAACAGAGTCAGTCAGTCACCCACTGTAGCCTTGTAGTAACAGAGTCAGTCACCCACTGTAACCTAGTAGTAACAGTCAGTCACCCAATGTAGACTAGCATTAACAGTCACTCAGTCATCCAATGTAGCCTACTATTAACTGAGTCAGTCACCCACTGTAGCCTAGCAGTAACAGAGTCAGTCACCCACTGTAGCCTTGCAGTAACAGAGTCAGTCAGTCAACAACTGTAGCCTAGTAGTAACAGAGTCAGTAAGTCACCCACTGTAGCCTAGCAGTAACAGAGTCAGTCAACAACTGTAGCCTAGTAGTAACAGAGTCAGTAAGTCACCCACTGTAGCCTAGCAGTAACAGAGTCAGTCAGTCACCCACTGTAGCCTAGCAGTAAAAGAGTCAGTCATCCACTGTAGACTAGCATTAACAGTCACTCAGTCATCCAATGTAGCCTACTATTAACTGAGTCAGTCACCCACTGTAGCCTAGCAGTAACAGAGTCAGTCACCCACTGTAGCCTTGCAGTAACAGAGTCAGTCAGTCACCCACTGTAGCCTAGCAGTAACAGAGTCAGTCAGTCACCCACTGTAGCCTAGCAGTAACAGTCACTCAGTCACCCACTGTAGCCTAGCAGTAACAGTCAGTCACCCATTGTAGCCTTGTAGTAACAGAGTCAGTCACCCACTGTAGCCTTGTAGTAACAGAGTCAGTCACCCACTGTAGCCTAGTAGTAACAGAGTCAGTCACCCACTGTAGCCTAGCAGTAACAGAGTCAGTCAGTCACCCACTGTAGCCTAGCAGTAACAGTGTCACTCAGTCACCCACTGTAGCCTAGCAGTAACAGAGTCAGTCACCCACTGTAGCCTAGCAGTAACAGAGTCAGTCAACAACTGTAGCCTAGTAGTAACAGAGTCAGTCAGTCACCCACTGTAGCCTAGCAGTAACAGAGTCAGTCACCCACTGTAGCCTTGCAGTAACAGAGTCAGTCAGTCACCCACTGTAGCCTAGCAGTAACAGAGTCAGTCACCCACTCTAGCCTAGCAGTAACAGTCACTCAGTCACCCACTGTAGCCTAGCAGTAACAGAGTCAGTCACCCACTGTAGCCTTGTAGTAACAGAGTCAGTCACCCACTGTAGCCTTGTAGTAACAGAGTCAGTCACCCACTGTAGCCTAGTAGTAACAGAGTCAGTCACCCACTGTAGCCTAGCAGTAACAGAGTCAGTCAGTCACCCACTGTAGCCTAGCAGTAACAGTGTCAGTCAGTCACCCACTGTAGCCTAGCAGTAACAGTGTCACTCAGTCACCCACTGTAGCCTAGCAGTAACAGTCAGTCAACAACTGTAGCCTAGTAGTAACAGAGTCAGTCAGTCACCCACTGTAGCCTAGCAGTAACAGAGTCAGTCAGTCACCCACTGTAGCCTAGCAGTAACAGTCACTCAGTCACCCACTGTAGCCCAACAGTAACAGTCACTCAGTCACCCACTGTAGCCTAGCAGTAACAGAGTCACTCAGTATCCCACTATAGCCTAGCAGTAACAGATTCACTCAGTCACCCACTGTAAACTAGTAGTAACAGAGTCAGTCAGTCACCCACAGTAGCCTAGCAGTAACAGAGTCAGTCAGTCACCCACTCTAGCCTAGCAGTAACAGAGTCAGTCACCCACTATAGCCTAGCAGTAACAGAATCACTCAGTCACCCACTGTAGCCTAGCAGTAACAGAGTCACTCAGTCACCCACTGTAGCCTAGCAGTAACAGAGTCACTCAGTCATCCACTGTAGCCTAGCAGTAACAGAGTCAGTCAGTCACCCACTGTAGCCTAGCAGTAAGAGAGTCAGTCAGTCATCCACTGTAGACTAGCATTAACAGTCACTCAGTCATCCAATGTAGCCTACTATTAACTGAGTCAGTCACCCACCGTAGCCTAGCAGTAACAGAGTCAGTCAGTCACCCACTGTAGCCTTGCAGTAACAGAGTCAGTCAGTCACCCACTGTAGCCTAGCAGTAACAGAGTCAGTCAGTCACCCACTGTAGCCTAGTAGTAACAGAATCAATAAGTCACCCACTGTACCCTAGCAGTAACAGTCAGTCAGTCACCCACTGTAGCCTAGCAGGAACAGAGTCAGTCAGTCACCCACTGTAGCCTAGCAGTAAAAGAGTCAGTCATCCACTGTAGACTAGCATTAACAGTCACTCAGTCATCCAATGTAGCCTACTATTAACTGAGTCAGTCACCCACTGTAGCCTAGCAGTAACAGAGTCAGTCACCCACTGTAGCCTTGCAGTAACAGAGTCAGTCAGTCACCCACTGTAGCCTAGCAGTAACAGAGTCAGTCAGTCACCCACTCTAGCCTAGCAGTAACAGTCACTCAGTCACCCACTGTAGCCTAGCAGTAACAGTCAGTCACCCATTGTAGCCTTGTAGTAACAGAGTCAGTCACCCACTGTAGCCTTGTAGTAACAGAGTCAGTCACCCACTGTAGCCTAGTAGTAACAGAGTCAGTCACCCACTGTAGCCTAGCAGTAACAGAGTCAGTCAGTCACCCACTGTAGCCTAGCAGTAACAGAGTCACTCAGTCACCCACTGTAGCCTAGCAGTAACAGAGTCAGTCACCCACTGTAGCCTAGCAGTAACAGAGTCAGTCAACAACTGTAGCCTAGCAGTAACAGAGTCAGTCAGTCACCCACTGTAGCCTAGCAGTAACATAGTCAGTCACCCACTGTAGCCTTGCAGTAACAGAGTCAGTCAGTCACCCACTGTAGCCTAGCAGTAACAGAGTCAGTCAGTCACCCACTGTAGCCTAGTAGTAACAGAATCAATAAGTCACCCACTGTACCCTAGCAGTAACAGTCAGTCAGTCACCCACTGTAGCCTAGCAGTAACAGAGTCAGTCAGTCACCCACTGTAGCCTAGCAGTAACAGTCAGTCACCCACTGTAGCCTAGCAGTAACAGAGTCAGTCAGTCACCCACTGTAGCCTAGCAGTAACAGTCAGTCACCCACTGTAGCCTAGCAGTAACAGAGTCAGTCAGTCAGTCACCCACTGTAGCCATGCAGTAACACTCAGTCACCCACTGTAGCCTAGCAGTAACAGAGTCAGTCACCCACTGTAGCCTTGTAGTAACAGAGTCAGTCACCCACTGTAACCTAGTAGTAACAGTCAGTCACCCACTGTAGCCTAGCAGTAACAGAGTCAGTCAGCCACCCACTGTAGCCTAGCAGTAACAGAGTCAGACACCTACTGTAGCCTAGCAGTAACAGAGTCAGTCACCCAATGTAGCCTCGCAGTAACAGTCACTCAGTCACCCACTGTAGCCTAGCAGTAACACAGTCAGTCAGTCACCCACTGTAGCCTAGCAGTAACAGTCACTCAGTCACCCACTGAAGCCCAACAGTAACAGTCACTCAGTCACCCACTGTAGCCTAGCAGTAACAGAGTCACTCAGTATCCCACTATAGCCTAGCAGTAACAGAGACAGTCACCCACTGTAGCCTAGCAGTAACAGAGTCAGTCAGTCACCCACTCTAGCCTAGCAGTAACAGACTCACTCAGTCACCCACTGTAGCCTAGTAGTAACAGAGTCAGTCAGTCACCCACTGTAGCCTAGCAGTAACAGAGTCAGTCAGTCACCCACTCTAGCCTAGCAGTAACAGAGTCAGTCAGTCACCCACTCTAGCCTAGCAGTAACAGAGTCAGTCACCCACTATAGCCTAGCAGTAACAGAGTCACTCAGTCACCCACTGTAGCCTAGCAGTAACAGAGTCACTCAGTCACCCACTGTAGCCCAGCAGTAACAGAATCACTCAGTCATCCACTGTAGCCTAGCAGTAACAGAGTCAGTCACCCACTGTAGCCTTGTAGTAACAGAGTCAGTCACCCACTGTAACCTAGTAGTAACAGTCAGTCACCCACTGTAGCCTAGCAGTAATAGTCACTCAGTTACCCACTGTAGCCTAGCAGTAACAGAGTCAGTCAGCCACCCACTGTAGCCATGCAGTAACACTCAGTCACCCACTGTAGCCTAGCAGTAACAGAGTCAGTCACCCACTGTAGCCTTGTAGTAACAGAGTCAGTCACCCACTGTAACCTAGTAGTAACAGTCAGTCACCCACTGTAGCCTAGCAGTAATAGTCACTCAGTTACCCACTGTAGCCTAGCAGTAACAGAGTCAGTCAGCCACCCACTGTAGCCTAGCAGTAACAGAGTCAGACACCCACTGTAGCCTAGCAGTAACAGAGTCAGTCACCCAATGTAGCCTCGCAGTAACAGTCAGTCAGTCACCCACTGTAGCCTAGCAGTAACAGTCACTCAGTCACCCACTGAAGCCCAACAGTAACAGTCACTCAGTCACCCACTGTAGCCTAGCAGTAACAGAGTCACTCAGTATCCCACTATAGCCTAGCAGTAACAGAGACAGTCACCCACTGTAGCCTAGCAGTAACAGAGTCAGTCAGTCACCCACTCTAGCCTAGCAGTAACAGAGTCAGTCAACCACTATAGCCTAGCAGTAACAGAATCAGTCAGTCACCCATTGTAGCCTAGCAGTAACAGAGTCACTCAGTCACCCACTGTAGCCTAGCAGTAACAGAGTCACTCAGTCATCCACCGTAGCCTAGCAGTAACAGAGTCAGTCAGTCACACACTGTAGCCTAGTAGTAACAGAGTCACTCAGTCACCCACTGTAGCCTAGCAGTAACAGAGTCACTCAGTCACCCACTGTAGCCTAGCAGTAACAGAATCACTCAGTCATCCACTGTAGCCTAGCAGTAACAGAGTCAGTCAGTCATCCACCGTAGCCTAGCAGTAACAGAGTCAGTCAGTCACACACTGTAGCCTAGTAGTAACAGAGTCACTCAGTCATCCACTGTAGCCTAGCAGTAACAGAGTCACTCAGTCATCCACTGTAGCCTAGCAGTAACAGAGTCAGTCAGTCACCCACTGTAGCCTAGCAGTAACAGTGTCACTCAGTCACCCACTGTAGCCTAGCAGTAACAGAGTCAGTCAACAACTGTAGCCTAGTAGTAACAGAGTCAGTAAGTCACCCACTGTAGCCTAGCAGTAACAGAGTCAGTCAGTCACCCACTGTAGCCTAGCAGTAAAAGAGTCAGTCAGTCACCCACTGTAGCCTAGCAGTAACAGTCACTCAGTCACCCACTGTAGCCCAACAGTAACAGTCACTCAGTCACCCACTGTAGACTAGCATTAACAGTCACTCAGTCATCCAATGTAGCCTACTATTAACTGAGTCAGTCACCCACTGTAGCCTAGCAGTAACAGAGTCAGTCACCCACTGTAGCCTAGCAGTAACAGAGTCAGTCAGTCACCCACTCTAGCCTAGCAGTAACAGTCACTCAGTCACCCACTGTAGCCTAGCAGTAACAGAGTCAGTCACCCATTGTAGCCTTGTAGTAACAGAGTCAGTCACCCACTGTAGCCTAGTAGTAACAGAGTCAGTCACCCACTGTAGCCTAGCAGTAACAGAGTCAGTCAGTCACCCACTGTAGCCTAGCAGTAACAGTGTCACTCAGTCACCCACTGTAGCCTAGCAGTAACAGAGTCAGTCACCCACTGTAGCCTAGCAGTAACAGAGTCAGTCAACAACTGTAGCCTAGTAGTAACAGAGTCAGTCAGTCACCCACTGTAGCCTAGCAGTAACAGAGTCAGTCAGTCACCCACTGTAGCCTAGCAGTAACAGTCACTCAGTCACCCACTGTAGCCCAACAGTAACAGACACTCAGTCACCCACTGTAGCCTAGCAGTAACAGAGTCACTCAGTATCCCACTATAGCCTAGCAGTAACAGAGACAGTCACCCACTGTAGCCTAGCAGTAACAGAGTCAGTCAGTCACCCACTCTAGCCTAGCAGTAACAGATTCACTCAGTCACCCACTGTAGCCTAGTAGTAACAGAGTCAGTCAGTCACCCACTGTAGCCTAGCAGTAACAGAGTCAGTCAACCACTATAGCCTAGCAGTAACAGAGTCAGTCACCCACTATAGCCTAGCAGTAACAGAATCAGTCAGTCACCCACTGTAGCCTAGCAGTAACAGAGTCACTCAGTCATCCACTGTAGCCTAGCAGTAACAGAGTCACTCAGTCATCCACTGTAGCCTAGCAGTAACAGAGTCAGTCAGTCACCCACTGTAGCCTAGCAGTAAGAGAGTCAGTCAGACATCCACTGTAGACTAGCATTAACAGTCACTCAGTCATCCAATGTAGCCTACTATTAACTGAGTCAGTCACCCACCGTAGCCTAGCAGTAACAGAGTCAGTCACCCACTGTAGCCTTGCAGTAACAGAGTCAGTCAGTCACCCACTGTAGCCTAGCAGTAACAGAGTCAGTCAGTCACCCACCGTAGCCTAGTAGTAACAGAATCAATAAGTCACCCACTGTACCCTAGTAGTAACAGAATCAATAAGTCACCCACTGTACCCTAGCAGTAACAGTCAGTCAGTCACCCACTGTAGCCTAGCAGTAACAGAGTCAGTCAGTCACCCACTGTAGCCTAGCAGTAACAGAGTCAGTCAGTCACCCACTGTAGCCTAGCAGTAACAGTCAGTCACCCACTGTAGCCTAGCAGTAACAGTCAGTCACCCACTGTAGCCTAGCAGTAACAGTCACTCAGTCACCCACTGTAGCCCAACAGTAACAGTCACTCAGTCACCCACTGTAGCCTAGCAGTAACAGAGTCACTCAGTATCCCACTGTAGCCTAGCAGTAACAGAGACAGTCACCCACTGTAGCCTAGCAGTAACAGAGTCACTCAGTATCCCACTATAGCCTAGCAGTAACAGAGACAGTCACCCACTGTAGCCTAGCAGTAACAGAGTCAGTCAGTCACCCACTCTAGCCTAGCAGTAACAGATTCACTCAGTCACCCACTGTAGCCTAGTAGTAACAGAGTCAGTCAGTCACCCACTGTAGCCTAGTAGTAGCAGTCAGTCACCCACTGTAGCCTAGCAGTAACAGAGTCAGTCAGTCACCCACTGTAGCCTAGCAGTAACAGTCACTCAGTCACCCACTGTAGCCCAACAGTAACAGTCACTCAGTCACCCACTGTAGCCTAGCAGTAACAGAGTCACTCAGTATCCCACTGTAGCCTAGCAGTAACAGAGACAGTCACCCACTGTAGCCTAGCAGTAACAGAGTCAGTCAGTCACCCACTCTAGCCTAGCAGTAACAGAGTCACTCAGTCACCCACTGTAGCCTAGTAGTAACAGAGTCAGTCAGTCACCCACTGTAGCCTAGCAGTAACAGAGTCAGTCAGTCACTCCACTCTAGCCTAGCAGTAACAGAGTCAGTCACCCACTATAGCCTAGCAGTAACAGAATCAGTCAGTCACCCACTGTAGCCTAGTAGTAACAGAGTCACTCAGTCACCCACTGTAGCCTAGCAGTAACAGAGTCAGTCAGTCACCCACTCTAGCCTAGCAGTAACAGTCACTCAGTCACCCACTGTAGCCTAGCAGTAACAGAGTCAGTCACCCATTGTAGCCTTGTAGTAACAGAGTCAGTCACCCACTGTAGCCTTGTAGTAACAGAGTCAGTCACCCACTGTAGCCTAGTAGTAACAGAGTCAGTCACCCACTGTAGCCTAGCAGTAACAGAGTCAGTCAGTCACCCACTGTAGCCTAGCAGTAACAGTGTCACTCAGTCACCCACTGTAGCCTAGCAGTAACAGAGTCAGTCACCCACTGTAGCCTAGCAGTAACAGTCAGTCACCCACTGTAGCCTAGCAGTAACAGAGTCAGTCAACAACTGTAGCCTAGTAGTAACAGAGTCAGTCAGTCACCCACTGTAGCCTAGCAGTAACAGAGTCAGTCAGTCACCCACTGTAGCCTAGCAGTAACAGTCACTCAGTCACCCACTGTAGCCCAACAGTAACAGTCACTCAGTCACCCACTGTAGCCTAGCAGTAACAGAGTCACTCAGTATCCCACTATAGCCTAGCAGTAACAGAGACAGTCACCCACTGTAGCCTAGCAGTAACAGAGTCAGTCAGTCACCCACTCTAGCCTAGCAGTAACAGATTCACTCAGTCACCCACTGTAGCCTAGTAGTAACAGAGTCAGTCAGTCACCCACTGTAGCCTAGCAGTAACAGAGTCAGTCAGTCACCCACTCTAGCCTAGCAGTAACAGAGTCAGTCACCCACTATAGCCTAGCAGTAACAGAATCAGTCAGTCACCCACTGTAGCCTAGCAGTAACAGAGTCACTCAGTCATCCACTGTAGCCTAGCAGTAACAGAGTCAGTCAGTCACCCACTGTAGCCTAGCAGTAAGAGAGTCAGTCAGTCATCCACTGTAGACTAGCATTAACAGTCACTCAGTCATCCAATGTAGCCTACTATTAACTGAGTCAGTCACCCACCGTAGCCTAGCAGTAACAGAGTCAGTCACCCACTGTAGCCTAGCAGTAACAGAGTCAGTCAGTCACCCACCGTAGCCTAGTAGTAACAGAATCAATAAGTCACCCACTGTACCCTAGCAGTAACAGTCAGTCAGTCACCCACTGTAGCCTAGCAGTAACAGTCAGTCAGTCACCCACTGTAGCCTAGCAGTAACAGAGTCAGTCAGTCACCCACTGTAGCCTAGCAGTAACAGTCAGTCACCCACTGTAGCCTAGCAGTAACAGAGTCAGTCAGTCACCCACTGTAGCCTAGCAGTAACAGTCAGTCACCCACTGTAGCCTAGCAGTAACAGTCACTCAGTCACCCACTGTAGCCCAACAGTAACAGTCACTCAGTCACCCACTGTAGCCTAGCAGTAACAGAGTCACTCAGTATCCCACTGTAGCCTAGCAGTAACAGAGACAGTCACCCACTGTAGCCTAGCAGTAACAGAGTCAGTCAGTCACCCACTCTAGCCTAGCAGTAACAGAGTCACTCAGTCACCCACTGTAGCCTAGTAGTAACAGAGTCAGTCAGTCACCCACTGTAGCCTAGTAGTAGCAGTCAGTCACCCACTGTAGCCTAGCAGTAACAGTCAGTCAGTCACCCACTGTAGCCTAGCAGTAACAGTCACTCAGTCACCCACTGTAGCCCAACAGTAACAGTCACTCAGTCACCCACTGTAGCCTAGCAGTAACAGAGTCACTCAGTATCCCACTGTAGCCTAGCAGTAACAGAGACAGTCACCCACTGTAGCCTAGCAGTAACAGAGTCAGTCAGTCACCCACTCTAGCCTAGCAGTAACAGAGTCACTCAGTCACCCACTGTAGCCTAGTAGTAACAGAGTCAGTCAGTCACCCACTGTAGCCTAGCAGTAACAGAGTCAGTCAGTCACTCCACTCTAGCCTAGCAGTAACAGAGTCAGTCACCCACTATAGCCTAGCAGTAACAGAATCAGTCAGTCACCCACGGTAGCCTAGTAGTAACAGAGTCACTCAGTCACCCACTGTAGCCTAGCAGTAACAGAGTCACTCAGTCACCCACTGTAGCCTAGCAGTAACAGAGTCAGTCAGTCACCCACTGTAGCCTAGCAGTAACAGAGTCAGTCACCCACTGTAGCCTAGCAGTAACAGAGTCACTCAGTATCCCACTATAGCCTAGCAGTAACAGAGACAGTCACCCACTGTAGCCTATCAGTAACAGAGTCAGTCAGTCACCCACTGTAGCCTAGCAGTAACAGAGTCAGTCAGTCACCCACTGTAGCCTAGCAGTAACAGAGTCAGTCAGTCAGTCACCCACTGTAGCCATGCAGTAACACTCATTCACCCACTGTAGCCTAGCAGTAACAGAGTCAGTCACCATCTGTAGCCTTGTAGTAACAGAGTCAGTCACCCACTGTAACCTAGTAGTAACAGTCAGTCACCCACTGTAGCCTAGCAGTAATAGTCACTCAGTCACCCACTGTAGCCTAGCAGTAACAGAGTCAGTCAGACACCCACTGTAGCCTAGCAGTAACAGAGTCAGACACCCACTGTAGCCTAGCAGTAACAGAGTCAGTCACCCAATGTAGCCTCGCAGTAACAGTCACTCAGTCACCCACTGTAGCCTAGCAGTAACAGAGTCAGTCAGTCACCCACTGTAGTCTAGCAGTAACAGTCACTCAGTCACCCACTGAAGCCCAACAGTAACAGTCACTCAGTCACCCACTGTAGCCTAGCAGTAACAGAGTCACTCAGTATCCCACTATAGCCTAGCAGTAACAGAGACAGTCACCCACTGTAGCCTAGCAGTAACAGAGTCAGTCAGTCACCCACTCTAGCCTAGCAGTAACAGAGTCAGTCAGTCACCCACTGTAGCCTAGCAGTAACAGAGTCAGTCAGTCACCCACTCTAGCCTAGCAGTAACAGAGTCAGTCACCCACTATAGCCTAGCAGTAACAGAATCAGTCAGTCACCCATTGTAGCCTAGCAGTAACAGAGTCACTCAGTCACCCACTGTAGCCTAGCAGTAACAGAGTCACTCAGTCATCCACCGTAGCCTAGCAGTAACAGAGTCAGTCAGTCACACACTGTAGCCTAGTAGTAACAGAGTCAGTCAGTCACCCACTCTAGCCTAGCAGTAACAGAGTCAGTCACCCACTATAGCCTAGCAGTAACAGAGTCACTCAGTCACCCACTGTAGCCTAGCAGTAACAGAGTCACTCAGTCACCCACTGTAGCCCAGCAGTAACAGAATCACTCAGTCATCCACTGTAGCCTAGCAGTAACAGAGTCACTCAGTCACCCACTGTAGCCTAGCAGTAACAGAGTCAGTCACCCACTGTAGCCTTGTAGTAACAGAGTCAGTCACCCACTGTAACCTAGTAGTAACAGTCAGTCACCCACTGTAGCCTAGCAGTAATAGTCACTCAGTTACCCACTGTAGCCTAGCAGTAACAGAGTCAGTCAGCCACCCACTGTAGCCTACCAGTAACAGAGTCAGACACCCACTGTAGCCTAGCAGTAACAGAGTCAGTCACCCAATGTAGCCTCGCAGTAACAGTCACTCAGTCACCAACTGTAGCCTAGCAGTAACAGAGTCAGTCAGTCACCCACTGTAGCCTAGTAGTAACAGAGTCACTCAGTCATCCACTGTAGCCTAGCAGTAACAGAGTCAGTCAGTCATCCACCGTAGCCTAGCAGTAAAAGAGTCAGTCAGTCACACACTGTAGCCTAGTAGTAACAGAGTCACTCAGTCATCCACTGTAGCCTAGCAGTAACAGAGTCACTCAGTCATCCACTGTAGCCTAGCAGTAACAGAGTCAGTCAGTCACCCACTGTAGCCTAGCAGTAACAGTGTCAGTCAGTCACCCACTGTAGCCTAGCAGTAACAGAGTCACTCAGTCACCCACTGTAGCCTAACAGTAACAGTCACTCAGTCACCCACTGTAGCCTAGCAGTAACAGAGTCACTCAGTATCCCACTATAGCCTAGCAGTAACAGAGACAGTCACCCACTGTAGCCTATCAGTAACAGAGTCAGTCACCCAATGTAGCCTCGCAGTAACAGTCACTCAGTCACCCACTGTAGCCTAGCAGTAACAGAGTCAGTCAGTCACCCACTGTAGCCTAGCAGTAACAGAGTCAGTCAGTCACCCACTGTAGCCTAGCAGTAACAGAGTCAGTCAGTCAGTCACCCACTGTAGCCATGCAGTAACACTCAGTCACCCACTGTAGCCTTGTAGTAACAGAGTCAGTCACCCACTGTAACCTAGTAGTAACAGTCAGTCACCCACTGTAGCCTAGCAGTAATAGTCACTCAGTCACCCACTGTAGCCTAGCAGTAACAGAGTCAGTCAGACACCCACTGTAGCCTAGCAGTAACAGAGTCAGACACCCACTGTAGCCTAGCAGTAACAGAGTCAGTCACCCAATGTAGCCTCGCAGTAACAGTCACTCAGTCACCCACTGTAGCCTAGCAGTAACAGAGTCAGTCAGTCACCCACTGTAGCCTAGCAGTAACAGTCACTCAGTCACCCACTGAAGCCCAACAGTAACAGTCACTCAGTCACCCACTGTAGCCTAGCAGTAACAGAGTCACTCAGTATCCCACTATAGCCTAGCAGTAACAGAGACAGTCACCCACTGTAGCCTAGCAGTAACAGAGTCAGTCAGTCACCCACTCTAGCCTAGCAGTAACAGAGTCAGTCAGTCACCCACTGTAGCCTAGCAGTAACAGAGTCAGTCAGTCACCCACTGTAGCCTAGCAGTAACAGAGTCAGTTAGTCACCCACTCTAGCCTAGCAGTAACAGAGTCAGTCACCCACTATAGCCTAGCAGTAACAGAATCAGTCAGTCACCCATTGTAGCCTAGCAGTAACAGAGTCACTCAGTCACCCACTGTAGCCTAGCAGTAACAGAGTCACTCAGTCACCCACTGTAGCCTAGCAGTAACAGAGTCAGTCAGTCACACACTGTAGCCTAGTAGTAACAGAGTCACTCAGTCACCCACTGTAGCCTAGCAGTAACAGTGTCACTCAGTCACCCACTGTAGCCTAGCAGTAACAGAATCACTCAGTCATCCACTGTAGCCTAGCAGTAACAGAGTCAGTCAGTCACCCACTGTAGCCTAGTAGTAACAGAGTCACTCAGTCACCCACTGTAGCCATGCAGTAACACTCAGTCACCCACTGTAGCCTAGCAGTAACAGAGTCAGTCACCCACTGTAGCCTTGTAGTAACAGTCAGTCACCCACTGTAACCTAGTAGTAACAGTCAGTCACCCACTGTATCCTAGCAGTAATAGTCACTCAGTTACCCACTGTAGCCTAGCAGTAACAGAGTCAGTCAGCCACCCACTGTAGCCTAGCAGTAACAGAGTCAGACACCCACTGTAGCCTAGCAGTAACAGAGTCAGTCACCCAATGTAGCCTCGCAGTAACAGTCACTCAGTCACCCACTGTAGCCTAGCAATAACAGAGTCAGTCAGTCACCCAATGTAGCCTAGCAGTAACAGTCACTCAGTCACCCACTGAAGCCCAACAGTAACAGTCACTCAGTCACCCACTGTAGCCTAGCAGTAACAGAGTCACTCAGTATCCCACTATAGCCTAGCAGTAACAGAGTCAGTCAGTCACCCACTGTAGCCTAGCAGTAACAGAGTCAGTCAGTCACCCACTCTAGCCTAGCAGTAACAGAGTCAGTCAACCACTATAGCCTAGCAGTAACAGAATCAGTCAGTCACCCATTGTAGCCTAGCAGTAACAGAGTCACTCAGTCATCCACCGTAGCCTAGCAGTAACAGAGTCAGTCAGTCACACACTGTAGCCTAGTAGTAACAGAGTCACTCAGTCACCCACTGTAGCCTAGCAGTAACAGAGTCACTCAGTCACCCACTGTAGCCTAGCAGTAACAGAATCACTCAGTCATCCACTGTAGCCTAGCAGTAACAGAGTCAGTCAGTCACCCACTGTAGCCTAGTAGTAACAGAGTCACTCAGTCATCCACTGTAGCCTAGCAGTAACAGAGTCAGTCAGTCATCCACCGTAGCCTAGCAGTAACAGAGTCAGTCAGTCACACACTGTAGCCTAGTAGTAACAGAGTCAGTCAACAACTGTAGCCTAGTAGTAACAGAGTCAGTAAGTCACCCACTGTAGCCTAGCAGTAACAGAGTCAGTCAGTCACCCACTGTAGCCTAGCAGTAAAAGAGTCAGTCAGTCACCCACTGTAGCCTAGCAGTAACAGAGTCAGTCAGTCACCCACTCTAGCCTAGCAGTAACAGATTCACTCAGTCACCCACTGTAGCCTAGTAGTAACAGAGTCAGTCAGTCACCCACTGTAGCCTAGCAGTAACAGAGTCAGTCAGTCACCCACTCTAGCCTAGCAGTAACAGAGTCAGTCACCCACTGTAGCCTTGTAGTAACAGTCAGTCACCCACTGTAACCTAGTAGTAACAGTCAGTCACCCACTGTATCCTAGCAGTAATAGTCACTCAGTTACCCACTGTAGCCTAGCAGTAACAGAGTCAGTCAGCCACCCACTGTAGCCTAGCAGTAACAGAGTCAGACACCCACTGTAGCCTAGCAGTAACAGAGTCAGTCACCCAATGTAGCCTCGCAGTAACAGTCACTCAGTCACCCACTGTAGCCTAGCAATAACAGAGTCAGTCAGTCACCCAATGTAGCCTAGCAGTAACAGTCACTCAGTCACCCACTGAAGCCCAACAGTAACAGTCACTCAGTCACCCACTGTAGCCTAGCAGTAACAGAGTCACTCAGTATCCCACTATAGCCTAGCAGTAACAGAGTCAGTCAGTCACCCACTGTAGCCTAGCAGTAACAGAGTCAGTCAGTCACCCACTCTAGCCTAGCAGTAACAGAGTCAGTCAACCACTATAGCCTAGCAGTAACAGAATCAGTCAGTCACCCATTGTAGCCTAGCAGTAACAGAGTCACTCAGTCATCCACCGTAGCCTAGCAGTAACAGAGTCAGTCAGTCACACACTGTAGCCTAGTAGTAACAGAGTCACTCAGTCACCCACTGTAGCCTAGCAGTAACAGAGTCACTCAGTCACCCACTGTAGCCTAGCAGTAACAGAATCACTCAGTCATCCACTGTAGCCTAGCAGTAACAGAGTCAGTCAGTCACCCACTGTAGCCTAGTAGTAACAGAGTCACTCAGTCATCCACTGTAGCCTAGCAGTAACAGAGTCAGTCAGTCATCCACCGTAGCCTAGCAGTAACAGAGTCAGTCAGTCACACACTGTAGCCTAGTAGTAACAGAGTCAGTCAACAACTGTAGCCTAGTAGTAACAGAGTCAGTAAGTCACCCACTGTAGCCTAGCAGTAACAGAGTCAGTCAGTCACCCACTGTAGCCTAGCAGTAAAAGAGTCAGTCATCCACTGTAGACTAGCATTAACAGTCACTCAGTCATCCAATGTAGCCTACTATTAACTGAGTCAGTCACCCACTGTAGCCTAGCAGTAACAGAGTCAGTCACCCACTGTAGCCTAGCAGTAACAGAGTCAGTCAGTCACCCACTCTAGCCTAGCAGTAACAGTCACTCAGTCACCCACTGTAGCCTAGCAGTAACAGAGTCAGTCACCCATTGTAGCCTTGTAGTAACAGAGTCAGTCACCCACTGTAGCCTAGTAGTAAGAGAGTCAGTCAGTCATCCACTGTAGACTAGCATTAACAGTCACTCAGTCATCCAATGTAGCCTACTATTAACTGAGTCAGTCACCCACCGTAGCCTAGCAGTAACAGAGTCAGTCACCCACTGTAGCCTTGCAGTAACAGAGTCAGTCAGTCACCCACTGTAGCCTAGCAGTAACAGTCAGTCACCCACTGTAGCCTAGTAGTAACAGAATCAATAAGTCACCCACTGTACCCTAGTAGTAACAGAATCAATAAGTCACCCACTGTACCCTAGCAGTAACAGTCAGTCAGTCACCCACTGTAGCCTAGCAGTAACAGAGTCAGTCAGTCACCCACTGTAGCCTAGCAGTAACAGTCAGTCACCCACTGTAGCCTAGCAGTAACAGTCACTCAGTCACCCACTGTAGCCCAACAGTAACAGTCACTCAGTCACCCACTGTAGCCTAGCAGTAACAGAGTCACTCAGTATCCCACTGTAGCCTAGCAGTAACAGAGACAGTCACCCACTGTAGCCTAGCAGTAACAGAGTCAGTCAGTCACCCACTCTAGCCTAGCAGTAACAGAGTCACTCAGTCACCCACTGTAGCCTAGTAGTAACAGAGTCAGTCAGTCACCCACTGTAGCCTAGTAGTAGCAGTCAGTCACCCACTGTAGCCTAGCAGTAACAGAGTCAGTCAGTCACCCACTGTAGCCTAGCAGTAACAGTCACTCAGTCACCCACTGTAGCCCAACAGTAACAGTGTCACTCAGTCACCCACTGTAGCCTAGCAGTAACAGAGTCAGTCACCCACTGTAGCCTAGCAGTAACAGAGTCAGTCAACAACTGTAGCCTAGTAGTAACAGAGTCAGTCAGTCACCCACTGTAGCCTAGCAGTAACAGAGTCAGTCAGTCACCCACTGTAGCCTAGCAGTAACAGTCACTCAGTCACCCACTGTAGCCCAACAGTAACAGTCACTCAGTCACCCACTGTAGCCTAGCAGTAACAGAGTCACTCAGTATCCCACTATAGCCTAGCAGTAACAGAGACAGTCACCCACTGTAGCCTAGCAGTAACAGAGTCAGTCAGTCACCCACTCTAGCCTAGCAGTAACAGATTCACTCAGTCACCCACTGTAGCCTAGTAGTAACAGAGTCAGTCAGTCACCCACTGTAGCCTAGCAGTAACAGAGTCAGTCAGTCACCCACTCTAGCCTAGCAGTAACAGAGTCAGTCACCCACTATAGCCTACCAGTAACAGAATCAGTCAGTCACCCACTGTAGCCTAGCAGTAAGAGAGTCAGTCAGTCATCCACTGTAGACTAGCATTAACAGTCACTCAGTCATCCAATGTAGCCTACTATTAACTGAGTCAGTCACCCACCGTAGCCTAGCAGTAACAGAGTCAGTCAACAACTGTAGCCTAGTAGTAACAGAGTCAGTCAGTCACCCACTGTAGCCTAGCAGTAACAGAGTCAGTCAGTCACCCACTGTAGCCTAGCAGTAACAGTCACTCAGTCACCCACTGTAGCCCAACAGTAACAGTCACTCAGTCACCCACTGTAGCCTAGCAGTAACAGAGTCACTCAGTATCCCACTATAGCCTAGCAGTAACAGAGACAGTCACCCACTGTAGCCTAGCAGTAACAGTCAGTCAGTCACCCACTCTAGCCTAGCAGTAACAGATTCACTCAGTCACCCACTGTAGCCTAGTAGTAACAGTCAGTCAGTCACCCACTGTAGCCTAGCAGTAACAGAGTCAGTCAGTCACCCACTCTAGCCTAGCAGTAACAGAGTCAGTCACCCACTATAGCCTAGCAGTAACAGAATCAGTCAGTCACCCACTGTAGCCTAGCAGTAACAGAGTCACTCAGTCATCCACTGTAGCCTAGCAGTAACAGAGTCAGTCAGTCACCCACTGTAGCCTAGCAGTAAGAGAGTCAGTCAGTCATCCACTGTAGACTAGCATTAACAGTCACTCAGTCATCCAATGTAGCCTACTATTAACTGAGTCAGTCACCCACCGTAGCCTAGCAGTAACAGAGTCAGTCACCCACTGTAGCCTTGCAGTAACAGAGTCAGTCAGTCACCCACTGTAGCCTAGCAGTAACAGAGTCAGTCAGTCACCCACCGTAGCCTAGTAGTAACAGAATCAATAAGTCACCCACTGTACCCTAGTAGTAACAGAATCAATAAGTCACCCACTGTACCCTAGCAGTAACAGTCAGTCAGTCACCCACTGTAGCCTAGCAGTAACAGAGTCAGTCAGTCACCCACTGTAGCCTAGCAGTAACAGTCAGTCACCCACTGTAGCCTAGCAGTAACAGAGTCAGTCAGTCACCCACTGTAGCCTAGCAGTAACAGTCAGTCACCCACTGTAGCCTAGCAGTAACAGTCACTCAGTCACCCACTGTAGCCCAACAGTAACAGTCACTCAGTCACCCACTGTAGCCTAGCAGTAACAGAGTCACTCAGTATCCCACTGTAGCCTAGCAGTAACAGAGACAGTCACCCACTGTAGCCTAGCAGTAACAGAGTCAGTCAGTCACCCACTCTAGCCTAGCAGTAACAGAGTCACTCAGTCACCCACTGTAGCCTAGTAGTAACAGAGTCAGTCAGTCACCCACTGTAGCCTAGCAGTAACAGAGTCAGTCAGTCACTCCACTCTAGCCTAGCAGTAACAGAGTCAGTCACCCACTATAGCCTAGCAGTAACAGAATCAGTCAGTCACCCACTGTAGCCTAGTAGTAACAGAGTCACTCAGTCACCCACTGTAGCCTAGCAGTAACAGAGTCAGTCAGTCACCCACTCTAGCCTAGCAGTAACAGTCACTCAGTCACCCACTGTAGCCTAGCAGTAACAGAGTCAGTCACCCATTGTAGCCTTGTAGTAACAGAGTCAGTCACCCACTGTAGCCTTGTAGTAACAGAGTCAGTCACCCACTGTAGCCTAGTAGTAACAGAGTCAGTCACCCACTGTAGCCTAGCAGTAACAGAGTCAGTCAGTCACCCACTGTAGCCTAGCAGTAACAGTGTCACTCAGTCACCCACTGTAGCCTAGCAGTAACAGAGTCAGTCACCCACTGTAGCCTAGCAGTAACAGAGTCAGTCAACAACTGTAGCCTAGTAGTAACAGAGTCAGTCAGTCACCCACTGTAGCCTAGCAGTAACAGTCACTCAGTCACCCACTGTAGCCCAACAGTAACAGTCACTCAGTCACCCACTGTAGCCTAGCAGTAACAGAGTCACTCAGTATCCCACTATAGCCTAGCAGTAACAGAGACAGTCACCCACTGTAGCCTAGCAGTAACAGAGTCAGTCAGTCACCCACTCTAGCCTAGCAGTAACAGATTCACTCAGTCACCCACTGTAGCCTAGTAGTAACAGAGTCAGTCAGTCACCCACTGTAGCCTAGCAGTAACAGAGTCAGTCAGTCACCCACTCTAGCCTAGCAGTAACAGAGTCAGTCACCCACTCTAGCCTAGCAGTAACAGAATCAGTCAGTCACCCACTGTAGCCTAGCAGTAACAGAGTCACTCAGTCATCCACTGTAGCCTAGCAGTAACAGAGTCAGTCAGTCACCCACTGTAGCCTAGCAGTAAGAGAGTCAGTCAGTCATCCACTGTAGACTAGCATTAACAGTCACTCAGTCATCCAATGTAGCCTACTATTAACTGAGTCAGTCACCCACCGTAGCCTAGCAGTAACAGAGTCAGTCACCCACTGTAGCCTTGCAGTAACAGAGTCAGTCAGTCACCCACTGTAGCCTAGCAGTAACAGAGTCAGTCAGTCACCCACCGTAGCCTAGTAGTAACAGAATCAATAAGTCACCCACTGTACCCTAGCAGTAACAGTCAGTCAGTCACCCACTGTAGCCTAGCAGTAACAGTCAGTCAGTCACCCACTGTAGCCTAGCAGTAACAGAGTCAGTCAGTCACCCACTGTAGCCTAGCAGTAACAGTCAGTCACCCACTGTAGCCTAGCAGTAACAGAGTCAGTCAGTCACCCACTGTAGCCTAGCAGTAACAGTCAGTCACCCACTGTAGCCTAGCAGTAACAGTCACTCAGTCACCCACTGTAGCCCAACAGTAACAGTCACTCAGTCACCCACTGTAGCCTAGCAGTAACAGAGTCAGTCAGTCACCCACTCTAGCCTAGCAGTAACAGAGTCACTCAGTCACCCACTGTAGCCTAGTAGTAACAGAGTCAGTCAGTCACCCACTGTAGCCTAGTAGTAGCAGTCAGTCACCCACTGTAGCCTAGCAGTAACAGAGTCAGTCAGTCACCCACTGTAGCCTAGCAGTAACAGTCACTCAGTCACCCACTGTAGCCCAACAGTAACAGTCACTCAGTCACCCACTGTAGCCTAGCAGTAACAGAGTCACTCAGTATCCCACTGTAGCCTAGCAGTAACAGAGACAGTCACCCACTGTAGCCTAGCAGTAACAGAGTCAGTCAGTCACCCACTCTAGCCTAGCAGTAACAGAGTCACTCAGTCACCCACTGTAGCCTAGTAGTAACAGAGTCAGTCAGTCACCCACTGTAGCCTAGCAGTAACAGAGTCAGTCAGTCACTCCACTCTAGCCTAGCAGTAACAGAGTCAGTCACCCACTATAGCCTAGCAGTAACAGAATCAGTCAGTCACCCACTGTAGCCTAGTAGTAACAGAGTCACTCAGTCACCCACTGTAGCCTAGCAGTAACAGAGTCACTCAGTCACCCACTGTAGCCTAGCAGTAACAGAGTCAGTCAGTCACCCACTGTAGCCTAGCAGTAACAGAGTCAGTCACCCACTGTAGCCTAGCAGTAACAGAGTCACTCAGTATCCCACTATAGCCTAGCAGTAACAGAGACAGTCACCCACTGTAGCCTATCAGTAACAGAGTCAGTCAGTCACCCACTGTAGCCTAGCAGTAACAGAGTCAGTCAGTCACCCACTGTAGCCTAGCAGTAACAGAGTCAGTCAGTCAGTCACCCACTGTAGCCATGCAGTAACACTCAGTCACCCACTGTAGCCTAGCAGTAATAGTCACTCAGTCACCCACTGTAGCCTAGCAGTAACAGAGTCAGTCAGACACCCACTGTAGCCTAGCAGTAACAGAGTCAGACACCCACTGTAGCCTAGCAGTAACAGAGTCAGTCACCCAATGTAGCCTCGCAGTAACAGTCACTCAGTCACCCACTGTAGCCTAGCAGTAACAGAGTCAGTCAGTCACCCACTGTAGTCTAGCAGTAACAGTCACTCAGTCACCCACTGAAGCCCAACAGTAACAGTCACTCAGTCACCCACTGTAGCCTAGCAGTAACAGAGTCACTCAGTATCCCACTATAGCCTAGCAGTAACAGAGACAGTCACCCACTGTAGCCTAGCAGTAACAGAGTCAGTCAGTCACCCACTCTAGCCTAGCAGTAACAGAGTCAGTCAGTCACCCACTGTAGCCTAGCAGTAACAGAGTCAGTCAGTCACCCACTGTAGCCTAGCAGTAACAGAGTCAGTCAGTCACCCACTCTAGCCTAGCAGTAACAGAGTCAGTCACCCACTATAGCCTAGCAGTAACAGAATCAGTCAGTCACCCATTGTAGCCTAGCAGTAACAGAGTCACTCAGTCACCCACTGTAGCCTAGCAGTAACAGTCACTCAGTCATCCACCGTAGCCTAGCAGTAACAGAGTCAGTCAGTCACACACTGTAGCCTAGTAGTAACAGAGTCACTCAGTCACCCACTGTAGCCTAGCAGTAACAGAGTCACTCAGTCACCCACTGAATCCCAGCAGTAACAGAATCACTCAGTCATCCACTGTAGCCTAGCAGTAACAGAGTCACTCAGTCACCCACTGTAGCCTAGCAGTAACAGAGTCAGTCACCCACGGTAGCCTTGTAGTAACAGAGTCAGTCACCCACTGTAACCTAGTAGTAACAGTCAGTCACCCACTGTAGCCTAGCAGTAATAGTCACTCAGTTACCCACTGTAGCCTAGCAGTAACAGAGTCAGTCAGCCACCCACTGTAGCCTACCAGTAACAGAGTCAGACACCCACTGTAGCCTAGCAGTAACAGAGTCAGTCACCCAATGTAGCCTCGCAGTAACAGTCACTCAGTCACCAACTGTAGCCTAGCAGTAACAGAGTCAGTCAGTCACCCACTGTAGCCTAGTAGTAACAGAGTCACTCAGTCATCCACTGTAGCCTAGCAGTAACAGAGTCAGTCAGTCATCCACCGTAGCCTAGCAGTAAAAGAGTCAGTCAGTCACACACTGTAGCCTAGTAGTAACAGAGTCACTCAGTCATCCACTGTAGCCTAGCAGTAACAGAGTCACTCAGTCATCCACTGTAGCCTAGCAGTAACAGAGTCAGTCAGTCACCCACTGTAGCCTAGCAGTAACAGTGTCACTCAGTCACCCACTGTAGCCTAGCAGTAACAGAGTCACTCAGTCACCCACTGTAGCCTAACAGTAACAGTCACTCAGTCACCCACTGTAGCCTAGCAGTAACAGAGTCACTCAGTATCCCACTATAGCCTAGCAGTAACAGAGACAGTCACCCACTGTAGCCTATCAGTAACAGAGTCAGTCACCCAATGTAGCCTCGCAGTAACAGTCACTCAGTCACCCACTGTAGCCTAGCAGTAACAGAGTCAGTCAGTCACCCACTGTAGCCTAGCAGTAACAGAGTCAGTCAGTCACCCACTGTAGCCTAGCAGTAACAGAGTCAGTCAGTCAGTCACCCACTGTAGCCATGCAGTAACACTCAGTCACCCACTGTAGCCTTGTAGTAACAGAGTCAGTCACCCACTGTAACCTAGTAGTAACAGTCAGTCACCCACTGTAGCCTAGCAGTAATAGTCATCAGTCACCCACTGTAGCCTAGCAGTAACAGAGTCAGTCAGACACCCACTGTAGCCTAGCAGTAACAGAGTCAGACACCCACTGTAGCCTAGCAGTAACAGAGTCAGTCACCCAATGTAGCCTCGCAGTAACAGTCACTCAGTCACCCACTGTAGCCTAGCAGTAACAGAGTCAGTCAGTCACCCACTGTAGCCTAGCAGTAACAGTCACTCAGTCACCCACTGAAGCCCAACAGTAACAGTCACTCAGTCACCCACTGTAGCCTAGCAGTAACAGAGTCACTCAGTATCCCACTATAGCCTAGCAGTAACAGAGACAGTCACCCACTGTAGCCTAGCAGTAACAGAGTCAGTCAGTCACCCACTCTAGCCTAGCAGTAACAGAGTCACTCAGTCACCCACTGTAGCCTAGCAGTAACAGAGTCAGTCAGTCACCCACTGTAGCCTAGCAGTAACAGAGTCAGTTAGTCACCCACTCTAGCCTAGCAGTAACAGAGTCAGTCACCCACTATAGCCTAGCAGTAACAGAATCAGTCAGTCACCCATTGTAGCCTAGCAGTAACAGAGTCACTCAGTCACCCACTGTAGCCTAGCAGTAACAGAGTCACTCAGTCATCCACCGTAGCCTAGCAGTAACAGAGTCAGTCAGTCACACACTGTAGCCTAGTAGTAACAGAGTCACTCAGTCACCCACTGTAGCCTAGCAGTAACAGTGTCACTCAGTCACCCACTGTAGCCTAGCAGTAACAGAATCACTCAGTCATCCACTGTAGCCTAGCAGTAACAGAGTCAGTCAGTCACCCACTGTAGCCTAGTAGTAACAGAGTCACTCAGTCACCCACTGTAGCCATGCAGTAACACTCAGTCACCCACTGTAGCCTAGCAGTAACAGAGTCAGTCACCCACTGTAACCTAGTAGTAACAGTCAGTCACCCACTGTAGCCTAGCAGTAATAGTCACTCAGTTACCCACTGTAGCCTAGCAGTAACAGAGTCAGTCAGCCACCCACTGTAGCCTAGCAGTAACAGAGTCAGACACCCACTGTAGCCTAGCAGTAACAGAGTCAGTCACCCAATGTAGCCTCGCAGTAACAGTCAGTCAGTCACCCACTGTAGCCTAGCAGTAACAGTCACTCAGTCACCCACTGAAGCCCAACAGTAACAGTCACTCAGTCACCCACTGTAGCCTAGCAGTAACAGAGTCACTCAGTATCCCACTATAGCCTAGCAGTAACAGAGACAGTCACCCACTGTAGCCTAGCAGTAACAGAGTCAGTCAGTCACCCACTCTAGCCTAGCAGTAACAGAGTCAGTCAACCACTATAGCCTAGCAGTAACAGAATCAGTCAGTCACCCATTGTAGCCTAGCAGTAACAGAGTCACTCAGTCACCCACTGTAGCCTAGCAGTAACAGAGTCACTCAGTCATCCACCGTAGCCTAGCAGTAACAGAGTCAGTCAGTCACACACTGTAGCCTAGTAGTAACAGAGTCACTCAGTCACCCACTGTAGCCTAGCAGTAACAGTCACTCAGTCACCCACTGTAGCCTAGCAGTAACAGAATCACTCAGTCATCCACTGTAGCCTAGCAGTAACAGAGTCAGTCAGTCACCCACTGTAGCCTAGTAGTAACAGAGTCACTCAGTCATCCACTGTAGCTTAGCAGTAACAGAGTCAGTCAGTCATCCACCGTAGCCTAGCAGTAACAGAGTCAGTCAGTCACACACTGTAGCCTAGTAGTAACAGAGTCAGTCAACAACTGTAGCCTAGTAGTAACAGAGTCAGTAAGTCACCCACTGTAGCCTAGCAGTAACAGAGTCAGTCAGTCACCCACTGTAGCCTAGCAGTAAAAGAGTCAGTCATCCACTGTAGACTAGCATTAACAGTCACTCAGTCATCCAATGTAGCCTACTATTAACTGAGTCAGTCACCCACTGTAGCCTAGCAGTAACAGAGTCAGTCACCCACTGTAGCCTAGCAGTAACAGAGTCAGTCAGTCACCCACTCTAGCCTAGCAGTAACAGTCACTCAGTCACCCACTGTAGCCTAGCAGTAACAGAGTCAGTCACCCATTGTAGCCTTGTAGTAACAGAGTCAGTCACCCACTGTAGCCTTGTAGTAACAGAGTCAGTCACCCACTGTAGCCTAGTAGTAACAGAGTCAGTCACCCACTGTAGCCTAGCAGTAACAGAGTCAGTCAGTCACCCACTGTAGCCTAGCAGTAACAGTGTCACTCAGTCACCCACTGTAGCCTAGCAGTAACAGAGTCAGTCACCCACTGTAGCCTAGCAGTAACAGAGTCAGTCAACAACTGTAGCCTAGTAGTAACAGAGTCAGTCAGTCACCCACTGTAGCCTAGCAGTAACAGTCACTCAGTCACCCACTGTAGCCTAGCAGTAACAGAGTCACTCAGTATCCCACTATAGCCTAGCAGTAACAGAGACAGTCACCCACTGTAGCCTAGCAGTAACAGAGTCAGTCAGTCACCCACTCTAGCCTAGCAGTAACAGATTCACTCAGTCACCCACTGTAGCCTAGCAGTAACAGTCAGTCAGTCACCCACTGTAGCCTAGCAGTAACAGAATCAGTCAGTCACCCACTGTAGCCTAGCAGTAAGAGAGTCAGTCAGTCATCCACTGTAGACTAGAATTAACAGTCACTCAGTCATCCAATGTAGCCTACTATTAACTGAGTCAGTCACCCACCGTAGCCTAGCAGTAACAGAGTCAGTCACCCACTGTAGCCTTGCAGTAACAGTCAGTCAGTCACCCACTGTAGCCTTGCAGTAACAGAGTCAGTCAGTCACCCACTGTAGCCTAGTAGTAACAGAATCAATAAGTCACCCACTGTACCCTAGCAGTAACAGTCAGTCAGTCACCCACTGTAGCCTAGCAGTAACAGTCAGTCAGTCACCCACTGTAGCCTAGCAGTAACAGAGTCAGTCAGTCACCCACTGTAGCCTAGCAGTAACAGTCAGTCACCCACTGTAGCCTAGCAGTAACAGAGTCAGTCAGTCACCCACTGTAGCCTAGCAGTAACAGTCAGTCACCCACTGTAGCCTAGCAGTAACAGTCACTCAGTCACCCACTGTAGCCCAACAGTAACAGTCACTCAGTCACCCACTGTAGCCTAGCAGTAACAGAGTCACTCAGTATCCCACTGTAGCCTAGCAGTAACAGAGACAGTCACCCACTGTAGCCTAGCAGTAACAGAGTCAGTCAGTCACCCACTCTAGCCTAGCAGTAACAGAGTCACTCAGTCACCCACTGTAGCCTAGTAGTAACAGAGTCAGTCAGTCACCCACTGTAGCCTAGTAGTAGCAGTCAGTCACCCACTGTAGCCTAGCAGTAACAGAGTCAGTCAGTCACCCACTGTAGCCTAGCAGTAACAGTCACTCAGTCACCCACTGTAGCCCAACAGTAACAGTCACTCAGTCACCCACTGTAGCCTAGCAGTAACAGAGTCACTCAGTATCCCACTGTAGCCTAGCAGTAACAGAGACAGTCACCCACTGTAGCCTAGCAGTAACAGAGTCAGTCAGTCACCCACTCTAGCCTAGCAGTAACAGAGTCACTCAGTCACCCACTGTAGCCTAGTAGTAACAGAGTCAGTCAGTCACCCACTGTAGCCTAGCAGTAACAGAGTCAGTCAGTCACCCACTGTAGCCTAGCAGTAACAGAGTCAGTCAGTCACTCCACTCTAGCCTAGCAGTAACAGAGGCAGTCACCCACTATAGCCTAGCAGTAACAGAATCAGTCAGTCACCCACTGTAGCCTAGCAGTAACAGAGTCACTCAGTCACCCACTGTAGCCTAGCAGTAACAGAGTCACTCAGTCACCCACTGTAGCCTAGCAGTAACAGAGTCAGTCAGTCACCCACTGTAGCCTAGCAGTAACAGAGTCAGTCACCCACTGTAGCCTAGCAGTAACAGAGTCACTCAGTATCCCACTATAGCCTAGCAGTAACAGAGACAGTCACCCACTGTAGCCTATCAGTAACAGAGTCAGTCAGTCACCCACTGTAGCCTAGCAGTAACAGAGTCAGTCAGTCACCCACTGTAGCCTAGCAGTAACAGAGTCAGTCAGTCAGTCACCCACTGTAGCCATGCAGTAACACTCAGTCACCCACTGTAGCCTAGCAGTAACAGAGTCAGTCACCATCTGTAGCCTTGTAGTAACAGAGTCAGTCACCCACTGTAACCTAGTAGTAACAGTCAGTCACCCACTGTAGCCTAGCAGTAATAGTCACTCAGTCACCCACTGTAGCCTAGCAGTAACAGAGTCAGTCAGACACCCACTGTAGCCTAGCAGTAACAGAGTCAGTCACCCAATGTAGCCTCGCAGTAACAGTCACTCAGTCACCCACTGTAGCCTAGCAGTAACAGAGTCAGTCAGTCACCCACTGTAGTCTAGCAGTAACAGTCACTCAGTCACCCACTGAAGCCCAACAGTAACAGTCACTCAGTCACCCACTGTAGCCTAGCAGTAACAGAGTCACTCAGTATCCCACTATAGCCTAGCAGTAACAGAGACAGTCACCCACTGTAGCCTAGCAGTAACAGAGTCAGTCAGTCACCCACTCTAGCCTAGCAGTAACAGAGTCAGTCAGTCACCCACTGTAGCCTAGCAGTAACAGAGTCAGTCAGTCACCCACTGTAGCCTAGCAGTAACAGAGTCAGTCAGTCACCCACTCTAGCCTAGCAGTAAGAGAGTCAGTCACCCACTATAGCCTAGCAGTAACAGAATCAGTCAGTCACCCATTGTAGCCTAGCAGTAACAGAGTCACTCAGTCACCCACTGTAGCCTAGCAGTAACAGAGTCACTCAGTCATCCACCGTAGCCTAGCAGTAACAGAGTCAGTCAGTCACACACTGTAGCCTAGTAGTAACAGAGTCACTCAGTCACCCACTGTAGCCTAGCAGTAACAGAGTCACTCAGTCACCCACTGTAGCCTAGCAGTAACAGAGTCAGTCACCCACTGTAGCCTTGTAGTAACAGAGTCAGTCACCCACTGTAACCTAGTAGTAACAGTCAGTCACCCACTGTAGCCTAGCAGTAATAGTCACTCAGTTACCCACTGTAGCCTAGCAGTAACAGAGTCAGACACCCACTGTAGCCTAGCAGTAACAGAGTCAGTCACCCAATGTAGCCTCGCAGTAACAGTCACTCAGTCACCAACTGTAGCCTAGCAGTAACAGAGTCAGTCAGTCACCCACTGTAGCCTAGTAGTAACAGAGTCACTCAGTCATCCACTGTAGCCTAGCAGTAACAGAGTCAGTCAGTCATCCACCGTAGCCTAGCAGTAAAAGAGTCAGTCAGTCACACACTGTAGCCTAGTAGTAACAGAGTCACTCAGTCATCCACTGTAGCCTAGCAGTAACAGAGTCACTCAGTCATCCACTGTAGCCTAGCAGTAACAGAGTCAGTCAGTCACCCACTGTAGCCTAGCAGTAACAGTGTCACTCAGTCACCCACTGTAGCCTAGCAGTAACAGAGTCAGTCACCCACTGTAGCCTAGCAGTAACAGAGTCAGTCAGTCACCCACTGTAGCCTAGCAGTAACAGTGTCACTCAGTCACCCACTGTAGCCTAGCAGTAACAGAGTCAGTCACCCACTGTAGCCTAGCAGTAACAGAGTCAGTCAGTCACCCACTGTAGCCTAGCAGTAACAGAGTCACTCAGTCACCCACTGTAGCCTAACAGTAACAGTCACTCAGTCACCCACTGTAGCCTAGCAGTAACAGAGTCACTCAGTATCCCACTATAGCCTAGCAGTAACAGAGACAGTCACCCAATGTAGCCTCGCAGTAACAGTCACTCAGTCACCCACTGTAGCCTAGCAGTAACAGAGTCAGTCAGTCACCCACTGTAGTCTAGCAGTAACAGTCACTCAGTCACCCACTGAAGCCCAACAGTAACAGTCACTCAGTCACCCACTGTAGCCTAGCAGTAACAGAGTCACTCAGTATCCCACTATAGCCTAGCAGTAACAGAGACAGTCACCCACTGTAGCCTAGCAGTAACAGAGTCAGTCAGTCACCCACTCTAGCCTAGCAGTAACAGAGTCAGTCAGTCACCCACTGTAGCCTAGCAGTAACAGAGTCAGTCAGTCACCCACTGTAGCCTAGCAGTAACAGAGTCAGTCAGTCACCCACTCTAGCCTAGCAGTAAGAGAGTCAGTCACCCACTATAGCCTAGCAGTAACAGAATCAGTCAGTCACCCATTGTAGCCTAGCAGTAACAGAGTCACTCAGTCACCCACTGTAGCCTAGCAGTAACAGAGTCACTCAGTCATCCACCGTAGCCTAGCAGTAACAGAGTCAGTCAGTCACACACTGTAGCCTAGTAGTAACAGAGTCACTCAGTCACCCACTGTAGCCTAGCAGTAACAGAGTCACTCAGTCACCCACTGTAGCCTAGCAGTAACAGAGTCAGTCACCCACTGTAGCCTTGTAGTAACAGAGTCAGTCACCCACTGTAACCTAGTAGTAACAGTCAGTCACCCACTGTAGCCTAGCAGTAATAGTCACTCAGTTACCCACTGTAGCCTAGCAGTAACAGAGTCAGACACCCACTGTAGCCTAGCAGTAACAGAGTCAGTCACCCAATGTAGCCTCGCAGTAACAGTCACTCAGTCACCAACTGTAGCCTAGCAGTAACAGAGTCAGTCAGTCACCCACTGTAGCCTAGTAGTAACAGAGTCACTCAGTCATCCACTGTAGCCTAGCAGTAACAGAGTCAGTCAGTCATCCACCGTAGCCTAGCAGTAAAAGAGTCAGTCAGTCACACACTGTAGCCTAGTAGTAACAGAGTCACTCAGTCATCCACTGTAGCCTAGCAGTAACAGAGTCACTCAGTCATCCACTGTAGCCTAGCAGTAACAGAGTCAGTCAGTCACCCACTGTAGCCTAGCAGTAACAGTGTCACTCAGTCACCCACTGTAGCCTAGCAGTAACAGAGTCAGTCACCCACTGTAGCCTAGCAGTAACAGAGTCAGTCAGTCACCCACTGTAGCCTAGCAGTAACAGTGTCACTCAGTCACCCACTGTAGCCTAGCAGTAACAGAGTCAGTCACCCACTGTAGCCTAGCAGTAACAGAGTCAGTCAGTCACCCACTGTAGCCTAGCAGTAACAGAGTCACTCAGTCACCCACTGTAGCCTAACAGTAACAGTCACTCAGTCACCCACTGTAGCCTAGCAGTAACAGAGTCACTCAGTATCCCACTATAGCCTAGCAGTAACAGAGACAGTCACCCAATGTAGCCTCGCAGTAACAGTCACTCAGTCACCCACTGTAGCCTAGCAGTAACAGAGTCAGTCAGTCACCCACTGTAGCCTAGCAGTAACAGAGTCAGTCAGTCACCCACTGTAGCCTAGCAGTAACAGAGTCAGTCAGTCAGTCACCCACTGTAGCCATGCAGTAACACTCAGTCACCCACTGTAGCCTTGTAGTAACAGAGTCAGTCACCCACTGTAACCTAGTAGTAACAGTCAGTCACCCACTGTAGCCTAGCAGTAATAGTCACTCAGTCACCCACTGTAGCCTAGCAGTAACAGAGTCAGTCAGACACCCACTGTAGCCTAGCAGTAACAGAGTCAGACACCCACTGTAGCCTAGCAGTAACAGAGTCAGTCACCCAATGTAGCCTCGCAGTAACAGTCACTCAGTCACCCACTGTAGCCTAGCAGTAACAGAGTCAGTCAGTCACCCACTGTAGCCTAGCAGTAACAGTCACTCAGTCACCCACTGAAGCCCAACAGTAACAGTCACTCAGTCACCCACTGTAGCCTAGCAGTAACAGAGTCACTCAGTATCCCACTATAGCCTAGCAGTAACAGAGACAGTCACCCACTGTAGCCTAGCAGTAACAGAGTCAGTCAGTCACCCACTCTAGCCTAGCAGTAACAGAGTCACTCAGTCACCCACTGTAGCCTAGCAGTAACAGAGTCAGTCAGTCACCCACTGTAGCCTAGCAGTAACAGAGTCAGTTAGTCACCCACTCTAGCCTAGCAGTAACAGAGTCAGTCACCCACTATAGCCTAGCAGTAACAGAATCAGTCAGTCACCCATTGTAGCCTAGCAGTAACAGAGTCACTCAGTCACCCACTGTAGCCTAGCAGTAACAGAGTCACTCAGTCATCCACCGTAGCCTAGCAGTAACAGAGTCAGTCAGTCACACACTGTAGCCTAGTAGTAACAGAGTCACTCAGTCACCCACTGTAGCCTAGCAGTAACAGTGTCACTCAGTCACCCACTGTAGCCTAGCAGTAACAGAATCACTCAGTCATCCACTGTAGCCTAGCAGTAACAGAGTCAGTCAGTCACCCACTGTAGCCTAGTAGTAACAGAGTCACTCAGTCACCCACTGTAGCCATGCAGTAACACTCAGTCACCCACTGTAGCCTAGCAGTAACAGAGTCAGTCACCCACTGTAGCCTTGTAGTAACAGTCAGTCACCCACTGTAACCTAGTAGTAACAGTCAGTCACCCACTGTAGCCTAGCAGTAATAGTCACTCAGTTACCCACTGTAGCCTAGCAGTAACAGAGTCAGTCAGCCACCCACTGTAGCCTAGCAGTAACAGAGTCAGACACCCACTGTAGCCTAGCAGTAACAGAGTCAGTCACCCAATGTAGCCTCGCAGTAACAGTCAGTCAGTCACCCACTGTAGCCTAGCAGTAACAGTCACTCAGTCACCCACTGAAGCCCAACAGTAACAGTCACTCAGTCACCCACTGTAGCCTAGCAGTAACAGAGTCACTCAGTATCCCACTATAGCCTAGCAGTAACAGAGACAGTCACCCACTGTAGCCTAGCAGTAACAGAGTCAGTCAGTCACCCACTCTAGCCTAGCAGTAACAGAGTCAGTCAACCACTATAGCCTAGCAGTAACAGAATCAGTCAGTCACCCATTGTAGCCTAGCAGTAACAGAGTCACTCAGTCACCCACTGTAGCCTAGCAGTAACAGAGTCAGTCAGTCATCCACCGTAGCCTAGCAGTAACAGAATCACTCAGTCATCCACTGTAGCCTAGCAGTAACAGAGTCAGTCAGTCACCCACTGTAGCCTAGTAGTAACAGAGTCACTCAGTCATCCACTGTAGCCTAGCAGTAACAGAGTCAGTCAGTCATCCACCGTAGCCTAGCAGTAACAGAGTCAGTCAGTCACACACTGTAGCCTAGTAGTAACAGAGTCAGTCAACAACTGTAGCCTAGTAGTAACAGAGTCAGTAAGTCACCCACTGTAGCCTAGCAGTAACAGAGTCAGTCAGTCACCCACTGTAGCCTAGCAGTAAAAGAGTCAGTCATCCACTGTAGACTAGCATTAACAGTCACTCAGTCATCCAATGTAGCCTACTATTAACTGAGTCAGTCACCCACTGTAGCCTAGCAGTAACAGAGTCAGTCACCCACTGTAGCCTAGCAGTAACAGAGTCAGTCAGTCACCCACTCTAGCCTAGCAGTAACAGTCACTCAGTAACCCACTGTAGCCTAGCAGTAACAGAGTCAGTCACCCATTGTAGCCTTGTAGTAACAGAGTCAGTCACCCACTGTAGCCTTGTAGTAACAGAGTCAGTCACCCACTGTAGCCTAGTAGTAACAGAGTCAGTCACCCACTGTAGCCTAGCAGTAACAGAGTCAGTCAGTCACCCACTGTAGCCTAGCAGTAACAGTGTCACTCAGTCACCCACTGTAGCCTAGCAGTAACAGAGTCAGTCACCCACTGTAGCCTAGCAGTAACAGAGTCAGTCAACAACTGTAGCCTAGTAGTAACAGAGTCAGTCAGTCACCCACTGTAGCCTAGCAGTAACAGAGTCAGTCAGTCACCCACTGTAGCCTAGCAGTAACAGTCACTCAGTCACCCACTGTAGCCCAACAGTAACAGTCACTCAGTCACCCACTGTAGCCTAGCAGTAACAGAGTCACTCAGTATCCCACTATAGCCTAGCAGTAACAGAGACAGTCACCCACTGTAGCCTAGCAGTAACAGAGTCAGTCAGTCACCCACTCTAGCCTAGCAGTAACAGATTCACTCAGTCACCCACTGTAGCCTAGTAGTAACAGAGTCAGTCAGTCACCCACTGTAGCCTAGCAGTAACAGAGTCAGTCAGTCACCCACTCTAGCCTAGCAGTAACAGAGTCAGTCACCCACTATAGCCTAGCAGTAACAGAATCAGTCAGTCACCCACTGTAGCCTAGCAGTAAGAGAGTCAGTCAGTCATCCACTGTAGACTAGCATTAACAGTCACTCAGTCATCCAATGTAGCCTACTATTAACTGAGTCAGTCACCCACCGTAGCCTAGCAGTAACAGAGTCAGTCACCCACTGTAGCCTTGCAGTAACAGAGTCAGTCAGTCACCCACTGTAGCCTAGCAGTAACAGAGTCAGTCAGTCACCCACTGTAGCCTAGTAGTAACAGAATCAATAAGTCACCCACTGTACCCTAGCAGTAACAGTCAGTCAGTCACCCACTGTAGCCTAGCAGTAACAGTCAGTCAGTCACCCACTGTAGCCTAGCAGTAACAGAGTCAGTCAGTCACCCACTGTAGCCTAGCAGTAACAGTCAGTCACCCACGGTAGCCTAGCAGTAACAGAGTCAGTCAGTCACCCACTGTAGCCTAGCAGTAACAGTCAGTCACCCACTGTAGCCTAGCAGTAACAGTCACTCAGTCACCCACTGTAGCCCAACAGTAACAGTCACTCAGTCACCCACTGTAGCCTAGCAGTAACAGAGTCACTCAGTATCCCACTGTAGCCTAGCAGTAACAGAGACAGTCACCCACTGTAGCCTAGCAGTAACAGAGTCAGTCAGTCACCCACTCTAGCCTAGCAGTAACAGAGTCACTCAGTCACCCACTGTAGCCTAGTAGTAACAGAGTCAGTCAGTCACCCACTGTAGCCTAGCAGTAACAGAGTCAGTCAGTCACCCACTGTAGCCTAGCAGTAACAGAGTCAGTCAGTCACTCCACTCTAGCCTAGCAGTAACAGAGTCAGTCACCCACTATAGCCTAGCAGTAACAGAATCAGTCAGTCACCCACTGTAGCCTAGTAGTAACAGAGTCACTCAGTCACCCACTGTAGCCTAGCAGTAACAGAGTCACTCAGTCACCCACTGTAGCCTAGCAGTAACAGAGTCAGTCAGTCACCCACTGTAGCCTAGCAGTAACAGAGTCAGTCACCCACTGTAGCCTAGCAGTAACAGAGTCAGTCAGTATCCCACTATAGCCTAGCAGTAACAGAGACAGTCACCCACTGTAGCCTATCAGTAACAGAGTCAGTCAGTCACCCACTGTAGCCTAGCAGTAACAGAGTCAGTCAGTCACCCACTGTAGCCTAGCAGTAACAGAGTCAGTCAGTCAGTCACCCACTGTAGCCATGCAGTAACACTCAGTCACCCACTGTAGCCTAGCAGTAACAGAGTCAGTCACCATCTGTAGCCTTGTAGTAACAGAGTCAGTCACCCACTGTAACCTAGTAGTAACAGTCAGTCACCCACTGTAGCCTAGCAGTAATAGTCACTCAGTCACCCACTGTAGCCTAGCAGTAACAGAGTCAGTCAGACACCCACTGTAGCCTAGCAGTAACAGAGTCAGACACCCACTGTAGCCTAGCAGTAACAGAGTCAGTCACCCAATGTAGCCTCGCAGTAACAGTCACTCAGTCACCCACTGTAGCCTAGCAGTAACAGAGTCAGTCAGTCACCCACTGTAGTCTAGCAGTAACAGTCACTCAGTCACCCACTGAAGCCCAACAGTAACAGTCACTCAGTCACCCACTGTAGCCTAGCAGTAACAGAGTCACTCAGTATCCCACTATAGCCTAGCAGTAACAGAGACAGTCACCCACTGTAGCCTAGCAGTAACAGAGTCAGTCAGTCACCCACTCTAGCCTAGCAGTAACAGAGTCAGTCAGTCACCCACTGTAGCCTAGCAGTAACAGAGTCAGTCAGTCACCCACTCTAGCCTAGCAGTAACAGAGTCAGTCACCCACTATAGCCTAGCAGTAACAGAATCAGTCAGTCACCCATTGTAGCCTAGCAGTAACAGAGTCACTCAGTCACCCACTGTAGCCTAGCAGTAACAGAGTCACTCAGTCATCCACCGTAGCCTAGCAGTAACAGAGTCAGTCAGTCACACACTGTAGCCTAGTAGTAACAGAGTCACTCAGTCACCCACTGTAGCCTAGCAGTAACAGAGTCACTCAGTCACCCACTGTAGCCCAGCAGTAACAGAATCACTCAGTCACCCACTGTAGCCTAGCAGTAACAGAGTCAGTCACCCACTGTAGCCTTGTAGTAACAGAGTCAGTCACCCACTGTAGCCTTGTAGTAACAGAGTCAGTCACCCACTGTAACCTAGTAGTAACAGTCAGTCACCCACTGTAGCCTAGCAGTAATAGTCACTCAGTTACCCACTGTAGCCTAGCAGTAACAGAGTCAGTCAGCCACCCACTGTAGCCTACCAGTAACAGAGTCAGACACCCACTGTAGCCTAGCAGTAACAGAGTCAGTCACCCAATGTAGCCTCGCAGTAACAGTCACTCAGTCACCAACTGTAGCCTAGCAGTAACAGAGTCAGTCAGTCACCCACTGTAGCCTAGTAGTAACAGAGTCACTCAGTCATCCACTGTAGCCTAGCACTAACAGAGTCAGTCAGTCATCCACCGTAGCCTAGCAGTAAAAGAGTCAGTCAGTCACACACTGTAGCCTAGTAGTAACAGAGTCACTCAGTCATCCACTGTAGCCTAGCAGTAACAGAGTCACTCAGTCATCCACTGTAGCCTAGCAGTAACAGAGTCAGTCAGTCACCCACTGTAGCCTAGCAGTAACAGTGTCACTCAGTCACCCACTGTAGCCTAGCAGTAACAGAGTCAGTCACCCACTGTAGCCTAGCAGTAACAGTCAGTCAACAACTGTAGCCTAGTAGTAACAGAGTCAGTAAGTCACCCACTGTAGCCTAGCAGTAACAGAGTCAGTCAGTCACCCACTGTAGCCTAGCAGTAACAGAGTCACTCAGTCACCCACTGTAGCCTAACAGTAACAGTCACTCAGTCACCCACTGTAGCCTAGCAGTAACAGAGACAGTCACCCACTGTAGCCTATCAGTAACAGAGTCAGTCACCCAATGTAGCCTAGCAGTAACAGTCAGTCAACAACTGTAGCCTAGTAGTAACAGAGTCAGTAAGTCACCCACTGTAGCCTAGCAGTAACAGAGTCACTCAGTCACCCACTGTAGCCATGCAGTAACACTCAGTCACCCACTGTAGCCTAGCAGTAACAGAGTCACTCAGTATCCCACTATAGCCTAGCAGTAACAGAGACAGTCACCCACTGTAGCCTAGCAGTAACAGAGTCAGTCAGTCACCCACTCTAGCCTAGCAGTAACAGAGTCACTCAGTCAACCACTGTAGCCTAGTAGTAACAGAGTCAGTCAGTCACCCACTGTAGCCTAGCAGTAACAGAGTCAGTCAGTCACCCACTCTAGCCTAGCAGTAACAGAGTCAGTCACCCACTATAGCCTAGCAGTAACAGAATCAGTCAGTCACCCATTGTAGCCTAGCAGTAACAGAGTCACTCAGTCACCCACTGTAGCCTAGCAGTAACAGAGTCACTCAGTCATCCACCGTAGCCTAGTAGTAACAGAGTCACTCAGTCACCCACTGTAGCCTAGCAGTAACAGAATCACTCAGTCACCCACTGTAGCCTAGTAGTAACAGAGTCACTCAGTCATCCACTGTAGCCTAGCAGTAACAGAGTCAGTCAGTCATCCACCGTAGCCTAGCAGTAACAGAGTCAGTCAGTCACACACTGTAGCCTAGTAGTAACAGAGTCACTCAGTCATCCACTGTAGCCTAGCAGTAACAGAGTCACTCAGTCATCCACTGTAGCCTAGCAGTAACAGAGTCAGTCAGTCACCCACTGTAGCCTAGCAGTAACAGTGTCACTCAGTCACCCACTGTAGCCTAGCAGTAACAGAGTCAGTCAACAACTGTAGCCTAGTAGTAACAGAGTCAGTAAGTCACCCACTGTAGCCTAGCAGTAACAGAGTCAGTCAGTCACCCACTGTAGCCTAGCAGTAAAAGAGTCAGTCATCCACTGTAGACTAGCATTAACAGTCACTCAGTCATCCAATGTAGCCTACTATTAACTGAGTCAGTCACCCACTGTAGCCTAGCAGTAACAGAGTCAGTCAGTCACCCACTGTAGCCTAGCAGTAACAGTCAGTCACCCACTGTAGCCTAGCAGTAACAGAGTCAGTCAGTCACCCACTGTAGCCTAGCAGTAACAGTCAGTCACCCACTGTAGCCTAGCAGTAACAGTCACTCAGTCACCCACTGTAGCCCAACAGTAACAGTCACTCAGTCACCCACTGTAGCCTAGCAGTAACAGAGTCACTCAGTATCCCACTGTAGCCTAGCAGTAACAGAGACAGTCACCCACTGTAGCCTAGCAATAACAGAGTCAGTCAGTCACCCACTCTAGCCTAGCAGTAACAGAGTCACTCAGTCACCCACTGTAGCCTAGTAGTAACAGAGTCAGTCAGTCACCCACTGTAGCCTAGTAGTAGCAGTCAGTCACCCACTGTAGCCTAGCAGTAACAGAGTCAGTCAGTCACCCACTGTAGCCTAGCAGTAACAGTCACTCAGTCACCCACTGTAGCCCAACAGTAACAGTCACTCAGTCACCCACTGTAGCCTAGCAGTAACAGAGTCACTCAGTATCCCACTGTAGCCTAGCAGTAACAGAGACAGTCACCCACTGTAGCCTAGCAGTAACAGAGTCAGTCAGTCACCCACTGTAGCCTAGCAGTAACAGAGTCAGTCAGTCACCCACTCTAGCCTAGCAGTAACAGAGTCAGTCAGTCACCCACTGTAGCCTAGCAGTAACAGAGTCAGTCAGTCACCCACTGTAGCCTAGCAGTAACAGAGTCAGTCAGTCACTCCACTCTAGCCTAGCAGTAACAGAGTCAGTCACCCACTATAGCCTAGCAGTAACAGAATCAGTCAGTCACCCACTGTAGCCTAGTAGTAACAGAGTCACTCAGTCACCCACTGTAGCCTAGCAGTAACAGAGTCACTCAGTCACCCACTGTAGCCTAGCAGTAACAGAGTCAGTCACCCACTGTAGCCTAGCAGTAACAGAGTCAGTCAGCCACCCACTGTAGCCTACCAGTAACAGAGTCAGACACCCACTGTAGCCTAGCAGTAACAGAGTCAGACACCCACTGTAGCCTAGCAGTAACAGAGTCAGTCACCCAATGTAGCCTCGCAGTAACAGTCACTCAGTCACCAACTGTAGCCTAGCAGTAACAGAGTCAGTCAGTCACCCACTGTAGCCTAGTAGTAACAGAGTCACTCAGTCATCCACTGTAGCCTAGCACTAACAGAGTCAGTCAGTCATCCACCATAGCCTAGCAGTAAAAGAGTCAGTCAGTCACACACTGTAGCCTAGTAGTAACAGAGTCACTCAGTCATCCACTGTAGCCTAGCAGTAACAGAGTCACTCAGTCATCCACTGTAGCCTAGCAGTAACAGAGTCAGTCAGTCACCCACTGTAGCCTAGCAGTAACAGTGTCACTCAGTCACCCACTGTAGCCTAGCAGTAACAGAGTCAGTCACCCACTGTAGCCTAGCAGTAACAGTCAGTCAACAACTGTAGCCTAGTAGTAACAGAGTCAGTAAGTCACCCACTGTAGCCTAGCAGTAACAGAGTCAGTCAGTCACCCACTGTAGCCTAGCAGTAACAGAGTCACTCAGTCACCCACTGTAGCCTAACAGTAACAGTCACTCAGTCACCCACTGTAGCCTAGCAGTAACAGAGTCACTCAGTATCCCACTATAGCCTAGCAGTAACAGAGACAGTCACCCACTGTAGCCTATCAGTAACAGAGTCAGTCACCCAATGTAGCCTCGCAGTAACAGTCACTCAGTCACCCACTGTAGCCTAGCAGTAACAGAGTCAGTCAGTCACCCACTGTAGCCTAGTAGTAACAGAGTCACTCAGTCACCCACTGTAGCCATGCAGTAACACTCAGTCACCCACTGTAGCCTAGCAGTAACAGAGTCAGTCAGTATCCCACTATAGCCTAGCAGTAACAGAGACAGTCACCCACTGTAGCCTATCAGTAACAGAGTCAGTCAGTCACCCACTGTAGCCTAGCAGTAACAGAGTCAGTCAGTCACCCACTGTAGCCTAGCAGTAACAGAGTCAGTCAGTCAGTCACCCACTGTAGCCATGCAGTAACACTCAGTCACCCACTGTAGCCTAGCAGTAACAGAGTCTGTCACCATCTGTAGCCTTGTAGTAACAGAGTCAGTCACCCACTGTAACCTAGTAGTAACAGTCAGTCACCCACTGTAGCCTAGCAGTAATAGTCACTCAGTCACCCACTGTAGCCTAGCAGTAACAGAGTCAGTCAGACACCCACTGTAGCCTAGCAGTAACAGAGTCAGACACCCACTGTAGCCTAGCAGTAACAGAGTCAGTCACCCAATGTAGCCTCGCAGTAACAGTCACTCAGTCACCCACTGTAGCCTAGCAGTAACAGAGTCAGTCAGTCACCCACTGTAGTCTAGCAGTAACAGTCACTCAGTCACCCACTGAAGCCCAACAGTAACAGTCACTCAGTCACCCACTGTAGCCTAGCAGTAACAGAGTCACTCAGTATCCCACTATAGCCTAGCAGTAACAGAGACAGTCACCCACTGTAGCCTAGCAGTAACAGAGTCAGTCAGTCACCCACTCTAGCCTAGCAGTAACAGAGTCAGTCAGTCACCCACTGTAGCCTAGCAGTAACAGAGTCAGTCAGTCACCCACTCTAGCCTAGCAGTAACAGAGTCAGTCACCCACTATAGCCTAGCAGTAACAGAATCAGTCAGTCACCCATTGTAGCCTAGCAGTAACAGAGTCACTCAGTCACCCACTGTAGCCTAGCAGTAACAGAGTCACTCAGTCATCCACCGTAGCCTAGCAGTAACAGAGTCAGTCAGTCACACACTGTAGCCTAGTAGTAACAGAGTCACTCAGTCACCCACTGTAGCCTAGCAGTAACAGAGTCACTCAGTCACCCACTGTAGCCCAGCAGTAACAGAATCACTCAGTCATCCACTGTAGCCTAGCAGTAACAGAGTCAGTCACCCACTGTAGCCTTGTAGTAACAGAGTCAGTCACCCACTGTAACCTAGTAGTAACAGTCAGTCACCCACTGTAGCCTAGCAGTAATAGTCACTCAGTTACCCACTGTAGCCTAGCAGTAACAGAGTCAGTCAGCCACCCACTGTAGCCTACCAGTAACAGAGTCAGACACCCACTGTAGCCTAGCAGTAACAGAGTCAGACACCCACTGTAGCCTAGCAGTAACAGAGTCAGTCACCCAATGTAGCCTCGCAGTAACAGTCACTCAGTCACCAACTGTAGCCTAGCAGTAACAGAGTCAGTCAGTCACCCACTGTAGCCTAGTAGTAACAGAGTCACTCAGTCATCCACTGTAGCCTAGCACTAACAGAGTCAGTCAGTCATCCACCGTAGCCTAGCAGTAAAAGAGTCAGTCAGTCACACACTGTAGCCTAGTAGTAACAGAGTCACTCAGTCATCCACTGTAGCCTAGCAGTAACAGAGTCACTCAGTCATCCACTGTAGCCTAGCAGTAACAGAGTCAGTCAGTCACCCACTGTAGCCTAGCAGTAACAGTGTCACTCAGTCACCCACTGTAGCCTAGCAGTAACAGAGTCAGTCACCCACTGTAGCCTAGCAGTAACAGTCAGTCAACAACTGTAGCCTAGTAGTAACAGAGTCAGTAAGTCACCCACTGTAGCCTAGCAGTAACAGAGTCAGTCAGTCACCCACTGTAGCCTAGCAGTAACAGAGTCACTCAGTCACCCACTGTAGCCTAACAGTAACAGTCACTCAGTCACCCACTGTAGCCTAGCAGTAACAGAGTCACTCAGTATCCCACTATAGCCTAGCAGTAACAGAGACAGTCACCCACTGTAGCCTATCAGTAACAGAGTCAGTCACCCAATGTAGCCTCGCAGTAACAGTCACTCAGTCACCCACTGTAGCCTAGCAGTAACAGAGTCAGTCAGTCACCCACTGTAGCCTAGTAGTAACAGAGTCACTCAGTCACCCACTGTAGCCATGCAGTAACACTCAGTCACCCACTGTAGCCTAGCAGTAACAGAGTCACTCAGTCAACCACTGTAGCCTAGTAGTAACAGAGTCAGTCAGTCACCCACTGTAGCCTAGCAGTAACAGAGTCAGTCAGTCACCCACTCTAGCCTAGCAGTAACAGAGTCAGTCACCCACTATAGCCTAGCAGTAACAGAATCAGTCAGTCACCCATTGTAGCCTAGCAGTAACAGAGTCACTCAGTCACCCACTGTAGCCTAGCAGTAACAGAGTCACTCAGTCATCCACCGTAGCCTAGTAGTAACAGAGTCACTCAGTCACCCACTGTAGCCTAGCAGTAACAGAGTCACTCAGTCACCCACTGTAGCCTAGCAGTAACAGAGTCACTCAGTCACCCACTGTAGCCTAGCAGTAACAGAGTCACTCAGTCACCCACTGTAGCCTAGCAGTAACAGAGTCACTCAGTCATCCACTGTAGCCTAGCAGTAACAGAGTCAGTCAGTCATCCACCGTAGCCTAGCAGTAACAGAGTCAGTCAGTCACACACTGTAGCCTAGTAGTAACAGAGTCACTCAGTCATCCACTGTAGCCTAGCAGTAACAGAGTCACTCAGTCATCCACTGTAGCCTAGCAGTAACAGAGTCAGTCAGTCACCCACTGTAGCCTAGCAGTAACAGTGTCACTCAGTCACCCACTGTAGCCTAGCAGTAACAGAGTCAGTCAACAACTGTAGCCTAGTAGTAACAGAGTCAGTAAGTCACCCACTGTAGCCTAGCAGTAACAGAGTCAGTCAGTCACCCACTGTAGCCTAGCAGTAAAAGAGTCAGTCATCCACTGTAGACTAGCATTAACAGTCACTCAGTCATCCAATGTAGCCTACTATTAACTGAGTCAGTCACCCACTGTAGCCTAGCAGTAACAGTCAGTCACCCACTGTAGCCTAGCAGTAACAGAGTCAGTCAGTCACCCACTCTAGCCTAGCAGTAACAGTCACTCAGTCACCCACTGTAGCCTAGCAGTAACAGAGTCAGTCACCCATTGTAGCCTTGTAGTAACAGAGTCAGTCACCCACTGTAGCCTTGTAGTAACAGAGTCAGTCAGTCACCCACTGTAGCCTAGCAGTAACAGAGTCAGTCAGTCACCCACTGTAGCCTAGCAGTAACAGTCACTCAGTCACCCACTGTAGCCCAACAGTAACAGTCACTCAGTCACCCACTGTAGCCTAGCAGTAACAGAGTCACTCAGTATCCCACTGTAGCCTAGTAGTAACAGAGTCAGTCAGTCACCCACTGTAGCCTAGCAGTAACAGAGTCAGTCAGTCACCCACTCTAGCCTAGCAGTAACAGATTCACTCAGTCACCCACTGTAGCCTAGTAGTAACAGAGTCAGTCAGTCACCCACTGTAGCCTAGCAGTAACAGAGTCAGTCAGTCACCCACTCTAGCCTAGCAGTAACAGAGTCAGTCACCCACTATAGCCTAGCAGTAACAGAATCAGTCAGTCACCCACTGTAGCCTAGCAGTAACAGAGTCACTCAGTCACCCACTGTAGCCTAGCAGTAACAGAGTCACTCAGTCATCCACTGTAGCCTAGCAGTAACAGAGTCAGTCAGTCACCCACTGTAGCCTAGCAGTAAGAGAGTCAGTCAGTCATCCACTGTAGACTAGCATTAACAGTCACTCAGTCATCCAATGTAGCCTACTATTAACTGAGTCAGTCACCCACCGTAGCCTAGCAGTAACAGAGTCAGTCACCCACTGTAGCCTTGCAGTAACAGAGTCAGTCAGTCACCCACTGTAGCCTAGCAGTAACAGAGTCAGTCAGTCACCCACTGTAGCCTAGTAGTAACAGAATCAATAAGTCACCCACTGTACCCTAGCAGTAACAGTCAGTCACCCACTGTAGCCTAGCAGTAACAGTCAGTCAGTCACCCACTGTAGCCTAGCAGTAACAGTCAGTCAGTCACCCACTGTAGCCTAGCAGTAACAGTCAGTCACCCACTGTAGCCTAGCAGTAAGAGTCAGTCAGTCACCCACTGTAGCCTAGCAGTAACAGTCACTCAGTCACCCACTGTAGCCCAACAGTAACAGTCACTCAGTCACCCACTGTAGCCTAGCAGTAACAGAGTCACTCAGTATCCCACTGTAGCCTAGCAGTAACAGAGACAGTCACCCACTGTAGCCTAGCAGTAACAGAGTCAGTCAGTCACCCACTCTAGCCTAGCAGTAACAGAGTCACTCAGTCACCCACTGTAGCCTAGTAGTAACAGAGTCAGTCAGTCACCCACTGTAGCCTAGTAGTAGCAGTCAGTCACCCACTGTAGCCTAGCAGTAACAGAGTCAGTCAGTCACCCACTGTAGCCTAGCAGTAACAGTCACTCAGTCACCCACTGTAGCCCAACAGTAACAGTCACTCAGTCACCCACTGTAGCCTAGCAGTAACAGAGTCACTCAGTATCCCACTGTAGCCTAGCAGTAACAGAGACAGTCACCCACTGTAGCCTAGCAGTAACAGAGTCAGTCAGTCACCCACTCTAGCCTAGCAGTAACAGAGTCACTCAGTCACCCACTGTAGCCTAGCAGTAACAGAGTCAGTCAGTCACCCACTGTAGCCTAGCAGTAACAGAATCAGTCAGTCACCCACTGTAGCCTAGTAGTAACAGAGTCACTCAGTCACCCACTGTAGCCTAGCAGTAACAGAGTCACTCAGTCACCCACTGTAGCCTAGCAGTAACAGAGTCAGTCAGTCACCCACTGTAGCCTAGCAGTAACAGAGTCAGTCACCCACTGTAGCCTAGCAGTAACAGAGTCACTCAGTATCCCACTATAGCCTAGCAGTAACAGAGACAGTCACCCACTGTAGCCTATCAGTAACAGAGTCAGTCAGTCACCCACTGTAGCCTAGCAGTAACAGAGTCAGTCAGTCACCCACTGTAGCCATGCAGTAACACTCAGTCACCCACTGTAGCCTAGCAGTAACAGAGTCAGTCACCATCTGTAGCCTTGTAGTAACAGAGTCAGTCACCCACTGTAACCTAGTAGTAACAGTCAGTCAACCACTGTAGCCTAGCAGTAATAGTCACTCAGTCACCCACTGTAGCCTAGCAGTAACAGAGTCAGTCAGACACCCACTGTAGCCTAGCAGTAACAGAGTCAGACACCCACTGTAGCCTAGCAGTAACAGAGTCAGTCACCCAATGTAGCCTCGCAGTAACAGTCACTCAGTCACCCACTGTAGCCTAGCAGTAACAGAGTCAGTCAGTCACCCACTGTAGTCTAGCAGTAACAGTCACTCAGTCACCCACTGAAGCCCAACAGTAACAGTCACTCAGTCACCCACTGTAGCCTAGCAGTAACAGAGTCACTCAGTATCCCACTATAGCCTAGCAGTAACAGAGACAGTCACCCACTGTAGCCTAGCAGTAACAGAGTCAGTCAGTCACCCACTCTAGCCTAGCAGTAACAGAGTCACTCAGTCACCCACTGTAGCCTAGTAGTAACAGAGTCAGTCAGTCACCCACTGTAGCCTAGCAGTAACAGAGTCAGTCAGTCACCCACTCTAGCCTAGCAGTAACAGAGTCAGTCACCCACTATAGCCTAGCAGTAACAGAATCAGTCAGTCACCCATTGTAGCCTAGCAGTAACAGAGTCACTCAGTCACCCACTGTAGCCTAGCAGTAACAGAGTCACTCAGTCATCCACCGTAGCCTAGCAGTAACAGAGTCAGTCAGTCACACACTGTAGCCTAGTAGTAACAGAGTCACTCAGTCACCCACTGTAGCCTAGCAGTAACAGAGTCACTCAGTCACCCACTGTAGCCCAGCAGTAACAGAATCACTCAGTCATCCACTGTAGCCTAGCAGTAACAGAGTCAGTCAGTCACCCACTGTAGCCTAGTAGTAACAGAGTCACTCAGTCACCCACTGTAGCCTAGCAGTAACAGAGTCAGTCACCCACTGTAGCCTTGTAGTAACAGAGTCAGTCACCCACTGTAACCTAGTAGTAACAGTCAGTCACCCACGGCCGCGTGTAGCCTGAGCCAGGTAAGGTCAGTCAGCTGGCAGTGTCAGCCCACTGTAGCCTAGCAGTAACAGAGTCAGTCACCCAATGTAGCCTCGCAGTAACAGTCACTCAGTCACCAACTGTAGCCTAGCAGTAACAGAGTCAGTCAGTCACCCACTGTAGCCTAGTAGTAACAGAGTCACTCAGTCATCCACTGTAGCCTAGCAGTAACAGAGTCAGTCAGTCATCCACCGTAGCCTAGCAGTAAATGAGTCAGTCAGTCACACACTGTAGCCTAGTAGTAACAGAGTCACTCAGTCATCCACTGTAGCCTAGCAGTAACAGAGTCACTCAGTCATCCACTGTAGCCTAGCAGTAACAGAGTCAGTCAGTCACCCACTGTAGCCTAGCAGTAACAGTGTCACTCAGTCACCCACTGTAGCCTAGCAGTAACAGAGTCAGTCAACAACTGTAGCCTAGTAGTAACAGAGTCAGTAAGTCACCCACTGTAGCCTAGCAGTAACAGAGTCAGTCAGTCACCCACTGTAGCCTAGCAGTAACAGAGTCACTCAGTCACCCACTGTAGCCTAACAGTAACAGTCACTCAGTCACCCACTGTAGCCTAGCAGTAACAGAGTCACTCAGTATCCCACTATAGCCTAGCAGTAACAGAGACAGTCACCCACTGTAGCCTATCAGTAACAGAGTCAGTCAGTCACCCAATCTAGCCTAGCAGTAACAGAGTCACTCAGTCACCCACTGTAGCCTAGTAGTAACAGAGTCAGTCAGTCACCCACTGTAGCCTAGCAGTAACAGAGTCAGTCAGTCACCCACTGTAGCCTAGCAGTAACAGAGTCAGTCAGTCAGTCACCCACTGTAGCCATGCAGTAACACTCAGTCACCCACTGTAGCCTTGTAGTAACAGAGTCAGTCACCCACTGTAACCTAGTAGTAACAGTCAGTCACCCACTGTAGCCTAGCAGTAACAGAGTCAGACACCCACTGTAGCCTAGCAGTAACAGAGTCAGTCACCCAATGTAGCCTCGCAGTAACAGTCACTCAGTCACCCACTGTAGCCTAGCAGTAACAGTCACTCAGTCACCCACTGAAGCCCAACAGTAACAGTCATTCAGTCACCCACTGTAGCCTAGCAGTAACAGAGTCACTCAGTATCCCACTATAGCCTAGCAGTAACAGAGACAGTCACCCACTGTAGCCTAGCAGTAACAGAGTCAGTCAGTCACCCACTCTAGCCTAGCAGTAACAGAGTCACTCAGTCACCCACTGTAGCCTAGTAGTAACAGAGTCAGTCAGTCACCCACTGTAGCCTAGCAGTAACAGAGTCAGTTAGTCACCCACTCTAGCCTAGCAGTAACAGAGTCAGTCACCCACTATAGCCTAGCAGTAACAGAATCAGTCAGTCACCCATTGTAGCCTAGCAGTAACAGAGTCACTCAGTCACCCACTGTAGCCTAGCAGTAACAGAGTCACTCAGTCATCCACCGTAGCCTAGCAGTAACAGAGTCAGTCAGTCACACACTGTAGCCTAGTAGTAACAGAGTCACTCAGTCACCCACTGTAGCCTAGCAGTAACAGTGTCACTCAGTCACCCACTGTAGCCTAGCAGTAACAGAATCACTCAGTCATCCACTGTAGCCCAGCAGTAACAGAGTCAGTCAGTCACCCACTGTAGCCTAGTAGTAACAGAGTCACTCAGTCACCCACTGTAGCCATGCAGTAACACTCAGTCACCCACTGTAGCCTAGCAGTAACAGAGTCAGTCACCCACTGTAGCCTTGTAGTAACAGTCAGTCACCCACTGTAACCTAGTAGTAACAGTCAGTCACCCACTGTAGCCTAGCAGTAACAGAGTCAGTCAGCCACCCACTGTAGCCTAGCAGTAACAGAGTCAGACACCCACTGTAGCCTAGCAGTAACAGAGTCAGTCACCCAATGTAGCCTCGCAGTAACAGTCACTCAGTCACCCACTGTAGCCTAGCAGTAACAGAGTCAGTCAGTCACCCACTGTAGCCTAGCAGTAACAGTCACTCAGTCACCCACTGAAGCCCAACAGTAACAGTCACTCAGTCACCCACTGTAGCCTAGCAGTAACAGAGTCACTCAGTATCCCACTATAGCCTAGCAGTAACAGAGACAGTCACCCACTGTAGCCTAGCAGTAACAGAGTCAGTCAGTCACCCACTCTAGCCTAGCAGTAACAGAGTCACTCAGTCACCCACTGTAGCCTAGCAGTAACAGAGTCAGTCAGTCACCCACTGTAGCCTAGCAGTAACAGAGTCAGTCAGTCACCCACTCTAGCCTAGCAGTAACAGAGTCAGTCACCCACTATAGCCTAGCAGTAACAGAATCAGTCAGTCACCCATTGTAGCCTTGCAGTAACAGAGTCACTCAGTCACCCACTGTAGCCTAGCAGTAACAGAGTCACTCAGTCATCCACCGTAGCCTAGCAGTAACAGAGTCAGTCAGTCACACACTGTAGCCTAGTAGTAACAGAGTCACTCAGTCACCCAATGTAGCCTAGCAGTAACAGAGTCACTCAGTCACCCACTGTAGCCTAGCAGTAACAGAATCACTCAGTCATCCACTGTAGCCTAGCAGTAACAGAGTCAGTCAGTCACCCACTGTAGCCTAGTAGTAACAGAGTCACTCAGTCATCCACTGTAGCCTAGCAGTAACAGAGTCACTCAGTCATCCACTGTAGCCTAGCAGTAACAGAGTCAGTCAGTCACACACTGTAGCCTAGTAGCAACAGAGTCACTCAGTCATTCACTGTAGCCTAGCAGTAACAGAGTCACTCAGTCATCCACTGTAGCCTAGCAGTAACAGAGTCAGTCAGTCACCCACTGTAGCCTAGCAGTAACAGTGTCACTCAGTCACCCACTGTAGCCTCGCAGTAACAGTGTCACTCAGTCACCCACTGTAGCCTCGCAGTAACAGTGTCACTCAGTCACCCACTGTAGCCTAGCAGTAACAGAGTCAGTCAAAAACTGTAGCCTAGTAGTAACAGAGTCAGTAAGTCACCCACTGTAGCCTAGCAGTAACAGAGTCAGTCAGTCACCCACTGTAGCCTAGCAGTAACAGAGTCACTCAGTCACCCACTGTAGCCTAACAGTAACAGTCACTCAGTCACCCACTGTAGCCTAGCAGTAACAGAGTCACTCAGTATCCCACTATAGCCTAGCAGTAACAGAGACAGTCACCCACTGTAGCCTAGCAGTAACAGAGTCAGTCAGGCAGTCACCCACTGTAGCCATGCAGTAACACTCAGTCACCCACTGTAGCCTAGCAGTAACAGAGTCAGTCAGCCACCCACTGTAGCCTAGCAGTAACAGAGTCAGACACCCACTGTAGCCTAGCAGTAACAGAGTCAGTCACCCAATGTAGCCTCGCAGTAACAGTCACTCAGTCACCCACTGTAGCCTAGCAGTAACAGTCACTCAGTCACCCACTGAAGCCCAACAGTAACAGTCACTCAGTCACCCACTGTAGCCTAGCAGTAACAGAGTCACTCAGTATCCCACTCTAGCCTAGCAGTAACAGAGTCACTCAGTCACCCACTGTAGCCTAGTAGTAACAGAGTCAGTCAGTCACCCACTGTAGCCTAGCAGTAACAGAGTCAGTTAGTCACCCACTCTAGCCTAGCAGTAACAGAGTCAGTCACCCACTGTAGCCTAGCAGTAACAGAATCAGTCAGTCACCCATTGTAGCCTAGCAGTAACAGAGTCACTCAGTCACCCACTGTAGCCTAGCAGTAACAGTGTCACTCAGTCACCCACTGTAGCCTAGCAGTAACAGAATCACTCAGTCATCCACTGTAGCCTAGCAGTAACAGAGTCAGTCAGTCACCCACTGTAGCCTAGTAGTAACAGAGTCACTCAGTCACCCACTGTAGCCATGCAGTAACACTCAGTCACCCACTGTAGCCTAGCAGTAACAGAGTCAGTCACCCACTGTAGCCTTGTAGTAACAGAGTCAGTCACCCACTGTAACCTAGTAGTAACAGTCAGTCACCCACTGTAGCCTAGCAGTAATAGTCACTCAGTCACCCACTGTAGCCTAGCAGTAACAGAGTCACTCAGTCACCCACTGTAGCCTAGCAGTAACAGAATCACTCAGTCATCCACTGTAGCCTAGCAGTAACAGAGTCAGTCAGTCACCCACTGTAGCCTAGTAGTAACAGAGTCACTCAGTCACCCACTGTAGCCTAGCAGTAACAGAGTCACTCAGTCATCCACTGTAGCCTAGCAGTAACAGAGTCAGTCAGTCACCCACTGTAGCCTAGCAGTAACAGAGTCAGTCAGTCACCCACTGTAGCCTAGCAGTAACAGTCACTCAGTCACCCACTGTAGCTCAACAGTAACAGTCACTCAGTCATCCAATGTAGCCTACTATTAACTGAGTCAGTCACCCACCATAGCCTAGCAGTAACAGAGTCAGTCACCCACTGTAGCCTAGCAGTAACAGAGTCAGTCAGTCACCCACTGTAGCCTAGCAGTAACAGTGTCACTCAGTCACCCACTGTAGCCTAGCAGTAAAAGAGTCAGTCACCCACTGTAGCCTAGCAGTAACAGAGTCAGTCAGTCACCCACAGTAGCCTAGTAGTAACAGAATCAATAAGTCACCCACTGTACCCTAGCAGTAACAGTCAGTCAGTCACCCACTGTAGCCTAGCAGTAACAGAGTCAGTCAGTCACCCACTGTAGCCTAGCAGTAACAGAGTCAGTCAGTCACCCACTCTAGCCTAGCAGTAACAGAGTCACTCAGTCACCCACTGTAGCCTAGCAGTAACAGAGTCAGTCACCCACTATAGCCTAGCAGTAACAGAATCAGTCAGTCACCCACTGTAGCCTAGTAGTGACAGAGTCACTCAGTCACCCACTGTAGCCTAGCAGTAACAGAGTCAGTCAGTCACCCACTGTAGCCTAGCAGTAACAGAGTCAGTCAGTCATCCACTGTAGACTAGCATTAACAGTCACTCAGTCATCCAATGTAGCCTACTATTAACTGAGTCAGTCACCCACTGTAGCCTAGCAGTAACAGAGTCAGTCAGTCACCCACTGTAGCCTAGCAGTAAAAGAGTCAGTCAGTCACCCACTGTAGCCTAGTAGTAACAGAATCAATAAGTCACCCACTGTACCCTAGCAGTAACAGTCAGTCAGTCACCCACTGTAGCCTAGCAGTAACAGAGTCAGTCAGTCACCCACTGCAGCCTAGCAGTAACAGAGTCAGTCACCCACTGTAGCCTAGCAGTAACAGAGTCAGTCAGTCACCCACTGTAGCCTAGTAGTAACAGAGTCAGTCACCCACTGTAGCCTAGCAGTAACAGAGTCAGTCAGTCACCCACTGTAGCCTAGTAGTAACAGAATCAGTCAGTCACCCACTGTAGCCTAGCAGTAACAGTCAGTCAACCACTGTAGCCTAGCAGTAACAGAGTCAGTCAGTCACCCACTGTAGCCTAGCAGTAACAGTCACTCAGTCACCCACTGTAGCCCAACAGTAACAGTCACTCAGTCACCCACTGTAGCCTAGCAGTAACAGAGTCACTCAGTATCCCACTATAGCCTAGCAGTAACAGAGACAGTCACCCACTGTAGCCTAGCAGTAACAGAGTCAGTCAGTCACCCACTCTAGCCTAGCAGTAACAGAGTCACTCAGTCACCCACTGTAGCCTAGTAGTAACAGAGTCAGTCAGTCACCCACTGTAGCCTAGCAGTAACAGAGTCAGTCAGTCACCCACTGTAGCCTAGCAGTAACAGAGTCAGTCAGTCACCCACTCTAGCCTAGCAGTAACAGAGTCAGTCACCCACTCTAGCCTAGCAGTAACAGAGTCAGTCACCCACTATAGCCTAGCAGTAACAGAGTCAGTCACCCACTGTAGCCTAGCAGTAACAGAGTCACTCAGTCACCCACTGTAGCCTAGCAGTAACAGAGTCAGTCAGTCACCCACTGTAGCCTAGCAGTAACAGAGTCAGTCAGTCATCCACTGTAGACTAGCATTAACAGTCACTCAGTCATCCAATGTAGCCTACTATTAACTGAGTCAGTCACCCACTGTAGCCTAGCAGTAACAGAGTCAGTCACCCACTGTAGCCTTGCAGTAACAGAGTCAGTCAGTCACCCACTGTAGCCTAGCAGTAAAAGAGTCAGTCAGTCACCCACTGTAGCCTAGTAGTAACAGAATCAATAAGTCACCCACTGTACCCTAGCAGTAACAGTCAGTCAGTCACCCACTGTAGCCTAGCAGTAACAGAGTCAGTCAGTCACCCACTAGCCTAGCAGTAACAGAGTCAGTCAGTCACCCACTGTAGCCTAGTAGTAACAGAATCAATAAGTCACCCACTGTACCCTAGCAGTAACAGTCAGTCAGTCACCCACTGTAGCCTAGCAGTAACAGTCAGTCACCCACTGTAGCCTAGCAGTAACAGAGTCAGTCAGTCACCCACTGTAGCCTAGCAGTAACAGTCAGTCACCCACTGTAGCCTAGCAGTAACAGAGTCAGTCAGTCACCCACTGTAGCCTAGTAGTAACAGAGTCACTCAGTCACCCACTGTAGCCTAGCAGTAACAGAGTCAGTTTGTCACCCACTGTAGCATAGTAGTAACAGAATCAATAAGTCACCCACTGTACCCTAGCAGTAACAGTCAGTCAGTCACCCACTGTAGCCTAGCAGTAACAGAGTCAGTCAGTCACCCACTGTAGCCTAGCAGTAACAGTCAGTCAACCACTGTAGCCTAGCAGTAACAGAGTCAGTCAGTCACCCACTGTAGCCTAGCAGTAACAGAGTCAGTCAGTCACCCACTCTAGCCTAGCAGTAACAGAGTCACTCAGTCACCCACTGTAGCCTAGTAGTAACAGAGTCAGTCAGTCACCCACTGTAGCCTAGCAGTAACAGAGTCAGTCAGTCACCCACTCTAGCCTAGCAGTAACAGAGTCAGTCACCCACTATAGCCTAGCAGTAACAGAATCAGTCAGTCACCCACTGTAGCCTAGTAGTAACAGAGTCACTCAGTCACCCACTGTAGCCTAGCAGTAACAGAGTCAGTCAGTCACCCACTGTAGCCTAGCAGTAACAGAGTCAGTCAGTCATCCACTGTAGACTAGCATTAACAGTCACTCAGTCATCCAATGTAGCCTACTATTAACTGAGTCAGTCACCCACTGTAGCCTAGCAGTAACAGAGTCAGTCACCCACTGTAGCCTTGCAGTAACAGTCACTCAGTCACCCACTGTAGCCTAGCAGTAACAGAGTCAGTCAGTCACCCACTGTAGCCTAGCAGTAACAGTCACTCAGTCACCCACTGAAGCCCAACAGTAACAGTCACTCAGTCACCCACTGTAGCCTAGCAGTAACAGAGTCACTCAGTATCCCACTATAGCCTAGCAGTAACAGAGTCAGTCACCCACTCTAGCCTAGCAGTAACAGAGTCAGTCACCCACTATAGCCTAGCAGTAACAGAGTCAGTCACCCACTGTAGCCTAGCAGTAACAGAGTCACTCAGTCACCCACTGTAGCCTAGCAGTAACAGAGTCAGTCAGTCACCCACTGTAGCCTAGCAGTAACAGAGTCAGTCAGTCATCCACTGTAGACTAGCATTAACAGTCACTCAGTCATCCAATGTAGCCTACTATTAACTGAGTCAGTCACCCACTGTAGCCTAGCAGTAACAGAGTCAGTCACCCACTGTAGCCTTGCAGTAACAGAGTCAGTCAGTCACCCACTGTAGCCTAGCAGTAAAAGAGTCAGTCAGTCACCCACTGTAGCCTAGTAGTAACAGAATCAATAAGTCACCCACTGTACCCTAGCAGTAACAGTCAGTCAGTCACCCACTGTAGCCTAGCAGTAACAGAGTCAGTCAGTCACCCACTAGCCTAGCAGTAACAGAGTCAGTCAGTCACCCACTGTAGCCTAGTAGTAACAGAATCAATAAGTCACCCACTGTACCCTAGCAGTAACAGAGTCAGTCAGTCACCCACTGTAGCCTAGCAGTAACAGAGTCAGTCAGTCACCCACTGTAGCCTAGCAGTAACAGTCAGTCACCCACTGTAGCCTAGCAGTAACAGAGTCAGTCAGTCACCCACTGTAGCCTAGTAGTAACAGAGTCACTCAGTCACCCACTGTAGCCTAGCAGTAACAGAGTCAGTCAGTCACCCACTGTAGCCTAGTAGTAACAGAATCAATAAGTCACCCACTGTACCCTAGCAGTAACAGTCAGTCAGTCACCCACTGTAGCCTAGCAGTAACAGAGTCAGTCAGTCACCCACTGTAGCCTAGCAGTAACAGTCAGTCAACCACTGTAGCCTAGCAGTAACAGAGTCAGTCAGTCACCCACTGTAGCCTAGTAGTAACAGAATCAATAAGTCACCCACTGTACCCTAGCAGTAACAGTCAGTCAGTCACCCACTGTAGCCTAGCAGTAACAGAGTCAGTCAGTCACCCACTAGCCTAGCAGTAACAGAGTCACTCAGTCACCCACTGTAGCCTAGTAGTAACAGAGTCAGTCAGTCACCCACTGTAGCCTAGCAGTAACAGAGTCAGTCAGTCACCCACTCTAGCCTAGCAGTAACAGAGTCAGTCACCCACTATAGCCTAGCAGTAACAGAATCAGTCAGTCACCCACTGTAGCCTAGTAGTAACAGAGTCACTCAGTCACCCACTGTAGCCTAGCAGTAACAGAGTCAGTCAGTCACCCACTGTAGCCTAGCAGTAACAGAGTCAGTCAGTCATCCACTGTAGACTAGCATTAACAGTCACTCAGTCATCCAATGTAGCCTACTATTAACTGAGTCAGTCACCCACTGTAGCCTAGCAGTAACAGAGTCAGTCACCCACTGTAGCCTTGCAGTAACAGTCACTCAGTCACCCACTGTAGCCTAGCAGTAACAGAGTCAGTCAGTCACCCACTGTAGCCTAGCAGTAACAGTCACTCAGTCACCCACTGAAGCCCAACAGTAACAGTCACTCAGTCACCCACTGTAGCCTAGCAGTAACAGAGTCACTCAGTATCCCACTATAGCCTAGCAGTAACAGAGACAGTCACCCACTGTAGCCTAGCAGTAACAGAGTCAGTCAGTCACCCACTCTAGCCTAGCAGTAACAGAGTCACTCAGTCACCCACTGTAGCCTAGTAGTAACAGAGTCAGTCAGTCACCCACTGTAGCCTAGCAGTAACAGAGTCAGTCAGTCACCCACTCTAGCCTAGCAGTAACAGAGTCAGTCACCCACTATAGCCTAGCAGTAACAGAATCAGTCAGTCACCCATTGTAGCCTAGCAGTAACAGAGTCACTCAGTCACCCACTGTAGCCTAGCAGTAACAGAGTCAGTCAGTCACCCACTGTAGCCTAGCAGTAACAGTGTCACTCAGTCACCCACTGTAGCCTAGCAGTAACAGAGTCAGTCACCCACTGTAGCCTAGCAGTAACAGAGTCAGTCAACAACTGTAGCCTAGTAGTAACAGAGTCAGTTAGTCACCCACTCTAGCCTAGCAGTAACAGAGTCAGTCACCCACTATAGCCTAGCAGTAACAGAATCAGTCAGTCACCCATTGTAGCCTAGCAGTAACAGTCACTCAGTCATCCACCGTAGCCTAGCAGTAACAGAGTCAGTCAGTCACACACTGTAGCCTAGTAGTAACAGAGTCACTCAGTCACCCACTGTAGCCTAGCAGTAACAGAGTCACTCAGTCACCCACTGTAGCCTAGCAGTAACAGAATCACTCAGTCATCCACTGTAGCCTAGCAGTAACAGAGTCAGTCAGTCACCCACTGTAGCCTAGTAGTAACAGAGTCACTCAGTCACCCACTGTAGCCATGCAGTAACACTCAGTCACCCACTGTAGCCTAGCAGTAACAGAGTCAGTCACCCACTGTAACCTAGTAGTAACAGTCAGTCACCCACTGTAGCCTAGCAGTAATAGTCACTCAGTTACCCACTGTAGCCTAGCAGTAACAGAGTCAGTCAGCCACCCACTATAGCCTAGCAGTAACAGAGACAGTCACCCACTGTAGCCTAGCAGTAACAGAGTCAGTCAGTCACCCACTCTAGCCTAGCAGTAACAGAGTCACTCAGTCACCCACTGTAGCCTAGCAGTAACAGAGTCAGTCAGTCAGTCACCCACTGTAGCCTAGCAGTAACAGAGTCAGTCACCCACTGTAGCCTTGTAGTAACAGAGTCAGTCACCCACTGTAACCTAGTAGTAACAGTCAGTCACCCACTGTAGCCTAGCAGTAATAGTCACTCAGTCACCCACTGTAGCCTAGCAGTAACAGAGTCAGTCAGCCACCCACTGTAGCCTAGCAGTAACAGAGTCAGTCACCCAATGTAGCCTCGCAGTAACAGTCACTCAGTCACCCACTGTAGCCTAGCAGTAACAGAGTCAGTCAGTCACCCACTGTAGCCTAGCAGTAACAGTCACTCAGTCACCCACTGAAGCCCAACAGTAACAGTCACTCAGTCACCCACTGTAGCCTAGCAGTAACAGAGTCACTCAGTATCCCACTATAGCCTAGCAGTAACAGAGACAGTCACCCACTGTAGCCTAGCAGTAACAGAGTCAGTCAGTCACCCACTCTAGCCTAGCAGTAACAGAGTCACTCAGTCACCCACTGTAGCCTAGTAGTAACAGAGTCAGTCAGTCACCCACTGTAGCCTAGCAGTAACAGAGTCAGTTAGTCACCCACTCTAGCCTAGCAGTAACAGAGTCAGTCACCCACTATAGCCTAGCAGTAACAGAATCAGTCAGTCACCCATTGTAGCCTAGCAGTAACAGAGTCACTCAGTCACCCACTGTAGCCTAGCAGTAACAGAGTCACTCAGTCATCCACCGTAGCCTAGCAGTAACAGAGTCAGTCAGTCACACACTGTAGCCTAGTAGTAACAGAGTCACTCAGTCACCCACTGTAGCCTAGCAGTAACAGAGTCAGTCAGTCACCCACTGTAGCCTAGCAGTAACAGTCACTCAGTCACCCACTGAAGCCCAACAGTAACAGTCACTCAGTCACCCACTGTAGCCTAGCAGTAACAGAGTCACTCAGTATCCCACTATAGCCTAGCAGTAACAGAGACAGTCACCCACTGTAGCCTAGCAGTAACAGAGTCAGTCAGTCACCCACTCTAGCCTAGCAGTAACAGAGTCACTCAGTCACCCACTGTAGCCTAGTAGTAACAGAGTCAGTCAGTCACCCACTGTAGCCTAGCAGTAACAGAGTCAGTCAGTCACCCACTCTAGCCTAGCAGTAACAGAGTCAGTCACCCACTATAGCCTAGCAGTAACAGAATCAGTCAGTCACCCATTGTAGCCTAGCAGTAACAGAGTCACTCAGTCACCCACTGTAGCCTAGCAGTAACAGAGTCAGTCAGTCACCCACTGTAGCCTAGCAGTAACAGTGTCACTCAGTCACCCACTGTAGCCTAGCAGTAACAGTGTCACTCAGTCACCCACTGTAGCCTAGCAGTAACAGAGTCAGTCAACAACTGTAGCCTAGTAGTAACAGAGTCAGTAAGTCACCCACTGTAGCCTAGCAGTAACAGTCAGTCAGTCACCCACTGTAGCCTAGCAGTAACAGAGTCACTCAGTCACCCACTGTAGCCTAACAGTAACAGAGTCACTCAGTCACCCACTGTAGCCTAGTAGTAACAGAGTCAGTCAGTCACCCACTGTAGCCTAGCAGTAACAGAGTCAGTCAGTCACCCACTGTAGCCTAGCAGTAACAGAGTCAGTCAGTCAGTCACCCACTGTAGCCATGCAGTAACACTCAGTCACCCACTGTAGCCTAGCAGTAACAGAGTCAGTCACCCACTGTAGCCTTGTAGTAACAGAGTCAGTCACCCACTGTAACCTAGTAGTAACAGTCAGTCACCCACTGTAGCCTAGCAGTAATAGTCACTCAGTCACCCACTGTAGCCTAGCAGTAACAGAGTCAGTCAGCCACCCACTGTAGCCTAGCAGTAACAGAGTCAGACACCCACTGTAGCCTAGCAGTAACAGAGTCAGTCACCCAATGTAGCCTCGCAGTAACAGTCACTCAGTCACCCACTGTAGCCTAGCAGTAACAGAGTCAGTCAGTCACCCACTGTAGCCTAGCAGTAACAGTCACTCAGTCACCCACTGAAGCCCAACAGTAACAGTCACTCAGTCACCCACTGTAGCCTAGCAGTAACAGAGTCACTCAGTATCCCACTATAGCCTAGCAGTAACAGAGACAGTCACCCACTGTAGCCTAGCAGTAACAGAGTCAGTCAGTCACCCACTCTAGCCTAGCAGTAACAGAGTCACTCAGTCACCCACTGTAGCCTAGTAGTAACAGAATCAGTCAGTCACCCACTGTAGCCTAGCAGTAACAGAGTCAGTCACCCACTCTAGCCTAGCAGTAACAGAGTCAGTCACCCACTATAGCCTAGCAGTAACAGAATCAGTCAGTCACCCATTGTAGCCTAGCAGTAACAGAGTCACTCAGTCACCCACTGTAGCCTAGCAGTAACAGAGTCACTCAGTCATCCACCGTAGCCTAGCAGTAACAGAGTCAGTCAGTCACACACTGTAGCCTAGTAGTAACAGAGTCACTCAGTCACCCACTGTAGCCTAGCAGTAACAGAGTCACTCAGTCACCCACTGTAGCCTAGCAGTAACAGAATCACTCAGTCATCCACTGTAGCCTAGCAGTAACAGAGTCAGTCAGTCACCCACTGTAGCCTAGTAGTAACAGAGTCACTCAGTCACCCACTGTAGCCTAGCAGTAACAGAGTCAGTCACCCACTGTAACCTAGTAGTAACAGTCAGTCACCCACTGTAGCCTAGCAGTAATAGTCACTCAGTTACCCACTGTAGCCTAGCAGTAACAGAGTCAGTCAGCCACCCACTGTAGCCTAGCAGTAACAGTCAGTCACCCAATGTAGCCTCGCAGTAACAGTCACTCAGTCACCCACTGTAGCCTAGCAGTAACAGAGTCAGTCAGTCACCCACTGTAGCCTAGCAGTAACAGTCACTCAGTCACCCACTGAAGCCCAACAGTAACAGTCACTCAGTCACCCACTGTAGCCTAGCAGTAACAGAGTCACTCAGTATCCCACTATAGCCTAGCAGTAACAGAGACAGTCACCCACTGTAGCCTAGCAGTAACAGAGTCAGTCAGTCACCCACTCTAGCCTAGCAGTAACAGAGTCACTCAGTCACCCACTGTAGCCTAGCAGTAACAGAGTCAGTCAGTCAGTCACCCACTGTAGCCTAGCAGTAACAGAGTCAGTCACCCACTGTAGCCTTGTAGTAACAGAGTCAGTCACCCACTGTAACCTAGTAGTAACAATCAGTCACCCACTGTAGCCTAGCAGTAATAGTCACTCAGTCACCCACTGTAGCCTAGCAGTAACAGAGTCAGTCAGCCACCCACTGTAGCCTAGCAGTAACAGAGTCAGACACCCACTGTAGCCTAGCAGTAACAGAGTCAGTCACCCAATGTAGCCTCGCAGTAACAGTCACTCAGTCACCCACTGTAGCCTAGCAGTAACAGAGTCAGTCAGTCACCCACTGTAGCCTAGCAGTAACAGTCACTCAGTCACCCACTGAAGCCCAACAGTAACAGTCACTCAGTCACCCACTGTAGCCTAGCAGTAACAGAGTCACTCAGTATCCCACTATAGCCTAGCAGTAACAGAGTCAGTCAGTCACCCACTCTAGCCTAGCAGTAACAGAGTCACTCAGTCACCCACTGTAGCCTAGTAGTAACAGAGTCAGTCAGTCACCCACTGTAGCCTAGTAGTAACAGAGTCAGTCAGTCACCCACTGTAGCCTAGCAGTAACAGAGTCAGTTAGTCACCCACTCTAGCCTAGCAGTAACAGAGTCAGTCACCCACTATAGCCTAGCAGTAACAGAATCAGTCAGTCACCCATTGTAGCCTAGCAGTAACAGAGTCACTCAGTCACCCACTGTAGCCTAGCAGTAACAGAGTCACTCAGTCATCCACCGTAGCCTAGCAGTAACAGAGTCAGTCAGTCACACACTGTAGCCTAGTAGTAACAGAATCACTCAGTCATCCACTGTAGCCTCGCAGTAACAGAGTCAGTCAGTCACCCACTGTAGCCTAGTAGTAACAGAGTCACTCAGTCACCCACTGTAGCCATGCAGTAACACTCAGTCACCCACTGTAGCCTAGCAGTAACAGAGTCAGTCACCCACTGTAGCCTTGTAGTAACAGAGTCAGTCACCCACTGTAACCTAGTAGTAACAGTCAGTCACCCACTGTAGCCTAGCAGTAATAGTCACTCAGTTACCCACTGTAGCCTAGCAGTAACAGAGTCAGTCAGCCACCCACTGTAGCCTAGCAGTAACAGAGTCAGAAACCCACTGTAGCCTAGCAGTAACAGAGTCAGTCACCCAATGTAGCCTCGCAGTAACAGTCACTCAGTCACCCACTGTAGCCTAGCAGTAACAGAGTCAGTCAGTCACCCACTGTAGCCTAGCAGTAACAGAGTCAGTCAGTCACCCACTGAAGCCCAACAGTAACAGTCACTCAGTCACCCACTGTAGCCTAGCAGTAACAGAGTCACTCAGTATCCCACTATAGCCTAGCAGTAACAGAGACAGTCACCCACTGTAGCCTAGCAGTAACAGAGTCAGTCAGTCACCCACTCTAGCCTAGCAGTAACAGAGTCACTCAGTCACCCACTGTAGCCTAGTAGTAACAGAGTCAGTCAGTCACCCACTGTAGCCTAGCAGTAACAGAGTCAGTCAGTCACCCACTCTAGCCTAGCAGTAACAGAGTCAGTCACCCACTATAGCCTAGCAGTAACAGAATCAGTCAGTCACCCATTGTAGCCTTGCAGTAACAGTCACTCAGTCACCCACTGTAGCCTAGCAGTAACAGAGTCACTCAGTCATCCACCGTAGCCTAGCAGTAACAGAGTCAGTCAGTCACACACTGTAGCCTAGTAGTAACAGAGTCACTCAGTCACCCACTGTAGCCTAGCAGTAACAGAGTCACTCAGTCACCCACTGTAGCCTAGCAGTAACAGAGTCACTCAGTCACCCACTGTAGCCTAGCAGTAACAGAATCACTCAGTCATCCACTGTAGCCTAGCAGTAACAGAGTCAGTCAGTCACCCACTGTAGCCTAGTAGTAACAGAGTCACTCAGTCATCCACTGTAGCCTAGCAGTAAGAGAGTCAGTCAGTCATCCACCGTAGCCTAGCAGTAACAGAGTCACTCAGTCATCCACTGTAGCCTAGTAGTAACAGAGTCACTCAGTCATCCACTGTAGCCTAGCAGTAACAGAGTCACTCAGTCATCCACTGTAGCCTAGCAGTAACAGAGTCAGTCAGTCACCCACTGTAGCCTAGCAGTAACAGTGTCACTCAGTCACCCACTGTAGCCTAGCAGTAACAGTGTCACTCAGTCACCCACTGTAGCCTAGCAGTAACAGAGTCAGTCACCCACTGTAGCCTAGTAGTAACAGAGTCAGTAAGTCACCCACTGTAGCCTAGCAGTAACAGAGTCAGTCAGTCACCCACTGTAGCCTAGCAGTAACAGAGTCACTCAGTCACCCACTGTAGCCTAACAGTAACAGTCACTCAGTCACCCACTGTAGCCTAGCAGTAACAGAGTCACTCAGTATCCCACTATAGCCTAGCAGTAACAGAGACAGTCACCCACTGTAGCCTATCAGTAACAGAGTCAGTCAGTCACCCACTCTAGCCTAGCAGTAACAGAGTCACTCAGTCACCCACTGTAGCCTAGTAGTAACAGAGTCAGTCAGTCACCCACTGTAGCCTAGCAGTAACAGAGTCAGTCAGTCACCCACTGTAGCCTAGCAGTAACAGAGTCAGTCAGTCAGTCACCCACTGTAGCCATGCAGTAACACTCAGTCACCCACTGTAGCCTAGCAGTAACAGAGTCAGTCACCCACTGTAGCCTTGTAGTAACAGTCAGTCACCCACTGTAACCTAGTAGTAACAGTCAGTCACCCACTGTAGCCTAGCAGTAATAGTCACTCAGTCACCCACTGTAGCCTAGCAGTAACAGAGTCAGTCAGACACCCACTGTAGCCTAGCAGTAACAGAGTCAGTCACCCAATGTAGCCTCGCAGTAACAGTCACTCAGTCACCCACTGTAGCCTAGCAGTAACAGAGTCAGTCAGTCACCCACTGTAGCCTAGCAGTAACAGTCACTCAGTCACCCACTGAAGCCCAACAGTAACAGTCACTCAGTCACCCACTGTAGCCTAGCAGTAACAGAGTCACTCAGTATCCCACTATAGCCTAGCAGTAACAGAGACAGTCACCCACTATAGCCTAGCAGTAACAGAGTCAGTCAGTCACCCATTGTAGCCTAGCAGTAACAGAGTCACTCAGTCACCCACTGTAGCCTAGCAGTAACAGTCACTCAGTCATCCACCGTAGCCTAGCAGTAACAGAGTCAGTCAGTCACACACTGTAGCCTAGTAGTAACAGAGTCACTCAGTCACCCACTGTAGCCTAGCAGTAACAGTGTCACTCAGTCACCCACTGTAGCCTAGCAGTAACAGAATCACTCAGTCATCCACTGTAGCCTAGCATTAACAGAGTCAGTCAGTCACCAACTGTAGCCTAGTAGTAACAGAGTCACTCAGTCACCCACTGTAGCCATGCAGTAACACTCAGTCACCCACTGTAGCCTAGCAGTAACAGAGTCAGTCACCCACTGTAGCCTTGTAGTAACAGAGTCAGTCACCCACTTTAACCTAGTAGTAACAGTCAGTCACCCACTGTAGCCTAGCAGTAATAGTCACTCAGTCACCCACTGTAGCCTAGCAGTAACAGAATCACTCAGTCATCCACTGTAGCCTAGCAGTAACAGAGTCAGTCAGTCACCCACTGTAGCCTAGTAGTAACAGAGTCACTCAGTCACCCACTGTAGCCTAGCAGTAACAGAGTCACTCAGTCATCCACTGTAGCCTAGCAGTAACAGAGTCAGTCAGTCACCCACTGTAGCCTAGCAGTAACAGAGTCAGTCAGTCGCCCACTGTAGCCTAGCAGTAACAGAGTCAGTCAGTCACCCACTGTAGCCTAGCAGTAACAGAGTCAGTCAGTCACCCACTGTAGCCTAGCAGTAACAGAGTCAGTCACCCACTGTAGCCTAGCAGTAACAGAGTCAGTCAGTCACCCACTGTAGCCTAGCAGTAACAGTCATTCAGTCACCCACTGTAGCCCAACAGTAACAGTCACTCAGTCATCCAATGTAGCCTACTATTAACTGAGTCAGTCACCCACCATAGCCTAGCAGTAACAGAGTCAGTCACCCACTGTAGCCTAGCAGTAACAGAGTCAGTCAGTCACCCACAGTAGCCTAGCAGTAACAGAGTCAGTCAGTCATCCACTGTAGACTAGCATTAACAGTCACTCAGTCATCCAATGTAGCCTACTATTAACTGAGTCAGTCACCCACTGTAGCCTAGCAGTAACAGTCAGTCACCCACTGTAGCCTTGCAGTAACAGAGTCAGTCAGTCACCCACTGTAGCCTAGCAGTAACAGAGTCAGTCAGTCACCCACTGTAGCCTAGCAGTAACAGTCAGTCACCCACTGTAGCCTAGCAGTAACAGAGTCAGTCAGTCACCCACTGTAGCCTAGCAGTAACAGAGTCAGTCAGTCACCCACTGTAGCCTAGCAGTAACAGTCACTCAGTCACCAACTGTAGCCCAACAGTAACAGTCACTCAGTCACCCACTGTAGCCTAGCAGTAACAGAGTCACTCAGTATCCCACTGTAGCCTAGTAGTAACAGAGTCAGTCAGTCACCCACTCTAGCCTAGCAGTATCAGAGTCACTCAGTCACCCACTGTAGCCTAGTAGTAACATAGTCAGTCAGTCACCCACTGTAGCCTAGTAGTAACAGAGTCAGTCAGTCACCCACTCTAGCCTAGCAGTATCAGAGTCACTCAGTCACCCACTGTAGCCTAGTAGTAACATAGTCAGTCAGTCACTCCACTCTAGCCTAGCAGTAACAGAGTCAGTCACCCACTATAGCCTAGCAGTAACAGAATCAGTCAGTCACCCACTGTAGCCTAGTAGTAACAGAGTCACTCAGTCATCCAATGTAGCCTACTATTAACTGAGTCAGTCACCCACTGTAGCCTTGCAGTAACAGAGTCAGTCAGTCACCCACTGTAGCCTAGCAGTAACAGTCACTCAGTCACCCACTGTAGCCTAGCAGTAACAGAGTCAGTCACCCACTGTAGCCTTGTAGTAACAGAGTCAGTCACCCACTGTAGCCTAGTAGTAACAGAGTCAGTCACCCACTGTAGCCTAGCAGTAACAGAGTCAGTCAGTCACCCACTATAGCCTAGCAGTAACAGTGTCACTCAGTCACCCACTGTAGCCTAGCAGTAACAGAGTCAGTCACCCACTGTAGCCTAGCAGTAACAGAGTCAGTCAACAACTGTAGCCTAGTAGTAACAGAGTCAGTCAGTCACCCACTGTAGCCTAGCAGTAACAGAGTCAGTCAGTCACCCACTGTAGCCTAGCAGTAACAGTCACTCAGTCACCCACTGTAGCCCAACAGTAACAGTCACTCAGTCACCCACTGTAGCCTAGCAGTAACAGTCACTCAGTATCCCACTATAGCCTAGCAGTAACAGAGAAAGTCACCCACTGTAGCCTAGCAGTAACAGTCAGTCACCCACTGTAGCCTAGCAGTAAGAGTCAGTCAGTCACCCACTCTAGCCTAGCAGTAACAGATTCACTCAGTCACCCACTGTAGCCTAGTAGTAACAGAGTCAGTCAGTCACCCACTCTAGCCTAGCAGTAACAGAGTCAGTCACCCACTATAGCCTAGCAGTAACAGAATCAGTCAGTCACCCACTGTAGCCTAGCAGTAACAGAGTCACTCAGTCACCCACTGTAGCCTAGCAGTAACAGAGTCACTCAGTCATCCACTGTAGCCTAGCAGTAACAGAGTCAGTCAGTCACCCACTGTAGCCTAGTAGTAACAGTCACTCAGTCACCCACTGTAGCCTAGTAGTAACAGTCACTCAGTCACCCACTGTAGCCTAGCAGTAACAGAGTCAGTCAGTCACCCACTGTAGCCTAGCAGTAACAGAGTCAGTCAGTCACCCACTGTAGCCTAGCAGTAACAGAGTCAGTCATCCACTGTAGACTAGCATTAACAGTCACTCAGTCATCCAATGTAGCCTACTATTAACTGAGTCAGTCACCCACTGTAGCCTAGCAGTAACAGAGTCAGTCACCCACTGTAGCCTTGCAGTAACAGAGTCAGTCAGTCACCCACTGTAGCCTAGCAGTAACAGAGTCAGTCAGTCACCCACTCTAGCCTAGCAGTAACAGTCACTCAGTCACCCACTGTAGCCTAGTAGTAACAGAGTCAGTCACCCACTGTAGCCTAGCAGTAACAGAGTCAGTCAGTCACCCACTGTAACGTAGCAGTAACAGTGTCACTCAGTCACCCACTGTAGCCTAGCAGTAACAGAGTCAGTCACCCACTGTAGCCTAGCAGTAACAGAGTCAGTCAACAACTGTAGCCTAGTAGTAACAGAGTCAGTCAGTCACCCACTGTAGCCTAGCAATAACAGAGTCAGTCAGTCACCCACTGTAGCCTAGCAATAACAGAGTCAGTCAGTCACCCACTGTGGCCTAGCAGTAACAGAGTCAGTCAGTCACCCACTGTAGCCTAGCAGTAACAGAGTCAGTCAGTCACCCACTCTAGCCTAGCAGTAACAGAGTCAGTCACCCACTATAGCCTAGCAGTAACAGAATCAGTCAGTCATCCACTGTAGCCTAGCAGTAACAGAGTCAGTCACCCACTATAGCCTAGCAGTAACAGAATCAGTCAGTCACCCACTGTAGCCTAGCAGTAACAGAGTCACTCAGTCACCCACTGTAGCCTAGCAGTAACAGAGTCACTCAGTCATCCACTGTAGCCTAGCAGTAACAGAGTCAGTCAGTCACCCACTGTAGCCTAGTAGTAACAGAGTCAGTCAGTCACCCACTGTAGCCTAGCAGTAACAGAGTCACTCAGTCATCCACTGTAACCTAGCAGTAACAGAGTCAGTCAGTCACCCACTGTAGCCTAGCAGTAACAGTCAGTCAGTCACCCACTGTAGCCTAGCAGTAACAGAGTCAGTCATCCACTGTAGACTAGCATTAACAGTCACTCAGTCATCCAATGTAGCCTACTATTAACTGAGTCAGTCACCCACTGTAGCCTAGCAGTAACAGAGTCAGTCACCCACTGTAGCCTTGCAGTAACAGAGTCAGTCAGTCACCCACTGTAGCCTAGCAGTAACAGTCACTCAGTCACCCACTGTAGCCTAGCAGTAACAGAGTCAGTCACCCACTGTAGCCTTGTAGTAACAGAGTCAGTCACCCACTGTAGCCTAGTAGTAACAGAGTCAGTCACCCACTGTAGCCTAGCAGTAACAGAGTCAGTCACCCACTGTAGCCTAGCAGTAACAGAGTCAGTCAACAACTGTAGCCTAGTAGTAACAGAGTCAGTCAGTCACCCACTGTAGCCTAGCAGTAACAGAGTCAGTCAGTCACCCACTGTAGCCTAGCAGTAACAGAGTCACTCAGTATCCCACTATAGCCTAGCAGTAACAGAGTCAGTCAGTCACCCACTGTAGCCTAGCAGTAACAGAGTCAGTCAGTCACCCACTGTAGCCTAGCAGTAACAGATTCACTCAGTCACCCACTGTAGCCTAGTAGTAACAGAGTCAGTCAGTCACCCACTGTAGCCTAGCAGTAACAGTCAGTCAGTCACCCACTCTAGCCTAGCAGTAACAGAGTCAGTCACCCACTATAGCCTAGCAGTAACAGAATCAGTCAGTCACCCACTGTAGCCTAGCAGTAACAGAGTCACTCAGTCACCCACTGTAGCCTAGCAGTAACAGAGTCACTCAGTCATCCACTGTAGCCTAGCAGTAACAGAGTCACTCAGTCATCCACTGTAGCCTAGCAGTAACAGAGTCAGTCAGTCACCTACTGTAGCCTAGTAGTAACAGTCACTCAGTCACCCACTGTAGCCTAGCAGTAACAGAGTCACTCAGTCATCCACTGTAGCCTAGCAGTAACAGAGTCAGTCAGTCACCCACTGTAGCCTAGCAGTAACAGAGTCAGTCAGTCACCCACTGTAGCCTAGCAGTAACAGAGTCAGTCATCCACTGTAGACTAGCATTAACAGTCACTCAGTCATCCAATGTAGCCTACTATTAACTGAGTCAGTCACCCACTGTAGCCTAGCAGTAACAGAGTCAGTCAGTCACCCACTGTAGCCTAGCAGTAACAGAGTCAGTCAGTCACCCACTCTAGCCTAGCAGTAACAGTCAGTCAGTCACCCACTGTAGCCTAGCAGTAACAGTCAGTCAGTCACTGTAGCCTTGTAGTAACAGAGTCAGTCACCCACTGTAGCCTTGTAGTAACAGAGTCAGTCACCCACTGTAGCCTAGTAGTAACAGAGTCAGTCACCCACTGTAGCCTAGCAGTAACAGAGTCAGTCAGTCACCCACTGTAACGTAGCAGTAACAGTGTCACTCAGTCACCCACTGTAGCCTAGCAGTAACAGAGTCAGTCACCCACTGTAGCCTAGCAGTAACAGAGTCAGTCAACAACTGTAGCCTAGTAGTAACAGAGTCAGTCAGTCACCCACTGTAGCCTAGCAGTAACAGAGTCAGTCAGTCACCCACTCTAGCCTAGCAGTAACAGATTCACTCAGTCACCCACTGTAGCCTAGTAGTAACAGAGTCACCCACTGTAGCCTAGCAGTAACAGAGTCAGTCAGTCACCCACTCTAGCCTAGCAGTAACAGAGTCAGTCACCCACTATAGCCTAGCAGTAACAGAATCAGTCAGTCATCCACTGTAGCCTAGCAGTAACAGAGTCAGTCACCCACTGTAGCCTAGCAGTAACAGAGTCACTCAGTCATCCACTGTAACCTAGCAGTAACAGAGTCAGTCAGTCACCCACTGTAGCCTAGCAGTAACAGAGTCAGTCACCCACTGTAGCCTAGCAGTAACAGTCAGTCATCCACTGTAGACTAGCATTAACAGTCACTCAGTCATCCAATGTAGCCTAGCAGTAACAGAGTCAGTCACCCACTGTAGCCTAGCAGTAACAGAGTCAGTCAGTCACCCACTGTAGCCTAGCAGTAACAGAGTCAGTCATCCACTGTAGACTAGCATTAACAGTCACTCAGTCATCCAATGTAGCCTACTATTAACTGAGTCAGTCACCCACTGTAGCCTAGCAGTAACAGAGTCAGTCACCCACTGTAGCCTTGCAGTAACAGAGTCAGTCAGTCACCCACTGTAGCCTAGCAGTAACAGAGTCAGTCAGTCACCCACTCTAGCCTAGCAGTAACAGTCACTCAGTCACCCACTGTAGCCTAGCAGTAACAGAGTCAGTCACCCACTGTAGCCTTGTAGTAACAGAGTCAGTCACCCACTGTAGCCTTGTAGTAACAGAGTCAGTCACCCACTGTAGCCTAGCAGTAACAGAGTCAGTCAGTCACCCACTGTAACGTAGCAGTAACAGTGTCACTCAGTCACCCACTGTAGCCAAGCAGTAACAGAGTCAGTCACCCACTGTAGCCTAGCAGTAACAGAGTCAGTCAACAACTGTAGCCTAGTAGTAACAGAGTCAGTCAGTCACCCACTGTAGCCTAGCAATAACAGAGTCAGTCAGTCACCCACTGTAGCCTAGCAGTAACAGAGTCACTCAGTCATCCACTGTAGCCTAGCAGTAACAGAGTCACTCAGTCACCCACTGTAGCCTAGCAGTAACAGAGTCAGTCAGTCACCCACTCTAGCCTAGCAGTAACAGAGTCACTCAGTCACCCACTGTAGCCTAGTAGTAACAGAGTCAGTCAGTCACCCACTGTAGCCTAGCAGTAACAGAGTCAGTCAGTCACCCACTCTAGCCTAGCAGTAACAGAGTCAGTCACCCACTATAGCCTAGCAGTAACAGAATCACTCAGTCACCCACTGTAGCCTAGTAGTAACAGAGTCAGTCAGTCACCTACTGTAGCCTAGTAGTAACAGTCACTCAGTCACCCACTGTAGCCTAGCAGTAACAGAGTCACTCAGTCATCCACTGTAGCCTAGCAGTAACAGAGTCAGTCAGTCACCCACTGTAGCCTAGCAGTAACAGAGTCAGTCAGTCACCCACTGTAGCCTAGCAGTAACAGAGTCAGTCATCCACTGTAGACTAGCATTAACAGTCACTCAGTCATCCAATGTAGCCTACTATTAACTGAGTCAGTCACCCACTGTAGCCTAGCAGTAACAGAGTCAGTCACCCACTGTAGCCTTGCAGTAACAGAGTCAGTCAGTCACCCACTGTAGCCTAGCAGTAACAGAGTCAGTCAGTCACCCACTGTAGCCTAGCAGTAACAGAGTCAGTCAGTCACCCACTCTAGCCTAGCAGTAACAGTCAGTCAGTCACCCACTGTAGCCTAGCAGTAACAGTCAGTCAGTCACTGTAGCCTTGTAGTAACAGAGTCAGTCACCCACTGTAGCCTTGTAGTAACAGAGTCAGTCACCCACTGTAGCCTAGTAGTAACAGAGTCAGTCACCCACTGTAGCCTAGCAGTAACAGAGTCAGTCAGTCACCCACTGTAACGTAGCAGTAACAGTGTCACTCAGTCACCCACTGTAGCCTAGCAGTAACAGAGTCAGTCACCCACTGTAGCCTAGCAGTAACAGAGTCAGTCAACAACTGTAGCCTAGTAGTAACAGAGTCAGTCAGTCACCCACTGTAGCCTAGCAGTAACAGAGTCAGTCAGTCACCCACTCTAGCCTAGCAGTAACAGATTCACTCAGTCACCCACTGTAGCCTAGTAGTAACAGAGTCACCCACTGTAGCCTAGCAGTAACAGAGTCAGTCAGTCACCCACTCTAGCCTAGCAGTAACAGAGTCAGTCACCCACTATAGCCTAGCAGTAACAGAATCAGTCAGTCATCCACTGTAGCCTAGCAGTAACAGAGTCAGTCACCCACTGTAGCCTAGCAGTAACAGAGTCACTCAGTCATCCACTGTAACCTAGCAGTAACAGAGTCAGTCAGTCACCCACTGTAGCCTAGCAGTAACAGAGTCAGTCACCCACTGTAGCCTAGCAGTAACAGAGTCAGTCATCCACTGTAGACTAGCATTAACAGTCACTCAGTCATCCAATGTAGCCTAGCAGTAACAGAGTCAGTCACCCACTGTAGCCTAGCAGTAACAGAGTCAGTCAGTCACCCACTGTAGCCTAGCAGTAACAGAGTCAGTCATCCACTGTAGACTAGCATTAACAGTCACTCAGTCATCCAATGTAGCCTACTATTAACTGAGTCAGTCACCCACTGTAGCCTTGCAGTAACAGAGTCAGTCAGTCACCCACTGTAGCCTAGCAGTAACAGTCAGTCAGTCACCCACTCTAGCCTAGCAGTAACAGTCACTCAGTCACCCACTGTAGCCTAGCAGTAACAGAGTCAGTCACCCACTGTAGCCTTGTAGTAACAGAGTCAGTCACCCACTGTAGCCTTGTAGTAACAGAGTCAGTCACCCACTGTAGCCTAGCAGTAACAGAGTCAGTCAGTCACCCACTGTAACGTAGCAGTAACAGTGTCACTCAGTCACCCACTGTAGCCAAGCAGTAACAGAGTCAGTCACCCACTGTAGCCTAGCAGTAACAGAGTCAGTCAACAACTGTAGCCTAGTAGTAACAGAGTCAGTCAGTCACCCACTGTAGCCTAGCAATAACAGAGTCAGTCAGTCACCCACTGTAGCCTAGCAGTAACAGAGTCACTCAGTCATCCACTGTAGCCTAGCAGTAACAGAGTCAGTCAGTCACCCACTGTAGCCTAGCAGTAACAGAGTCAGTCAGTCACCCACTCTAGCCTAGCAGTAACAGATTCACTCAGTCACCCACTGTAGCCTAGTAGTAACAGAGTCAGTCAGTCACCCACTGTAGCCTAGCAGTAACAGAGTCAGTCAGTCACCCACTCTAGCCTAGCAGTAACAGAGTCAGTCACCCACTATAGCCTAGCAGTAACAGAATCAGTCAGTCACCCACTATAGCCTAGCAGTAACAGAATCAGTCAGTCATCCACTGTAGCCTAGCAGTAACAGAGTCAGTCACCCACTATAGCCTAGCAGTAACAGAATCAGTCAGTCACCCACTGTAGCCTAGCAGTAACAGAGTCACTCAGTCACCCACTGTAGCCTAGCAGTAACAGAGTCACTCAGTCATCCACTGTAGCCTAGCAGTAACAGAGTCAGTCAGTCACCCACTGTAGCCTAGCAGTAACAGAGTCACTCAGTCATCCACTGTAACCTAACAGTAACAGAGTCAGTCAGTCACCCACTGTAGCCTAGCAGTAACAGTCAGTCAGTCACCCACTGTAGCCTAGCAGTAACAGAGTCAGTCATCCACTGTAGACTAGCATTAACAGTCACTCAGTCATCCAATGTAGCCTACTATTAACTGAGTCAGTCACCCACTGTAGCCTAGCAGTAACAGAGTCAGTCACCCACTGTAGCCTTGCAGTAACAGAGTCAGTCAGTCACCCACTGTAGCCTAGCAGTAACAGTCACTCAGTCACCCACTGTAGCCTAGCAGTAACAGAGTCAGTCACCCACTGTAGCCTTGTAGTAACAGAGTCAGTCACCCACTGTAGCCTAGTAGTAACAGAGTCAGTCACCCACTGTAGCCTAGTAGTAACAGAGTCAGTCACCCACTGTAGCCTAGCAGTAACAGAGTCAGTCAGTCACCCACTGTAGCCTAGCAGTAACAGAGTCAGTCAACAACTGTAGCCTAGTAGTAACAGAGTCAGTCAGTCACCCACTGTAGCCTAGCAGTAACAGAGTCAGTCAGTCACCCACTGTAGCCTAGCAGTAACAGAGTCACTCAGTATCCCACTATAGCCTAGCAGTAACAGAGTCAGTCAGTCACCCACTGTAGCCTAGCAGTAACAGATTCACTCAGTCACCCACTGTAGCCTAGTAGTAACAGAGTCAGTCAGTCACCCACTGTAGCCTAGCAGTAACAGTCAGTCAGTCACCCACTCTAGCCTAGCAGTAACAGAGTCAGTCACCCACTATAGCCTAGCAGTAACAGAATCAGTCAGTCACCCACTGTAGCCTAGCAGTAACAGAGTCACTCAGTCACCCACTGTAGCCTAGCAGTAACAGAGTCACTCAGTCATCCACTGTAGCCTAGCAGTAACAGAGTCAGTCAGTCACCTACTGTAGCCTAGTAGTAACAGTCACTCAGTCACCCACTGTAGCCTAGCAGTAACAGAGTCACTCAGTCATCCACTGTAGCCTAGCAGTAACAGAGTCAGTCAGTCACCCACTGTAGCCTAGCAGTAACAGAGTCAGTCAGTCACCCACTGTAGCCTAGCAGTAACAGAGTCAGTCATCCACTGTAGACTAGCATTAACAGTCACTCAGTCATCCAATGTAGCCTACTATTAACTGAGTCAGTCACCCACTGTAGCCTAGCAGTAACAGAGTCAGTCACCCACTGTAGCCTAGCAGTAACAGAGTCAGTCAGTCACCCACTGTAGCCTAGCAGTAACAGAGTCAGTCATCCACTGTAGACTAGCATTAACAGTCACTCAGTCATCCAATGTAGCCTACTATTAACTGAGTCAGTCACCCACTGTAGCCTAGCAGTAACAGTCAGTCACCCACTGTAGCCTTGCAGTAACAGAGTCAGTCAGTCACCCACTGTAGCCTAGCAGTAACAGAGTCAGTCAGTCACCCACTCTAGCCTAGCAGTAACAGTCAGTCAGTCACCCACTGTAGCCTAGCAGTAACAGTCAGTCAGTCACTGTAGCCTTGTAGTAACAGAGTCAGTCACCCACTGTAGCCTTGTAGTAACAGAGTCAGTCACCCACTGTAGCCTAGTAGTAACAGAGTCAGTCACCCACTGTAGCCTAGCAGTAACAGAGTCAGTCAGTCACCCACTGTAACGTAGCAGTAACAGTGTCACTCAGTCACCCACTGTAGCCTAGCAGTAACAGAGTCAGTCACCCACTGTAGCCTAGCAGTAACAGAGTCAGTCAACAACTGTAGCCTAGTAGTAACAGAGTCAGTCAGTCACCCACTGTAGCCTAGCAGTAACAGAGTCAGTCAGTCACCCACTCTAGCCTAGCAGTAACAGATTCACTCAGTCACCCACTGTAGCCTAGTAGTAACAGAGTCACCCACTGTAGCCTAGCAGTAACAGAGTCAGTCAGTCACCCACTCTAGCCTAGCAGTAACAGAGTCAGTCACCCACTATAGCCTAGCAGTAACAGAATCAGTCAGTCATCCACTGTAGCCTAGCAGTAACAGAGTCAGTCACCCACTGTAGCCTAGCAGTAACAGAGTCACTCAGTCACCCACTGTAGCCTAGCAGTAACAGAGTCAGTCAGTCACCCACTGTAGCCTAGTAGTAACAGAGTCAGTCAGTCACCCACTGTAGCCTAGCAGTAACAGAGTCACTCAGTCATCCACTGTAACCTAGCAGTAACAGAGTCAGTCAGTCACCCACTGTAGCCTAGCAGTAACAGAGTCAGTCACCCACTGTAGCCTAGCAGTAACAGAGTCAGTCATCCACTGTAGACTAGCATTAACAGTCACTCAGTCATCCAATGTAGCCTAGCAGTAACAGAGTCAGTCACCCACTGTAGCCTAGCAGTAACAGAGTCAGTCAGTCACCCACTGTAGCCTAGCAGTAACAGAGTCAGTCATCCACTGTAGACTAGCATTAACAGTCACTCAGTCATCCAATGTAGCCTAGCAGTAACAGAGTCAGTCACCCACTGTAGCCTTGCAGTAACAGAGTCAGTCAGTCACCCACTGTAGCCTAGCAGTAACAGTCACTCAGTAACCCACTGTAGCCTAGCAGTAACAGAGTCAGTCACCCACTGTAGCCTAGTAGTAACAGAGTCAGTCACCCACTGTAGCCTAGCAGTAACAGAGTCAGTCAGTCACCCACTGTAGCCTAGCAGTAACAGTCACTCACTCACCCACTGTAGCCTAGCAGTAACAGAGTCAGTCACCCACTGTAGCCTAGCAGTAACAGAGTCAGTCAGTCACCCACTGTAGCCTAGCAGTAACAGAGTCAGTCAGTCACCCACTGTAGCCTAGCAGTAACAGAGTCAGTCATCCACTGTAGACTAGCATTAACAGTCACTCAGTCATCCAATGTAGCCTACTATTAACTGAGTCAGTCACCCACTGTAGCCTAGCAGTAACAGAGTCAGTCACCCACTGTAGCCTTGCAGTAACAGAGTCAGTCAGTCACCCACTGTAGCCTAGCAGTAACAGAGTCAGTCAGTCACCCACTCTAGCCTAGCAGTAACAGTCACTCAGTCACCCACTGTAGCCTAGCAGTAACAGAGTCAGTCACCCACTGTAGCCTTGTAGTAACAGAGTCAGTCACCCACTGTAGCCTTGTAGTAACAGAGTCAGTCACCCACTGTAGCCTAGCAGTAACAGAGTCAGTCAGTCACCCACTGTAACGTAGCAGTAACAGTGTCACTCAGTCACCCACTGTAGCCAAGCAGTAACAGAGTCAGTCACCCACTGTAGCCTAGCAGTAACAGAGTCAGTCAACAACTGTAGCCTAGTAGTAACAGAGTCAGTCAGTCACCCACTGTAGCCTAGCAATAACAGAGTCAGTCAGTCACCCACTGTAGCCTAGCAGTAACAGAGTCACTCAGTCATCCACTGTAGCCTAGCAGTAACAGAGTCAGTCAGTCACCCACTGTAGCCTAGCAGTAACAGAGTCAGTCAGTCACCCACTCTAGCCTAGCAGTAACAGATTCACTCAGTCACCCACTGTAGCCTAGTAGTAACAGAGTCAGTCAGTCACCCACTGTAGCCTAGCAGTAACAGAGTCAGTCAGTCACCCACTCTAGCCTAGCAGTAACAGAGTCAGTCACCCACTATAGCCTAGCAGTAACAGAATCAGTCAGTCATCCACTGTAGCCTAGCAGTAACAGAGTCAGTCACCCACTCTAGCCTAGCAGTAACAGAGTCAGTCACCCCCTATAGCCTAGCAGTAACAGAATCAGTCAGTCACCCACTGTAGCCTAGCAGTAACAGAGTCACTCAGTCACCCACTGTAGCCTAGCAGTAACAGAGTCAGTCAGTCACCCACTGTAGCCTAGCAGTAACAGAGTCAGTCAGTCACCCACTGTAGCCTAGCAGTAACAGAGTCACTCAGTCATCCACTGTAACCTAGCAGTAACAGAGTCAGTCAGTCACCCACTGTAGCCTAGCAGTAACAGAGTCAGTCATCCACTGTAGACTAGCATTAACAGTCACTCAGTCATCCAATGTAGCCTAGCAGTAACAGAGTCAGTCACCCACTGTAGCCTAGCAGTAACAGAGTCAGTCAGTCACCCACTGTAGCCTAGCAGTAACAGAGTCAGTCATCCACTGTAGACTAGCATTAACAGTCAGTCAGTCACCCACTGTAGCCTAGCAGTAACAGTCACTCAGTCACCCACTGTAGCCTAGCAGTAACAGAGTCAGTCACCCACTGTAGCCTTGTAGTAACAGAGTCAGTCACCCACTGTAGCCTAGTAGTAACAGAGTCAGTCACCCACTGTAGCCTAGCAGTAACAGAGTCAGTCAGTCACCCACTGTAGCCTAGCAGTAACAGTGTCACTCAGTCACCCACTGTAGCCTAGCAGTAACAGAGTCAGTCACCCACTGTAGCCTAGCAGTAACAGAGTCAGTCAACAACTGTAGCCTAGTAGTAACAGAGTCAGTCAGTCACCCACTGTAGCCTAGCAGTAACAGAGTCAGTCAGTCACCCACTGTAGCCTAGCAGTAACAGTCACTCAGTCACCCACTGTAGCCCAACAGTAACAGTCACTCAGTCACCCACTGTAGCCTAGCAGTAACAGAGTCACTCAGTATCCCACTATAGCCTAGCAGTAACAGAGAAAGTCACCCACTGTAGCCTAGCAGTAACAGAGTCAGTCAGTCACCCACTCTAGCCTAGCAGTAACAGATTCACTCAGTCACCCACTGTAGCCTAGTAGTAACAGAGTCAGTCAGTCACCCACTGTAGCCTAGCAGTAACAGAGTCAGTCAGTCACCCACTCTAGCCTAGCAGTAACAGAGTCAGTCACCCACTATAGCCTAGCAGTAACAGAATCAGTCAGTCACCCACTGTAGCCTAGCAGTAACAGAGTCACTCAGTCACCCACTGTAGCCTAGCAGTAACAGAGTCACTCAGTCATCCACTGTAGCCTAGCAGTAACAGAGTCAGTCAGTCACCCACTGTAGCCTAGTAGTAACAGTCACTCAGTCACCCACTGTAGCCTAGCAGTAACAGAGTCACTCAGTCATCCACTGTAGCCTAGCAGTAACAGAGTCAGTCAGTCACCCACTGTAGCCTAGCAGTAACAGAGTCAGTCAGTCACCCACTGTAGCCTAGCAGTAACAGAGTCAGTCATCCACTGTAGACTAGCATTAACAGTCACTCAGTCATCCAATGTAGCCTACTATTAACTGAGTCAGTCACCCACTGTAGCCTAGCAGTAACAAAGTCAGTCACCCACTGTAGCCTTGCAGTAACAGAGTCAGTCAGTCACCCACTGTAGCCTAGCAGTAACAGAGTCAGTCAGTCACCCACTCTAGCCTAGCAGTAACAGTCACTCAGTCACCCACTGTAGCCTAGCAGTAACAGAGTCAGTCACCCACTGTAGCCTTGTAGTAACAGAGTCAGTCACCCACTGTAGCCTTGTAGTAACAGAGTCAGTCACCCACTGTAGCCTAGTAGTAACAGAGTCAGTCACCCACTGTAGCCTAGCAGTAACAGAGTCAGTCAGTCACCCACTGTAACGTAGCAGTAACAGTGTCACTCAGTCACCCACTGTAGCCTAGCAGTAACAGAGTCAGTCAACAACTGTAGCCTAGTAGTAACAGAGTCAGTCAGTCACCCACTGTAGCCTAGCAATAACAGAGTCAGTCAGTCACCCACTGTAGCCTAGCAGTAACAGAGTCAGTCAGTCACCCACTGTAGCCTAGCAGTAACAGAGTCAGTCAGTCACCCACTCTAGCCTAGCAGTAACAGATTCACTCAGTCACCCACTGTAGCCTAGTAGTAACAGAGTCAGTCAGTCACCCACTGTAGCCTAGCAGTAACAGAGTCAGTCAGTCACCCACTCTAGCCTAGCAGTAACAGAGTCAGTCACCCACTATAGCCTAGCAGTAACAGAATCAGTCAGTCATCCACTGTAGCCTAGCAGTAACAGAGTCAGTCACCCACTCTAGCCTAGCAGTAACAGAGTCAGTCACCCACTATAGCCTAGCAGTAACAGAATCAGTCAGTCACCCACTGTAGCCTAGCAGTAACAGAGTCACTCAGTCATCCACTGTAGCCTAGCAGTAACAGAGTCAGTCAGTCACCCACTGTAGCCTAGTAGTAACAGAGTCAGTCAGTCACCCACTGTAGCCTAGCAGTAACAGAGTCACTCAGTCATCCACTGTAACCTAGCAGTAACAGAGTCAGTCAGTCACCCACTGTAGCCTAGCAGTAAAAGAGTCAGTCAGTCACCCACTATAGCCTAGCAGTAACAGAGTCAGTCATCCACTGTAGACTAGCATTAACAGTCACTCAGTCATCCAATGTAGCCTACTATTAACTGAGTCAGTCACCCACTGTAGCCTAGCAGTAACAGAGTCAGTCACCCACTGTAGCCTTGCAGTAACAGAGTCAGTCAGTCACCCACTGTAGCCTAGCAGTAACAGTCACTCAGTCACCCACTGTAGCCTAGCATTAACAAAGTCAGTCACCCACTGTAGCCTTGTAGTAACAGAGTCAGTCACCCACTGTAGCATAGTAGTAACAGAGTCAGTCAGTCACCCACTGTAGCCTAGCAGTAACAGAGTCAGTCAGTCACCCACTGTAGCCTAGCAGTAACAGAGTCACTCAGTATCCCACTATAGCCTAGCAGTAACAGAGACAGTCACCCACTGTAGCCTTGTAGTAACAGTCAGTCACCCACTGTAGCCTAGTAGTAACAGAGTCAGTCACCCACTGTAGCCTAGCAGTAACAGAGTCAGTCAGTCACCCACTGTAGCCTAGCAGTAACAGTCAGTCACCCACTGTAGCCTAGCAGTAACAGAGTCAGTCAGTCACCCACTGTAGCCTAGCAGTAACAGAGTCAGTCAGTCACCCACTCTAACCTAGCAGTAACAGAGTCACTCAGTCACCCCCTTTAGCCTAGTAGTAACAGAGTCAGTCAGTCACCCACTGTAGCCTAGCAGTACCAGAGTCAGTCAGTCACCCACTCTAGCCTAGCAGTAACAGAGTCAGTCACCCACTATAGCCTAGCAGTAACAGAATCAGTCAGTCACCCACTGTAGCCTAGTAGTAACAGAGTCACTCAGTCACCCACTGTAGCCTAGCAGTAACAGAGTCAGTCAGTCACCCACGGTAGCCTAGCAGTAACAGAGTCAGTCAGTCATCCACTGTAGACTAGCATTAACAGTCACTCAGTCATCCAATGTAGCCTACTATTAACTGAGTCAGTCACCCACTGTAGCCTAGCAGTAACAGAGTCAGTCACCCACTGTAGCCTTGCAGTAACAGAGTCAGTCAGTCACCCACTGTAGCCTAGCAGTAACAGAGTCAGTCAGTCACCCACTGTAGCCTAGTAGTAACAGAATCAATAAGTCACCCACTGTACCCTAGCAGTAACAGTCAGTCAGTCACCCACTGTACCCTAGCAGTAACAGTCAGTCAGTCACCCACTGTAGCCTAGCAGTAACAGTCAGTCACCCACTGTAGCCTAGCAGTAACAGAGTCAGTCAGTCACCCACTGTAGCCTAGCAGTAACAGAGTCAGTCAGTCACCCACTGTAGCCTAGCAGTAACAGTCAGTCACCCACTGTAGCCTAGCAGTAACAGTCACTCAGTCACCCACTGTAGCCCAACAGTAACAGTCACTCAGTCACCCACTGTAGCCCAGCAGTAACAGTCACTCAGTCACCCACTGTAGCCCAGCAGTAACAGAGTCAGTCAGTCACCCACTGTAGCCTAGCAGTAACAGTCAGTCACCCACTGTAGCCTTGCAGTAACAGAGTCAGTGAGTCACCCACTGTAGCCTAGTAGTAACAGAATCAATAAGTCACCTACTGTACCCTAGCAGTAACAGTCAGTCAGTCACCCACTGTAGCCTAGCAGTAACAGAGTCAGTCAGTCACCCACTGTAGCCTAGCAGTAACAGAGTCAGTCAGTCACCCACTGTAGCCTAGCAGTAACAGTCAGTCACCCACTGTAGCCTAGCAGTAACAGAGTCAGTCAGTCACCCACTGTAGCCTAGCAGTAACAGAGTCACTCAGTATCCCACTGTAGCCTAGCAGTAACAGAGACAGTCACCCACTGTAGCCTAGCAGTAACAGAGTCAGTCAGTCACCCACTCTAGCCTAGCAGTAACAGAGTCACTCAGTCACCCACTGTAGCCTAGTAGTAACAGAGTCAGTCAGTCACCCACTGTAGCCTAGTAGTAACAGAGTCAGTCAGTCACCCACTGTAGCCTAGTAGTAACAGAGTCAGTCAGTCACCCACTGTAGCCTAGCAGTAACAGTCAGTCAGTCACTCCACTCTAGCCTAGCAGTAACAGAGTCAGTCACCCACTATAGCCTAGCAGTAACAGAATCAGTCAGTCACCCACTGTAGCCTAGTAGTAACAGAGTCACTCAGTCACCCACTGTAGCCTAGCAGTAACAGAGTCAGTCAGTCACCCACTGTAGCCTAGCAGTAACAGAGTCAGTCACCCACTATAGCCTAGCAGTAACAGAATCAGTCAGTCACCCACTGTAGCCTAGTAGTAACAGAGTCACTCAGTCACCCACTGTAGCCTAGCAGTAACAGAGTCAGTCAGTCATCCACTGTAGACTAGCATTAACAGTCACTCAGTCATCCAATGTAGCCTACTATTAACTGAGTCAGTCACCCACTGTAGCCTAGCAGTAACAGAGTCAGTCACCCACTGTAGCCAAGCAGTAACAGAGTCAGTCAGTCACCCACTGTAGCCTAGCAGTAACAGAGTCACTCAGTATCCCACTATAGCCTAGCAGTAACAGAGACAGTCACCCACTGTAGCCTTGCAGTAACAGAGTCAGTCAGTCACCCACTGTAGCCTAGCAGTAACAGAGTCAGTCAGTCACCCACTGTAGCCTAGTAGTAACAGAATCAATAAGTCACCCACTGTACCCTAGCAGTAACAGTCAGTCAGTCACCCACTGTAGCCTAGCAGTAACAGTCAGTCACCCACTGTAGCCTAGCAGTAACAGAGTCAGTCAGTCACCCACTGTAGCCTAGCAGTAACAGTCAGTCACCCACTGTAGCCTAGCAGTAACAGAGTCAGTCAGTCACCCACTGTAGCCTAGCAGTAACAGTCACTCAGTCACCAACTGTAGCCCAACAGTAACAGTCACTCAGTCACCCACTGTAGCCTAGCAGTAACAGAGTCACTCAGTATCCCACTGTAGCCTAGCAGTAACAGAGACAGTCACCCACTGTAGCCTAGCAGTAACAGAGTCAGTCAGTCACCCACTCTAGCCTAGCAGTAACAGAGTCACTCAGTCACCCACTGTAGCCTAGTAGTAACAGAGTCAGTCAGTCACCCACTGTAGCCTAGTAGTAACAGAGTCAGTCAGTCACCCACTGTAGCCTAGCAGTAACAGAGTCAGTCACCCACTATAGCCTAGCAGTAACAGAATCAGTCAGTCACCCACTGTAGCCTAGTAGTAACAGAGTCACTCAGTCACCCACTGTAGCCTAGCAGTAACAGAGTCAGTCAGTCATCCACTGTAGACTAGCATTAACAGTCACTCAGTCATCCAATGTAGCCTACTATTAACTGAGTCAGTCACCCACTGTAGCCTAGCAGTAACAGAGTCAGTCACCCACTGTAGCCAAGCAGTAACAGAGTCAGTCAGTCACCCACTGTAGCCTAGCAGTAACAGAGTCACTCAGTATCCCACTATAGCCTAGCAGTAACAGAGACAGTCACCCACTGTAGCCTTGCAGTAACAGAGTCAGTCAGTCACCCACTGTAGCCTAGCAGTAACAGAGTCAGTCAGTCACCCACTGTAGCCTAGTAGTAACAGAATCAATAAGTCACCCACTGTACCCTAGCAGTAACAGTCAGTCAGTCACCCACTGTAGCCTAGCAGTAACAGTCAGTCACCCACTGTAGCCTAGCAGTAACAGAGTCAGTCAGTCACCCACTGTAGCCTAGCAGTAACAGTCAGTCACCCACTGTAGCCTAGCAGTAACAGAGTCAGTCAGTCACCCACTGTAGCCTAGCAGTAACAGTCACTCAGTCACCAACTGTAGCCCAACAGTAACAGTCACTCAGTCACCCACTGTAGCCTAGCAGTAACAGAGTCACTCAGTATCCCACTGTAGCCTAGCAGTAACAGAGACAGTCACCCACTGTAGCCTAGCAGTAACAGAGTCAGTCAGTCACCCACTCTAGCCTAGCAGTAACAGAGTCACTCAGTCACCCACTGTAGCCTAGTAGTAACAGAGTCAGTCAGTCACCCACTGTAGCCTAGTAGTAACAGAGTCAGTCAGTCACCCACTGTAGCCTAGCAGTAACAGAGTCAGTCACCCACTATAGCCTAGCAGTAACAGAATCAGTCAGTCACCCACTGTAGCCTAGTAGTAACAGAGTCACTCAGTCACCCACTGTAGCCTAGCAGTAACAGAGTCAGTCAGTCATCCACTGTAGACTAGCATTAACAGTCACTCAGTCATCCAATGTAGCCTACTATTAACTGAGTCAGTCACCCACTGTAGCCTAGCAGTAACAGAGTCAGTCACCCACTGTAGCCAAGCAGTAACAGAGTCAGTCAGTCACCCACTGTAGCCTAGCAGTAACAGAGTCACTCAGTATCCCACTATAGCCTAGCAGTAACAGAGACAGTCACCCACTGTAGCCTTGCAGTAACAGAGTCAGTCAGTCACCCACTGTAGCCTAGCAGTAACAGAGTCAGTCAGTCACCCACTGTAGCCTAGTAGTAACAGAATCAATAAGTCACCCACTGTACCCTAGCAGTAACAGTCAGTCAGTCACCCACTGTAGCCTAGCAGTAACAGTCAGTCACCCACTGTAGCCTAGCAGTAACAGAGTCAGTCAGTCACCCACTGTAGCCTAGCAGTAACAGTCAGTCACCCACTGTAGCCTAGCAGTAACAGAGTCAGTCAGTCACCCACTGTAGCCTAGCAGTAACAGTCACTCAGTCACCAACTGTAGCCCAACAGTAACAGTCACTCAGTCACCCACTGTAGCCTAGCAGTAACAGAGTCACTCAGTATCCCACTGTAGCCTAGCAGTAACAGAGACAGTCACCCACTGTAGCCTAGCAGTAACAGAGTCAGTCAGTCACCCACTCTAGCCTAGCAGTAACAGAGTCACTCAGTCACCCACTGTAGCCTAGTAGTAACAGAGTCAGTCAGTCACCCACTGTAGCCTAGTAGTAACAGAGTCAGTCAGTCACCCACTGTAGCCTAGCAGTAACAGTCAGTCAGTCACTCCACTCTAGCCTAGCAGTAACAGAGTCAGTCACCCACTATAGCCTAGCAGTAACAGAATCAGTCAGTCACCCATTGTAGCCTAGTAGTAACAGAGTCACTCAGTCACCCACTGTAGCCTAGCAGTAACAGAGTCAGTCAGTCACCCACTGTAGCCTAGCAGTAACAGAGTCAGTCACCCACTGTAGCCTAGCAGTAACAGAATCAGTCAGTCACCCACTGTAGCCTAGTAGTAACAGAGTCACTCAGTCACCCACTGTAGCCTAGCAGTAACAGAGTCAGTCAGTCACCCACTGTAGCCTAGCAGTAACAGAGTCAGTCAGTCATCCACTGTAGACTAGCATTAACAGTCACTCAGTCATCCAATGTAGCCTACTATTAACTGAGTCAGTCACCCACTGTAGCCTAGCATTAACAGAGTCAGTCACCCACTGTAGCCAAGCAGTAACAGAGTCAGTCAGTCACCCACTGTAGCCTAGCAGTAACAGAGTCACTCAGTATCCCACTATAGCCTAGCAGTAACAGAGACAGTCACCCACTGTAGCCTAGCAGTAACAGAGTCAGTCAGTCACCCACTCTAACCTAGCAGTAACAGAGTCAGTCAGTCACCCCCTGTAGCCTAGTAGTAACAGAGTCAGTCAGTCACCCACTGTAGCCTAGCAGTAACAGAGTCAGTCAGTCACCCACTCTAGCCTAGCAGTAACAGAGTCAGTCACCCACTATAGCCTAGCAGTAACAGAATCAGTCAGTCACCCACTGTAGCCTAGTAGTAACAGAGTCACTCAGTCACCCACTGTAGCCTAGCAGTAACAGAGTCAGTCAGTCACCCACTCTAGCCTAGCAGTAACAGAGTCACTCAATCACCCACTGTAGCCTAGTAGTAACAGAGTCAGTCAGTCACCCACTGTAGCCTAGTAGTAACAGAGTCAGTCAGTCACCCACTGTAGCCTAGCAGTAACAGTCAGTCAGTCACTCCACTCTAGCCTAGCAGTAACAGAGTCAGTCACCCACTATAGCCTAGCAGTAACAGAATCAGTCAGTCACCCATTGTAGCCTAGTAGTAACAGAGTCACTCAGTCACCCACTGTAGCCTAGCAGTAACAGAGTCAGTCAGTCACCCACTGTAGCCTAGCAGTAACAGAGTCAGTCACCCACTGTAGCCTAGCAGTAACAGAATCAGTCAGTCACCCACTGTAGCCTAGTAGTAACAGAGTCAGTCAGTCACCCACTGTAGCCTAGCAGTAACAGAGTCAGTCAGTCACCCACTGTAGCCTAGCAGTAACAGAGTCAGTCAGTCATCCACTGTAGACTAGCATTAACAGTCACTCAGTCATCCAATGTAGCCTACTATTAACTGAGTCAGTCACCCACTGTAGCCTAGCAGTAACAGAGTCAGTCACCCACTGTAGCCAAGCAGTAACAGAGTCAGTCAGTCACCCACTGTAGCCTAGCAGTAACAGAGTCACTCAGTATCCCACTATAGCCTAGCAGTAACAGAGACAGTCACCCACTGTAGCCTAGCAGTAACAGAGTCAGTCAGTCACCCACTCTAACCTAGCAGTAACAGAGTCAGTCAGTCACCCCCTGTAGCCTAGTAGTAACAGAGTCAGTCAGTCACCCACTGTAGCCTAGCAGTAACAGAGTCAGTCAGTCACCCACTCTAGCCTAGCAGTAACAGAGTCAGTCACCCACTATAGCCTAGCAGTAACAGAATCAGTCAGTCACCCACTGTAGCCTAGTAGTAACAGTCACTCAGTCACCCACTGTAGCCTAGCAGTAACAGAGTCAGTCAGTCACCCACTGTAGCCTAGCAGTAACAGAGTCAGTCAGTCATCAACTGTAGACAAACATTAACAGTCACTCAGTCATCCAATGTAGCCTACTATTAACTGAGTCAGTCACCCACTGTAGCCTAGCAGTAACAGAGTCAGTCACCCACTGTAGCCTTGCAGTAACAGAGTCAGTCAGTCACCCACTGTAGCCTAGCAGTAACAGAGTCAGTCAGTCACCCACTGTAGCCTAGTAGTAACAGAATCAATAAGTCACCCACTGTACCCTAGCAGTAACAGTCAGTCAGTCACCCACTGTAGCCTAGCAGTAACAGAGTCAGTCAGTCACCCACTGTAGCCTAGCAGTAACAGTCAGTCACCCACTGTAGCCTAGCAGTAACAGAGTCAGTCAGTCACCCACTGTAGCCTAGCAGTAACAGTCAGTCACCCACTGTAGCCTAGCAGTAACAGAGTCAGTCAGTCACCCACTGTAGCCTAGCAGTAACAGTCACTCAGTCACCCACTGTAGCCCAACAGTAACAGTCACTCAGTCACCCACTGTAGCCTAGCAGTAACAGAGTCACTCAGTATCCCACTGTAGCCTAGCAGTAACAGAGACAGTCACCCACTGTAGCCTAGCAGTAACAGAGTCAGTCAGTCACCCACTGTAGCCTAGCAGTAACAGAGTCAGTCAGTCACCCACTGTAGCCTAGCAGTAACAGTCAGTCACCCACTGTAGCCTAGCAGTAACAGAGTCAGTCAGTCACCCACTGTAGCCTAGCAGTAACAGTCACTCAGTCACCCACTGTAGCCCAACAGTAACAGTCACTCAGTCACCCACTGTAGCCTAGCAGTAACAGAGTCAGTCAGTCACCCACTGTAGCCTAGCAGTAACAGAGTCAGTCAGTCATCCACTGTAGACTAGCATTAACAGTCACTCAGTCATCCAATGTAGCCTACTATTAACTGAGTCAGTCACCCACTGTAGCCTAGCAGTAACAGAGTCAGTCACCCACTGTAGCCTTGCAGTAACAGAGTCAGTCAGTCACCCACTGTAGCCTAGCAGTAACAGTCACTCAGTCACCCACTGTAGCCTAGCAGTAACAGAGTCAGTCACCCACTGTAGCCTTGTAGTAACAGAGTCAGTCACCCACTGTAGCCTAGTAGTAACAGTGTCAGTCACCCACTGTAGCCTAGCAGTAACAGAGTCAGTCAGTCACCCACTGTAGCCTAGCAGTAACAGTGTCACTCAGTCACCCACTGTAGCCTAGCAGTAACAGAGTCAGTCACCCACTGTAGCCTAGCAGTAACAGAGTCAGTCAACAACTGTAGCCTAGTAGTAACAGAGTCAGTCAGTCACCCACTGTAGCCTAGCAGTAACAGTCAGTCAGTCACCCACTGTAGCCTAGGAGTAACAGTCACTCAGTCACCCACTGTAGCCCAACAGTAACAGTCACTCAGTCACCCACTGTAGCCTAGCAGTAACAGTCACTCAGTATCCCACTATAGCCTAGCAGTAACAGAGAAAGTCACCCACTGTAGCCTAGCAGTAACAGAGTCAGTCAGTCACCCACTCTAGCCTAGCAGTAACAGATTCACTCAGTCACCCACTGTAGCCTAGTAGTAACAGAGTCAGTCAGTCACCCACTGTAGCCTAGCAGTAACAGAGTCAGTCAGTCACCCACTCTAGCCTAGCAGTAACAGAGTCAGTCACCCACTCTAGCCTAGCAGTAACAGAGTCAGTCACCCACTCTAGCCTAGCAGTAACAGAATCAGTCAGTCACCCACTGTAGCCTAGCAGTAACAGAGTCACTCAGTCACCCACTGTAGCCTAGCAGTAACAGAGTCACTCAGTCATCCACTGTAGCCTAGCAGTAACAGAGTCAGTCAGTCACCCACTGTAGCCTAGTAGTAACAGTCACTCAGTCACCCACTGTAGCCTAGCAGTAACAGTCACTCAGTCACCCACTGTAGCCTAGCAGTAACAGAGTCAGTCACCCACTGTAGCCTAGTAGTAACAGTCAGTCACCCACTGTAGCCTAGCAGTAATAGTCACTCAGTCACCCACTGTAGCCTAGCAGTAACAGAGTCAGTCAGACACCCACTGTAGCCTAGCAGTAACAGAGTCAGTCATCCAATGTAGCCTCGCAGTAACAGTAATTCAGTCACCCACTGTAGCCTAGTAGTAACAGAGTCAGTCACCCACTGTAGCCTAGTAGTAACAGTCAGTCACCCACTGTAGCCTAGCAGTAACAGAGTCAGTCAGTCACCCACTGTAGCCTAGTAGTAACAGAATCAATAAGTCACCCACTGTAGCCTAGCAGTAACAGAGTCAGTCACCCACTGTAGCCTAGCAGTAACAGAGTCAGTCAGTCACTCACTGTAGCCAAAAAACAGTAACAGTCACTCAGTCACCCACTGTAGCCTAGCAGTAACAGAGTCAGTCAGTCACCCACTGTAGCCTAGCAGTAACAGTCAGTCACCCACTGTAGGCTAGCAGTAAAAGAGTCAGTCAGTCACCCACTGTAGCCTAGCAGTAACAGTCACTCAGTCACCCACTGTAGCCCAACAGTAACAGTCACTCAGTCACCCACTGTAGCCTAGCAGTAACAGAGTCACTCAGTATCCCACTGTAGCCTAGCAGTAACAGAGACAGTCACCCACTGTAGCCTAGCAGTAACAGAGTCAGTCAGTCACTCCACTCTAGCCTAGCAGTAACAGAGTCAGTCACCCACTATAGCCTAGCAGTAACAGAATCAGTCAGTCACCCACTGTAGCCTAGTAGTAACAGAGTCACTCAGTCACCCACTGTAGCCTAGCAGTAACAGAGTCAGTCACCCACTATAGTCTAGCAGTAACAGAATAAGTCAGTCACCCACTGTAGCCTAGTAGTAACAGAGTCACTCAGTCACCCACTGTAGCCTAGCAGTAACAGAGTCAGTCAGTCACCCACTGTAGCCTAGCAGTAACAGAGTCAGTCATCCACTGTAGACTAGCATTAACAGTCACTCAGTCATCCAATGTAGCCTACTATTAACTGAGTCAGTCACCCACTGTAGCCTAGCAGTAACAGAGTCAGTCACCCACTGTAGCCTTGCAGTAACAGAGTCAGTCAGTCACCCACTGTAGCCTAGCAGTAACAGTCACTCAGTCACCCACTCTAGCCTAGCAGTAACAGAGTCAGTCACCCACTGTAGCCTAGCAGTAACAGAGTCAGTCAACAACTGTAGCCTAGTAGTAACAGAGTCAGTCAGTCACCCACTGTAGCCTAGCAGTAACAGAGTCAGTCAGTCACCCACTGTAGCCTAGCAGTAACAGTCACTCAGTCACCCACTGTAGCCCAACAGTAACAGTCACTCAGTCACCCACTGTAGCCTAGCAGTAACAGAGTCACTCAGTATCCCACTATAGCCTAGCAGTAACAGAGAAAGTCACCCACTGTAGCCTAGCAGTAACAGAGTCACTCAGTCACCCACTGTAGCCTAGTAGTAACAGAGTCAGTCAGTCACCCACTGTAGCCTAGCAGTAACAGAGTCAGTCAGTCACCCACTCTAGCCTAGCAGTAACAGAGTCAGTTACCCACGATAGCCTAGCAGTAACAGAATCAGTCAGTCACCCACTGTAGCCTAGCAGTAACAGAGTCACTCAGTCACCCACTGTAGCCTAGCAGTAACAGAGTCACTCAGTCATCCACTGTAGCCTAGCAGTAACAGAGTCAGTCAGTCACCCACTGTAGCCTAGTAGTAACAGTCACTCAGTCACCCACTGTAGCCTAGCAGTAACAGAGTCACTCAGTCATCCACTGTAGCCTAGCAGTAACAGAGTCAGTCACCCACTGTAGCCTAGCAGTAACAGAGTCAGTCAGTCACCCACTGTAACGTAGCAGTAACAGTGTCACTCAGTCACCCACTGTAGCCTAGCAGTAACAGAGTCAGTCACCCACTGTAGCCTAGCAGTAACAGAGTCAGTCAACAACTGTAGCCTAGTAGTAACAGAGTCAGTCAGTCACCCACTGTAGCCTAGCAGTAACAGAGTCAGTCAGTCACCCACTGTAGCCTAGCAGTAACAGAGTCACTCAGTCATCCACTGTAGCCTAGCAGTAACAGAGTCAGTCAGTCACCCACTGTAGCCTAGCAGTAACAGAGTCAGTCAGTCACCCACTCTAGCCTAGCAGTAACAGATTCACTCAGTCACCCACTGTAGCCTAGTAGTAACAGAGTCAGTCAGTCACCCACTGTAGCCTAGCAGTAACAGAGTCAGTCAGTCACCCACTCTAGCCTAGCAGTAACAGAGTCAGTCACCCACTATAGCCTAGCAGTAACAGAATCAGTCAGTCACCCACTGTAGCCTAGCAGTAACAGAGTCACTCAGTCACCCACTGTAGCCTAGCAGTAACAGAGTCACTCAGTCATCCACTGTAGCCTAGCAGTAACAGAGTCAGTCAGTCACCCACTGTAGCCTAGCAGTAACAGTCAGTCAGTCACCCACTGTAGCCTAGCAGTAACAGAGTCAGTCATCCACTGTAGACTAGCATTAACAGTCACTCAGTCATCCAATGTAGCCTACTATTAACTGAGTCAGTCACCCACTGTAGCCTAGCAGTAACAGAGTCAGTCACCCACTGTAGCCTTGCAGTAACAGAGTCAGTCAGTCACCCACTGTAGCCTAGCAGTAACAGAGTCAGTCAGTCACCCACTCTAGCCTAGCAGTAACAGTCACTCAGTCACCCACTGTAGCCTAGCAGTAACAGAATCAGTCACCCACTGTAGCCTTGTAGTAACAGAGTCAGTCACCACCTGTAGCCTTGTAGTAACAGAGTCAGTCACCCACTGTAGCCTAGTAGTAACAGAGTCAGTCACCCACTGTAGCCTAGCAGTAACAGAGTCAGTCAGTCACCCACTGTAGCCTAGCAGTAACAGTGTCACTCAGTCACCCACTGTAGCCTAGCAGTAACAGAGTCAGTCACCCACTGTAGCCTAGCAGTAACAGAGTCAGTCAACAACTGTAGCCTAGTAGTAACAGAGTCAGTCAGTCACCCACTGTAGCCTAGCAGTAACAGAGTCAGTCAGTCACCCACTGTAGCCTAGCAGTAACAGAGTCACTCAGTCATCCACTGTAGCCTAGCAGTAACAGAGTCAGTCAGTCACCCACTGTAGCCTAGCAGTAACAGAGTCAGTCAGTTACCCACTCTAGCCTAGCAGTAACAGATTCACTCAGTCACCCACTGTAGGCTAGTACTAACAGAGTCAGTCAGTCACCCACTGTAGCCTAGCAGTAACAGAGTCAGTCAGTCACCCACTCTAGCCTAGCAGTAACAGAGTCAGTCACCCACTATAGCCTAGGAGTAACAGAATCAGTCAGTCACCCACTGTAGCCTAGCAGTAACAGAGTCACTCAGTCACCCACTGTAGCCTAGCAGTAACAGAGTCAGTCATCCACTGTAGACTAGCATTAACAGTCACTCAGTCATCCAATGTAGCCTACTATTAACTGAGTCAGTCACCCACTGTAGCCTAGCAGTAACAGAGTCAGTCACCCACTCTAGCCTAGCAGTAATAGTCACTCAGTCACCCACTGTAGCCTAGCAGTAACAGAGTCAGTCAGTCACCCACTGTAGCCTAGCAGTAACAGTCACTCAGTCACCCACTGTAGTCTAGCAGTAACAGTCACTCAGTCACCCACTGTAGCCTAGCAGTAACAGTCACTCAGTCACCCACTGTAGCCATGCAGTAACAGCGTCAATCAGTCACCCACTGTAGCCTAGTAGTAACAGAGTCAGTCACCCACTGTAGCCTAGCAGTAACAGAGTCAGTCACCCACTGTAGCCTAGAAGGCTGGCGACACAATTCATTTTGCTAATGTAGCCTAATATCTTCAACGTATCATGTATAATTAGTAATATCTTCACTTTTAATGTCAATATGTTCAGTTCCTGCAACAACATGGAGCACAGAACATGTGCAGATGCCGGGGCTACAGATGCCGGGGATGCCGGGTTTACAGAGTGGCCAGTGGGTTGACTGTGGCTTGCCTGTTATTCGCACCATGGTGAGTTGCATTGCCCCCGTCCCTCCCGTGTCACCGGTGCTGAAAGGATAGAAAGGGTTAAATTAAGAAGGGGGGGGGGGGGGGGGGGAAGCTTGACAGCAAACCAGAAGAGGGGCGTATAAAACACTTTCGCCTACAGGAAAGTGCTGGGAGAGAAAAACAGCGGTTATATAGTGTGGACAGACTGTTGTTTGGTTTACACTTTTTGGACACGGTGAGAGTTGAGGGACGCACTTGACGCTTGGATCGGAAAGCTACTGGTTTTATACTGCGGAGAAAAGCCAGCAGCATGTCTGGATTTGCGACTGGATGGATAACGGTTGTGCTTGTTAGGGAGAACTCCTCAAACTAGTCGTTTTTTTTCCCGGGGGGGGATCCACTTTTTGGGTGGTGTGATGGTGTACCAAAGGTGTACCACACTAACGCGTTAATCGCCTGTGCGAATTCAACATGACGTTTTTGGATAGATGATAGCCCAGATAATGGGCGGGAGGGAGAATGTGTCCAAAACATCAAAACCAAGGAGTCCTGCGTACCACAGATGAGAGAGAAGAGAGCGACACGGTTTGATTGTAAGGCGAGGAAAAGGTTTAATTCTGGTAAAAGGTGGAGAACGTGGCGCCGGAAACACCGGGCTGGAAGTCTCCTGATAGAAGACTCTACCTGGAGTGCAACACCCGATAGACTACATGTTTTTAACATAGTATACACGTTGGGCGCAACAACAACAAAAATACTTCCGTGGTTATTTCATTACTTTACCCATGTGTCGTTTTACACAGTCGCCCTGACAGCATTTGGAGAAATACATTTTGGAGATCCACGCCGACATAGAAGTAGCGTATCATCCAATACCAAAAGGAAACCCGAACCTCGCTGTATGAACCTTTTAACTTTGATCGTTTTTAGACATTGAATCCGAATCCACTTTTTGTTCCACTTGAAGACCGCTCTCCACCGACGCTGATCTGATGTAAATGAACCTAACATAACCACGTGGTCCCAAACTTGACATTTTGACCGATTTGTTTTCTTGATTCCTCTATTCTCCTTTCCCCCCCTTTTTTCCCTTTAAAATTGTAATTCGGAATCCAGAAGTGGCTCCGAAGTGGTGTTGCGGCTCCTCGCCCGCAGCGGATCCGGAGCTGGGAGCGCCTGCAACGGGAGGAGCTGGCGGAGGACCCCCTGCCACACCGCAGGGACCAAAGACCGGTCAGGTGAAAAGGATGGTTCGATTGGCGGCAGAACTCTTGTTGCTTTTAGGACTTCTACTTCTTACCTTACACATCACCGTGTTACGGAGCAGCCCGCTGCACCAAGGGAATTTTACTTTGAGCCAGGATCAGCAGGATACGGTGCTCGCAGAGGTGAGTGCTATTTATTAATTTGTTCCATTCTATCAGAACCTGTAGTATATATAGAGGGGGCTCTTTAGGCTATTGAGTTTGGGCTTAAAATGGGGAATAAACCTTTAACTTCTATTCAGCAGGAGTTGATAGACCCCAGCATCAGTTGACAGGGGCTCTTTGTCTACACTGTAAAGGGATAATGACTACACTGTAAAGGGATAATGACTACACTGTAAAGGGTTAATAACTACACTGTAAAGGGGTATTGACTACACTGTAAAGGGGTATTGACTACACTGTAAAGGATTAATGACTACACTGTAAAGGGTTAATAACTACACTGTAAAGGGGTATTGACTACACTGTAAAGGATTAATGACTACACTGTAAAGGGGTATTGACTACACTGTAAAGGGGTATTGACTACACTGTAAAGGGGTATTGACTACACTGTAAAGGGGTATTGACTACACTGTAAAGGGATAATGACTACACTGTATAGGGTTAATAACTACACTGTAAAGGGGTATTGACTACACTGTAAAGGATTAATGACTACACTGTAAATGGGTATTGACTACACTGTAAAGGGGTATTGACTACACTGTGAAGGGGTATTGACTGCACTGTAAAGGGTTAATAACTACACTGTAAAGGGGTATTGACTACACTGTAAAGGGGAAATGACAACACTGTAAAGGGGTAATGACTACACTGTAAAGGGGTAATGACTACACTGTAAAGGGGTAATGACTACACTGTAAAGGGGTTAAGACTACACTGTAAAGGTGTTACCATGAATTTGACAGCAATTTACAGGAAAGTAACATTCTGTATTTAATATTACAGTACAACAACTGTAATATATATATACGGTATCAAAGCAAGTAATGTGTAATGACACACAGTAAAATACTGTAAAATTGACTGTATTATACTTTAAAAAAAAAGACAAGTAAATTCTACTGTAATCAGAATTAATGGATGTATGAAATTCATTGACGGGAGGGGTTTGTATTTCACAGTTTTTCCTATAATTACAAATGATTGGTGCTAGCTAGGTAAAGTGTTTACACATTACAGCGTATTAATGAACATTTGGTGTTTTATATCACTTGCACTTCTACAGGCCTTAACAAAGTCTTCCAAACTGGCAGCGACTACAGGGCAAAACAGACCAAAAGGACGTGGCAAAATGCTCAACCATTAAAAGTTGAAGACTAGCTACCACTCCAGTCTGTCCCCTGTACACTTTAAATTAATTGGGCACTTTAACAACATAGGTGTTACGGCCAGGCAGCACGGGCTGAAATGACATTTAGCCATTTATTTATCCTTTTTGAGATTTGTTGGTATTTTGTTCTATTAATGTTAGTATTTTCAAAAAGTAAACATATAAAATGTCAAAAACGTGATGAAAATGTATATTTTCTTTACGTTTATCATGCTACAATCATACAGATGCTCATGAATTTTAACCACACTTAAAATGAACATACATCAAACATTTGAAAGTTTCACATCGTTTAAAAGCCCATTTCACAAAGAATGTTTACAAACTCACTATATTTAGTAACTTTTTTGGAGAGATGGTGATTGGGTTTAAATAGGCGTCTGGTGTTTGGTAGTCTAAATTTAGTGTACGCTCTTATCCAGAGCGACTTACAGTAGTGAATGCATACATTTCAATATTTGATACATTATGAATATGGTATTCAGGTGAGGTTATCTATGAGATTATCGGTTTACTGTTGTGCGCATTCAGTTTGCCTACAAAATAGCTTTAAACACATACCTCAATGGAATATTAAACTTTGTGTAACACAGCGTCCTCCGGGTTTGGCCGGGGTAAGCCGTCATTGTAAATAAGAATTTGTTCTTAACTGACATTTCTAGTTAAATAAAGATTAATTAAATAAATAAATCAAAATATTATAATTCAGTTAAAACTGTGAAAGAAAACCCTCAATGTAGCCTATAGATATAAATTGCACAAGAATGATACATTTCAGATTTTTTTTTAAGGTATCGTTATCTCTTTATTCAACCCACTGTGGGTTATGAGTCAACTCGCGCATCACTATAAATATAATTTTTTAAACTGCATAGAACCATTTAAAGGGATACTTTGTGATTTTGGCAGTGCCTTCAGAAGGGATTCATACCCCTTGATTTATTACACAGTTTGTTGTGTTATACCCTGCGATCTAAATGGATTACATATGTTGGTTTTTTTGCACCCATTTACACACAATACCCCATTATTACAAAGTGGAAAACATGTTTTTAGATATTTTAGCAAATGTATTTAAAATGAAATACATAAATATCTCATTTACATAAGTATTCACACCCCTGAGTCAATACTTTATAGAAGCACCTATTGGCAGCGATTACAGCTGTGAGTCTGTCTGGGTAAATCTCTAAGGGCTTTCCACACCTGGATTGTGCAATATTTGCAGATTTATTATTTTCGAAATTCTTAAAGTCGAATTGGTTGTTGATCATTGCTAGACTGCCATTTTCAGCTCTTACCAAGTAGATTTAAGTCAAAACTGTAACTCTGCTACTCAGAAACATTCACTGTCTTCTTCTGTTGGAGCCCTTCAGTTGGAGCCCTTCAGTTAGAGCCCTTCAGTTAGAGCCCTTCAGTTGGAGCCCTTCTGTTGGAGCCCTTCTGTTGGAGCCCTTCAGTTAGAGCCCTTCAGTTGGAGCCCTTCAGTTAGAGCCCTTCAGTTGGAGCCCTTCAGTTGGAGCCCTTCAGTTGGAGCCCTTCAGTTGGAGCCCTTCAGTTGGAGCCCTTCAGTTGGAGCCCTTCAGTTGGAGCCCTTCAGTTGGAGACCTTCAGTTAGAGCCCTTCAGTTGGAGCCCTTCAGTTGGACCCCTTCAGTTGGAGCCTTTCAGTTAGAGACCTTCAGTTAGAGACCTTCAGTTGGAGCCCTTCAGTTGGACCCCTTCAGTTGGAGCCTTTCAGTTAGAGCCCTTCAGTTGGAGCCCTTCAGTTGGAGCCCTTCAGGTAGAACCCCTCAGTTAGAGCCCTTCAGTTAGAGCCCTTCAGTTAGAGCACTTCAGTTGGAGCCCTTCAGTTAGAGCCCTTCAGTTGGAGCCCTTCTGTTGGAGCCCTTCAGTTGGAGCCCTTCAGTTAGAGCCCTTCAGTTGGAGCCCTTCAGTTAGAGCCCTTCAGTTAGAACCCCTCAATTAGAGCCCTTCAGTTAGAGCCCTTCAGTTGGAACCCCTCAGTTAGACCCCTTCATTTGGAGCCCTTCTGTTGGAGCCCTTCAGTTAGAGCGCTCTCTCTCCCACACTTGCACCACACTGTTTTTGCCTTAATTTTAATCCACTGTTGCACTGCAGTTTTACAGCCAAATGAAAACATATTTTTTTGTCTCCCCCTTTTTACTCATATTTTCTCCCCTCTGATAACTGAAAATGTGTCTGTTTGTTCAGGCAGACCCTTGCATCCACCTGTTACGTTGGTGTGGTTTTAACCAAGTCAGTATCGTTAATACCCTAGTATTTATTTATTTTGAACCTTTATTTAACTAGGCAAGTCAGTTAAGAACAAATTCTTATATACAATGACGACATAGTGGGTTAAGGTGCAGAACAACAGTTTTTAACCTTGTCAGCTCAGGGATTCGATCTAGCAACCTTTTGGTTACTAGTCCAACAGCTCTAACCACTAGGCTACCTGCTGCCAGTAGGACTCACTACCACCAGAATCACTTGAACTGATATCCCCCTGTTCTAGAATTAGAATGACATCCATTCTAACTCTAAAATCAGTCATTCTAATTCTGTGGTTTTAGCAGAACATCTAAAAGAGCCACAGTTTAGGACAGGACAGAGGGTTAGACGTCTGTAGCAGCCAGAAGGCTGGTTTAACTCTTCAGTACAGGACAGGACAGGACAGAGGGTTAGACGTCTGTAGCAGCCAGAAGGCTGGTTTAACTCTTCAGTACAGGACAGGACAGGACAGGACCGAGAGTTAGACGTCTGTAGCAGCCAGAAGGCTGGTTTAACTCTTCAGTACAGGACAGGACAGGACCGAGGGTTATACGTCTGTAGCAGCCAGAAGGCTGGTTTAACTCTTCAGTACAGGACAGGACAGGACCGAGGGTTAGACGTCTGTAGCAGCCAGAAGGCTGGTTTAACTCTTCAGTACAGGACAGGACAGGACAGAGGGTTAGACGTCTGTAGCAGCCAGTAGTGCACTATACATGGAATAGGATGCTATTTGGGACGCAGCCCTGAATCCAACCTCAGGGTTAAGAGGGGTCTAGAATCAACAGGGCGGTTCTGAGGGATGCTGTTACATTAAGCAGCCTTCCCCCCTCCTCCCTCCCTCAGCTCTGTTTGATGTATTTATAGCATGCCACTGAAATACCCTTGTCACTCACTGCCCTGCTTCACAACAAGCATGATACATGGGGATTCATGCCAGACATGGGTTCAATACTACTTGAAATCATTTCAAATACTTTAGATGTGCTTTATTGACCTGACCTGTTGCAATGGATTCAATAGTCCCCAAAACCCCCACCCACCTGGCACTTCAAAGGATTTCAAATAATGTTTGAATCCAGGACTGATTTATGCCTGGTGGTTGGTGGGTTAGGGGTGAGCTAAGAAATGTGTTCTTTCTAATGGGACACCTTTGGTGTGAAAGGAAGTGAGAAGTAAGTGGAAAGAATTAATGGCGTAAAATATGGAGATGAACAGAACGTCCCACATGGGACATCAGGGAATGCTGTCTTTGTTTTTACTGAGATGTGGCTTACAGACAATAAACTCGACCCTGCTATTCAACCAGATTGCTTCTCCATATTCCGAATAGATCGAACGGTGGCTTCTGGTAAGAGTCGGGGGGGGGGGATTCACGTGCGGAGGGACTTCACGTGTGTTATTATCACAGCTGTGTACATACCGCCACAAGCAAACACCAAGGCAGCACTCAGCGAACTGTAAAAGCTCATTATCCAGCAAGAATCCTCTCACCCAGAGGCAGTCTTTATTGTCACGGGTGACTTTAACCAAAAACAATATTTCCCAAAATATCACCAACGTGTATCCTCCCCCACAGGAGGATCCAGTGTGCTTTGCCATGTACACACAAACATCCATGATGCAAAGCCATACCCCACCCGCAATTCGGCCAATTAGATCACGTCTCTCTGTTCCTACACCCCGCCTACAAGCAGCAACTCTAGAGGGAGCCACCAACACAGAGAATAGTGAGGCGCTGAGGACAGAGGAGACAATACAGACTCAAACTTGAATTGATGTTCGACAACTCAGGCTTGCAGCACATGGCAAGGACTACAGACTATCACAGACTACAAACACAAATCCAGCTGTGCGTTGCTCACAGAAGCCTCCCTCCCAGATGAGCTTAACACATTCTATGCTCGCTTCAAGGCAGACAGTACCAAGTCATCCAGGAGGACTCTCATTGTTCCGCACGACCAGGTGCTTTCACTCTCCGACGCTGATACAATTTTCCTACTGCTGCAACAGATCCACGGAAGATGCCATTTCCATCACTATTCACACGGCCGTAACACATCAGGACAAGAGGAACACCTATGTGAGAATGCTGTTCATTGACTACAGTTCATTATTGAACACTAAGTTCCAAGCTTGACACCAAGTTCAGAGCCCGGGGTCTGGACACTACCCTCTGCAACTGGATTCTGGACGTCCTGACTGGCAGACTACAGGCTGTGAGGATTGGCAACACCTTCTCTACACTGACTCTTAACACAGGAGCCCCCCAGGGGTGTGTCCACAGTCCTCTGCTGTACTTCCTGTTCACCCACAACTGACTCTCAACTTCTTTGGGATAGGGGGCAGTATTTTCACGGCCGGATAAAAAACGTACCCGATTTAATCTGGTTACTACTCCTGCCCAGAAACTAGAATATGCATATAATTAGTAGATTTGGATAGAAAACACTCTAAAGTTTCTAAAACTGTTTGAATGTGTCTGTGAGTATAACAGAACTCATATGGCAGGCCAAAACCTGAGAAGATTCCATGCAGGAAGTGCCCTGTCTGACAATTTGTTGTCCTTCTGTTGCATCTCTATCGATATTACAGCATCTGTGCTGTGACACTTTCTAAGGCTTCCATTGGCTCTCTAAAGCCGCCAGAAAGTGGAATAGGGTGTCTGCTGTCTCTGGGCAAAGTATATGAGCAGAGTTTGTAAGTGGTCAGCCTGGGGACAGTGAGACTGGAGATGCACGGTCACGAGAACTCACCATGTTTTTCTTTCTCTCTTTGAATGAATACAACGTTGCCCGGTTGGAATATTATCGGTATTTTACGAGAAAATAGCATAAAAATTGATTTTAAACAGCGTTTGACATGCTTCTAAGTACGGTAATGGAATATTTTGAAATTTTTTGTCATGAAATGCACTCTTTGTCACGAAATGCACCTGAACGCACGAACAAAACGGAGGTATTTCGATATAACTATGGATTATTTGGAACCAAAACAACATTTGTTGTTGAAGTAGAAGTCCTGGGAGTGCATTCTGACGAAGAACAGCAAAGGTAATCCAATTTTTCTAATAGTAATTCTGAGTTTAGGTGACCCCAAAGTTGGCGGATGTCAAAATAGCTAGCCGTGATGGCCAAGCTATGTACTCAGAATATTGCAAAATGTGCTTTCGCCGAAAAGCTATTTTAAAATCGGACATAGCGATTGCATAAAGGAGTTCTGTATCTATAATTCTTAAAATAATTGTTATGTATTTTGTCAAAGTTTATCATGAGTAATTTAGTAAAATCACCGGAAGTTTTCGGTGGGTATGCTAGTTCTGAACATCACATGCTAATATAAAAAGCTGTTTTTTGACATAAATATGAACTTGATTGAACAAAACATGCATGTATTGTATAACATAATGTCCTAGGAGTGTCATCTGATGAAGATCATCAAAGGTTAGTGCTGCATTTAGCTGTGGTTTGGGTTTATGTGACATATATGCTTGCTTGGAAAATGGCTGTGTGATTATTTGTGTCTATGTACTCTCCTGACATAATCTAATGTTTTGCTTTCGCTGTAAAGCCTTTTTGAAATCGGATAATGTGGTTAGATTAACGAGAGTCTTATCTTTAAAATGGTGTAAAATAGTTGATTGTTTGAGAAAATTGAATTGTGGTATTTTAGTTGGTTTTGTATTTCGCGCCGTGCGATGCCATTGGCTGTTGGCTAGGGGTTCCGCAGGCGGAACGGGGTTCCGCTAGCGGAACGTCTGTCCTCAACAGGTTAACACAGGTGCCCCACAGGGGTGTGTCCTCAGTCCTCTGCTGTACTCCCTGTTCACCCACGACTGTGTGGCATTTCACGACACCAACTCCATCATCTAGTTTGCTGACGGCATCACATTTGTAGGCTTGATAACCAACAATGACAAGTCAGCCTATAGGGAGGAGGTAAGTGAGCTGGCATTGTGGTGCCAGGACACCAACCTCTCCCTTAATGGTGACAAAACAAAGGAGTTGATTGTTGGCTTCAGGAAGCAGAGGAGGGAACATGCCCCGGTCCACATCAACGGTACTGCAGTAGAGAGAGTCAGCAGTATTAAGTTCCTTGGCGTCCACATCACAGAGGACTTGACACGGACCAACACCACCACCACTCTGGTCAAGAGGGTGCAACGGCGCCTCTACTTCCTAAGGCGGTGAAGAAATTCTGCATGCCGCCCCGGGTCCTCTCCAAATATTGGACTATAATTGTGCCTTCCTGTATTATACTTATGCTAAAATGTTTATTCTATTCTAATGCCATTTACTTTATGTTCATATTCTTATCTTTTATTGTTTCTTATTGTCGTTGCATTGTCAAGAAGGAATCTGCAGGCAAGCATTTAGTTGGACGATGTGTACCGTACATATGACTAATACAACTTGAAACTTGGAGGAGCTTTGATGTACATGAATGTTCTGCTGCTCTTCATGTTTATAATAGATTAAAACAACAGTAAATATATCAACAACACAAATAGATTCAGGTATAGTAGTCTTCTCTTTGTGATTTGATTGGCTAGCTGCAGCATATTCTGCAGAGCCGCAGGAATAGGATATATCCCAGGAATTTACAGAGTGTGTGTCGCACTGCAGAATGTTGGAACAGACCTGGAATAGTTTATGGCTGTTCCAACACTATGCACAAGAGCAAGAGTGGAGAATGGAAGCCAAGGGAAGCCATTCCAAGAGAGAAGAGGGCCACTTGGGCCAGTTAAAGTACAAATATCACCCCTAAATATCACCCCCTATATCACCCCTAAATACCACCCCTAAATATCACCCCCAAATATCACCCCAAATATCACCCCTAAATAACACCCCAAATATCACCCCAAAATACCACCCCTAAATATCACCCCTAAATACCATCCCTAAATATCACCCCTAAATAACACCACAAATATCACCCCAAAATACCACCCCTAAATACCACCCCTAAATATTACCCCTAAATATCACCCCTAAATACCACCCAAATATCACCCCTAACCTGGCAGGAGAGGATATAATGTTATGTCTGGTGTATGTTAAAGGTCAGTTATGGATTGGAATAGGAAAACCCTGACATGGTCCCAGATCTATTTGTGGGTTAGGGGTTAGGGGTAAGGGTTAGGGGTAAGGGTTAGGGGTTAGGGTTAGGGTGTCTTGCCAGCTCCTGTGGTAATTTTCATACCAATTAAGATGGTCGTAGAAGTTGGGCCATGAACAGACCTGGGACACGGCTAGTGTCAAAATGGGTCAGCTGGTTTGGACTGGGACAGCTGGTTTGCACTGGTTGAACCCTCTGCCCTCTAGTGTGAGACTGGGTCAGCTGGTTTGGACTGGGACAGCTGGTTTGGACTGGTTGAACCCTCTGCCCTCTAGTGTGAGTCTGGGTCAGCTGGTTTGGACTGGTTGAACCCTCTGCCCTCTAGTGTGAGTCTGGGTCAGCTGGTTTGGACTGGTTGAACCCTCTGCCCTCTAGTGTGAGACTGGGTCAGCTGGTTTGGACTGGTTGAACCCCCAAATATCCACCCTAACCTGGCTAGAGATGACACCTAACACTGTGCAACATTGATGTATGAATTCTACTAAACATAAAGGGCTGGTTTCCCGGACTCAGATTAAACCTAGTCCTGAAATAAGAGGCACTTTTAATGTAGAATCTCCAATCAACATGCTTTTTAGTTTAGAAGTAGGCTTAATCTGAGTCGGAAAACTGGCCCACTATTTAAAATACATTGCACCAGTCCGCATAAAACTTTGCTGCATAGTGAACCTGAGTTCTGTTGTTAGAATAGAATGGGTTTTGTGTTCTGTGAAAGACTTGCTCTGCTCTGGCAGTGATGTCCAGATCTGGTTGACTGGTCTACCACTGAAGACGATGATGTCATCTCTCCCCCTGCCTTGTCACGGCCCAGGGGGTTGTTTTCATGGGAAGGTGTCATATTTAAAGAGCCCATTCACGGAGACACAAATGGACAGGATGGGGCTGTGTGCACCTGTAGAGAACGGCTGTAGAATGGAGAATAGATCTTTTAGACCCCAGCGCTGGCGCACAGGAAGTGTGGTGACAGGAGAACAATATCCTCACCAGTGACTCACAGGAAGATGAGCCTTCCACTGAGGAACAATAACACATTAACAGCTTATTTAGGCATATACAACCTATTCACCTTGTATGAGTTGACATTGGAATCGGGGTATGCATTTCTTCCCAGTTGATCTACACACCGTAATAGTCAAGTGATTTACAATCTGCAAATGCGATGTCCTCCTTCTCCTTGTATTAAAGATGCACTATGCAGAAAGTGCTCCTCCATTTCCTGGTTGATATAATTCGAATCTAATAGTTCGCCTAATTTCAGTTTGTGACAAAACAAGTAAGTATAGTGTAGAGAATCATTGTACCATCTAAACCGCTGTGAAATATACTTTCCATAACCAAAAATATTGTATTTTCAACTGTTTGAAGCTGGTGTACAAAACCAAAAGTACAAGATTCAAAAACAAAACTTATGAACGGGAAGCACAGAAATAGCACACATAGAACAGATCTACCGCCTCTCAGACTTGCTGTCAATGAGAATGACAGATCTATAACTCACATTTCTATGTGAATTTGGGGTTAGGTCATCCAAAAAGTTACTTATTGTAGCTTTAATTGATTAAAGACAAATATTTTAAAACAAAATATACAGTTTACCAAGTTTGAGAGATGAGATAGAAAGGAAACACGTAGGGGGCTAGCTGGTTGAGCAGCAGCATCTGGGCCCAGTGTACCCTGCTTTCATTTCCTGTCCCTTTCCCCGGGGGGGACTGCCCCCTGAGTGGTTACTCATTGAAAACATCCTCCTCCTCCTCTTCCTCCTCATCCCCTTTTCTCCTCCTTCTCCTCCTCTCCTCTTCCTCCTCATCCCCTTTTCTCGTCCTCGTCTTCTCCTCTTCTCTTTCCTCCTCATCTTCTCGTGTTCTCTGCCTCCTCTTTCTCCTCCTCGTCTCCTGGCAAAGTGAAAAAGGGAGGAAGCAGGAAAAGGGGGTAAAAATAGGACTGCTGTGTGTGTGGAGTTTCATTCATGGGTTTTCAGGGTGTGAGGATAGGGGAGGGTAACAGAATCCTGGGAGGCCCCAGATTACCTGAGAAATTGTTTTGATCTTCAAATGAAAACACTTCCTTGGTGGTGAGGAAAGGGGGAAGACCTAGCATGAAGAATGGGTCTAAAAGGCTCTAATACACTGGGATAACTGGATTGGCCCAAAGATAGGCTGCATGATCGTTCCCCATGAAGGCATTTGAAGGTATATATCTGTTGGAAACTTTTTCCTGTTTCTCCAGATACCTGTTGGATACTGTTTCCTGTTTCTCCAGATATCGGTTGGATACTTTTTCCTGTTTCTCTAGATATCTGTTGGATACTTTTTCCTGTTTCTCCAGATATCTGTTGGAGACTTTCCTGTTTCTCCAGATATCTGTTGGAGACTTTTTCCTGTTTCTCCAGATATCTGTAGGATACTTTTTCCTGTTTCTCCAGATATCTGTAGAATGAAATGAGTGTCCCTGTCCAGAAGAGCCCTTCTTTACTCTCTCAGGAGTTCAATTACAAACAGGGACTTCTGAGGGCCAGGAAGAGAAGGTTATCACGTGGCCATCTGATCTTAGACCACCCTGAAACAACCACAGAGGTTCCTGTGATGTTCATATGGAGGGGTGGACAGTGGCTGGGGCCAGGGCTGTGTGTGTGTGTCCTGCAGTGCTGAAATGAGCCCTTACCATATCCTGTTTAGCTCCCAGCCAATCCTGGTATTAAAGGCTCTTTGTGGTGACAGATCTGCGTCGTTCTTCTCATATTCTAAATGTTTCAATTGCCGCACTTCCATCTTTTGCATTTTAATGACTTTGTTTGTACGATTTGGTGATCAAAATGATGACATTCTGTGTTTGATTGAGATAGAGGAGCTTTGGTTAGAGTTCATGTCCTTCCTTTGATTATAGGGAAGGTCCGTTTTTTTCCCCCACTTGTCTTGTCTGAAAGCCCTTTATTAAACTACAAGGAGAAATAGCACCCGTCTAATAATGTGTAGCACAACAAGTGATACACAGAGATCATCCTGCATGGGTAAGGTTGTCCAGTATGTCTAGTGAAAGTGTCACTGTGAGGACCAGAGTGTGATGCCCTTCTCTCGTTCTAGGCCTATGTCCAGGCTGCTGATGTACCCGCATGTAGTCTACATTTGTAATGCATCCAGAGTGCTGAGCAACTTCCTTTAGGGACCAGGATATAATGTTATCTCTGGTGTATGTTAAAGGACAGTTACGGTTTGGAATAGGAAAACCCTGACATGGTCCCAGATCTATTTGTGGGTTAGGGGTTAGGGTTAGGGGTTAGGGTTAAGGGTTAGGGGTTAGGGTTAGGGTTAAGGGTTTGGGGTTAGGGTTGGGGTTAAGGGTTTGGGGTTAGGGTTAGGGGTTAGGGTTTAGGGTGTCTTGCCAGCTCCTGTGGTCATTTTCATACCAATTAAGATGGTCGTAGAAGTTGAGCCATGAACAGACCTGGGACACGGCTAGTGTCAAACTGGGTCAGCTGGTTTGGACTGTATTACGTTCTCCCCTCGGGTGTAGCTCGTCTGAGGAGGAGACGTAAATGCCTGGGCCTAAACACACCAGGTAATACAGATGAAAAGGGAAGAAATGTGGGGTGCAATGAGCGATAAATAAATCAGACCACAACCAGAACTCAATTTTAACCCTCAGGGGATGTTTAGTGAATTAGTTAAATAAACAATATAACACACCCATAAATAATCAATAAGAAACAAAACAACCACAACAAGGGAAGGTAAGAGAAGGGAAATGTTTGGGTTCGGGGTCCAAGTAATGAAAATAAACAAAAGGTCCCTCCTCTTCTACACACCTAATCCTTCCTAACACATTCTAAACCCTAGCCCACTGTCCAACCTGGTTCCAAGAAAATACAAGGGTGACACCCGCCCGGCTAACCTAGTGTATAAAACAATGGGTTATCTACGTGAGAATGTACACCCATGGGCAGATCTACCTTTTCCCTTCTCCAGGACCTAGGTAGGGTGGAGCGCCTCAGGAGGACAGGCTGAAACACAAGGAAATTAACACAAATAATCAAACAAAAAAACAAGTGTCCTCTCTCTCTCCCCCTCCTCTCTTCTCTTCTCACACGGCAAACAGATATCCTCTCTGTAATCAGCTACAGCCACGCCCACCATCGTTAGCCGCAACTCGGTACACCTGTAATGCCCAAGACAAACACACTAGCAGGGGAAAAATGGGGAACAAGAAAAACGTAACACGTAACACGCCCCCCCCAAAAAGAGTAAACCCCTGGGTTTATGATAAAACCCTTACATACATATATATATTTTTTTTTTTTTTTTTTTTTACTAGGCACGGGACAAGGCATCCGCAACGATGTTTTCCGAACCCTTTATGTGCTGAATTTGTAAATTATAACCCTGTATAACCAACGCCCAACGCATAAGACGTTGGTTGTGGTTATACATGCGGCTCAAGAAAGTTAAAGGGTTGTGGTCTGTGTATACCACAACAGGCAACACACTGGAGCCAACATAAACTTCAAAAAATTGTAGGGCAAATAACAGCGCCAGGGTCTCCTGTTCGATAGTGGAATACCTTGACTGACAGCTGTTGAATTTTCGAGAGAAGTAGCAAACTGGGTGATCTAGACCATCGTGTTCCTGTAATAGTACAGCACCTGCACCCACTGAACTGGCATCCACCTCCAACTTAAATGGTTTCTGGAAATCAGGGGCAGAAAGAACAGGAGAAGTACACAATAGTGCTTTTACAGAGTCAAAAGCAGATTGACACTCAGCGGTCCACTCAAAGGATACTGAAGGACTGAGTAACCTAGTCAGTGGGGCTACAACTGTTGAGAAATTCCTACAAAATGTACGATAATAACCCGTCATGCCTAAAAATCTGCGTAATTCTCGGCGAGTGGCAGGGGCAGGAAACCGGGTGATAGCATCCACCTTAGCTGCTACGGTACGCACCTGACCCCGACCTACCTCTTTACCCAAATATGTAACAGTTGCCTTTCCAAACTCACATTTGGCTAAGTTAAGGGTCAAAGAAGCGTTGGCCAAGCGTGCAAACACAGCCCTCAATGTGCTCAGGTGATCAAGCCAGGTAGTCAAATGAACAACCAGGTCATCCAGATATGCAGTACAATCAGGAACATCAGCCAACACAATATTTACCAAACGTTGAAACGTGGCTGGAGCATTCCTCATTCCAAAAGCCATCACTGTGTACTGACAGAAACTGTCAGGAGTTACAAAAGCAGACACCTCAGAGGCACAAAGGGTTAAAGGCACCTGCCAATAACCTTTTAACAAGTCAAGCTTAGTAACATACGCAGCCGATCCAATGGTGTCTATACAGTCATCCATGCGAGGTAAAGGGAATGAGTCAGGTATAGTAACATTATTCACTTTCCTGTAGTCAGTGCAAAATCTTTGAGTCCCGTCAGGCTTTGGAATCAGCAGACAGGGGGAACTCCAAGGACTGCCACTGGGGATTGCCATCTCATTTTCCAGTAAATAAGTTACCTCTTTCTTCATCACTCCTCTCTTGATTGAATTCACACGATAAGGGTGCTGTTTGATTGGAGCAGCATCACCTACATTTATATCATGTTTCAACACATTGGTACGACTGGGAACATCCTGAAAGAGACTTGGAAAATCAGTGATTAGTAACTCAATATCAGATCTCTGCTGATCATTCAAATGCAACAAATGGGTTGGGAGAGACACCACCATCTCAGAATTACACAAACGAGCACACTGCTCAGGAGTATTCCGCATCACCAAACCGTCCTCATCATTTAGGCTGACTCCTGGGTGAGTAACCAGGCTCACAGAAGCAACAGAGGATACAACAGGTTTTTCACTGGTAATGGGAGACTCGGTACCACCTCTAACAAGATAGGCTTTAATCATGTTAATGTGACATACCCTAAATGGTCGTCTACGGTCTGGCGTTTTGATAACATAATCAGTATCACTGAGTTTTCGGTCCACTACATATGGGCCAGAGAAACTGGAAGAGAGACACGAGCCGGGTACCGGCAACAACACCAAGACTTGGTCACCTGGTTGAAAAGAACGAAACACAGATTTAACATCAAAATGACGTTTCATTTTCTTTTGTGTGGAAGACAGATTTTCTCTGGCTACAGCACAGGCGTCATGCAACCGCTCCCGGACTTGACTAACATAGTCTAGTACATTAGTAGAGGACCCAACTGAATCATCAGCCATAAGTTGTTCTTTCAGTACCTTGAGAGGCCCTCTCACGGTATGACCAAAGATTAGCTCAGCTGGGCTAAACCCAAGAGACTCCTGTACGGTCTCCCGAATAGCAAACAGCACGTAGGGCACCCCCTCATCCCAATCTTTTCCTGTGTCCATACAGTATTTACGCAACATAGCTTTTAGCGTCTGATGCCAACGTTCCAGCGCGCCCTGACTCTCCGGGTGATAAGCGCTAGACATCTGATGGGACACTGACAAGGACTTCAACACACTTCCAAACAATTTTGATGTAAAATTTGTGCCTTGATCTGTCTGTACAATTTTTGGAAATCCAAAGGTAGAGAAATACTTAATCAGCGCCTTCACAATTGCCTTACTTGTGATTTTACGCATAGGAATCGCCTCTGGGTACCTTGTAGCAGTGCACATTATTGTTAACAAGAATTGATTACCCGACTTAGTCCTGGGTAAGGGACCAACACAATCAATGATTACCTTCTCAAACGGCTCTCCCATGACCGGAATAGGGCAGAGAGGAGCCGGGGAAATTACCTGGTTAGGCTTCCCCACCACCTGGCAAGTACTACATGTACGGCAATAGCGAGCCACATCCCGTTTCATTCCCGGCCAGAAGAAATGACGGAGGAGTCGGTCGTAGGTTTTAGTCACCCCTAGATGACCAGACCAGGGAATATCATGAGCTAGGGACAACACCTTTGTCTGAAACGGGGCAGGAACTACAATCTGGCTAACGGAACTCCAATCATTTTCTAGGTCAGCACGGGGAGTCCATTTTCTCATCAGAAGCCCCTTTTCAAAGAAATACGTCACACCTTTCCTGTTTTTGTCACTCAAAGGTAACATGGAGGAAAAACATTTGGCCAAGCCCACATCCTCTATCTGTGCAGCTATTAGCTCCTCCCGAGTAACTGGCAACCTTAAACAGTCCACCGAGGAAGCCATTGTCTTGTCTTTATTTCCATCATCATGATCAGAACTCACTGGGAACACAGGAGTAGAACACTGAATATCTTCCCCATTTAACATAGGTGCAAGCACACAGTCAGCTAAGTCTACCATGGTACCTAAGCGACGTGCCTGCGCCCGCGTAATGGCACACGCTGGAAATGCGTCGGGAAACGTAGTTCCCAAAACATCAGCACTTAACTGAGCATCAGGCTTGTCTAGTACTTCTAACACAGGCACAACTTTGCCTCCTGCTAGATCGTTACCCATGATTAGGTCAACCCCATGTACGGGAAGCTCGGACTGTACACCGATTCTGAAATATCCACTCACTAGATCAGAAGTCAAATGGACAGTATGTAACGGAACAGGCACACAACCCATTTCGATCCCCCTCAATAATACACTAGAGCCACAATAAGACTCTTCTGACCAAGGCAGAACACTCGAGAGAATTACAGACTGAGCCGCACCAGTATCTCTCAATATCAAAACTGGCTTTTGGTCTCCAGAATCACCTGTCAGGGAAACAAAGCCTTTAAATATGAACGGGTCGTATGATTGATCAGGACGACTTAGTACAACTTCAGGACTCTCCTTTACAGAGCTCTTATTGGTTACTTTAATCAAACCCACACTTTTATGGAGTTTAGGGGTTGAAGCTGGTGACTTGTGTTTTAGAGACATACATTCTGAAATTACGTGTCCTACTTTATGACAGTAAAAACATGCGCGTTCCTCCTTTTGATTCAGCCGTGTACTTCCTGAGTAACGGGGTGAATAGTAGACAGAAGAGGATACAACCGGTCTAGTCTCACTACGGTGTGTGGGAAACACCGTTTTATGTGTTAACACAAATTCATCTGCAAGCACCGCGGCGTCAGATAACTTTAACACTTTCTGTTCATTAATGTATACAACCAACCGCTCTGGGAGGCTGTTTTTAAATTCTTCCAATAACATTAATTCACGAAGACCTTCAAAGTCATTGATTTTACTCGCTGAGCACCATTTGTCAAAGAGAGACTCCTTCTCTCTAGCGAATTCAACAAAAGTTTTTATAGAGGATTTGGAGTGCTTTCTAAACTTTTGTCTATAAGCCTCTGGCACAAGCTCATACCCACGGAGCACAGTAGCCTTAACTATGTCATAATTAAGACTATCAGCGAGAGAAAGAGTACCCAATACCTCCTGCGCTTTACCGGACAATTTACATTGGAGTAAAAGCGGCCACACGTCCCTAGGCCAATTCAAAGCCACTGCTATGCGTTCGAATGCACAAAAGTAAGAGTCAACCTCAGACTCACGGAATTGTGGAACTAAAGCAATATGCCGGCTAATGTCAAAGGTAGAGGCAGATCCTGGGGTGGAAAACACACTATTGGAAACGGCAGGGACAGCGGCCAGCCTCGCCATCTCCACCTCTAATTCCAATTTGCGCATTTCGAAGTCCATCTGCCTTATTTTAAGGTCCTTTTCTGCTTCCAACTCCAGTCGGCGCATCTCCAACTTGAGATGTAGCTCATCCTTTCGGATTTGTGCTCGCTCTTCTGCCTCCATCTGCAAATGTACAGCCGTAGGCATAGGAGAAAGAGGGTCAAATCGAGGCAAGGTGTCCGGGGATTTATACTCGACCTCATCGTCGGGCCTAGTCGGGGTACCCAGAGCATCCACCACCTCTCCAACCGTAGGCCGAGGCAAAACCAACACCTGCTTTTCCATCAGTGCCGCTAATACCAATGCCTTTACCTCCGCCTTAACAAAACCCCTAGGCACGGAGATATCGAAATGGTCTGCCAAAGTCTCTAAATCCACTCTCCTACAATTCTCAAAACCCTCCCACGTTGGGTTATCCAGAAAAAAAACTTCAGGTTAAAGTTGGCCATATTCTAAATCCACCACCTAACTACTACACAGCACTAAACACTACACCAAACACAACAACCACCCAATCCACCTTTACTACCCTAGTGTGCGGGCACAAGCTGGATCAAAAATATCCCGGATGAGCCCCCATATTATGTTCTCCCCTCGGGTGTAGCTCGTCTGAGGAGGAGACGTAAATGCCTGGGCCTAAACACACCAGGTAATACAGATGAAAAGGGAAGAAATGTGGGGTGCAATGAGCGATAAATAAATCAGACCACAACCAGAACTCAATTTTAACCCTCAGGGGATGTTTAGTGAATTAGTTAAATAAACAATATAACACACCCATAAATAATCAATAAGAAACAAAACAACCACAACAAGGGAAGGTAAGAGAAGGGAAATGTTTGGGTTCGGGGTCCAAGTAATGAAAATAAACAAAAGGTCCCTCCTCTTCTACACACCTAATCCTTCCTAACACATTCTAAACCCTAGCCCACTGTCCAACCTGGTTCCAAGAAAATACAAGGGTGACACCCGCCCGGCTAACCTAGTGTATAAAACAATGGGTTATCTACGTGAGAATGTACACCCATGGGCAGATCTACCTTTTCCCTTCTCCAGGACCTAGGTAGGGTGGAGCGCCTCAGGAGGACAGGCTGAAACACAAGGAAATTAACACAAATAATCAAACAAAAAAACAAGTGTCCTCTCTCTCTCCCCCTCCTCTCTTCTCTTCTCACACGGCAAACAGATATCCTCTCTGTAATCAGCTACAGCCACGCCCACCATCGTTAGCCGCAACTCGGTACACCTGTAATGCCCAAGACAAACACACTAGCAGGGGAAAAATGGGGAACAAGAAAAACGTAACACGTAACAGACTGGTTGAACCCTCTGCCCTCTAGTGTGAGACTAGGTCAGCTGGTTTGGACTGGTTGAACCCTCTGCCCTCTAGTGTGAGACTGGGTCAGCTGGTTTGGACTGGTTGAACCCTCTGCCCTCTAGTGTGACTGGGTCAGCTGGTTTGGACTGGTTGAACCCTCTGCCCTCTAGTGTGAGACTAGGTCAGCTGGTTTGGACTGGTTGAACCCTCTGCCCTCTAGTGTGAGACTGGGTCAGCTGGTTTGGACTGGTTGAACCCTCTGCCCTCTAGTGTGAGACTAGGTCAGCTGGTTTGGACTGGTTGAACCCTCTGCCCTCTAGTGTGAGACTGGGTCAGCTGGTTTGGACTGGTTGAACTCTCTGCCCTCTAGTGTGAGACTGGGTCAGCTGGTTTGGACTGGTTGAACCCTCTGCCCTCTTGTGTGAGACTGGGTCAGCTGGTTTGGACTGGTTGAACCCTCTGCCCTCTAGTGTGAGACTGGGTCAGCTGGTTTGGACTGGTTGAACCCTCTGCCCTCTAGTGTGAGACTGGGTCAGCTGGTTTGGACTGGTTGAACCCTCTGCCCTCTAGTGTGACTGGGTCAGCTGGTTTGGACTGGTTGAACCCTCTGCCCTCTAGTGTGAGACTAGGTCAGCTGGTTTGGACTGGTTGAACCCTCTGCCCTCTAGTGTGAGACTGGGTCAGCTGGTTTGGACTGGTTGAACCCTCTGCCCTCTTGTGTGAGACTGGGTCAGCTGGTTTGGACTGGTTGAACCCTCTGCCCTCTAGTGTGAGACTGGGTCAGCTGGTTTGGACTGGTTGAACCCTCTGCCCTCTAGTGTGAGACTGGGTCAGCTGGTTTGGACTGGTTGAACCCTGTGCCCTCTGTCATGTCCATGTGAACCATGTATCCCTGTCATCCTGAAATATCAATCTAATACTAAGTGTTTCTTTATGGGGCTCAGGTCAGCTAGGTCTCTGTGGGGGGGCAGCTGTACAGGAAGAGACTGACCCCCCCCCCCCCATCCCCAAACTGGCACAGAAATAACAGGATACCTGAGCCATAAGAAATGTTTCTCTCTCTTTTGGTTTAAGGAAGATCAAATTGACTTCGTACGTTGTCTTTCACCCCGACACAGTGGTTACCCTTACCTCCCTAATCTTACTACATTTGCACACACTGTATACAGATTTTTCAATTGGGTTATTGACTGTACGTTTGTTTATGTGTAACTCTGTGTTATTGTTTGTATCGCACTGCTTTGCTTTATCTTGGCCAGGTCGCAGTTGTAAATGAGAACTTGTTCTCAACTGGCTTACCTGCTTAAATAAAGGTGAACAACAAAAAAATCGTTCACTAACCCTTGATTTGTCTGACTTCAGATAATTCACGTAGTTGAATGAACTGAACTTTGTCCAGATGACTTGCAATTGACTGTGTGTTCTTTCTTCGTAGCATGGTAAGCATTTTCAGATAGTACAGTTGAAGTCGGAAGTTTACATACACTTAGGGGGGAGTCATTAAAACTTGTTTTTCAACCACTCCACAAATTTCTTGTTAACAAACTATAGTTTTGGCAATTCGGTTAGGATATCTACTTTGTTCATGACAGAAGTAATTTTTCCAACAACTGTTTACAGACAGATTATTTCACTTATAATTCACTGTATCACAATTCCAGTGGGTCAGAAGTGTACATACACTAAGTTGACTGTGCCTTTAAACAGCTTGGAAAATTCCAGAAAATGATGTCATGGCTTTAGAAGCTTCTGATAGGCTAATTGACATCATTTGAGTCAATTGGAGGTGTACCTGTGGATGTATTTCAAGGCCTACCTTCAAATTCAGTGCCAAATTTGCTTGACATCATGGGAAAATCAAAAGAAATCAGCAAAGACCTCAGAAAAAAAATTGTAGACCTCCACAAGCCTGGTTCATCCTTGTGAGCAATTACCAAATGCCTGAAGGTACCACGTTCATCTGTACAAACAATAGTACGCAAGTATTAACACCATCGGACCACGCAGTCGTCATAACGCTCAGGAAGGAGACGCGTTCTGTCTCCTAGAGATGAACGTACTTTGGTGCGAAAAGTGCAAATCAATCCCAGAACAACAGCAAAGGACCTTGTGAAGATGCTGGAGGAAACAGGTACAAAAGTATCTATATCCACAGTAAAACAAGTCCTATATCGACATAACCTGAAAGGCCGCTCGGCAAGGAAGAAGCCACCGCTCCAAAACTGCCATAAAAAAAGCCAGACTACGGTTTGCAACTGCACATGGGGACAAAGATCATACTTTTTGGAGAAATGTCCTCTGGTCTGATGAAACAAAAATAGAACTGTTTGGCCATAATGACCATCGTTATGTTTGGAGGAAAAAGGGGGAGGCTTGCAAGCCGAAGAACACCATCCCAACCTTGAAGCACGGGGGTGGCAGCATCATGTTGTGGGGGTGCTTTGCTGCAGGAGGGACTGGTGCACTTCACAAAATAGATGGCATCATGAGGAAAGAAAATGATGTTGATATATTGAAGCAACATCTCAAGACATCAGTCAGGACGTTAAAGCTTCGTCGCAAATGGGTCTTCCAAATAGACAATGACCCCAAGCATACTTCCAAAGTTGTGGCAAAATGGCTTAAGGACAACAAAGTCAAGGTATTGGAGTGGCCCTCACAAAAACCTGACCTCAATCCTGTAGAAAATGTGTGGGCAGAACTGAAAAAGCACGTGTGAGCAAGGAGGCCTACAAACCTGACTTAGTTACACCAGCTCTGTCAGGAGGAATGGGCCAAAATTCACCCAACTTATTGTGGGAAGCTTGTGGAAGGCTATCCGAAACATTTGACCCAAGTTAAACAATTTAAAGGCAATGCTCCTAAATACTAATTGAGTGTATGTAAACTTCTGACCCACTGGGAATGTGATGAAAGAAATAAAAACTCAAATAATTTATTCTCTACTATTATTCAGACATTTCACATTCCTAAAATAAAGTGGTGATCCTAACTTACCTAAGACAGGGAATTTTGTCAGGAATTGTGAGGAATTCAGGAATTGTGAAAAACTGAATTTAAATATATTTGGCTAAGGTGTATGTAAACTTCCGACTTCAACTGTATATAGTAGATTGGACCATTCTTTACATGAAGGAAATATACATCCTTATGATCAAGTAATCTAAAGGAATGTCTCTCTCCCTCTCTCTCTCTCTCGCTCCCCCCCCTCTCTCTCTCTCGCTCCCTCTCTCTCGCTCCCTCACTCTCTCTCTCTCGCTCCCCCCCTCGCTCTCTCTCGCTCCCCCCTCTCTCTCTCTCTCTCGCTCCCCCCTCTCCCTCTCTCGCTCCCTCTCTCTCTCGCTCCCCCCTCTCTCTCTCGCTCCCGCTCTCTCTCTCCCTCTTGCTCCTTCTCTCTTTCTCGCTTGCTCCCCCTCGCTCTCTCTCCCTCTCTCGCTCCCCCCTCTCTCTCTCTCTCTCTCCCTCTTTCTCTCTCCCTCCCTCTTTCTCTCTCCCTCTTTCTCTCTCCCTCTTGCTCCCTCTCTCTCTCTTGCTCCCTCTCTCTCTCTTGCTCCCTCTCTCTCTCTTGCTCCCTCTCTCTCTCTCTCTCTCTCTCTCTCTCTCTCTCGCTCCCTCTCTCTCTCTCTCTCTCTCTCTCGCTCCCTCTCTCTCTCTCTCTGTCTTGCTCCCCCCTCTCTCTCTCTCCCTCTTGCTCCCCCTCTCTCTCTCTCTCCCTCTTGCTCTCTCTCTCTTGCTCCCCCCTCTCTCCCTCTCTCTCTCTCTCTCTCACTCCCTCTCTCTCTCGCTCCCGCTCTCTCTCTCTCTCTCTCTCCCCCCTCTCTCTTTCGCCCCCCCTTTCTCTCTCTCTTCCTCCCCGTCTTCTAGAATAATGTCAGAGAAGAGAGCAGTTCATCAGCACACCAGGGTCCAGGGGAGCGGAGAGGACCAGAGCACCGGTCAGCCCAGCGGCCCGCTGCCCTCCCTTGGGCCCAGAGTCAGGCTACCGGAGGCAGCCTGCAGAGAGACGGGCCTGGGGCCTTCCTCCTAGACCTCCACAACTTCCCTGATCTCTCCAAGGCTGATATAAACAGACAGAACCCCAACATACAGGTAACACTAAGACACAGACAGATGAATAAAGGGGAGAGGGTGTGTGTGTGTTGGTTCTTCTATCCGTGTGGGACCTAAAATCCCCAAAAGTCCCCACAAGGGGACAATTCTCCCTCGTGGGGACATTTCCTCCATCCCCATGAGGACAAAGGCTATTTTAAGCTTATGTGTTAGGTTTAGGGTTACAATTAGGGTTACCGATCAAGGTTAGTGTTATGGTAAGGGTTAGGTTTAGGGATTAGGGAAAATAGGATTTTGAATGGAAATACATTTTAGGTCCCCACGAGAACATGTGTGTGTGTGTGTGTGTGTGACCACATGGCTGCCCAAGCACACCGAGCAGGAAGAGCAAACAGGAAGAGGCAGAATACCCTGGTGCACATCACTACCCCCTTTCTCTGTATCTCTCTCTCTCTCTCTGTATCTCTCTCTCTCTGTATCTCTCTCTCTCTCTCTCTCTGTATCTCTCTCTGTATCTCTCTCTCTCTCTCTCTGTATCTCTCTCTCTCTCTGTATCTCTCTCTCTCTCTGTATCTCTCGTTCTCTCTCTCTCCCACTCTCTCTCTCTATACCTTTCTTCTCTCCCCCATCCATTGTCCTCCCTTCCTCTTCTTAAAGGGTAGGTAGCATATACGTAACCACTTGTAACATATGGATTTGCATTTGTATAAAAAACAATCTGTATATATTTCTTCCATAAAACCGATCAGAATGCTGGAAGTGTGATGTAATATGGAGAATCCAGCAAGCCTATTGGTGTATCCTTCAACTGTACACCTTCACATGGATAGTGCTGAGCAAGTAGTGCTTTTTGAAGTCGGTTCTGTTTCGATTAGATTGTTAAAAAGTCATCACGGTTTTCAATTTCTTTTTTTTTTTTTTAAACAACATTTTTTTTAGACATTAAATTGCACTATGCACTATGTGGGTTGAATGCTGTAACAACATCGAATAAAACAATGAATAAAAGTCCCCATGATGGTAGTGACTGTCCATTACTGCTGATCACTTATTAACCATCATTTATTCACATTACTTTATTAAAATATTTCAGTTGTGGTGTTTATTACATTTGTTTTAGGTCTTTTTGATGTCTTTATTATTTCATTCCAAGTCATCTCATCTCTATAGAGCTGCTGTCGGACAAACCCTCCCCCCCCCAAAAAAAAAAAAAATGGAATTCAAATCATTGAACCAACGTCTGTCATTTAGTTGTTTAAAAAACAAAAAATGACAGATATTTCTGTTACTTGCTCAGCACTACAAATGAAACTAAATCGTTTGCACTCATGAACACTGGTTTCAATAAACATTTCAGCCAACTCACAAGCAAATACTTTATGAATGTATTGTTACAAATCAGCTTGTAAGGTTGCTAGCCAACTAGCCTGCTAACGTTAGTCCAGCTAAAGTTGGTTATTTTAGCCCGCTAGCTAGCTAGTCATCTTACTAGCCTAGTTAGTAACCCTTTATCTATGCTTTATCTTGACCAGGTCGCAGTTGTAAATGAGAACTTGTTCTCAACTAGCCTACCTGGTTAAATAAAGGTTAAATAAAATTAAAAATTAAAAACAAATTAGCCAACCACCACGGTATCATGACACAAGGCGAGACCCAAATGCAGACACAGGAGGCAGATGGTTGGAGTTTAAAGATGTTTAATAAATCCAAAGGGAATAGGCAAGAGAATGGTCTTGGACAGGCAAAAGGTCACAACCAGATCAGAGTCCAGGAGGTAAAGAGTGGCAGGCAGGCTCGTGGTCAAGACAGGCAGGCGGGTACAGAGTCCAGAAACAGGCAAGGGTCAAAATTGGGAGGACTAGGAAAAATGAGAAATAGCAAAGGCAGGAGAACAAGAAAAAAACGCTTTTAGGCTAGGACATACTAGACAAACTGGCACAGAGAGACAGGAAACACAGGGATATATACACTGGCCCAGAGAGACAGGAAACACAGGGATAAATACACTGGTACAGAGAGACAGGAAACACAGGGATAAATACACTGGCCCAGAGAGACAGGAAACACAGGGATAAATACACTGGCCCAGAGAGACAGGAAACACAGGGATATATACACTGGCCCATAGAGACAGGAAACACAGGGATAAATACACTGGTACAGAGAGACAGGAAACACAGGGATAAATACACTGGTACAGAGAGACAGGAAACACAGGGATAAATACACTGGTACAGAGAGACAGGAAACACAGGGATAAATACACTGGCACAGAGAGACAGGAAACACAGGGATAAATACACCGAGAGACAGGAAACACAGGGATAAATACACTGGTACAGAGAGACAGGAAACACCTGGAGGGGGTGGAGACAATAACGAGGACAGGTGGAACAGATCAGGGCATGACACACGGTCGACATGGCTAAGTAGTACGCCAGAGAACAACACCAACTAGTCTAACACAGCAGATGTAAAGCCAGCTGATATAAAGTAGAGAGAGCGGTTGACGGCTAAGTTAGCTACCAAAGAAGAGCCAAGGAGAGAGGCCTTCAGAGGGAGAGACCATTTCACCGGCCGTGGGAGAGTCAGCTAATCCAATAGCGATACAGTGTGATAAAGAGTCAACAATAAGACAGAGGGGGTTCAGGGTATAGGAGGAGACGAGGAGAAGAGTCAACAATAAGACAGAGGGGGTTCAGGGTATAGGAGGAGACGAGGAGAAGAGTCAACAATAAGACAGAGGAAGTTCAGGGTATAGGAGAAGAGTCAACAATAAGACAGAGGGAGTTCAGGGTATAGGAGGAGACGAGGAGAAGAGTCAACAATAAGACAGAGTGGGTTCAGGGTATAGGAAGAGACGAAGAGAAGAGTCAACAATAAGACGGAGGGGGTTCAGGGTATAGGAGGAGACGAAGAGAAGAGTCAACAATAAGACGGAGGGGGTTCAGGGTATAGGAGGAGACGAAGAGAAGAGTCAACAATAAGACAGAGGGAGTACAGGGTATAGGTATCCCAAGATGCAGGAAGAGAGGGAGCAGGTCTGGGGAGAGGGAGCGATTGAACCAATGAGTGAGGGGTCTGTGAGAGGAGAGGGGGAGAGGAGGAGGAGAGTATGGGGGGACCTCTTTGATCCTAAGATTCATGTTCTGGAGAAGGTTGAGCAGATCCTTCATGTCCTGGAGAAGTCTGAGCAGATCCTTCATGTTCTGGAGAAGGTTGAGCAGATCCTTCATGTTCTGGAGAAGTCTGAGCAGATCCTTCATGTTCTGGAGAAGTCTGAGCAGATCCTTCATGTTCTGGAGAAGGTTGAGCAGATCCTTCATGTCCTGGAGAAGGTTAAGCAGACCCTTCATGTTCTGGAGAAGGCTGAGCAGATCCTTCATGTTCTGGAGAAGGCTGAGCAGACCCTTTGAACTCACTGTTTAGGTGGAGAGGATTGAGGTGGGTGAGGGGGTAGTTGGGGCATTGTATTTGGGTGGAGGTTCGCCCCTCTCTTCTGGGAGGCACAGGAGTTAGGAAGGACAGAAGGGAAGGAAGTCAGGACCACATCAAATTTGACTGCTGCTACCCAGATGGACTCAGTGGGACTGCTCAGGGGTGATCGTCAGATCAGAGCAACTGGTACTTTGTGTCAGAAATATCTAGAATGTAGTATTAGAAGGAAACAATGCAGACATTCGTGAAGTACAACTCAAATACATAACGGACAGTTGTTTCTCCAGACAGACTCTGACCTTTGACCCTGCTCCTCTCTCTCTCTCCTCTAGGTGACCATAGAGGTGGTGGACGGTCTAGAGGCAGCAGAGCCCGAGAAAGGCCTGAAGAAAGAGAACAAACCAGGATGGGCTGCTCCCAACTGGAGGAACTGGTGGCAGACCTCCTCCACCTCCTCCTCGGTCTCGACCCCCCGCAGGCCCGAGGAGCCGGCTAGGGAGCAGCAGCCGCCCTACAGGGGAGAAGGAGAAGGACGAGGGGGAGGTAAAGGAGGAGTTGGTAACACAGAGGATAGTAACTTCCTAAAGCCACTTGGGGACTGGGAGAGGAGAGGAGGCACAGGAGGAGGCGGAGCAGGCACCAGCAAGGCTCAGACTGAATATGGTGAGTAGACAATATAGAGTTCTGGTTCTGATGGTACCTAGCAAAATAGACAGTCTGGAGGTCTGGTTCTGATGGTACCTAGCTAAATAGTCTGGAGGCCTGGTTCTGATGGGACCTAGCTAAATAGACAGTCTGGAGGTCTGGTTCTGATGGTACCTAGCTAAATAGTCTGGAGGCCTGGTTCTGATGGTACCTAGCTAAATAGACAGCATAGAGTCCTGGTTCTGATGGGACCTAGCTACAGTGTAGTTAGCAGATAGCTGACACCATAATAACTACAGTGTAGTTAGCAGATAGCTGACACCATAATAACTACAGTGTAGTTAGCTGGCACCATAATGACTACAGTGTAGTTAGCAGATAGCTGACACCATAATAACTACAGTGTAGTTAGCAGCTAGCTGACACCATAATAACTACAGTGTAGTTAGCAGAGAGCTGACACCATAATAACTACAGTATAGTTAGCGGATAGCTGACTCCATAATAACTACAGTATAGTTAGCGGATAGCTGACACCATAATAACTACAGTATAGTTAGCGGATAGCTGACACCATAATAACTACAGTATAGTTAGCGGATAGCTGACACCATAATAACTACAGTATAGTTAGCGGATAGCTGACTCCATAATAACTACAGTATAGTTAGCGGATAGCTGACTCCATAATAACTACAGTATAGTTAGCGGATAGCTGACACCATAATAACTACAGTGTAGTTATCAGAGAGCTGACACCATAATAACTACAGTGTAGTTAGCGGATAGCTGACACCATAATAACTACAGTATAGTTAGCAGCTAGCTGACACCATAATAACTATAGTGCACTGGTTCCAGTCCTCTCTGGCCAGACTGGGCTGTGATTGAAGCTTTTAACATTCTTTAGTTCCATGAGTTGGATTTGTCCGTGGAGCTGAGCTGAGCGTGTATCTGTGTGTGTGTGTTTATGTGTGTGTGTGTGTGTGTGTGTGTGTGTGCGTGCGTGCGTGTGTGCGTGCGTACGTACGCACAGTTTAGACGCCCGTGGAACATCAACGTCCCCTGACGGGAACCCGGTCAACACCAGGACCGTGTCCCAGATGACACCATGGTTCCCTAGTGTTTAGAACAGACCACTTCTGTTAGCGCTGCCACACAAACACTCATAATATTCTCACGACAAGCTCCACAACTGGTCCGCTTAGGTAGATAAATCTGCTGTAGAAGAATTCACCCTCCTCGTGAAGCCGTACGTCCTCGCCGTGTCTCAGCCTGTCCACTGACTCCAACATAACAACAGTTACACAGGAATGTGGGTGTTATGGAGAGACAAGAAATATCATTTATCCATCTGTTACATTCCTGTTCAAACTGAAATCCAATGTTTAATCACAGAGGATGGACAACTATCTAGTCGACTACTATTGGACTGACCTGTGGTAGACTAGTGTCCTGTCCAGGGGGTGTCCTGTACATCAAGCTGTCTTACTACAGATACAGGAGATAGACTTGTGTCCTGTCCAGGGGGTGTCCTGTACATCAAGCTGTCTCACTACAGAAACAGGAGATAGACTAGTGTCCTGTCCAGGGGGTGTCCTGTACATCAAGCTGTCTCACTACTGAAACAGGAGATGGACTAGTGTCCTGTCCAGGGGGTGTCCTGTACATCAAGCTGTCTTACTACAGATACAGGAGATAGACTTGTGTCCTGTCCAGGGGGTGTCCTGTACATCAAGCTGTCTCACTACAGAAACAGGAGATAGTCTGTGATCTCACAGCTGCCCTTACAACAACAAAAAACATGTGAAATAACTGTTTTCACATGTTGAGCTTAAATTTCACATGTAATGTATTTACATTTGGAGTTCACATGTTAACAGCATCTTTTCACATGTGTGGAAAATAACATATTTTCACCTCACATGTGAATTGCAGTTTGAAATGTGCGGTTTCACATTAAAAACTTTCACATGAGAATCGATTATGCAGTTTCACGTGAAAACATTCACATGTGAAAATCACATTTGCAGGTTCACATGTAAGAAAACTCTACATGTGAAAAACATTGAGCCCGGGCAGAGGGAATGTTTCCATGTATTGTTATTAAACTAATCCCTTTAATGTGGTCCCGTGTGACTCAGTTGGTAGAGCATGGTGTTTGCAACGCCAGGGTTGTGGGTTCGATTCCCACGGGGGACCAGTACGGGAAGAAAAAATGAAATTTATGCATTCACCACTGTAAGTCGCTCTGGATAAGAGCGTCTGCTAAATGACTAAAATGTAATGATAATTGGAAGTAACGAGGATTTCTTTCCATTTCAGCCCCCACTTCCAGAAAAACACTAGACTGAAGCAGCCCAGACTCATTTGAATGTATCTTATGCTAAAATGAAACTATTTGATTCGATTTTTTACACCTCATTTGAAATTATTACATTGTGTTAACCTCCCTGGTTAGGAGTAGAGCTTTCCAGGAAAATATTCGTTTTTTTTTGCCAAATGCTTCCTGGTGTGTTTTTTAGTAAACACTGAAAACACTCACTCACTCTGCCCTGTGTGTGTGAGTGAGTGTGTATGCTTGTCTGAGAGTCAAAGTCAAAGGGAACTGTTATCCCCCCTCCAAGACCCCCACCATGACCTGACCCCACACCCCATCCATGACCCCCGCCCCCCCCAACATGGCCCCCACCATGACCCCCCACACCCTATCCATGACCCCATGACCCCCGCCCCTCCAACATGACCCCCACCCCCCCAACATGACCCCCCACACCCCATCCATGACCCCCCACACCCCATCCATGACCCCCCACACCCCATCCATGGCCCCCACCCTCCATGACCCCCACCCTCCATGACCCCCACCCTCTACAACAGTGTTTCCGAAATATAGTGTTATAATACGACCACACTGAGATAGTATTTTTTCCCCGTCAAAGGTTAAACTCAAGCCAAGTATTTTCGGGACCAGTTGCGTGTATAAAAATATATATAAATATATATATCTGTCTGCCAATTTGGACAATCGTCTCTGTTGTCCATTATACATCGAACAAATGACTCCTATTGAAAAGCATTGGTTGAACAGTGAATTTTCAGACACAAAATCTCAATTTTTCCTTATGCTGACAGTCTCTCTCTTTAAACATAAACCTACTTGTACATATTACCTCAATCAATCACCCCAACTACCTCGTACCCCAGTACACTGACTCATTACTACCTCGTACCCCAGTACACTTACTCACTACTACCTCGTACCCCAGTCCACTGACTCACTACTACCTCGTACCCCAGTCCACTGACTCACTACTACCTCGTACCCCAGTCCACTGACTCACTACTACCTCGTACCCCAGTACACTGACTCATTACTACCTCGTACCCCAGTACACTGACTCGTTACTACCTCGTACCCCAGTACACTGACTCATGTATACCTCGTACCCCAGTACACTGACTCACACCTACCTCGTACCCCCAGTACACACAATCAATACTACCTCGTACACCAATACACTGACTCATTACTACCTCGTACTCCAGTACACTGACTCATTACTACCTCGTACCCCAGTACACTGACTCACTACTACCTCGTACCCCAGTACACTGACTCATACCTACCTCGTACCCCAGTACACTCAATCATTACTACCTCGTTCCCCAGTACACTGACTCATTACTACCTCGTACCCCAGTACACTGACTCCCACCTACCTCGTACCCCAGTACACTGACTCATGTATACCTCGTACCCCAGTACACTGACTCACACCTACCTCGTACCCCAGTACACTAACTCATACCCCAGTACACTGACTCATGTCTACCTCATACCCCAGTACACTGACTCAATACTACCTCGTACCCCAGTACACTAACTCATACCCCAGTACACTGACTCATTATTACCTCGTTCCCCAGTACACTGACTCATTACTACCTCGTACCCCAGTACACTGACTCATTACTACCTCGTACCCCAGTACACTGACTCACTACTTACTCGTACCCCAGTACACTGCCTCACTACTACCTCATACCCCAGTACACTGACTCATTACTACCTCGTACCCCAGTACACTGACTCACTACTACCTCGTACCCCAGTACACTGACTCAGTACCGGTACTACTTGTATATAGCCTCGTTATTGTTATTTATTATGGTACTATTTTCTTTTCTTTTTATCTATTTGTTAATTTTCATACTTTTTAACTGCATTGTTGGGAAACGGCTCGTAAGTAAGCATTTCACTGTAAAGTCGACACTTTTTGTTGTTGTTGATCTCTCTCTCTCTTCCCCCCTCTCTCGCGCTCCTCTCCAGACTATATAGACGGAGAGGGTGACTGGAGTAACTGGTCTCCATGCAGTGTAACCTGTAGGAACGGGAACCAGAAGAGGACCAGGTCATGTGGTTACGCCTGCACCGCCACTGAGTCACGGACCTGTGACATGCCATCCTGCCCAGGTGAGGAGAGTGACAGGCTGTGTGGTCTAAACCCCTGATTAAGGCAGCTTGCTGACCTGCCCAGGTGAGGACAGTATGACAGGCTGTGTGGTCTGAACCCCTGATTAAGGCAGCTTGCTGACCTGCCCAGGTGAGGAGAGTGACAGGCTGTGTGGTCTAAACCCCTGATTAAGGAAGCTTGCTGACCTGCCCAGGTGAGGAGAGTATGACAGGCTGTGGTCTAAACCCCTGATTAAGGCAGCTTGCTGACCTGCCCAGGTGAGGAGAGTGACAGGCTGTGTGGTTTAAACCCCTGATTAAGGCAGCTTGCTGACCTGCCCAGGTGAGGAGAGTATGACAGGCAGTGTGGTCTAAACCCCTGATTAAGGCAGCTTGCTGACCTGCCCAGGTGAGGAGAGTGACAGGCTGTGGAGTCTAAACCCCTGATTAAGGCAGCTTGCTGACCTGCCCAGGTGAGGAGAGTATGACAGGCTGTGGAGTCTAAACCCCTGATTAAGGCAGCTTGCTGACCTGCCCAGGTGAAGAGAGTATGACAGGCTGTGTGGTCTGAACCCCTGATTGAGGCAGCTTGCTGACCTGCCCAGGTGAGGAGAGTATGACAGGCTGTGTGGTCTAAACCCCTGATTAAGGCAGCTTGCTGACCTGCCCAGGTGAGGAGAGTGACAGGCTGTGTGGTCTGAACCCCTGATTAAGGCAGCTTGCTGACCTGCCCAGGTGAGGAGAGTATGACAGGCTGTGTGGTCTGAACCTATTTTTCTTTATTTGTGTCAGTGGATCCAGGTCACATGTTTAAGGTATGTTTAAATGGTCACTGTTCTATTTACAGGTTTGTATTTTTTTACGGGTGATAAATACCTGTAGATTTTTTTTACGGGTGATAAATACCAGTAGATTTTTTTTAACGGGTGATAAATACCTCTACATTTTTTTTTACCGGTGATAAATACCTGTAGCATTTTTTTACGGGTGATAAATACCTGAACATTTTTTTATAGATGATAAATACCTGTGCATTTTTTTAACAGCATTTCAGTGTTATAGGAGGTCAGAGTGACACAGGAAGTACACAGTGTGTAAAACAGGAAGCAGGAAGTACACGGTGTGTTTACTGTCCTTACATCTTTGTTCCTGTTGCATCATTAACTGACCGTGTATCTGTCTACAGGTATTGAAGATGCGTTCAAGACAGCAGCCACTGAGGTCAGTCTGCTGGCTGGAACAGATGAGTTCAACGCTACAGAGCTCTTTGGTGTCGGTAAGACTCTTCTTTCAGTAGTCTTTTCAGTCCTTTTTCCCTCATGTATCTAAACATCAGGTTTCATCCACTGTCAAACGTAACAGCGATTCTATTCAGCATTAATGTCCAGGTCAGGGTTACTTTCTGAATTGACCTCAAACACTGGCCCAGTCCTCCCAGACAGCCCATTGATTTGCGAGGATATGTCTATTCTAGTCAATACATTTCTATGGCCCAGTTCTCCCAGACAGCCCATTGATTTGTGAGGATATGTCTGTTTTAGTCAATACATTTCTATGGCCCAGTCCTACCTGGGCCCAGTCATCATTCTTTCTCATTGTGCATCAGGACAGGAAGAGAGCCAAGTGCATCACAGCATTCTGTAATGTTCTGCTCTCTGTGTCTCTTCCAATATCCTCAGTTAGCCAGGAGAAAAGCACCCATCAAATAAATAGCTAGGCTAGCACACATCTGCATCCTCCCATTCCCATCTTGTATGAGACAGAGACAGAGAGAGAAAGAGGGAGAGGGTGGGTGAGAAATAAAGAGAGGGAGAGGGGGTGAGAAATAAAGAGAGGGAGAGGGGGTGAGTAATAAAGAGAGAGAAAGAGGGAGAGGGGGTGAGTAATAAAGAGAGGGAGAGGGGGTGAGAAATAAAGAGAGGAAGAGGGGGTGAGAAATAAAGAAAGGGAGAGGGGGTGAGTAAGGGAGAGGGTGGGTGGGTGAGTAATAAAGAGAGGGAGAGCGGGTGAGTAATAAAGAGAGGGTGAGGGGGTGAGAAATAGAGAGAAAGAGAGGGAGAGGGGGTGCGAAATGAGAGAGAGAGGGGGTGAGTAATAAAGAGAGGGAGAGGGGGTGAGTAATAAGGAGAGGGAGAGGGGGTGAGTAATAAAGAGAGGGGGAGGGGGTGAGTAATAAAGAGAGGGAGAGGGGGTGAGTAATAAAGAGAGGGAGAGGGGGTGAGTAATAAGGAGAGGGAGAGGGGGTGAGTAATAAAGAGAGGGGGAGGGGGTGAGTAATAAAGAGAGGGAGAGGGGGTGAGAAATAGAGAGAAAGAGAGCGAGAGGGGGTGCGAAATGAGAGAGAGGGGGTGAGTAATAAAGAGAGGAAGAGGGGGTGAGTAATAAAGAGAGGGAGAGGGGGGGTGAGTAATAAAAGAGAGAGGGGGTGAGAAATAAAGAGAGGGAGAGGGGGTGAGTAATAAAGAGATGGAGAGGGGGTGAGTAATAGAGGGAGGGGGTGAGTAATAAAGAGAGGGAGAGTGGGGGGGTGAGAAATAAAGAGAGAGAAAGAGGGAGAGGGGGTGAGTAATAAAGAGAGGGAGAGGGGGTGAGTAATAGAGGGAGGGGGTGAGTAATAAAGAGAGGGAGAGTGGGGGGGTGAGAAATAAAGAGAGAGAAAGAGGGAGAGGGGGTGAGTAATAAAGAGAGGGAGAGGGGGTGAGTAATAAAGAGAGGGAGAGTGGGGGGTGAGAAATAAAGAGAGAGAAAGAGGGAGAGGGGGTGAGTAATAAAGAGAGGGAGAGTGGGGGGTGAGAAATAAAGAGAGAGAGTGGGTGAGTAATAAAGAGAGGGTGGGGGGTAAGTAATAGAGGGAGAGGGGGTGAGTAATAAAGAGAGGGAGAGTGGGGGGGTGAGAAATAAAGAGAGAGAAAGAGGGAGAGGGGGTGAGTAATAAAGAGAGGGAGAGGGGTGAGTAATAAAGAGAGGGAGAGTGGGGGGGTGAGAAATAAAGAGAGAGAGAGAGGGGGTGAGTAATAAAGAGAGGGAGAGGGGGTGAGTAATAGAGGGAGGGGGTGAGTAATAAAGAGAGGGAGAGTGGGAGAGGGGGTGAGTAATAAAGAGAAGGAGAGGGGGTGAGTAATAAAGAGAGGGAGAGTGGGAGAGGGGGTGAGTAATAAAGAGAAGGAGAGGGGGTGAGTAATAAAGAGAGGGGGTGAGTAATAAAGAGAGGGAGTGGGGGGGGTGAGAAATAAAGAGAGAGAGAGTGGGTGAGTAATAAAGAGAGGGAGAGGGGGTGAGTAATAAAGAGAGGGTGGGGGGTAAGTAATAAAGAGAGGGAGAGTGGGGGGGTGAGAAATAAAGAGAGAGAGAGTGGGTGAGTAATAAAGAGAGGGAGAGGGGGTGAGTAATAAAGAGAGGGAGAGTGGGGGGGTGAGAAATAAAGAGAGAGAGAGTGGGTGAGTAATAAAGAGAGGGAGAGTGTGGGGGGTTGAGAAATAAAGAGAGGGAGAGGGGTGAGTAATAGAGGGAGGGGGTGAGTAATAAAGAGAGGGAGGGGGTGAGTAATAAAGAGAGAGAGAGTGGGTGAGTAATAAAGAGAGGGAGAGGGGGTGAGTAATAAAGAGAGGGAGAGGGGGTGAGTAATAAAGAGAGAGAGGGTGGGGGGTGAGAAATAAAGAGGGAGAGGGGGTGAGTAATAAAGAGAGGGAGAGGGGGTGAGTAATAAAGAGAGGAAGAGGGGGTGAGTAATAAAGAGAGAGAGGGTGGGGGGTGAGAAATAAAGAGGGAGAGGGGGTGAGTAATAAAGAGAGGGAGAGGGGGTGAGTAATAAAGAGAGGGAGAGGGGGTGAGTAATAAAGAGAGAGAGGGTGGGGGGTGAGTAATAAAGAGAGGGGGTGAGTAATAAAGAGAGGGGGTGAGAAATAAAGAGAGGGAGGGTGGGGGGTGAGTAATAAAGAGGGAGAGGGGGTGAGTAATAAAGAGAGGGAGAGGGGGTGAGTAATAAAGAGAGGGAGAGGGGGTGAGTAATAAAGAGAGAGAGGGTGGGGGGTGAGTAATAAAGAGAGGGGGTGAGTAATAAAGAGAGGGGGTGAGAAATAAAGAGAGGGAGGGTGGGGGGGTGAGTAATAAAGAGAGGGAGAGGGGGTGAGTAATAAAGAGAGGGAGAGGGGGTGAGTAATAAAGAGAGGGAGGGTGGGGGATGCCATCACTGCAGCAAGATGTGTGACCTGTTGCCAAAGAAAAGGTCAACCAGTGAAGAACAAACACCATTATAAATACAACCCATATTTATGCTTATTTATTTTCCCTTGTGTACTTTAACTATTTGCACATCGTTACAACACTGTATATATACATAATATGACATTTGTAATGTCTTTATTCTTTTGTAACTTCTGTGAGTGTAGTGTTTACTGTTCATTTTTATTGTTTATTTCACTTTTGTATATTATCTACCTCACTTGCTTTGGTGATGTTAACATGTGTTTCCCATGCCAATAAATCCCCTTGAATTGAATTGAAAGAGAGGATGGGGGGGTGAGAAATAAAGAGAAAGAGAGGGTGGGGGGGTGACTAACTAACTCTGTCTCTTCTAGACCCAGACAGCGGTAGGGATAGATCCAGACGAACTAACTCTGTCTCTAATGTCTTCTAGACACAGACAGCTGTGAGCGCTGGATGAGCTGTAAGTCTGAGTTCCTGAAGAAATACATGACCAAAGTCTCCAACGACCTCCCTAGCTGCCCCTGCTCCTACCCTACCGAGGTGGCCTACAGCACGGCTGACGTCCCCGACCCCGCCACACGCCGGGACTTCCGCTGGAAAGACGCCAGTGGCCCCAAGGAGAAGCTAGAGATCTACAAACCCACGGCTCGGTACTGCATCCGCTCTATGTTAACTCTAGAGTCCACTACTCTGGCCGCACAGCACTGCTGCTACAATGACAACATGAAGCTCATCACCCGGGGTAAAGGAGTTGGAACACCCAACCTCATCAGCAATGAGTTCTCTGCTGACCTTCACTACAAGGTAGACATCCTGCCCTGGATCATCTGTAAAGGGGATTGGAGTCGCTATAACCAGGTCAGGCCTCCTAACAACGGGCAGAAGTGTCCAGACAACCCGCTGGATGAGGATTACCACAAGCAGGTGGAGGATGCTCGAGAGTTTTAGAACTGGAGAGATGAACATGTGAATCTGATAAATGTTTATGAATCTGGTACTTCAATTGGTGCTTCAAACCATCCATGAGTGTTTTTAGACTTTGGAACTAGATGCCATATGAACAGGACTGTCTGTTATCAGCCAACGTGATAAAGAGACAACTTATCTCTCACTTGGACACAAGGAACTGTTCTTGTCTTCACCATAATCACAGTCTATAAGTCATGTTAGGTCTTCATTTCTATGACATATGCCTCAAATCAAATGATATTCAAAGTAAAGCTGTATGATGGATTTTGACAATATTTTTTCTGATAATTCTATAAATGTTTGGTTTAAAAGGGATAGCTTGGTGTAGCTTCATAAAAAGGGAAAATTACTTTTCATGTTTTAGTTTTGTTTGTACGTTTTTTTGTTTGTCTCTGATTGGCCAAAAGGAGAGCCCAGGGATTCTTAATTGGCTGAATGATCAGACCCGAATCTCCATGTTTTGAGTCACACCCACCTGACCTATCAGAAGAGAGAGAGAGAGACATCCCTGACCTATCAGAAGAAAGAGAGAGAAAGAGAGATCCCTGACCTATCAGAAGAAAGAGAGAGAGATCCCTGACCTATCAGAAGAGAGTGCGAGAGACACCCCTGACCTATCAGAAACGAGAGAAAGAGATCCCTGACCTATCAGAAGAGAGAGAGAGAGACATCCCTGACCTATCAGAAGAGAGAGAGATCCCTGACCTATCAGAAGAGAGAGCCATCCCTGACCTATCAGAAGAGAGAGAGAGACATCCCTGACCTATCAGAAGAGAGAGAGAGACATCCCTGACCTATCAGAAGAGAGAGAGAGACATCCCTGACCTATCAGAAGAGAGAGAGCGAGAGAGACATCCCTGACCTATCAGAAGAGAGAGAGAGATCCCTGACCTATCAGTGTCTTTGTGCTGTGGATATCACAGTTGTAACTGAGTGTATGGTAGAGGAGTCTTGTAACATCCAAAAGCTACAGAGTGATGGGTTAGCATTCTGCCCATTGGTAGAGGAGTCTTGTAACATCCAGAAGCTACAGAGCGATGGGTTAGCATTCTGCCCATCGGTAGAGGAGTCTTGTAACATCCAGAAGCTACAGAGTGATGGGTTAGCATTCTGCCCATCGGTAGCTGTAATATTCAGGTTCCCATGTATGCTTATAAGCTTGTTTATTTAGCATGCTGTTCTTCTTTACCAATCTCCCCTCTTCTGTATTGATTCCTCCCTCCAGATAATTATCGCCGATATAAAAAGCCTGCGTTATTTTTGTAGAGTATTTATTAAGCTGTAGCTTTATGTCCCAAAATTGTTGGGTGTCCATGATCGTTGTCGCTGATTGGTTGATTTGTTTCTGACTAGATGCTAACTTGAGATGGGACCCACACTCAAACTAAATCATCATGATTGGCTTAAATCATTTGTCGATTGATCAGAGGTTTGAGTCAAAAACATTGATTGAGCCACTCATCTCAAGTTAGGATTCAGCCCAGAAGAAAACAAGAATAGGAAATGTGTGAATACAGCTGTACGGGAAAAAGATTGTGATATAAATGTTTAAATAAAAAACATGAAGTGACATGTCAGAGAAAATGTACTTCCTATATTTAATTTTCTCATATGATGACTTGACTTGTTATTAGGATGACTTGTTATTAGGATGACTTGACTTGTTATTAGGATGACTTGACTTGTTACTAGGATGACCTGACCTGTTATTAGGATGACTTGTTATTAGGATGACTTGACTTGTTATTAGGATGACCTGTTATTAGGATGACTTGTTATTAGGATGACTTGTTATTAGGATGACTTGGCTTGTTATTAGGATGACTTGACTGACTTGTTACTAGGATGACTTGACCTGTTACTAGGATGACTTGACCTGTTACTAGGATGACCTGTTATTAGGATGACTTGTTATTAGGATGACCTGTTATTAGGATGACTTGACTTGTTATTAGGATGACTTGTTATTAGGATGACTTGACTTGTTATTAGGATGACTTGTTATTAGGATGACTTGACTTGTTATTAGGATGACTTGACTTGTTATTAGGATGACTTGACTTGTTATTAGGATGACTTGTCTTGTTATTAGGATGACTTGGCTTGTTATTAGGATTAATTGTTATTAGGATGACTTGTTATTAGGATTAGAGGTCGACCGATTAATCGGAAAGGCCGATTTAATTAGGGCCGATTTCAAGTTTACATAATGATCGGTAATCGGCATATTTGGACACCGATTACTGCCGATTACATTGCACTCCACGAGGAGACTGCGTGGCAGGCTGACTACCTGTTATGCGAGTGCAGCAAGGAGCCAAGGTAAGTTGCTGGCTAGCATTAATCTTATCGTATAAAAAAAACAATCTTAACATAATCACTAGTTAACTACACATGGTTGATGATATTACTAGTTTATCTAGCGTGTCCTGCGTTGCATATAATCGATGCGGTGCTTGTTAATTTATCATCGAATCACAGCCTACTTCGCCAAACGGGTGATGATTTCGCGAAATCATTCGCGAAAAAAGCACTGTCGTTGCACCAACGTGTACCTAACCATAAACATCAATGCCTTTCTTAAAATCAATACACAAGCAAATATTTTTAAACCTGCATATTTACTTAATATTGCCTGCTAACATGAATGTTTTTAACTAGGGAAATTGTGTCACTTCTCTTGCATTCTGTGCAAGCAGAGTCAGGGTATATGCAGCAGTTTGGGTTGCCTGGCTCGTTGCGAACTGTGTGAAGACCATTTCTTCCTAACAAAGACCGTAATTAATTTGCCAGAATTGTACATAATTCTGACATAACATTGAAGGTTGTGCAATGTAACAGGAATATTTAGACTTTGGGATGCCAACCCGTTAGATAAAATATGGAACATTTCCGTATTTCACTGAAAGAATAAACGTTTTGTTTTCTAAATGATAGTTTCTGGATTTTACCATATTAATGACCTAAGGCTCGTATTTCTGTGTGTTATTATATTATAATTAAGTCTATGATTTGCTGTCTGACTGAGCAGTGGTAGGCAGCAGCAGGCTCGTAAGCATTCATTCAAACAGCACTTTCCTGCATTTGCCAGCAGCTCTTCGCTGTGCTTCAAGCATTGCGCTGTTTGACTTCAAGCCTATCAACTCCTGAGATTAGGCTGGCAATACTATAGTGCCT